>NC_045771.1:14156112-14874112 GCF_008692025.1 Phocoena sinus
GGGGAAAAACGGTCTGACATTAAAAATTTTCCTTACTACCACGTGACTTAGTTTAGTTTGATCACAGTGCAAACGTGATTTCTTTTCTCCAGAAGTTTAAGGAATCATTTCTCTTTTGGAGCACTTTTGTCAATTGCTCTTGCCTGATAGGTTTTGTTGTCTTGACAGGAGGGGAGATTTTCTAAATAATTATTTCGGTTTTTCTTGCTTTAAAAGTAGGATAAAAGATGAATAGAAAACAGTTGGGGATGAAAAAGAAAGGAGGATGAAAGGAAATTAGCAGGACTTGAATTGTTCCAGTTGTCAAAAATCATCAGCATGCTGTCAGCAGTAGTAGTAGAAGTGGGGCACGTTTGAATACTTCATTCAACCATGAAACCCAGAGGATCCCCCTGGTCCCTACTTGCATTTTAAATTAAAGCTCCACTGACTCTGTAGCTAAGACAAATTATTTAGTAAGCCTAAGATCTTGATGCAGCTGTTTTGGATAGAATGATTGCCACGTGGTCACAGGTATGTGGGATAAAGGGGAAGTTACTGTAGAGAGATATGTACACTTGATGATGAAGAGGAAATAAATGATGGAACAGATAAACAGATGCCTTGGCATTTCACCCGTGGGCCTAACTAACCATACTGCTCAGATTACGAAGCAACGGTTAAAGCTCAGTGTCGGTCGAAGGAGGAATTGACGTAGAACTACACATACAGACCTAAAAATACTCTAGAAAAAAATACTCTTACAGGATGCAGTGAGCTGAGACCATAGTAAAAAGATCATCAAATCCTAGTCATTCGGTTGGCCATTTCGTTAATAAAGAGATACTAAAAGTATAGGCATTTTCTGTAATTTCTCAAATTATTACAAAGCAGACCGAAAGGTGAGTCTGTATGTCTGGGGTGTGGGTGTGCTAAACCCGGTCAGAGTGACACACCCTCAGCATATAGGCAGGTGTCATGCAGAGAGAGCTGGGGAGAGGGGTTAAGTCTTCTTTTGAGAATAGTTTACAAGGTAGGATTGACCTGGACTCAAAACCTTATAGCTTTTGTTTCCCAACCCTTCCTTTCCGTCTTTCGCTCTCTACCAACTTGGACTCCTGCTGGGAAGTATTCAGTGCTTCTCCATTGCTTATAGAAATAGAGTGGCACATCTCTGCTTGGCACTAAGGGCTATCCTCAGTGCAGGCCCAATCTAACTGTCTACATGTGTGCTGTATTCAGTCTTGCCTAACCTCTGTCCGCTGTTGGGCAGGGCACTCTCCATTCAATGCACTACGTTCATCCCTCCATTCTCAACCCTGAGCCTTTTCTCCCCGCTTCTCCTCTTCCCTCCAGTCCAATCCTATGGTGCTCTGGGCACAGCTCAGCATTCTAAGGCGCCCCCCCCCCCCCCGCCATGGGTCTGGCTGCCCCTTTTCCAAGGGCAGGTGCACAGGACCATGTGCTTGGCTTGACGCTCTGCTGACACTGTCCTGAAATTCGCAATAATTTCTGAACCAGGGGCTCACATTTTCAACTTGCCCTGGGCTCCACAAATTATGTCACCAGGCCTGTGGGTGGGAACTATTTGTGGGGACAACTCCAACACATGACCTTGTGTTTTTATTTAATTAAAGTGAAGACAAAGCTTTCACACCCCCAGAGCACTTTATGTGTACAAAACAATTTTACGCGCATCACCTCATCTAAACCACCAGGCAAGCCCGGGGCCTGAGGAGACTGAGTTCCAGCAGCAGCTGTGGGGCTTCAGGCATTTCTGAATTGATGTGAAGCATTTTGGGGTTTTCCTTTTAATTTATGTTCATATTTTCCAGCTCCTCTTTCTCTGTAATGGTTGTAATAATAAAAGTTCAGAGTAGCCTGCATGTTCCCCGCTCTGGTGTGGCTTAACTGCCTCCTGTACGAGTCTCCTTTAGCTGCTGTAACAAAGTACCAGAGACTCCGTGGCTTAAACGCCAGAAATGTATTGTCTCATAGTTCTAGAAGCAAGAGGTCTGACATCAAGGTGTCTACCGGCCATGTTCCCTCTGAAACCTGGAGGGGATACTTCCTTGCCTTTTCCTAGCTTCCGGTGGTTCTCTGGCAATCTTTGGCATTCCTTCGCTCATGGATGCACCCCTCCAATTCGCTGTCTCCACATGGCCTTCTCCCTGTGTCTCTGCCTTCACACGGCCATCTTCTTCTAAGGACACTAGTTATATTGGAGTAGAGCCCACACTACTGCACTATGACCTTATCTTAATTGAACTAATTACATCTGCAATGGCCCAATTTCCAAATAAGCTCACATTCTGAGGTACTGACGGTTAGGACTTCCATATGTCTTTTTTTTTTTTGGTGGGGGACACAGTTTAACCCGTAACACTCCCCCTTCCTCCCCCTACGACTAGTCATTAAGGCCTATAGATTCCAGCTCTGGAACGTCTCTTTTTTTTTTCTTTTTTTTTTTTTGCGGTACGCGGGGCTCTCACTGCTGTGGCCTCTCCCGTTGCGGAGCACAGGCTCTGACGCGCAGGCTCAGCGGCCATGGCTCACGGGCCCAGCCACTCTGTGGCATGTGGGATCTTCCTGGACCGGAGCACGAACCCGTGTCCCCTGCATCGGCAGGTGGACTCTCAACCACTGCGCCACCAGGGAAGCCCTGGAATGTCTCTTAAAACCAGTCATTTCTCCTAACTGTTACATCACCATGGCCCAGGTCTGCCTCATTCTCTGCCTCCTAATCTTATGGCCTCTGATCTATTGCCACTTTGCACCCAATAAGTGCTTTAAAAACTCTGATCTTGTCACTCCCTAACTTCCCATGATCTCTGGACATATCCCAATGCCTTGATGAGGTTTATAAAGCATTGTGTGACTTGGCTCCGCTGCCCCTCTGATCTCCCTCCATTCCACCTTCCTCATCACTCTTCCTCTTGCCAGCTTCCTACTCATCCCTTATGTTCTAGGCAGACTGAATTCCCCCAGCTAGGGGCCATGATCTCTCATTCTCCAGACCCCATGCTGTCGGGAACACTCCCCTGTCCTCTTCATCCTTCAGTGTTTGGCTTACAAATCACTTCCCTGGGATGTCTGGGCAAAATTACCACTAAGGGGGCATCCACAGCCCTCTCTTTTTCATTATCTACCAAAGAGAACCTTAAAATTGCCAGCCATGGAATTTCTGCCCTGTCTCCTTCCTTCAACCCCAAAAGGAAGGCAAAAGTTTGTCAATGTGTACAACAAAATCCTGGGGTGACTGGGAGAAGAAAATAAAATCTGGGGGTAAAATAAAAGGAGATTTAATTGTTCTTGTCACGCACTATGAGTTTGAACCCACCTTTGTGCTGTTCCAGAAATGAAAAAAAAAAATTGAAATTACTTGGAGCCAATGGACTGTCCTTGACTCTGGCTCTAAGACTGAATTTCAAGGGCCTCAGGATCTCATGAGTTACCCTCCTACAGCTCTTGCCCTTTGTCCATCAGAGCATTAATCACACCATACTGTTGTGTGTTTACTTGCCTTATTTTTTTGGCTGCGCCATGCCGCTTGTGGGATCTTAGCTCCCCAACCAGGATTGAACCTGGGCCACTGCACTGAAAGCGCTGAGTCTTAACCACTGGACCACCAGGGAATTCCTAGAGTTTACTTTTTTTTTTTTTTTTTTTGCTGTACATGGGCCTCTCACTGTTGTGGCCTCTCCTGTTGTGGAGCCCAAGCTCCGGACGCGCAGGCTCAGCAGCCATGGCTCACGGGCCTAGCCGCTCCGCGGCATGTGGGATCTTCCCAGACCAGGGCACGAACCCGCGTCCCCTGCATCGGCAGGTGGACTCTCAACCACTGCGCCACCAGGGAGGCCCTGGAGTTTACATTTTAATTAGGAGAATCAGACAGTAAAAAATGAACTTAAAAATAAGTAAATAATATATGTTAGAAAGTAATAAAAATACTCTGCAGAAAGATAGCAGAATAGGATAAGGGCAGGGATTCTTATCTTGGAGTTCCATACCCACAAGGGGTTCATGGATACAATTCAGAGGATCTGTGAACTTAGACAGGGAAAAAAAGTAACTTCTTTATTTTCATGAACCTTAAATCTTCAAATCTGACTGTAGGCAGCCAACCACAGGAGTAATTGCAGTACCTGTGATTTTGTCACCAGTGGAAGCCACAGGCATTTTTTTTTTTTTTTTGTGGTACATGGGCCTCTCACTGTTGTGGCCTCATCCCGTTGCGCAGCACAGGTTCCAGACGCGCAGGCTCGGTGGCCTTGGCTCACAGGCCCAGCCGCTCCGCGGCATGTGGGATCCTCCCGGACCGGGGCATGAACCCATGTCCCCTGCATCGGCAGGCGGACTCTCAACCACTGCACCACCAGGGAAGCCCCACAGGCATTTTTATATCATATTGACAGTTGTTATGGGTAACTTGAACTATTTTTCATATTCATCACTACTTTGTAACTATTGCGCCTTCAGTTAGGTCTTGTTATTTAATGTATCAATAAAGAAACATATATTTAATAACTGTATCTCAATGTAATTAGATTCTTTTGTAACCTTATGTATTTTTTTAATACATCTGAAAGCATTTCTCTAAGAAGGGGTACCTAGGCTCCACCAGACTTCCAGGGAGTTCATGGAACAAAATAGTTTAAGGGGCTTCCCTGGTGGTGCAGTGGTTGAGAGTCCGCCTGCCGATGCAGGGGACACGGGTTCGTGCCCCGGTCCGGGAAGATCCCACATGCCGCGGAGCGGCTGAGTCCGTGAGCCATGGCCGCTGAGCCTGCGCATCTGGAGCCTGTGCTCTGCAACGGGAGAGGCCGCAACAGTGAGAGGCCTGCGAACCGCAAAAAAAAAAAGTTTAAGAACACTGGGTAAGGGAAATGGGGTTCAGTGAAGGACAGCGGGGATTGGGGGACAAGGTGGGCAGGGTTGGTCTCATACCTAATGCCCTGTTGAGCCCGTTTCTAGCACATGGTCTCCAGGCATGGCCTGGCTTTGCCCAAAGTTCAGACTCAGGTGCCCAGTGATGTATTTTTGTTATTCACCAGCCTATTTTCCTGAAGAAAGAACTCTGACCCCTCCCTGCTGCTCACCACCTTCCCCTCTCAGTGGTTATTTAACACAGGATTTAACGTTCAGGAGTTAGAATCAGCAAAACAGTGTTGAAAGAACACAAGGAAATTTAAGAATATTAAAAAGAAATCTTACTTTTCGTTTTTGTTCTGCCTTCTATTGAAACATCCAACTCAACCAGACAAGCTAGCTCAAATCAGGAGACCTCAAGGAAAGATAAGCAAATCAGCAGTTTCTGAATGTGGATTAAGTGTATCACCCACAGCAAACAGAACGTGAGCTGAACATACTGCCATATTTCAAAAGAAATTCTTTAAAAATTCAAATTTATCTCACACGTACAGTGAAAGTCCTCAGAATTCTATGACAAAAGAACCTTTTTTTTTTTTTTAAAAAAAAAAAAAAACTAGAGCTTCCCTGGTGGCACAGTGGTTGAGAGTCCGCCTGCCGATGCAGGGGACACGGGTTCGTGCCCCGGTCCGGGAAGATCCCACATGCTGCGGAGCGGCTGGGCCCGTGAGCCATGGCCGCTGAGCCTGCGCGTCTGGAGCCTGTGCTCCGCAACGGGAGAGGCCACGACAGTGAGAGGCCCACGTACTGCAAAAAAAAAAAAAAAAAAAGACCTCACTCCTCTCACTTAACAAGATGCTTGGAAATTAGTGGTTCCAAGTCAGTTCATCTCCAAGATGTCAGGACTCTGGGGTAGCACCTAATCCTAGAGAAAATCACACAGCCTCTTGAAGGATTAGGTCTTCCCCTTCCGAGTTCCATCCTTTAAACTCTTAGCTTCTCATACCAGTGACTGCCCCAGACCAGTGGCTCTTGAACCTCCCTTTTATAACTGTATTCTCTCGGGGGTGAATTTAAAATGCAGATTTCCAGGCACTACCCTCAGAGATTCCTGAGTCAGTAGGTTTGGGATTCCCCCCGAGGAATCTGCATGTTTAGAAAGCCCCTGTGTGGTTTTGATGCAGGTGACCCAAGGACCACACTTTGAGAAACACCACCACGTATATATAACCTCTCCCTGTGTGATCTCCCTGCTCCCATGGGATTAGCCACCCATGATATACTGATGACTCAAAAATTTTTTTAGCCCCCAGCCCCCTACGCCCACTTGGCAACTGAGCATTCCTATCTGAATATCTCATAGGAACCTTAAACTCAACAGTTCAAAATTGAACTCATTTTCTCCCCACACCTGGCGCATATAGAATATGTACCCAAATTCGTTGACTTGGCATCCCTCCCTGACCACTGCTCTTTGTGTTTAGCAGTATTCAGACTTCTTACGGATCCTGGACACACATGCCTTTCTACATACTGTCCCCAAGCCAGAATTCATGCTGCTGGGCACAGACACCCATCTACCCCCGTCCTATAAACACACTCCTTGCCATTTGTCTCTCTGTGCCAGCTTTTGACCATGTGCATCTTTTAATTGTTGTACTCACCATACTGTATTGTACACTTTACCTGGTAGTTTTGAACTGGAGCTCCTTGAAAAGGGGTTCTGTGGCTTATTCCCTTTTTACTCCCAGCTCCTGCTATAGACTCTAACACATAGTAAGCAATCACTGAACACTTGATGAATGGAATTTCTTGGTGAAAAGAAAGAAAGGGAAAGAAAGAAAGAAAAAGGAAAGAAAGAAAGAAAGGGAGGGAGGGAGGGAGGAAGGGAGGAAAGAAAGAAAGAAAGGAAGGAAGGAAGAAAGAAAGGAAGAAAGAAAGAAAGAAAGAAAAAGAAAGAAAGGAAGGAAGGAAGGAAGACAGGAAGAGAAAGGGAGAGAGAGTGAAAGGGAGAGAGAGAGAGAAAGAGAGAGAGAAAGAAGGAAGAAAGAAAGAAAGGAAGGAAGAAAGGGAGAGAGAAGGAATGACCAGGAGAATTGAAGGGAAATTTTGTAAGTGCATTGTTATGAAAAGGGAGGGGATTGATTCAAGAACAATGAAGGGATTAACAGCATCTAACTAATGTGTTTCTAGAGATCAACCAGGGGAGGAGCTGGAAAAGGGCACTGGATTTGGCATCGAAGAGCTCACGGCAACATCAGAGCAAAGAGCCAGCCCTGACAGCCCTCTGCCATTCCAGTCAATCTCCCTCTGGGGGTTGCCACATAGGGGCAGGCTCTTTCATGCCGGGGGAGGAGACTTTACGATACAAACTGTGCACAGCACAGAAATGCTCAATCCCACTGATTAATCACTGAGCTAGGTTTAACTTGGCTTAACCGGACCCTCGGGCTTTTCAAAGAGCTCTTCCTGTGTCTGCCCTCCTTTCTGCATCCACTCTTGAGCTAGAGGCTTCTCTCTGTGCCATGTCTGCCTAGTTTATCCAAGTTCAGCCTGGACTGCATGTCAGGCACACCAAGCTATTACCCATCTTCCCTCATCACAGAAATTTCCCTGCAGGGCTGGATTGCTTCTTTTTCTCCTGTAGATCTACCCTAATCTACCATTCCTGAAACCTCCAACAAAATCACCCTATCTTCTGTGTGTCTACATCACAGCTTGTTTTACATTCACAGGCTGATTGTGGTTTGGGGTTTTTTGTGTTTGTTTTTTTCTATAACTCTTTTCTGCTGAATGCCGTTCCTGCCTCTCTTTACCTTTCCCGTATCCCCGTTCAGGTGTCTGATCATTTTTCTTCTAGGAGCAGAAGCAGAAAATGAATGGTTTCCCTATTCCCCTGATTTTGCTGGTGTAATTCCTCCAAGGCTGCCATTTCCACAAACAGATTCCCTTCACCCTGCCAAGCCTCACTCTACCCTTTGCCCTTAAAGCCATAGCTCCTGTTTTTCCTGATTTGAATGCAGTGTCCAGCCTTTCACATCCTCTGTGGTATAATGCCCTGCCCCTGAAGCTTTTGTTCAAGGAGTCCTGTAGTTATTAAACACCAGTTCCATGCAAAATGTATCATTTCAGACGATCGAAGGTTTAAAGCAGAAATAGGAAGTAATTTCTTAAGAATAAGTAAAACAAATATAGGCCTGCATTGTGACTTGTTAAGAAACAGACTCATAATAAAGGGGAAAGGCGAGAGAGAAGAAATAATGTATGGAAGAGGTAGAAAGATACAGAGGAAAAGAAGATGAGACAGATACATTGTCAAAGAGAGAGGAGGGCTTCCCTGGTGGCGCAGTGGTTGAGAGTCCGCCTGCCGATGCGGGGGACACAGGTTCGTGCCCCAGTCCAGGAAGATCCCACATGCCGCGGAGCGGCTGGGCCCATGAGCCATGGCCACTGAGCCTGCGTGTCTGGAGCCTGTGCTCCGCAACGGGAGAGGCCACAACAGTGAGAGGCCCGTGTACCCCAAAAAAAAAAAAAAAAAAAAAAAGAGAGAGAGGAAAACACACAAAGAGCAAAACGCCAAAAAAGAGGTGAGATCTGGAAAGATGAATCCTGAAAAGTGAACTGCCTCCCGCTGGCCACATCCTCAAAGACAAAGCCACAGCCTCTGACCCAGAAATAAGGCCCAGGAAGGCAAATGAGGGCAACACACACCAAGTCTGAATGAGGCACAACCTGCAGGGGCTGCAGACGGTGAGCACCCTGAGAGTGAGAACAAGACATGTACACCTGAATGTGTACACCACAGAGAAAAATCTCTCCATCTTGTGGCCTTGAGGATAACAATATCCTCAAAATGGTGTGCATTTTCACAACTGCAGGCATAAATGAAGAAAAGCCCCTTTGTCACTTGTCCTGTGAGCAAAATGAACTTGAAACGAGGTCCAAGCTCCCCCATGTTTACTCTACTGATCCCTGAGAAAGATATTACTCATGCCATTTGGCAGAAAGCAGATTTAGAAGAGGTAACTGCTGTAGGTGGTTACTAAATCCTTTCCAGTTCTCTTGCCTTTATTATGTTTCTCATAGCATACCGAAGTTAAATGGTCTATCGGCAACCTAGAGTTCTATGTAGCGTAAAATACTGGATTTGTTAAGTGAGCTAATATTTGTAAACATCTTAGAACACTGTCTAGGTGCTAATGTGCTTATTAAACAAATAAAATACAATGCATACTCTCTCTAAGCCAAATGTGCTAGCTCCTGGGCCCATCTCATGTCTCACCCCGGGACTTTGGTCGTGCTCTGGGTCTGGAATGCTCTCTAGTGCCCTCTTCTGGCACCTCCCTGACCCTCCTCCCTTCCTCCCATCTCCCCCTGTCAAACACTACGCATTCTTTGGAGGCTGAATTTAAGAACCCTACATGTGCCCCATAATTAGTCTCACTAAAGGCACTAATGTAACCCTTGTTGCTCAGTCCTTTGGATGCACCCCACCCTCGTCTTGTGTGACCCCTGATTAGCACGCAGCCCTGCTGACCTCACCTCCCTTTGCAATGGTCTCTGCCCTAGGATGTCAAGGGACCATCCGTCCAGGTTTTCCTCCTCCTTCCCTGCTCTCTCCTGTTCTTTTCCCTCTTCCCATCTTTCAAATACTGGTGCCCCCTGGGACTCCGTCTCAGATTCTCTCCCTTCCTGCTCTCCCGCTCTCCCTCAGTGGAGTTTCGCTGTTGGGTTTAGATCCCCCTCTCACCTGACTGCTGTCACTGGAGGGAAGGGAGACAGGCAAGCAGATTCAATCTGTCAAATCATGAAAACGTATCTAAATTCATTTAAATAACATTTCCCGTCTATACGATGCCAAGTACGCTAGCTCAGCTGAACGTTTCCTGCTGAAGTTTTGCATCACATGGGTCAGCTTTGGGCACGGTGATCTGAAGAGCAGGTGCGCGGGGCTTGTCTGTTGGGTTCCATCTTCCTCTTCTTTCACGGGACTCCATTTCCACACCCAAGACGGTTCTTGCGGTACGCGGGCCTCTCACTGTTGCAGCCTCTCCCGTTGCGGAGCACAGGCTCCGGACGCGCAGGCTCAGCAGCCATGGCTCACGGGCTCAGCCGCTCCGCGGCATGTGGGATCTTCCCAGACCGGGGCACGAACCCGTGTCCCCTGCATCGGCAGGCGGACTCTCAACCACTGCGCCACCAGGGAAGCCCTCAAGATGTTTTCAGTTGACACAAATGATCTTTCTTCATTTTAATTTGCCTTCTAGTGGGATATATTAGTTTGCTTGGGCTGCCGTACCACAAACCGTGTGGCTTTACAACCAAAATTAATTTTGTCACAGTTCTGGAGTCTCTGAGATCAAAGCGTAGACAGGGTTGGTTTCTTCTAAGTCCTCTTTGCTTGGCTTGCAGGGGGCCTTCTTCTCCCTGTGTCTTCATGTGGTCTTTCCTCTGGTCTCTCTGCCTTAATTCTCTTTTTATAAGGACCCCAGCTATATTGGATTAACGCCCACCTGAATGACCTCCTTTTAACCTAATTACCTCTTTAAAGAGCCCCATCTCCAAATACAGTCACATTCTGAGGTACCGGCGGTTAGGGTTTCAACATATGCATTTTGGGAGGACAGAGGAGGTATTCCAGAGAGTGAGACTGCCTAGAATCACTCATGGCTACACAGCAGCGGGGACGAAGTTAGAGGCAGCTACTACACATGAATCAGTGCAAGACCCGAGCCGAGGGACATCCAGACAAGTATGCCATGGACCTTGCCCCAAGATGCTGCCAACCCAGTTGTGGGGACAGGGTGCCAATACAGAAAAGGAGAGTCAGCCATCTAGACTGCCGAGTCCAACAGAGTGTGTGTGACGGGCAGGAGAAAGAGAAGATAAAAAATCAGTTAGATTGGTCACAGGGAGGTTTTCGTGACAATAAAAACCACCTTTCATGGAACTCTACTATCTGCCAGCCCTCTGTACAAACTCTCTCTCTAATCTAATCCCACCCCAGGGGCTGTAGGGAGGACTGTACGAAATAAGTTACACCAAGCTCTTGGTGCTGTGCTTGACACAAGGGAGCATGCTATAAATGATAGCTATTATTCATCGAACAAATATTTTTGCAGTACCTACCATGTGTCAGGCAGTGTGCTCATTGCTGGAGGTATAACATCAACCAAGATGGTCTCTGCCCCCACTGAGCTTAACAGTTTAGAGATGCATTCTCCAATATGGTAGCCACTAGCCATATGTTGGCTATTAAAATCAATTAAAATGAAAAATTCAGTTCCTCAGTCATACCAGCCACATTTAATGCACTCCAGAGCCACAAATGGTTACATTCCCAGCACTGCATAAAATTCTATTAGATAGTGCTGGAAAGGGGACGAGAGATTATACCTGTATGGTAAAGGTCATGATAGAGACTTATAGGTACAAGGGAAGAATATTATTATTATTACTATTCTCATTATAATCAAGATGCAGAAACTGAAGATCAGAGAGGTTAAATAATTTGATCAAGTTCACACAGCTACTAAGTGGAAGAGCTGGGATCGGAATCAGGTCTGTCTTAATCTCATGCTGCCTCAGGCCATTTTGTGGAGGAAATGAGTCAGGCACAGGTGGAATCTGGTTAAAGAGAGAAGATGGAGAAGGCATCCTCGGTGGGAAAGCAGCAGCTTGGACAAAGGCACAAAGGCACAGCTGGGCAAGGTTGGGAGCGGACCACGAGTAAACCAGTCTGGCTGGAGAGGCAGGGACTTGCTGAACTCATGTGCTTAGAAAGGTAAGTCGGAGCCTGCCTGCCTTGATTCAGAGCCAAGGAGCTAGGAAACTCAGCCCTATGTGCACAGGTTGACTCCTTGAAGGTTGTTAGCAGGAGCCTGGCATAGTCAAAACTGTATGTTTTGAAGGTAGAAGTGCTCAGGGTGAACTGGGCTGAGGACCAGTAAAGGATGGCAGGGGGATAGAAAAAAGGGAATGAATGAATGGTACGAAGCAAAGAACACCAGAGTGGGAGCCAAGAGCTTAACCCTAATATTGACTGATTGATTGATTTTTGTTTTCTCCCTTTTAAAAAAAAAATTTTATTGGAGTATAGCTGCTTTACAATGTTGTGTTAGTTTCTACTGTACGGCAAAGTGAATCAGCTGTACGTATACATATATCTCCTCGTTTTTCATTTCCTTCCCATTTAGGTCACCGCAGAGCACTGAGTAGAGTTCCTACTGTGCTATACAGTAGGTTCTCATTCGTTTTCTATTTTATACATAGTATCAATAGTGTACATATGTCAATCCCAATCTCCCAATTCATCCCACCCCACCCCTTCCCCCTTGGTATCCATATGTTTGTTCTCTACGTCTGTGTCTCTATTTCTGCTTTGTAAATAAGATTGTCTATACCAATTTTTTCAGATTCCGCGTATATGCATTAATATACGATATTTGTTTTTCCTCTTTCTTACTTCAGTCTGTATGACAGTCTCTAAGTCCATCCACATCTCTACAAATGACCCAATTTCGTTCCTTTTTATGGCTGAGTAATATTCCATGTACCGCATCTTCTTTATCCATTCCTCTGTCAATGGACATTTAGGTTGCTTCTGTGTCTTGGCTATCGTAAATAGTGCTGCAATGAACGCTGGGGTGCATATATCTTTTTGGACTATGGTTTTCTCCAGATATATGCCCAGGAGTGGGATTGCTGGATCATATGGTAGTTCTATTTTTACTTTTTTAAGGAATCTCCATACTGAACTCTAAGATTTAATACTGTGTTTACACTGGGCAATATACTTCATTTCCCTGGGCCTCATCTTTTCAATTCTAAAAGGGCATGGCTGGCCCACATGATCTCTGAGACCCCCCTTGAGCAATGGTAATCTAGGATTCTGCAAATGTGAGTGACATTAGGCTAAGAGAAGCCGTGTAAAGTGTAGCACTGAATATAGGGCCAAGGAAGACGGCAGAGTCAAAGGTCATCCTGAGACAAAGGGGGAATGATGTGCTACTAACAAAACTAGGTAAGTGTGTGAAAGGGCTTGTCTTTGGGGTTTTTTTTGGGGGGGGGGGGTGAGAGGGTATGGAGGTTGGAAAGGATAAGAGGTAGTGGGAAGATAATGGGCTTGTTCATTATTTTATATTCCCCAAATACAGATTTCAAACTTTTGACCTATGACCCACAGCAGGAAATACAACTTGTATCCTGGTCCAGCACAGTTGTTCAGTATATATAACTGAAACAAAAGGTTTATGAAATAAACAGGTACTCTTACTAAGGGCAATGGGTCTAATCTTTTCTATTCTAGTACACTTCATTTTTTAAAAAAGCTGCTTGCCATCCACTGACTATCTTTTATGATCAATCTATGTGTCACTGACTAAGAGGAGGCTCCAGTCTTCTTCAGTTGGGGGCGATGGCAGGGCATCCCATCACAGAATCCAAGAAGAAGCTGCAGCAGTGAACTGGCGAGGCTTCGGGCTGGGGAGAGTCTGGAGCGTGTTTAGTTGAAGCCCCGTTCGGAGAGAGCGTTGAGGCAGGTGGAGGGAACCACCCGTCCAGGTTATGGGGGTCGCGGGGGTGCCCTCAGGACACCGTAGGCGTGAGGACCGGGCGGAAACCTGATTCCCGCAGGAATCCAGCGACCACCCGGGGGCTGCATTTCTTAAGCGTGCTCGGAATGGCTTCTGCATCTCTGACCTCATTTGGATTTCAAAAGCTCCTCCGCTTACTCATCCTCCCCCCGAGGACGGCGTGCGCCCACTCCTCCATTCATTCATCGCACACCGATCTCAGGGAGCGCCAACCAGGTGCGAGAAGGGCGAGCCGCTGCCGGCCGGGGCTCCCCTTCTGGTCTGTTCCCCCTCCCGCCCAGCTCGCGCGCACACACAAAGTTCTGGCTGCTACCCCTGCGGACCGGCTCCCCTTTGCCAATCAGAGCTGAAGCGTGTGCACACCGGACCGCGCCGAGCCTCCCTGGCCTCGCCGAGCCTCCCTGGCCTCGCCCGCTCCTGCCCTAGGCTCGGCCTTCCCCGCCTCGCATCCGTGCCATCGGCGCTCGATTGCGCGCGGAATCCGCTCTCCGGGCTCGCTCGCTCGCTCGCTCGCGCTCGGCCGCCGCTCCCGCCCCCGTCCCCCGCCCCTCCCCCGGCTCCTCCCGCCCCTCCTCCGCCTCCCGTGCAACTTTTGCCGAAGCCCCCACACACAGCCATGCTGAGCTGAGCCCCGGCCGGGGACTGGCCGCGCGCTGCCCGCCCCGGCTCCCGCCCCACCGCGGACCCGCTCGGGGGCCGCGGCCGCTCGGCCCTCGGCCTCGGCCGCTGCGCCCGTCCGCCCGGCTGCCCCGGAGCCCCGCGCAGGGCCCGGGCCGCGGCGGCGGCGGCGGCGGCGGCGGCGGCGCCCGGCCCCCTCCCCCGGCGCCGGCCAAGTGAGGCGGTGATGCGGGCGCTGGCGGCCCCGGCTGCGCGGAGAGCGGAGACACAGGCTCAAGATGGCAGATTCCGACTGAGGCTGGGGGGGCCGAGCTCGCGCGCCGCGTTCCCTTCTCCGTTGCCATGAATCGCGGACACCCCGGCCCCGATGGCCCCCGTGTACGAAGGTAAGCGGCGCCGGCCCGCCGACCCCGCTCGCCCCGCGCCGCCTAGCCGCCGCGGCCCCCGCAGCTTTGTTCTGCCCGCCGCCCCTAGCCGGGCAGCCCCCGGGCCCGCAGCCCCCGGGCGCCCGGCCTCCGCGCCCCACCCCCGGGCTCGAACCGGCTGCCCGCCCCCTCCACGCCGCCCCCACCCTCGCCCAGCGAACGGCCGGGATCCGGAATCGAACAGATCTTATTTCCAGGGTGGAGAAAGAGGCGGGGGGGGGGGGCGGGTGTTGGTGGGTGCGAGGGTGGGCTCCTGGCCGAAGAAAAGAAATTAGAAGGGGGCGCCGGGGAAAAGACAGACCCATGACGGTGCTCTTTATTTATTTGGAATAAATAAAGGTGATACGGTGTAGCTTTCCTCCTCCCCCCTCCCCCAAAGAAAATTACCTTTAAGAGGATGTGCTTTCCACTCTCTGTCCTCGCAGCTCCCTTCCCATTTCCCTCCACTCCCACCCCACGCTCCTTTATTCTTCGCGAGCCTCTGATCTTTGGGGGGCTGTCGGGTCGGAATGTACGGGGCTAGGTGATGAGAGGGAGTCGAGAGGAAAAGTCCATTTCAGACCCAGGCAGAACAATGCAGTAGGCTAAAATCTCCCCGCATTAGCGTGTGTAAGGGGAAAATGTAGTTTAGGTTTTCAAGTCGGGGAGGCAGCCAAGACGTCTGTTCGTCTCGATCGGTCTGGGTAAACCTGCGTCGCGCACCTTCACCTGGCGTCGGGTCCTTTTTCTGATCTGTCTTTAGGAAGAAAGAAAGGAACGGAAGGACACGAGCGCTACATTTTCTCCTGCACTCCCTCTCTCTTTCATTTCTCTTCAGTCAGTTCTGTCAGCTTCCAGGCAGAAATCAAACTGAAATCAACTAAGTTTTTACACTTCGGTGTGTTTTTTGTGTGCTTGTAGTAGGAGGAATTTTGAACCAAAGGGTGCCTGATTTTTTTCAGTCATTTTCATCGTGAAAATGTTTTCTCGTGCAATCACTGAAGTAGCAGCCTTTACATACTTTTAGCGTCAGTCCATCCGGCTTTCTTTCGGTTTTGTTCAGATATTCTGTGGATGAAATAGCAAATGAGAGGGGCAGGGGTTTGTGGGGGAACAGAGAGGAGGGGCGAGGAGATTTTAATCCTCTGTAAATCCGGAGAGCTGTCCTGGCGAGTGAGACAGGGAACGCATTAATAGTTTTATCTCTGTTATAAAGGCAGATTAAAAAAAAAACTTATCTGAAAAGAAAATCTGTTATTAGTTCCAGGGCTCCAAATGAATTAGGTTTCTGGGTGGAATAAAGTTACCAGTCAGGTCCTGGGTAACGAGGCTGTAAATAACCTATGGACTGTAAATATTTTTTTTTCAGACTCTCTTAGAAACAAAGGGGCCTGTTTAGAAGGCAACAGAGAGATGTTATTCCAGGGGCTTTCCTCTTTGATTCTGAAGAACACAAGGTCCATTTAACCATTCAACAAAACAAAACGAAATTTCTGATCACTCCACCACGCAGAAAAGAGCGAGCCGGTGGCTCTGTGAACCCGCTAGGAGGACCCAGTTGGGCGTTCATTGTTTGTCTGTGTCTCTGGGAGGGGGCTACAGTCAATGCTTCCACTGTCTGTGGAGTGTTAAAATGAAACAATTTTCTCTTTATTAAGTACCTCTTTTGAGACTCCCTCTGCTGGACACTCCGGGTGAGCACTGGAGAAGGAACTTGGCATTGAATTGAGAACTATAGTAAAGGGCTGCTTTCCCTTTTCACAAGGGGCTGGGTATGTGGGTTGGGATGTATTTAGTCAACTTTGTGGAAAGCCATCCTGGGAACTGTGCTGTTCTCCTCCCTTGCATTCTAAATCCATATGGAATGTAGGCCATACCCCTGAGGCCAAGACTTGGCACTCCTGTTTTTCCAACAGTGCTCTTCTAGTGCATGACACCAGATAAAGACCTCTGGGTGTGTAAGATGTTGGGGTGTAAGAATCATCACCAATCTCAAAGGTCTCAGGAGCTCACTTTCTAAATTTGCAAGCCTGCCGTCTGTGTCCCAGGTGACCTGCCTGGTCCCCCCTGTCCACCCTGGGTTTCCCTCAGTCTTGTCTGTGTGCTCTCTTAATTATTCCTGTGTTTTGTGCCCTTTGATTCTGAGACAGTTTCTGCATACCTTTGTCATTCTTCTAGGCTTCTCACCCCTCCTCAAGCAGTCCCAGCTTCACTCTGCACAAGCTTAGGTCTGGGTCTTTTTTGAAAGAGACTGTTGGTCATGCTCTAAAACAGACAGGTGACCTCTATAATCAGGCATTGTATTGCGGAACCCACATTCCCGTCCTGCTATGAGTGCCTCTAAGACTCCAGTGACCTCCTTTTTCCCTCCTTGGTGACGTCTGCTTGATTTAGCGAACCTGATTTTTACCGTATCCCCATCAGAGCACATGGACTCCTTGTGTGTATCCTGAAGGAGCAGGGCTTTTCCTGTGGAATTCTCCAAGAAGAGTGATTTCTAATAGTTTTTAAGCTACTGAAAGATTGAACATGGAGATCTCAGGAGAAGGATAATGACAGGTGAGGCATTTCAGCTGGAATTCAGGGGTGTACTCATTTGTTTAAATGGGGTGCAGTTGCCCCAAGCTGGGATTTGGTGTGAAGACCTGAGTGCATTAGTGGAGCATTCTGAGCTGCCAGGTTTTTAGAGAGAAATGCTCTGTTGGAAACAGGGTATGTTTGATAATACAAATTAACGGGTAGGAAAGTATAATCCGTCTTCTGTGGCTTGCTTTTAAGGATAGGTTTATAAATAGCACATTAGTTTTCAGTGGCTTGGTACTGATCAAGTTAAACTTCTTTAAAAAGGTTTATTTTCTTTAGAAGGTTAAACATTCGCCTTGCAATTATGTTTACTCCATCAACTTGCTTAGCAAGGCTTTTTCCAATATGTAGTGCAAAGGCCAACCACAAAGGTCTATAGTGCCATAGGTTCTGAATTAGAGGACCCTAAATCCCACGTTAATTGTGTTCCACTGTCCCTGGGCTGTGCCATGTCCACTAGTGTTGGCTTATACAGTCAGAGTTCCCAAAACTGTAGCCCTGAAGTCTATCATCAGATGGGCCTGAAGACACCTACCAAGAAGTGGATTCTGAATCATCTTCCATTAAAAGAATTTGATGACACATGTTCAAAAATATCTTTTCCTGTGTTTATGTTTTATATTTTTAAAATGAGGAAGTATAAATATTGTTTTCATTCTTACCACATTTGAAGAGTGAATCAAGGCTCATTAATTTTATCCCTGATCCTGGACAGTGCGGTACGATACTTGAATCAGAGAAACCTGGGGTTTGAATCTAGCTATGTGGCTTTGGGGCGTGTTACTTAACTTCTCTGAGCTTTGTTTTTTAAAGCCTTGTTCGATTGTGCCAGGGCTCCATTAGAAGCGAGTACAGGTAAAGCGCTTGGCTGTAGTAGGCATTTTCTCAGTGCGTGTTAAATCCCTCTAGCTTTTGAGCTGCTTTCAGGCATGATGACTCCAGGGAAAGAATAACCCACAAATAGTTTAGAAAACCAATAGTAGCAACATTCCAATTATTGATCTCCTGCTATTCCTTTTCCAGTTTGGGCACCAGCAACAATAAACCCCCTATGGCCACAGAAGAAAGAGCCTTTTTCGACCCCCTCTGTGACTTTTCTAGATTCTTTATTCCCACTGAGCTTCTGCTGGTTTCAGGTGGAGGATTTCTCTTCTCTAGTGGCACATTCTATGCCACTTTAAAAATGAGGCAACAAGCCGTTAGAACAGAGTTTCAGGGGCTGCAGCTGTGCCTCTGGGAAAGTATCCCAAAGTATGAAAGATAATCTTTGCCCTTAATCAGGATCCATTCGTAACCCAGGCAGCAGGCCAGGAGAGGGAGCGCCCAGAGGTGGCTTCCCTACGAAGGGCTCCTCAGACGGGAGGCACCCGCCCCACCATGAGCCAGGCTCTGGATCAGTGCACCAAACATAATTTTCCTACAGAAGAAAATTTGGTGCTTTATGCAAGTTGCAGATGCTCATATTCTTTGTATTTTATTTTATTTTTATTTATTTATTATTATTTTATTTTATTTATTCCCTGCGTTGGGTCTTCATTGCTGCGCGCGGGCTTTCTCTAGTTGTGGTGAGTGGGGGCTACTCTTCGTTGCTGCGCGCGGGCTTCTCATTGTGGAGGCTTCTTTTGTTGCGGAGCGCGGGCTCTAGGTGCGCCGGCTTCAGTAGCTGTGGCACGCAGGCTCTAGAACTCAGGCTCAGTAATTGTGGCGCACAGATTCAGTAGTTGTGGCCCGCGGGTTCAGTAGTTGTGGCTCGTAGGCTCTAGAGCGCAGGCTCAGTAGTTGTGGCGCACAGGCTTAGTTGCTCCGCGGCATGTGGGATCTTCCCGGACCAGGGCTCGAACCCGTGTCCCCTGCATTGGCAGGCAGATTCTTAACCACTGCGCCACCAGGGAAGTCCCTGTGTTTTACTTTTTATGTTTCTTTATTTCTCTCTTCCTTCCTCCCGTAGAGACCAATCTTAAAGGAACCGCCTTTGAGGTGTATATGGAACAAAGTAGTGACGATCAGGAGGGTATGAGACATGAACATTTTTTATCGTTCTCTGAACATGTCATTTGCCAATGCTTTCTGGTGGTCTTACGATGACAATTCAAGCTCTTCGGGTTGCCGTCAAAGGCGAGGTTCAGAATAATGCCAGCAGATGTCATATAACCTCTGATGGAGTGTGAACTTGAAAGGCCCAAACTCATAATAGTTCCATTTTGTATGGCAATACCCTATTGGGGGTGGGGGAGGGATTGGAGGTAGAGAAAGAAAATGGAAAACCTGGAATATAGAAAGGTCTTTTTTTTTCCTCTAAAAGAAACCAAGGTGCCTGAAGTTCATGGCAGTAATTGCGACTTAGACCCCACTTAGTTTGTGGCATATGCTCTACCCACATTGACTCGCTTCTCCTCCTAACAGCCACAAAATAGGCACCGTCACACCCACTTTACAGGCAGGGCACGTCTTTAAAACATCCATTTCACAAACGTTTATACAGGGTCCCTGTCCTCGAGTTCAGGGTGCATGGGAAGTGAAAGTCAAAACTAAACATGAGCTCACCGGACCGTGGTCTGACTCAAGATGGAATGCCTTTAATGTGTGTGTGTGCGTGCACGCACCCTCGCATCGGTTCCTAATTCTTACGTGCTCATGTTTCTTGAGTTATAAAGGGAAGACCCCACTTCTCTATTTTCTCTTGAAATATTTTCTTTATTTGGAATCAAAAAAGTATTTCTGAATATAGAAAATAGCTATTACAAATTTCCTTAGAAATATCCCTGGAAATTACCGTCTCTCATTTGCAGAAGAGTCCATCTTCCTCTTTCATTACTTCCATCTTACATCTTTGTAAACACATTACACTTCTGATTTGCACATGCTGCTCAGAGACTTTCTGGTTTTGGCATTTGGCGTTACCGGCTCCGCTGCCGGTGGACCCATTCATCTTACGTGGCTGTTGGAGAATTAATTCCTGGCTTTGCTGCCTGGCTGGGATCCTTGATTCCAGGTAGTTTTGCGGTACTCATTGGTGGGGATATAGATCGGGTGGTCACTCAGCACATCCCTCAGGGAAGGAAGTTGTGGAAAAAGAAAACCTAGCTCCACCTGTTGGGAGCGTGGAGCCCAGAGCAGGAAAGGACCTTGGGAGAATTTAGTCTGAGAAACAATGCAGCTGACATAAGTCATTAAAAAAAAAAAAAAAAGTTGAACTACTCTCAAAAGAAGAGGAGAGAGTGCACAGAAGAATCTTGACGATTCGGTGTAATATTCGGTGTAATTCATCCAGGTTTAGAAAGGACAGTTGGTCAAATTCTTTAGAGGTTCTGAGTCAGCGAAAGCCATACCTGTTTTTCCAGGTTCTCTACGAGTAAGTGAGGTGTTCATGAGAGTGGCTACAAGTCAGACTTGCAACCTGTATGCCTCCATCTTTGGTCTAGAGCCAATGGAAAAGGCAAAAGATACGATGGGCAAAGCCATTCAACTTGTGATTTTCTGATGGGTAACTTTGCCATTAAAAAGTAAGCTAGTGAAATAGTTGCCAATTAAAAAAAAAAGCAGCAAACTTTTTTTTTAACATCTTTATTGGAGTATAATTGCTTTACAATGGTGTGTTAGTTTCTGCTTTATAACAAAGTGAATCAGTTATACATATACATATGTCCCCATATCTCTTCCCTCTTTGGTCTCCCTCCCTCCCTATCCTACCCTCTAGGTGGTCACAAAGCACTGAGCTGATCTCCCTGTGCTATGCTGCTGCTTCCCACTGGCTATCTACCTTACATTTGGTAGTGTATATATGTCCATGCCACTGTCTCACTTTGTCCCAGCTTACCCTTCCCCCTCCCCGTATCCTCAAGTCCATTCTCTAGTAGGTCTGTGTCTTTATTCCCGTCTTGCCCACAGGTTCTTCATGACCATTTTTTTTTTAGATTCCATATACATGTGTTAGCATACGGTATTTGTTTTTCTCTTTCTGACTTCACTCTGTATGACAGACTCTAGGTCCATCCAACTCACTACAAATAGTTCAACTTCGTTTCTTTTTATGGCTGAGTAATATTCCATTGTACATATGTGTCACATCTTCTTTATCCATTCATCTGTCGATGGACACTTAGGTTGCTTCCACGTCCTGGCTATTGTAAATAGTGCTGCAATGAACATTTTGGTACACAACTCTTTTTGAATTATGGTTTTCTCAGGGTATATGCCCAGTAGTGGGATTGCTGGGTTGTATGGTAGTTCTATTTTTAGTTTTTTAAGGAACCTCCATACTGTTCTCCATAGTGGCCATATCAATTTACATTCCCACCAACAGTGCAAGAGGGTTCCCTTTTCTCCACACCCTCTCCAGCATTTGTTTTTTTTTTGTTTTTTTTTTTTTGATACGCGGGCCTCTCACTGCTGTGGCCTCGCCCGTTGCGGAGCACAGGCTGTGGATGCGCAGGCTCAGCGGCCATGGCTCACGGGCCCAGCCGCTCCGTGGCATGCGGGATCCCCCCGGACCGGGGCACGAACCCGTGTCCCCTGCATCGGCAGGCGGACTCTCAACCACTGCGCCACCAGGGAAGCCCCAGCATTTGTTGTTTGTAGATTTTTTGATGATGGCCATTCTGACTGGTGTGAGATGATACCTCATTGTAGTTTTGATTTGCATTTCTCTAATGATTAGTGATGTTGAGCATCTTTTCATGTGTTTGTTGGCAATCTGTATATCTTCTTTGGAGAAATGTCTATTTAGGTCTTCTGCCCATTTTTGGATCGGGTTGTTTGTTTTTTTGATATTGAGCTGCGTGAGCTGCTTGTAAATTTTGGAGAGTAATCCTTTGTCAGTTGCTTCATTTGCAAATATTTTCCCCCATTCTGAGGGTTGTCTTTTCGCCTTGTTTATGGTTTCCTTAGCAGCAAACCTGTAAAACTGCAAAATAGTTTTGTGGTTTTACAGCCACTTATTTCTAAACACGGCATTTAAGAGATTTGTAGTGTTTTTGAAAGTGGCCTGTCTTAGCAATTCTTGCCTAACTTATTTTGCTCTAGTAGGTTCTGATTAATTAAATGCCACCGTGTTTAAGTAGAATTAAGATCGATTGACTCTTGCATGTGCTAATGCTGTAGACTTTATAAAACCTTCATTGTCACAGAAAGAATGCAGTTTAATATATGAATGGACAAGAGCATTTCCCCCAGGATGTACTGTCCACCCTCAGTGAAAGATCACTGTAGAACCTGCGATAACATTGGGTTATGACACTTTGGATTCACAGAGTTACAGATTGCATTCTGATGAAATAAGGTTTTTTTCCCCGTATATTTTTACCATTTTCCTCTAGATCAGTATTACCCTTTTGATTCAACCTATAGAATGGTTATGCACAATATAAAATGATTTTCCAAAGGCTCATCATAAGAAAAGTGATCCATCCTGCCAGTTCTGTATAGAACTTCTAGTTTCATGGCATTAAGGAAGCAAATTTTAATGATATGTGTGTCTGGAATCCTTTTAAAAGTCACATGGTAAGGCAATTTGGAAAACTCTGGTTCATGGCTTGTTATGGAAGTTTGACCTTCTTTCCCCAGTGAAGAATTTACAGAGCTCTGACAAAAAGCAGCGTGTAAGTTCTTAGAATTGTGCAGAAAGGCAGCAAGTTACACCCTCCCGAGTTCTGTGTCACTGCCCCGACTCAACCAGAATCCAGGCTGATAGCAGGAGCTTCTGCAGGAAAGTGTATTTCAGGGGAACTCGTCATGGGGGCAGGGATCGGGGGGCGCACACCCCTGAGGCAGGTAAATTTGAAGCTCCAGCACGCTGTGATCGCTGTTATTCATTAAGGATGACCTGCACCATCAGGAAAAGATTAATCAATATTCATTATGTTCTGTTATCTGAGACTGGGAGTTTCTCTAATGTATTACAGAAATGTTTCCATAAGAAAATGGTTAAAATAAAGAAACTCTTTCATTTAATTATACCATGACTTACTCCCCAAAAAGGATTTAAGGCCTCTTAAAGGGTTAAGTTACTGGAAGAGGGAAAATTAATTTATATAGATCAATTCTGTGGATCGGTCTATTTCCAAAGATGTCGGATAAGTGAGGTTTTCCTATCCAGAGCGACAGCAGAAACAGTCAGAGCTCTTGCTTGTGCTGGTGTAACCAGGTGAACAAGCAGAGTGCATAATGGAATTCATTTGCAAGGTCATTTTTGCTTGGCTGGAGTGGTAAGCGCAAAATAGACCAGCAGCCGAGAACGGTAAGCATTTGGGATCAGTTGTTGAAAGGCTTAAAGCGGGTTCTAATTCGAGAGACATTTTGTGGTGTGGAAAAGGGGACCAATATAATCAAAATGATACTTGAACAAGGGAATTTTTTTCCTGGCCTGGATGTAATAGAGGGGATGAGGCAGCAGAGGGTGAGCCACGTGGTGCGGGGTGGCGGGGGGGGGGGGCGAGCTCCCCGTGGTGATGGAGCTGGGCTGTTGCTGAGGTCACACGAGAGAGCGTGGCAGAGCACTTAGCCGCATGCCTAATCCGGGCATTCAGTAAATATTTGCTCCTTTCCAGTTTCCTCCCCACCCCTCATGGCCGTGATCTAGGAGCAGGCAAGCTTGCTGGTGTTAGCAGTACCATGATACTTAGAGTCTGCCCGCTATATCCACAGCTTGCACATCCATGGATTCAACCAACCATAGATTGAACATATTTGGGAAAACAGTCCAGAAAGTTCCAGAAAGCAAAGCTTGAATTTGCTGTGCACCCGTCAGCTATCTACATAGCATTTACATCGTATTAGATATTACAAGTAATCTAGAGATGATTTACAGTAAACAAGCAGATGCGTGTAGGTTATGTGCAAATACTGCACCGTCTTATGTAAAGGGCTTTAGCGTACTAGGCACTTGGTATCCACAGCGGTCCTGGAACCAGCACTCCTCAGATACCAAAGGACGACCGATTCTGTTTTTCTAGACTCTCTTCTTTTGGTAGGCTCTCTTACATTCTACCCTGGGATCACAGTATCTCAGGATCTTACTGGGTCAGTCTTCACACACTCGTATCAACCTTTGACACTTGAGGAAACTGAGGCCCAGAGCACTGAAGAGGCTGCCTCAACATTGCCTTGAGAGTCACTCCGGCCGTGGGCGCAGAAACTCCAGGACAGTGAGCACTGAGTGAGACTTCACTGGGCCGCACTGCCGGCGGGAGCTCCATGGTGTGCTTCCCACGAGGCTGTCACAGCCGCGAACCTTCTCCCAGACCTGGGGGAGGTCCTGGGCCTGGTCCTCCTGGGTGCCCTGCCGCCCACGGTACCTCCCCAAGCCCATCCCTGGGGGCTATTTCCCACTGTCCCGAGCAAAGCAAGGCCACATGCCGTCAGCTCTGGTTTTTAAAGAGTCTTCTGTTAGGAAGCTGTTCCTTATGTTTCCCTGAGAACGTTCGCAGCTTGTCACCACAAACTACTTATTAACAACAGCAACAAAAAAATCACAGAAGAGAAATCGGTACAATTGTGATGAGTTTCACAGAACCTCAGAGCACTTTTCAGTCATTAAGTGGCTTTAAAAAAAAAAAGATGCTGGGACTTCCCTGGCGGTCCTGGGGTTAAGACTCCACGCTTTCACTGCAGAGGGACCAGGTTCGATCCCTGTTTGGAAAACTAAGATCCCACAAGCTGCGCTGCACGGCCAAAAATAAAAATTAACTAATTTTTTAAAAATGCTAATTTCCCAAGGTAGAGCTTCGAGTCATTCTTTCTCTTTGATGTGACCAAAACTTGAACCCCATCCCTGTTGTCAGGCATGCCATTCTGACCCCACAGAGGATCCTGTTGGGGTCCCTTCCGTCTTGCGCCTCCCACCTCCCTTGGAAGCTCTTCCATCCCAGTGAGTAACCCTTCATAGTATTTGAACACACAGACTTTCACACAAAGGGATGGCTTGACTTGACATTGCTGAATCCCAGGGTGACGGTGCAGGGCAGCCTGCAGCCCACTGGTTCCTGGTTTGTGTGTCCAACCTACGACCACCTCCACCTCCCCGCGGACCTAGGGGTGCCTCCTGGCCACCTGCTCGGCCCCTGTGTGCACCCCACAGGCCCTGCCTGGGGAAGGCCTACAGGTGGGTGCGAGGCCTCTTGGACGGGGATTACCAGGGTCCCAGGGATCCGGAACATGGTCCAGAAAAGGACAGGGGCCCAGCTGGTGAACCTGGGGACACCTCTCCCCTTGGGGAGGGGTGTGGCTGGGGTCTTGAAAGTATGGGGTTCAGGGCTGGAGACCCTGTTGCCCTGTTCTCAGGGCAGTGCTGATAAGGGGACTTCTTGCTATACAAACTTGGGCAACAAAGGCAACTCAAAATGTTTCCTGTTGATACAAGTCATGGCTGGTGATTGCTTCACTGGATGCTCTGCTCCTTTCTTTCCCTCCTCGGCCTTGATGTTGCGCTCACAGTTGCTCCATAAAGCGTGGTTGATGAAAGTGCCCATTTCCCGTTGCTGCCTAAGGAAAGCTCGGGAACCAGTATGTTGTTCCCACAGTGAAACTTGACAGAGAGCCTAGTCAGTCCAGCAGCTCTTCCGTTTTGTGTGTTTCAGCCATTTGACATTCACTGCCTCTCCTACTTCTGTCCTCCCTTGACATCATCTCACCTCTCTGCTTCCACCTACTTATTATTCCCCACTCACCTACCCACAACGAGCCAGGCTTCTTACCTGCCTGCTGATCGTTTGACTTTGTGTATCTTGGCTGTGTCTCTGCCTTGTTATACTCGTAGGTGTCAGGGTCCAAGTGCAGGTACACTGGGGCTCACTTTGGGGAGTATTTGTGTAGGGAGCTGTTTTGGAGAAGTGCTTCTCCAGCTTTGGAAACCGTCAGTCACCAGGAGGGCTTGTTAAAACAAATCGCTGGGCGCCACGCTCAGAGTTTCTGTTTCATTAGGTCTGGGGTGGGGCTTGAGAATTTGCATTTCTAATCGAGAGCCCCTATTTTAGAGGAATGCATTCAGAATGAGAAATCAGTGTATATTTAAAATCAGATGGTAGTTGCTTTGATGAAAACTTTCCCTGGGCATGTGGGAGTCGGAGACCTGGCCAGGGTATTATTTGCTGTACTGCTTTTGGTGGCTGAGATGGCCTCCAGCCTCCAGCCTTTCTGCCTCAGCTCCGGGAGAGACGAGGCCCCATCTCCTCCAGGGCCCGTCCATGCAGGGGCTACTTTCTCTTGTTCTCTCTCCAGAGCCTGCCAGTCTGTAGTTCATCCGGTTTGGCGCTGGGGCCTCAGAGTAGAATGGGCAGATATCATTCTCACAGTAATAATATATTATTATTAATCAACATAAAGAGCTCTGTGATTGTCTCCATTTACGGAAGAGGAAATCGAGGCTTAGAGATATTAAAGAACCTGTCCAAAGTTTCATAAGCTAGGCCTTGAGCCCTCCTGACGCCAGAGCGTGCTCTTGTCTTGACCGGCCTGCCGGCCCTCCAGCTCCACACGGGGCAGTTGGAGTGGTCGGTGCAACATGCGGCACGGAGAGCCACGATTAACTCGAGTAGGAAGGATCCGGGATCCTTCCCGGAGCAGGGCAGCCACGGCGGGGGGCTGGCGGTGCTGGAGCGTTGATGTTGCAGACACACATCCTCCCACCCCACGCTCACCCCCGCTCTGCTGTCCCATCTGCCTCCTCTCCATCCATTAGGGACAAACGAGATGGTGAGTGTAAAGCACTTAGTCCGGGAGCTGGCATGTAGGAGGGTATATAGTAAGGGGCAGCCACACCATGAACCCATTTGAGCAGCTAAACCAGAAATCTGAGAATAATCTTCCTGAGACCTCTAAGAAAAAAAGTTATGAAAAGGTGGTAACAGCTAATACTTATCAAGCCCTTGGTATTGCCAGTTCTGTTCTAAGGTTTCAGTTATATTAATTCATTGAATCCTGTGGTAATGCTGCAGGGTAGGTTCTGCCCAGCTGTGTTAACGTTGAGGAGGCACTGGAAGGTTAGGCCGCTCACAGGCCGCTGAGCTGAGGTTGCCCGCCCCCGGCAGCCTGGATCCAGAGCTCCCACCCCTGCCCACCAGGCTCTAGCTGCAAAGCGGAAAGTCTTCCCAATCCCTTCCTTGATAAGAGAGTGAAATTGGTAAATACGCTGGTTCTGCTCCCAATGTAAAATGTTCTTTGTTTCAATCAGAATCTGAATAAATGTTTTAAAATTTGAGAAACTGATTTCTGTTGGTCTTCTTGAAAGATAAGGTGGCTGGCGTAGAACTGTCAGGTCTGAAAGATAAGAGCAGCAGAAGGGCCAGTTCTGCCATGTGTTAAACCAAACCATAAAGGTTCAGATTTGGCACGAAACTTGACAGACCCATCAGTGGGCAGAGTAGGTGTGCCAGTGTTAAGATCCTGTCGTCTGTGAGCATTTAATAGATGATGAAGAAGGCTCCACGAAGCGGTGGGGCAAGGAAACCTGATTTAACAAATGGGAATGGGACCACGTGATAGCAATTTGAAAAATCGCAACGGGTATTATCACCTCACAACATTATACCAAGATAAATTCTATGTGATTGAAATGTTACATTCAACAAAAGTCTGCCGAGCACATTAAGTATGCCAGGGACTGTTCTAGGTGCCAGAGGTGCAGCAGTGAGCAAAACAGATGTTCACCCCTCCCCGGAAGCAGCCTGCATTTTAATGGATAAAGGTAAATTTATCAATGGATTAAAAAAATCCGTTTTTTAAGAAAGCTTGAAGGAAACAGAAGTGGATATTTATTAAACCTCTGGAGGGGTTGAAATTTCTAAGCTTAGAATCTGTTGAAGAAATCGCAGCGGAGAATATCGGTGGTTTTATTAGTGTAGCATTCCCCAAATGTCAGGTTGTTTCTGGTTTTTCTATCATGAATCATTTCTCAGTGTCGTTCAGTGTAACATTAAGGGGTGTCTGAATTTTAGGATCGGTTCTTCAAAGAAGCATTGCTGGGTCAAGGGGTATGAACATTTATCTAGTTCTAGTTATAGACCACTGGATTAGTTTCCTCCCCTAAGTGCTTTTATATTAAACAAATCAAACCACCTAGATAAAGATTGAAATTCACCTGCCTGTAGATTCAGGAAGGCACAGAGTCCCTCCTGCCCGGGGCTCGGGTGGGGGCACATACCATTCCCAAGGGCTTTCAAACACCATCGTCTCTGTATGTCAGTGACTCCCAAAGCTGTGCCTTTACCTAGACTTCTTTCCTGAGCTCCGAAGTCAGAAAGCCAACAATCTACACGACATCTCTATTTGGATGTCTCGCAGGCATCTCAAACTTAACGTGTACGAAGAAAAAATTCTTGGTCAACCACCTGAAATATGTGCTTCTCCCAGAAACCTTTATTTCCATAAATGGCATCTCCTTCCACCCAGTCGTTCACATCAGAAACCTGAGTGTCATCCTCGACTTCGTTTCACTTCATATTTAATCCATCACCGAATTTTATTGATTTTTGCTTCCCAAATATAGCCATTCTTGTTTTTCGCTATAGTTATGTTCTATAAAGTCACCGCAGAGGCTGGATTAGGGGATGATGGACCACCACTCCTAGGATTAGTTTCCTGCGAGCCTCTGCTCATATTTTCATCAACTGATCAGTACATAACCTTGCTTCATGTGTGTTTTTGTTTAAAGACACCTTATTTAATATATATCGTTGATTGATTGGCATTGAATCACAGCCCACAGCACTGTAACTCATGCCCGAGTGAAGCTTACCTAACATGCATTTTTCTATGAGACACGTCACAGCTTCCTTGCACTTAGGAACACTAGACAGTCCTTCATCACTATGCTTGGGGGTCATTTAAAAATCCGCAGCAAAAAAGTACCAAAAAATGTGAAAAACGTGGTGCTAAATAGACCACGGAAAGTAGGCTTGCTTATAGTATAAGAGCTGAAGCAAGAAGGCAGAGCCTGACCTCTTTTGACCTCAACTGGGAACACAGGCATCAGGCTTCATGCAGCCCAGGTTTTTCCTGGCAGCGTGCGCGTGCCCAGGGATGACTGTGAAAGCACTTGCTGAGGATTGGTTTTGAAGTTACAAATAAATTTTAGCAAGGTGGTGAATTCGCAGATATGGAATCCACAAATAAATACGATCTGCTTCGTATGGTGAACCTGTTTCTCTCTCCACTGCCATCCGCTAGCCCATCGGTCAGCAGGCCTTCTGTAAAGGGCCACATAGTAGATATTTTAGGCTTTGCAGGCCAAATGGTCTCTGTCACAGCCGCTCAGTTCTGCTGTGGTAGTGAAGGCAGCTGTAGACCAGACGTAAATGAGTAGGTGGGGCTGTGTTCCAGTAAAGCTTTACTTACACAAACAGGCTTTGGGCTGCATTCGGCCTTCAGGCTGTAGTTTGGAACCTTGCAGCCTAGTCTAACCCACCTCTGTATCTCGTCTGCACTACCTGCCTGACCTGTCCCCACCCCGCCCCCCATCCATTCTTGAGCCTCCAGCCGATTTCCATGTAACAGATCTGATCACTCCCCTACTTCAGATGGCCAACCGCCTTCCATCACACTTCTAGTAAAATCCCAAATCCTGAGTAACACAGCGACAGCACGGCCCCTGCTGATTTCTGCAATCTCACTTTAGGTCAGTCTTTCCCTTTGTCCCCTTCGTGACTGTCCCTTGCTGCTTTCTGCTTCAGCACCTTTGCACACGGTCTCCCTGCTTGGAATGCTCGTCTGCCCTCTGCCTGGCCAGCACCTGCTCACTCTGCAGTCACAACTGAAATGTCACTTCCTCCTGTAAATTAGATGCCCCTGTTCTGATCGCAGGGCACGCCGCTCTTTTCCCTCGTGACACTTGGAGTGTTCGGGTGCCTGTGTGTTCGCATGTCTTTGTTTTCCACCTGCCTGCCCCATTGGACTGCAGGCTCCGGGAAGATGGGCCGAGTCTGTCATTTCTGTCTTCTCTGCTCGTGTCACCTTCACATGCATTGTAGACACTTTCCAAGACTTGTTAACTCAGCACATGATTGTACAGCACAGTTTTGTTCGTACAGATCTTTGTATGATGCTGCAACATAGAAACCTGCAGAAGTCACCCTTTCAGAGCCTCTAGTATATCTTCTCAGTTTGAGAGTGATGATTAAAGAGAAAAGAAATCCTGCTAAGTGAGTTTGTAAATGGGTGTGAATGTGTCTTTATTGTCAGAGGGTGATTCTGCCATCAGGTACGCCTAGTCCAGGGCTTTCTCCCTGGGACTTGAGTGCTGTGTTCAGTTCTGCTGGTCTCCCTTTTCTCCTAAAGATTTTTTTGAACTTTGCTGGTAACGTTTTTTCACACAGGGAAATGGAGGTGAAGCGTGCTTGAGGAGCCATTTAGGTACCCCTTCTAAAAACTGACTTTCGTTTCGTATCTCAAGCTATCACCTCATCCCTCTGAGACCTTAACTGGTATTAGTTTTTTCCTACAGCATTGCCGTCATCTGGGGAAGAAAATCTTTGATTTGTCAGAGAATCATCCAAGTAACAAAGCTCCAAATTGAAGAACATCCCAAGAATCCTGCGTGCTCTCGGTGGACAGATCACTTAGCATATTTTAGGAAGGTCATGCATCATTTCTTAGATGGTCTTCTGTAGATTAGCAGTGATGAAATATAAAGCCTTATTTAACTACTTTTATTTTTTCAAGAGATGTATTATAGAAACACCACTTGTGCATTACAAAAATTAGAAGATAAAGGCAAGCAAAACATACACACACCCTTTCTCTTTCCTTTCTCCAGAGATTACCACTGTTATCCTTGTAGGTCTTTTTCTGTGCATGTATATGTACGCATACTTTTTTCTTTAACACCAAAATGATATAGTACTGTTTTGTAATCTGCTTTTTTCAATGAACAATTTACAGCCGTTATTTCAGTAAACTTTATTTCCTTTAGTTCCTTGTCCATATTCAGATTTCCATTACTGGCCTTCAAATGTCCTTTGAAGCCAGTTTGTTGAAATCAATATCTAATCAAGGACCACGCACTGCATCTGGTTGTGACTTTCTTTTCATCTCACAACCTGGCAGTCTCTCTCTAAAGGAATAGGCCAGTTGCCCATAGAAGCGGTCACCTTCTAGATGTGTGGGGCTGCTTCCTTAGGGTGGTGCCGAGCTCGCTTTCTTCATCTCCTTTATTTCCTGTGTCTTAGGGGCTCAGTGAATTCAGGTGCATCATTTTGGGCTAGAATACCCCAGAGTTGATGCTGGGCGCTTGCTTCACCTTCCAGGGACCCACTATTAGTGAAGCTCAGATTGACCCCTGGATGAGGGTTATGGCAGCCCGAACCCTTCCCTGTCCAGTTCCGTTTTCCCCCTTGAGACCAAAAGGTGATCTGTGAGGTGTAACTTTGGCATACAGACCATTTACTGAATGGTTTTAGCACCAAATGATAATTCTTGCCTGGACTCATACATTTCATTAGGTTTTGTAAAATGATGTTTTCCTAATTCTTATATAAAGTAGAGCTTTTCCTCTTCAACTGGGGCCAACTGGTTCCCCCGACATAATAGTTCTCACTGGAAAAGCATGATCTTTGCTAATACTCGCCCTTTAACGATTAATTTTCAAATTAAGGAGTTGCATAGTAGCCATTTCAAATAGTGATAAATGAGTTTTTTCTGCCTTTTCTTTTTTATCATTAAGTAGTTGTGGATTTTTATTGATTTGGTATGTTTTGATCGTTAATCTTTTTGTTACAACTTTAGGCAGTGAGACCCCCGCACCTAGCTCCTGTGACCTCTTGACAGGACCTCACAATCGTGAAAAGCTTTCTTGCTAAATGATGCAAAGGCCCCAGGCCCATCTTGGACTTTGTAGTGGTATTGGACAGTGGTGTTAGAGACCACGATCTGGGCATTAGGGGTGGTTATTAATACAGCGGTGACTTTTTTCTAGAGAGTTTCAGTGGACAGAGCTAGAAAGTACATGTTGTTAAAAACTAAGAGTTCAGACACATGTTTAGTTTAGTTTTAATTACCTTGTGCATTCGCTTACTTTCCTCAATTTTATCATCGTAACGCCTTTTCTATAAAAAATCGATTTCTTCTATAACCTATAAATATAAGAATACAGTTTCAAAACACCAACATTTATATTATTACAAATGCTGAAACAACAAAAGAAACTTTAACACATCTTTGTAATTTTGTCTTCTCTTTAGCATGCATCCAACTAAGGATGTACGGTTGACCCTTGAACAGTGCAGGGGTTAGGGGTACCAGCCTACACCCCCTGCACAGTCACAAATTCACATACAGCTTTTGACTTCCCCAGAGCTTAACTACTAATAGCCTGCTGTTGACTGGAAGCCTTACTAACAATATAAACAGTTGATTAACACACATTTTGTATGTTACATGCATATCTGCATATATCTTATGCATTCATGACGTACCTAACTTTTTCTTGATTTTTTTTTTTTGTGGATATTTCTAGGGCTACACAGTTCATCTGCAGGTTTTTTCAAATTATTGCAAGTCTCTAAAAAAAAAAAAAATTCCAGTATGTTTACTGAAGAAAATCAGTGTATAAGTGGACCCACGTAGGTCAAACCTGTGTTGTTCAAGGATCAACTGTATAATTAAAAGCTGCATTCTAAAATCTCTAAAAATAAATTCTTCTTCAGGGTGACTGTGTCACCAGTTTGACATATGGTTAGGTTCATATCTTTCAGCTTCTTTTCAGTTAAAAAAATTTTTTAATTTAGCTTTTTTTGAGAGAGGTGATGCGTTTATATGACCGCAACGTCAAAACTACACCGATGTTAAACATAGATGACAGGTATATGGGAATTTGTTAAGTTATTCTTTCTACATTTCTTTTTTGTTTGAAAGTTAAAATAATTAACCTTAAACCATATAGGGACTTACCTGGTGGCGCAGTGGTTAAGAATCCGCCTGCCAATGCAGGGGACAGGGGTTTGAGCCCTGGTCCAGGAAGATCCCACATGCCGCGGAGCAACTAAGCCCCTGCGCCACAACTACTGAACCTGCGCTCTAGAGTCCACAAGCCACAACTAGTGAGCCCGTGTGCCACAACTACTGAAGCACGCGCGCCTAGAGCCCGTGCTCTGCAACAAGAGAAGCCACCACAATGAGAAGCCTGCGCACCGCAACGAAGAGTAGTCCCCGCTCACCGCAACTAGAGAAAGCCCGCGGCCGCAGCTAGAGAAAGTCCGTGGCGACAACTAGAGAAAGCCCACGTGCAGCAATGAAGACCCAACGCAGCCAAAAAGAAATTAATTAATTAATTTTTAAAAATTTATAAATTTAAACCATATAGAAAGATAGACACAATGAAGTCTTTACTTTGTTCCCTCATAGATAGCCATTTTTATTAGTGTCTTGACCCTTTGAGTCTTTCATTATGCATATTCAAATTGTGTGTGTGTGTGTACACTCTTACTTATACAAAAAGTAGCATACCATATATATTGTTCTACATCTTAACTTTTTCTCTTAACAATATATTCTGGAGCTCTCTCTATAGTAATACTTAGAGATTATCCTCAGGCTTTTTTACAGCCACAGAGTTCCTATTTTGTTGACATACCAGGTTTATGGAACATTAACATAATCTTGGATTGTATCCAATCCTCTGCTATTTATAAACCATCTATATTGTGTCACCTTATAAACATGTAATTTCATACTCATGCAGGTGCATCTGTAGGATAGAACCCTGTAAGTGGGATTGTATGGTCAAAGGGTAAATACATCTGTAACTTTTAAAAGGTATTGACAAATTCCTCCGGTTAGGATTTGTACCATGTTTCACTAGAACAAGCATTCTACGAATGTGCCTGTTTCCCTAGAGCAGAGCCCATAGAATCTGTTGGGAAACTTTTGTGTTTTTGCTCGTAGGTGAGAAATGGTATTTCAATGTAGTTTTCATTTATATTTCTTTTATTATAAGTGAGGTTGAGCATCTTTTCATTTGTTCAAATGTCATTTGATATTTATTTTATGCAAACTGTGTTTTGAACTTTATGTTTTCCTACCATGTTGTTGGTCTTTTTCTTCTTCATTTCTAAGGGCTCTTTATATATTCTTTGTGATATGAGTGGCAAATATTTTTTCCCAGTTGGTCATATATGTTTTTTGTATGTGTGTATTTATTTATTTATTTTGAATTTTATTTATTTTTTTATACAGCAGGTTCTTATTAGTCATCAGTTTTATACACATCAGTGTATACATGTCAATCCCAATCACCCAATTCATCACACGCGCACACACACCCACTGCTTTCCCCCCGTGGTGTCCATACGTTTGTTTTCTACATTTGTGTCTCAATTTCTGCCCTGCAAACCAGTTCACCTGTACCGTTTTTCTAGGTTCCACATATATGCGTTAATATATGATATTTGTTTTTCTCTTTCTGACTTACTTCACTCTGTATGAAAGTGTCTAGATCCATCCACGTCTCAACAAATTACCCAATTTCATTCCTTTTTATTGTTGAGTAATATTCCATTGTATATATGTACCACATCTTCTTTATCCATTCGTCTGTCAGTGGGCATTTAGGTTGCTTCCATGACCTGGCTATTGTAAATACTGCTGCAATGAACATTGTGGTACATGACTCTTTTTGAATTAAGGTTTTCTCAGGGTATATGTCCAGTAGTGGGATTGCTGGATCATATGGTAATTCTATTTTTAGTTTTTAAAGGAATCTCCTTACTATTCTACATAGTGGCTGTATCAGTTTACATTCCCACCAACAGTGCAAGAGGGTTCCCTTTTCTCCACACCCTCTCCAGCATTTGTTTGTAGATTTTCTGATGATGCCCATTCTAACTGGTGTGAGGTGATACCTCATTGTAGTTTTGATTTGCATTTCTCTAATAATTAGTGATGTTGAGTAGCTTTTCATGTGCTTCTTGGCCATCTGTATGTCTTCTTTGGAGAAATGTCTGTTTAGGTCTTCTGCCCGTTTTTGGATTGGGTTGTTTGTTTTTTTAATATTGAGCTGCATGAGCTGTTTATATACTTTGGAGATTGATCCTTTGTTGATTCGTTTGCAGATATTTTCTCCCATTCTGAGGGTTGTCTTTTTGTCTTGTTTATGGCTTCCTTTGCTGTGCAAAAGCTTTGAAGTTTCATTAGGTCCCATTTGTTTATTTTTGTTTTTATTTCCATTACTCTAGGAGGTGGATCAAAAAAGATCTTGCTGTGATTTATGTCAAAGAGTGTTCTTCCTATGTTTTCCTATAAGAGTTTTATAGTGTCTGGTTTTACATTTAGGTCTCTAATCCATTTTGAGTTTATTTTTGTGTATGGTGTGGTGTTAGGGAGTGTTCTAACTTCATTCTTTTACACGTAGCTGTCCAGTTTTCCCAGCACCACTTGTTGAAGAGACTGTCTTTTATCCATTTTATATCCTTGGCTCCTTTGTCATAGATTAGTTGACCATAGGTGCATGGGTTTATCTCTGGGCTTTCTATCTTGTTCCATTGATCTATGTTTCTGTTTTTTTGCCAGTACTATATTGTCTTGATTACTGTAGCTTTGTAGTATAGTCTGAAGTCAGGGAGTCTGGTTCCTCCAGCTGCGTTTTTTTCCCTCAAGACAGCTTTGGCTATTCGGGGTCTTTTGTGTCTCCATACAAATTTTAAGATTTTTTGTTCTAGTTCCGTAAAAAAATGCCATTGGTACTTTGATAGGGATTGCATTGAATCTGTAGATTGCTTTGGGTAGTAGAGTCATTTTCACAATATTGATTCTTCCAATCCAAGAACATGGTATATCTCTCCATCTGTTGGTATCATCTTTAATTTCTTTCATCAGTGTCGTATAGTTTTCTGCATACAGGTCTTTTGTCTCCCGAGGTAGGTATATTCCTAGGTATTTTATTCTTTTTGTTGCAATGGTAAATGGTAGTGTTTCTTTAATTTCTCTTTCATATTTTTCATCATTAGTGTATAGGAATGCAAGCAATTTCTGTGCATTAATTTTGTATCCTGCAACTTTACCAGATTCATTGATTAGCTCTAGTAGTTTTCTGGTGGCATCTGTAGAATTCTCTATGTATAGTATCATGTCATCTGCAAACAGTGACAATTTTACTTCTTCTTTTCCAGTTTGTATTCCTTTTATTTCTTTTTCTTCTCTGATTGCCGTGGCTAGGACTTCCAAAACTATGTTGAATAATAGTGGTGAGAATGGACATCCTTGTCTTGTTCCTGGTATTAGAGGAAATGCTTTCAGTTTTTCACCATTGAGAATGATGTTTGCTGTGGGTTTGTCGTATATGGCCTTTATTATGTTGAGATAGGTTCTCTCTATGCCCACTTTCTGGAGAGTTTTTATCATAAAAGGGTGTTGAATTTTGTCGAAAGCTTTTTCTGTATCTGTTGAGATGATCATATGGTTTTTATTCTTCAGTTTGTTAATATGGTGTATCACATTGATTGATTTGAGTATATTGAAGAATCCTTGCATCCCTGGGCTAAATCCCACTTGATCATGGTGTATGATCCTTTTAATGTGTTGTTGGATTCTGTTTGCTAGTATTTTGTTGCGGATTTTTGTGTCTATATTCATCAGTGATATTGGTCTGTAATTTTCTTTTTTTGTAGTATTTTTGTCTGGTTTTGGTATCAGGGTGATGGTGGCCTCATAGAATGAGTTTGGGAGTGTTCTTTCCTCTGCAGTCTTTTGGAAGAGTTTGAGAGGGTTGGCTGTTAGCTCTTCTCTAAATGTTTGATAGAATTCACCTGTGAAGCCGTCTGGTCCTGGACTTTTGTTTGTTGGAAGATTTTAAATCACAGTTTCAATTCCATTACTTGTGATTGGTCTGTTCATATTTTCTATTTCTTCCTGGTCCCATCCCATCCATTCTTACCTTTCTAAGAATTTGTCCATTTCTTCCAGGTTGTCCATTTTATTGGCATAGAGTTGCTTGTAGTAGTCTCTTAGGATGCTTTGTATTTCTGCGGTGTCTACTGTAACTTCTTTTTCAATTCTAATTTTATTCATTTGAGTCCTCTCCCTCTTTTTCTTGATGAGTCTGCCTAATGGTTTATCAATTTTGTTTATCTTCTCAAAGAACCAGCTTTTAGTTTTTATTGATCTTTGCTATTGTTTTCTTTGTTTCTATTTCATCTATTTCTGCTCTGATCTTTATGATTTCTTTCTTTCTGCTAACTTTGGGTTTTGTTTGTTCTTCTTTCTCTAGTTCCTTTAAGTGTAAGGTTAGGTTGTTTATTTGAGATTATTTTTGTTTCTTGAGGTAGGCTTGTATAGCTATAAACTTCCCTCTTAGAACTGCTTTTGCTGCATCCCATAGGTTTTGGATCATCGTGTTTTCATTGTCATTTGTCTCTAGATACTTTTTGAGTTCCTCTTCGATTTCTTCAGTGACCTCTTGGTTATTTAGTAACGTATTGTTTAGCCTCCATGTGTTCGTGTTTTTTCCGTTTTTTTCCCTGTGATTCATTTCTGTCTCATAGTGTTGTGGTCAGAAAAGATGCCTGATATGATTTCAGTTTTCTTAAATTTACTGAGGCTTGATTTGTGACCCAAGATGTGATCTATCCTGGAGAATGTTTCATGTGCACTTGAGAAGAAAGTGTAATCTGCTGTTTTTGGATGGAATGTCCTATAAATATCAATTAAATCTATCTGGTCTATTGTGTCATTTAAAGCTGTGGTTCCTTATTAATTTTCTGTTTGGATGATCTGTCCATTGGTGTAAGTGAGGTGTTAAAGTTCCCCACTATTATTGTGTTACTGTCGATTTCCTCTTTTATAGCTATTAGCGGTTGCCTTATGTATTGAGGTGCTCCTGTGTTGGGTGCACATATATTTATAATTGTTATATCTTCTTGGATTAATCCCTTGATCATTATGTAGTGTCCTTCCTTGTCTCTTGTAACATTCTTTATTTTAAAGTCTATTTCATCTGTTATGATTATTGGTACTCCAGCTTTCTTTTGATTTCCATTTGCATGGAATATCTTTTTCCATCCCCTCATTTTCAGTCTGTATGCGTCCCTAGGTCTGAAGTGGGTCTCTTGTAGACAGCATATAGATGGGTCTTGTTTTTGTATCCATTCAGCAAGCCTCTGTCTTTTGGTTGGAGCATTTAATCCATTCACGTTTAAGGTAATTATCAATATGTATGTTCCTATGACCATTTTCTTAATTGTTTTGGGTTTGTTTTTGTAGGTCTTTTTCTTTTCTTGTGTTTCCCACTTAGAGATGTTCCTTTAACATTTGTTGTAGAGCTAGTTTGGTGGTGCTGAATTCTCTTAGCTTTTGCTTGTCTGTAAAGCTTTTGATTTCTCCATTGCATCTGAATGAGATCCTTGCTGGGTAGAGCAATCTTGGTTTTAAGTTCTTCCCTTTCATCACTTTAAGTATATCATGCCACTCCCTTCTGGCTTGTAGAGTTTCTGCTGAGAAATCAGCTGTTAACCTTATGGGAGTTCCCTTGTATGTTATTTGTCATTTTTCCCTTGCAGCTTTCAATAATTTTTCTTTGTCTTTAATTTTTGCCAGTTTGATTACTGTGTGTCTCGGCATGTTTCTCCTTGGGTTTATTCTGTATGGGACTCTCTGCACTTCCTGGACTTGGGTGGCTATTTCCTTTCCCATGTTAGGGAAGTTTTCGACTATAATCTCTTCAAGTATTTTCTCGGGTCCTTTCTCTCCCTCTTCTTCTTCTGGGACCCCTATAATGCGAATGTTGTTGTGTTTAATGTTGTCCCAGAGGTCTCTTAGGCTGTCTTCATTTCTTTTCATTCTTTTTTCTTTATTCTGTTCTGCAGCTGTGAATTCCATCATTCTGTCTTCCAGGTCACTTATCCGTTCTTCTGCCTCAATTATTCTGCTATTGATCCCTTCTAGTGTATTTTTCATTTCAATTATTGTATTGTTCATCTCTGTTTGTTTGTTCTTTAATTCTTCTAGGTCTTTGTTAAACATTTCTTGCACATTCTCGATCTTTGCCTCCATTCTTTTTCCGAGGTCCTGGATCATCTTCACTATCATTATTCTGAATTCTTTTTCTGGAAGGTTGCCTATCTCCACTTCATTTAGTTTTTTTTCTGGAGTTTTGTCTTGTTCCTTCATCTGGTACGTAGCCCTCTGCCTTTTCATCTTGTCTTTCTGTGAATGTGGTTTTTGTTCCACAGGCTGCAGGATTGTAGTTCTTCTTGCTTGGTCATATATGTTTTGATTCACTGATGGTGGTGTCTTTTGCCCTTCAAAAGTCTTTTTAATTTTACATAATCACTTTTACCTTTTTGTTTATGGCTTCTATATTTTGAGTCAGAGTTAGAAAGACATGTCCTATGTCAGGTTTTAAGTTCCCTCTGGTACTTCTGTAATTTTATTTTTCCACTTACATCTTGGTTCATTTGGTGTTTATACTAGGGTATGTTCTGAGATTTTGGTGCCAACTTTATATTTTTCCAATATTCAGTTGTCCAAACACCATTTATTAAAAAGTTTATATTTTTTCCACAGTATAATGATGTCTACTTTATCATATATTAAATTCCTGTAGGCCCAGGGGTCTGTTTCCAGATTCTGTATTTTTCCACTGGTCGATCTGTTGTTAATTATTGAGGTTTGTATTGTCTTTTAGTATCTGAAAGGACTAGTTCTCCCTCATTGCTGTTTCTTTTCGGAGTTTTCCTGGCTATTCCCCCTGTTTGTTTTTCCATATGAACTTTGGAATCATCGTGTCTTGTTTTCAGAAGAAATCTGTTGGTATTTCCATTGGGATCACATTAAATTTATAAATTGCTCAGGGGGTATTAACATCTTTACAAGGTGTTGAGTCTTATCTAAGATCATGTTTTCTTTCCATGTGTTCTTTTTTGTGTGTGTACTTTAGTAATGTTTAAAGTTTACTGTATATAGTTTATGTGTATCTTAAGTTTATGCTTATAGTTTTTCATTGTCTTCTAATTGGTTGTTGTTTGCATGTATGAAGATTGTTGATTTTCATATATATTTTTAGCAGCCTTATTGAGCTGTAACTCACCATTTAAATGGTACAGTTCAGTGGTTTTTAGGATATACACAGCATTGTGCAGTCATCACCCCTATCTAATTTTATAACATTTTCCTCACCCCAGAAAGACACTCTGTGCCCATTAGTAGTTATTCCCCAGTCCCATCTTCCCTTCATTCCTTGGAGACCACTAATGTATTAATACTCTCTGTTATGGAATTTCATATAGATGAAATCATACAACACATGGTCTTTTGCAACTGGCTTCTTTCATTTAGCATAACGTTTTCAAGTTCTTCCATGTTGTAGCCTGTGTCCATCTTTTTTTTATCATAGCCATCCTTGTGGATGTGAAGTGGTATCTCATTGTGGCTTTGATTTGCTGATTTCTTTATGTATTTAGTTTGCTTATGCCGCCACCCACTCTAGTGAGACTTCGTGAGGGCAGGGAGTGGGCTTTCAGCTCTAAAGCCCCAATGCCTAAATAAGGCCTGGCAAATATTTGGTGCAACTAGATGCTTATTGAATGAATGATTGGATCTATTATATTTCTAGACCACCTCTACTTTTTAAAATTACTGTGTGGTTTAGCACACATAAATTATTTTACCATAGGCAGAATATAATTAGAGAGTGGGGTTTTTTTTTCCCACTAGGAGAGAAAGTCATGTGTTATATCCAACAGCCCTGTAAAAACAATTTTGTGTGATATATGGTTTGTGATGACCAATGCTACCTTCTCTTGTATTAGAATGAATGACTGACAGTTGCTGGAACATATGTCTAGGAGATTCGTTATCTTTGCAGGAGGATGATTTTAAGCCCTAGATTCTATTGTTGTTGGAGACTCCTAGGTAAGCTACATAAGATAAACATGAGAAATTAGGTAAAGGTGTTCTGAGCCTGGGAACAGGGAGTTTTGAGTGAGATAGATCAGCTCAGGTATGTTGAAGAAGTCCTAAGTTTACCGGGGGGCTGTGTTCCAGAATTTCTTTTATAAGGTGGTTGTGTGGACACAAATCACATTTAACAATAGAAAAAAGTGGTATTAGTTAAGATCAGGGTCTCAAGCAAGCCTTGAAGAACATTAAAAGCACGTGGCTGATGCATGGGTGGGGGCAGGGCGTATGTGGGAACTCTCCCTGCTTTCTGCTCAATTTTGCTGTGAACCTAAAACTGCTGTAAAAAATAAAGTATAATAAAAAATTTGAAAAAATAGCGTAGCTGAAATACATATATTTTGTAGGAAAAGGGAAATAATTTAATGCCAGAAAAGTAAGATTGAATAAGAAATTATTTCTCTTTAATGTCAGTGTATGAAGAAAGATATTTTAATTACAGAAATAAGTGAGATCTTGTGTGTGTGTGTGTGTGTGTGTGTGTGTGTGTTTGCAGGAGACTTTTGATCACCGTCCAAGGATTTAGAGGCTGACAATACTGGATTTTTATATTGCTCCAATTTTGTTCAAAAGATGTGACTTTTAACAAGATTATTACCCTCATATTATTATTAGGCATGTTTGGGTTGAGGGTGGGAGAAAGAGAGAGATTGATAAATTCACTGATTCCTTCATTTAGAGAGATTTTCCTAAAATACCTGAACCTGAGGAACAGGGATGGTAGAATATTGCTCTAAAGCATCTGCATTTGCTCTAAGAAAAGATTCGTCCGAAAGGCACTAATTGAAAATTGAAATGTACGAGATAGAAGCCGTAGCTGAAGGGCAGATGGATCAAAAAAGATAGCTGTGGACCCACCTGGAACCAGTGGTTTGAGGAGCTACAGGGAGCAGAGTTAATCAGACTGTCAGGAAGAACGTTTTAATGCCCAGATCTCTCTACAAACGGACAGTCCTGGGGATCAGAGACTCCTTTCGTGCTGGAGGTGTTCAAGGTGAGCGCCTTTTGATGGAACGGCTGTGGAATATGATCCAGTGTAAGATGGACAGCTGGGCCTTTCAAATTCCTTCCGAGAGAGAAGGTATAGTCCTGAGCTACAGGACTGTAGAGAGAAGGTATACACTCCTGATAGGAGGGAATGTGTCTGAAGTGTGTGGGTCCAGCTCTTCTCATGACCTCCCCCAAACCTGATGCATCGGTTCTCTTCTCCACCAGCGCACGTGAAGCTTCAGCTGGGCGTTTCATTGACCCAAAGCCAGGTGACAGCACCGAGCACCTCCCGTTCACGCTCCTTCTATCAGGAGAGACTTAGATTAAGTAACTATTTCTCTTTAAATGGTTCTGAAATGAAAGGACAGGGCCTGGTGTGCCGTGTCCTCTTTCCAGCCCTCAGTTCAGGCCTGGCCTGCAGCTCTTCCCCACTTTCTAAGGGTGTAGACGCAGAGATAACCAGGACGCGACCCTGAACTGGAGCAGGGAGCACGGCCCTGAGCGGTTCTGGCTCCGGTGTGGCGCCTGCCTCTGAAGTCCAGTTGAAGCCCAGCAGCCCGGGCTGCTGCCCTCCTGCTCCTTGGTTATTAAGTGCAACCTTTAGTCTAGGAAAAGTGCCCGTCTTCCTTTCCAAGAATCGTATCTCCCTAAATGGGGCAATCTGCTTTAAATGCCTTCTCGGCTGGCGCCTTCCCCATCCCACGACTGGCACAATTAAAGCAACAGTTTCACCTTTTTAACTGCCTGTACTGTGCTAGATTGGGTGGGTCGCTGTGGGCCGTGTGTGTGTGTGTGTGTGTGTGTGTGTGTGTTCCTCCCTGCCCGTGCGTACATGCCCGTGTGTACCAACACTTCATCCTTCCACCCTCAAAATGGTCATTTTCAGAAGTGCTAAGAGTCACAGATAAGCCCTGCATTTGCATTTTCCCTATTGTGCTTAACCTAAAAAAAAAATTTTTTTAAAGCAGGCTGGCCACTGTGATGCACAAGTCTTTTTGTATCTCGCTGGGAAGACCTTCTGCTGAGCTGAGAGATACCCTTCTCTCTGCATGGTCCCAAGTCAGAATTTGCTCTATCACTCATGACATTGGGCATCTTTCTCCAGTCTCTCCCCTTTCTCCTCCTGCACTCACCGTTCACCGTCCGAGAGAGAGTTGGGGCTGCTCTCAGCACGATGTGAAGAAGCCGCCTGTGGTTGCTCTGGGTCCTCTCTGATTCCCAGTTTAGCTAACAAGCCAATCCCTGTTCAGCTGAGCTCTTTTGGAACCTGGTTTCTGTTACCTGCCGCTCGGCTTGAACCAGAGGCTTCTATCAGGGCGTGCCGGTGACTGCTTTGCTACCCTCTGTGCCATGAAGGCAGCCAGTTATTTGCCAGCACTTCACCCTCAGAAGTCAACCTTTCAGCACCATTTGAGGCCCACTGGGTGTAGAGCCCTGTGTTAAGTGGTTCAGCTGGGAACGGAAGACACCACCTTACCTTCTGGGTCACCTAAAGAGGGACAGAAGAACCTTGGGGCAGACGCCCACCTGTGCTCTCCCAGTAACATAGATGGAGACACCCTCTTGTGGGACATGGACTTGGAGTTGACTTCCTGGTCGTGGGGGACAAACCTGTACTCACCTCTGCCTTGTTCGTCGCCTAGGTCCCCTTGTGATTAAATCAGCTGTGCGGACGTTCAGCCTGTAGCAGTGGCGTTGGACTCATGTTGTAAGTTAAGTAATTTTCAGCCTGGCAAGTCTGGCGAAGTAAAACCCCTCGCATTTCAGCCGAGCAGGTGTGGCCAGTACCCCCACGTGTTTCAGCAGAGTTTACTGTTTTGTTTTGTTTTTTTCTGCCGGAAGGAAATACAGGTTAGTGAGAAGTAGGATTTGCTTTGCAGAAGATGACTTTGGAGAATCATTTCCTCCAAAGCAAAAGCCTAAAGGTGTGAGCACTGTGGCTATTGGGTGTAGTGATCCTGACCCCAAGGAGTTAGCTTTGAGTGCCTTCAGGAAGATTTCTGGCTTTTCGGCAGTTCAGAAGGGCAGTGTGGACGTGGTTTGGTGCGGAAGGGAGAGGGGTGAGTGTGGAAGTGAGAAATTCACATGCAGACTCCACACCAGGGGAAGGGCAGGGAGGGTCTGGCAGTGGGGATTACTGGATTACTGGAATATATAGGAATGTTACTTTGTTGTGTTGTGTGCAAGGCCATCTGGGGAGTGGGGAAGAGCTGTGTGATGCACTACATCTCAGGTGTCTCTGGGGCAGCAGTGTGGCATTCTCGGGACTGCTAGAGGAGCAAAGACTCAGGGTGGGAAGCGACTGACACCTGGGGGCAGAGGACGCAGGGTGATGGTGAGGAAGGAGACACAGCCCCTGCCCAACCAAAGGAAGACGCATCTGTGTGCAGGAGGGGGCGGGCGCGTGGGTGGGTTGGAGAACATTTAAAATATTGGAATGTTTCCGAGCGTGTGTGTGTGTGTGTGCTGCCCACGGGTGTCTGGTGTGGAAAAGATAGAAAAGGCAGCGTTACTGGTGACCTGAGAGCAGTTGATTTAAACGTGGGGGCAGTGGTGCCTGGTCCAGAGAACGCACAGAGTGTACTTCCCAGCGGGGTACTAAGTTCCCCTGGCCTCCGCCATCCCTTTCCTCTGTTTTCCTTTTGTGGAAGAGCGAGAGCTGTTCCTCTGTTAGTGGTGGGGAATTTGGTGCTTGTGTAGAGATCCTGAAAGCGCTGATCAGAGGTGACCCTTTAGGGCTCCCGCGGTTCCAGGGAGAATCTGGAGAGCTGCGTTTGGAGCAGCGTCCTCAGGAGTGTCGCAGTCCTTAGGGCGTCTACCTCCTTGAGCCCTTTGTCGTTTCTCACTCATTCCGGTATCTCCCAGCGGGTGTGCTTTAGTATCCAGCACTTGGTGGTGGTAAAAATTAGTATGTGTGGTTGGTCCAGGAGAAATCCATGTTTTGTTCATCCATTCACCGATCCATCCATCTGTCTGTGATTCTAGCCGCACTGATAAGCCACTCATCAAACAAGGAGCCTTCCCCACGGCCCCCAGCTGTTCTCCTCTCCCTTCTTACAGGTAGAACCAGGTGTGTTCCTGATCCCTGACTGGCAGGCACAGGAAATGGTCAGCTTAGACTCATCAGGATTGGATTCTGAGTCACGAGGGGGAAAGTGGGAGGTGGTTGGCGGTGGTGACAGTTGGGGGCATGGGGGTGGTGACGTCTGAACCAGATCAGGGCTTTGCCAGAGGAAAAAGTGGAAGCGTTAGGAAGTGCCGTCCTTGTTAGGAAGGCCACTTACAGTGTCTGCTTCAACATGTTAATTTTTTTTAATGTTTTGTTCTGATTGTGTCACTTGTTTTTCTTAACTAAAGCATTCTCTAAATTTGGCTATACTTACTATAGTAATTATTTCAATTGAGCTCTATCCAATTAATTATTTATACCTCATCGTGATCTGTAAATTCTGATTGGTTTTATAGTATAATAAAAACATAGACTATAATAACCCATACAATACAAAAAAGAATTTAAGAACAGGACCAGGAAAAATGCAAATCAATATAGAAGTTCAAAGCCAGGAGGAAAAAAGAATCACAGATGTGCCAACAATGAGACCCCTGCATTGCTTTAGCCGAGCCTCACATTGTCTCTGAGCTTCATAGGATCAAAGAGAAGTGGTCACTTCAGTAATTCTTGCTGCCAGACAAGGAAGACATACCACGTCCTCAAGAGAAGCAAAGAGTTTTTTGTCTTTTAAACTCAATTTTGCACGTGAACTTTTATCTGGGAAGAACTGAGTGGTATCACATCAGGATGTTCCACATCCCCGCAGCAGACAGACAGCTGAGCTCTTACGGCTCTTTCTCACGTCAGTCCTCTTCGGAAGCGCGAGGCATAACATCAGAATGCGACTCAGCAAGTGGAATTCTAGCCTTCCGGTGTGGTGTGATGCAGTGCCCAAAACAACCAGTGGAAATGCTGGTCTGGGTGTCCATCAGACAGTCTTTACAACCATTACTTCTTTTAACTGGTGTGTGTGTGTGTGTGTGTGTGTGTGTGTGTGTGTGTGTGTGTGTGTATGAATAGGTATGTATGTATACGTGTGTGTGTATACATATATAAAGTACTATGTATATATATGTGTGTGTATATATATATATATATGAAGAGATAGTTTGAAGTTATATTCTATTGCCTACCATGTTGTTTTCTAGCTCACTGATTGAGGCTTTAGGAATCGACCTTGTAAGGTTGACATCTTTTGTAGAAATTAAGGATTCTATTTGAAACACTCACGGAGGAGAGTTCTATTTTTGTAAATAGGATAATTGGGTGGAAAACTGTGCTAATATCTATCTTTATTTAACCACTCCCAAGGAAGAAGCCTAGCAGTTAAAACCATGAAGTTATAACCAAGAAACTACCATTCACCCAGGGTCAGTGTCATCTGTATACAGGCTGAGTAGTTAAAAAGAGTGGGGACGTCAAGAGCCATACCACGCAGTCTCATCCTGTTGTCTCAAGTGTGTGAATGAAGGGTGGGAATGAGTAGGGAGACTGAAGCAGGCTGTGCGTGGCGGGGGGTGGGGGGAGTGTGCAGAGACACCACCCCTAAGTGCCAGGAGTGTTCTGTAGTGAGTAGGAGGTTACAGAGGAAGGGGGGTTTGGGGAAGTGGCAAATGAGATAATAATTGTGTCCTGACAGAGGTGACATTTATTCTAACTGACTTTGATGATCTCTTACCCTTGTGCAGGTGTGAGGAGTGGTAGATGGCAGCATGGCATGGATTGTTAACACAGTGTGTTCGGTACCACGGAAGAGAGTAGGGGTGGGATGCAGAAGGAACGAGCATTTATAGAGCGCCCACTGTGTACCAGACCTATCATGAAATGGTTAGGGGCATGGCTTTGCCATCAGAGAGACCTACCTCTAGGCTCTAAGTCTAAGTTTGCTCATTCAAAAATGGGGATAACGGCGGCACCTTACCCCACAGACCGGTTGGGAGGCATCATGAATACATCGCCAGTGTTCAGTAAAAGTCATTATTAGAATGATGGCCATCAGCAGGTCTTTCTCAACATAATATGAGGTGGGTCTCGTGCTCCCCCTTTTACAGATGGCTAAACTGAGGCTTAAGGAGGTAATTACCTTGTCCAAGATCTTTCATCTCATAAGTATTGAGGCTGGGATTCAAACCAGGTTTTCTAGCACTAAAGCCTGTTGTTTTTCTCTGCTCCAGGCTGTCCGGATTTGTAGATAACCCTCTTGTATCTTGTACCTCAGATGTGTGGGCTGTGAACCAAAGCGCCTTTCTGGGTCCATGTGCTGGTGGATGACTTTCTGTCCGTTATGATCACATTTGATAAGCTCAGACGGCGATTTGTATGATGATTGTGAAAAGCAGCACTATGGCGTCTGAGGGAGGAGAGATTTTCCTCCATCTGTGTTTGTCACACTGCCTGGAGATCATACCTGTACAGTGAGGTGGCTTGATTGAATGAACGTGGAGGGACTTCCCAGCACTGATTTTAGGACCGTGACAGTTGTGACAGTTTTCCTCTGGCACTTCTGGCAAAGTCCAGGTTTTGGTTTTTGCTTTTGGACCTTATTAAATCTAGTATCGTGAGCTTGAATTGCCTCGATGGATAATGGAAACAGTGTTATGTAGTATGAGCTTCTGCCTGCGTTGTCACCTGCTCCCACAAAGCTCAGTAGCCAAGTAGCTCCTTATGGATTGTCTCATATTAATAGAATAATGGAAAACAGATAGTGTGCCAGGAGGAGTGCTTTTCCTTGGAGGCTTGAGGGCCCATTATGGGTTGGATTGTGTCCCCCTTCAAGTTCATATGTTGAAGTCTTAGCCTCCAGTACCTCAGAATGTAACTTCATTTGGATATAGGGTCACAGCAGATGTAATTAATATAAGTTCAAACTGGAATGGAGGGACCCTAATCCTATATAACTGGTATCCTTGTAAAAAGGGGGAGATTTGGACACAAACATGCACGCAGGTACTTTGCGTGAACCTAAAGGCAGAGATCGGGATGATGCATGTACAATCCAGGGAACACCAAAGGTTTCCAGAAACCACCAGAAGCTAGGAGGGGGGCCTGGGACAGATTCTTTCTCAGAGACTCAGAAGGAACCAGCCCTGCTGACACCTTGATCTTGAACATGTAGTCTAGATGATAAACTTCTGTTGTCTTAAGCCACCCAGTTTCTGGCACTGTGTCCCAGCAGCTCTAGCAAGCTAATACAGGGCCCATGGAGAAATAGTGAGTTACAAACTCCAGAAGAGGCATGAGAATCACTCATGTGCTTTGGTTAATGTTTCCATTGGAGAGTGGGAGCTGGATGTAAGGCTCTGAGGTCGGGAAGTAGAAAGAAGAGAAGCACAGACAAGCAGACCACCTTCTGAAGGATGTGAGTGTTTGTCGTATGAGGGACATTGCTCTGAGGTGACCTTTTGCCTTGCTGGGTTGTTTTTTTTTTTTTTTAAGGAAAGCAATTTGTCCATTAGGGTTGGAAATATATTTTCTTCAAGACCACAAGGTGATGGTTTAAAAAAAAATCCACCTCTTAAGTTTACATTTCACTGTGTAGAACTACCCTGTCTAAAGAACCTTCTGTACTGATGACAGTGTTACAGATCCACACTGGCCAGCCTGGTAGCCACGTGCTACGTGGGTAGCTGTTTGACACTTGAAACGTGGCTAGCGTGGCTAAGGAACTGAATTTTTAATTTTTAAAATTTTAATTTAAGTTTCCACGCGTGGCTAGTGAACAGTTGGACAGTGTGGATCCAGAACATAAGGGCAGCAGTGGGAAAGGACCCAGAGGAGAAGACTGAGGTGTGGGCTCTTTACTGAGGTTCAGGGGACGGTTGGGTTAACGGGTCACCGTGGGTTTGCTGGTGCCCCCGAGCGTGGCCTTGTCCTCAGCTGGCGGAGCACTGGTGGCAATAAAAGTGAAGTAATGCAAGCCGACGTTTCTAGGTGCCTTGCTAAAAAGATGCTTAATACAGGGCTTCTTTTTGGAGCCCAGATCATCTTAGACGGTTCAGTACTCAGTAGAGAGGCGGGGCAGCTGAACGAACAGGAGAGGAGGGGTCCACACGGGCCGAGAAGTTGCTTTCAGGTTGTGTGTGCTGACCCTCGACCTGTCCTGAGGGACCCGTCGTCGCAGATTAGGAAGCCAAGGCAAGGTTAGACCACCTTGTCTGACGGCAGAAGGTTGCGCCTGGAGTATTTTGTGCTCGATTTGCTGTGTGCAGGTGCCCAGGAGGAGCTCCTGGAGCCCAGCCCCCCCCGCACCTCCCGTCTGCACTGACAGCCGCCGCGTGGAGCGTGTGGCCAGAGGATGCTGCTTTGGAGAGAGTGCAGGTGGGAGGTTTCAGAACCTAAAATGGAACCAGAGCCGGGCGTTCTCAGATGCAGTTTCACACCGAACAGGAACGGGTCCCCGTGCCTGTGTTGGCCAGCCCTGGACAAATGACTGTTGTCATTGCTCACCACTGGCTGTGGCTCGGGGCCCCATATAATTTAAAAATTGCTCCTTTTCCCAACTCTGCTTAGCTATCATTTTGATTTCACAGAGAAGCAAATGGTTCATCAAGTCTTGTGATTTTTCTAAACCCCGAGTCAAAGGAAGGGCGTCATGCGGAGACGCTTTATGTCAGGATGGTGCCTGCCGCTCGCCCTGCCCCCTTCACTCCAGCAGACTGGACTCTTAACAGTGTAGGGGCTGTCGTGGAAGGAAGGGGCGGACTCTCCTGATTGAGCAGTGAGCTGGTGGGCATTCAGCCGGAATGTCTGGGCCTTAGAGGGCAGGGGTTTTCCTTTGAGAAGAGGTTAGGGAGAGAAACGGGGTTGAGGGAAACCTGTTTGTCAGCAGCACATTCGGTAGCTTGTACCATGTGCACGGCCTCATGCTGTGGGGCTTGGGGGCAGCAGTAAGTAGTGGTAGCTCGTCGTGGCTCACGCGCACACAGACAGTGGGACAGTGCCCACCGAAGCACACGCTTGCTCTTCGCCAAGAACTCATCAACTCATTGCAGATGAAACAAAGCAACAAAAGAGATCAAGGGATGCAAGGTAAGATGTGATGAGAGCACCGTCAGCGAGACACAAAGAAAAAACCCTGAGGTCCCAAATGACCAGGGATGCTTGATTCCATCTGGTCTTTGAAGGATGGCCTTGATTCGGACGGGCGGCGGGGAGCCCGAGGTTGCTCCAGGCGGTGGTGCACGAGGCTCGGCTGGGGACAGTGGGTGTCTACTTTGGTCCAGCCGGCGCAAGTTATAGGTCACAGGTTTTTCCATTTGAATGTAATGATTTGACTGTAGTAGCCATCAGCAAATGGAGAGTTCGGGGGGACCACACTGAAATAGTTAATAATTTACAGGTTCAGTCAGTGGCCCCGCTGTCTTGGTGTGCCTTTCTGTTCCAGCAGAATACACGCAAAGAGTGGCATCTGCTCTGCCCTTCCCGGCTCTGTTTTTTATTTAATAACCTCTCTGTGACCTATTCATGTGAGGTCACCATCTCCTCTTTTTCCGTGTTTCAGTTGTCTTGGCTGCCACTTGCTGTGAAGGACTCAGCTAGTCGTGGTTGGGGTTGGCCTCTCAATTCAGTGAACATTTATTGAGTCTGGGACAGGGCTTGTGGTGAGCACACGCAGGCGGAGGTGGACTCTAGTGCCTGGTGGATGGGGGACGTAGAGCCAGAGGACCCCAGGCAAGCCCCAGGGGTGTGTGAAAGGCAAGCAGCGTATTTAGCTTGGGCCGCAGGGAGAATGGTGACGACAGTATAGTCATGGGAGAAAGGGAAAACAGAAGAAGAGCAGGTTTGTGGGATGGAGAACAGGGCTGTGAGCTTGATTTGGGACATTTTAACTTTGAGACAGGACATCCCCATGGAGCCATTAAGCAGGCATTGAGAAGACCCCCAACTTAGAGTATTCGAGACCCCATGATTGCAGCGGCGATTCCTCTGGCTTCAGCTTTCCTCCCCTTCCCTTCTCAAGTGGTTCCCCTGAGTGTCACTTCAGACTAGGGGGGAGAAAGTTCCTTAAGTCTCCAGTGCGTTATCCTCACATTAAATGCTAAATCCAGAACTCCCTGTTCCTGCTAAGTAGTTCAAAAGCTCCGAGGGATCCTTGGAACAGTTGCACCCTAGTGGGACTTTTCAGAGCACTCCTGGGGTTGGGAGAGAAATTTCAGGGTAACCGTGGAATAGTGCTGAGCTATAACCGGCTTGAGTGATCTTCTGGCCGGGATACGGGTGTGAGGCCAGCGTGTTTGAAGGTTGCTGAAGATCTTCTGGCTGGGATACGGGTGTGAGGCCAGCGTGTTTGAAGGTTGCTGAATGCCTGTTGACCTGTGTGCCCCAACTGGGTGAACTCCATCTACCTTTTCATTCCTGGCTAATTGCAGCGAACAGTACGCCAGCTCGTCTTCTGTAAAAGGAGAGGGGTGAACGTTCCCACCAGCCTTGCCGCCTTGGTTGGGCAGGTCAGTTGACTGCCTTGAAGCTCTACTTATTCATCTGTAAAATGAAGGGACTTGGCAAGATGCCCCGTAATGTGACTTCCAACACTAGCATTTTATGTCGGTCAGTGATTCTTTGTCCAGGGAGTGCTATTTTTTCCATAGGAACCGTTGTGCAGTTGCCAGTTAGCTTATCATCCTGGCAAGAAGCAGCATGATGAGGTGGCCAGAATGTGGCCTCTGGAGCCAGTGACCCAAGTGTAGACCCCGTCACCCCGTCACCTGGCCGGCTGGGCACTTCTTGGCAATTAGCTCTTCCTCGCCAGTCCTCAAGTTTCCTCACCTGCAAAAAGCGAATGATAACACACATTTCAGCTTCACTGGGTGTTAATATGTATCAAGCGTTTGCCCTTGTGCCTGGTTTTCAGCTTTATTGAGATGTAATTCACATACCAGAAGGTTTATCCTTTTGAAATACAACTCAGTTCTTAGTATATCCACAGAGTTGTGCATTGATCACTACCCTCTGATTCCGGAACATGTTCCTCACCCCCAGAAAGAAATCCCAGACCCATTAGCAGTCACTCCCCATCCTCCCTTCCCCCTAGTCCTTGGCAACTACTCATCTGCCTTCTGTCTCTATGGATCTGCCCGTCCTGGACATTTCATATGAATGGAGTTCTAGAACATGTGGGCTTTTGTGTCTGCCTTCTTTTGCTGAGCATAATGTTTTCACATCTTGTTCACGTTGTAGCAAGTATCAACACTTCATTCCTTTTTGTTGCCAAGCAGTAGTCCATTGTGTCGATGCACCGTATTTTGTTTATCCATTGATCACTTGGTGGACATGGGGTTGTTTCCACTTCCTGGCTATTATGAGTGATGCTGTGAACATTGGTGTACAAGCTTTTGTGTGGACATGTGTTTTCCCCTCTCTAGGTATCTCACTGTGGTTTCTATTTGCGTTTCTCTAACAACTAATTATGCTGAGCGTTGTTCAAGAGCTTCTTGGCCATTTGTGTGTCTCCTTTAGAAAGTGTCTACTCAAATTCTTTGCTCGTTAAAAAAATTGAGTTGTTTGTCTTTTCATTGTGGAGTTGTAAGACTTCTCAATATATTTTAGATACTGTGCCTGGCTTTTAAATAGTCATGCAGGGCTTCCCTGGTGGCGCAGTGGTTGAGAGAGTCCGCCTGCCGATGCAGGGGACACGGGTTCATGACCCAGTCCACGAAGATCCCATATGCTGCGGAGCGGCTGGGCCCGTGAGCCATGGCCGCTGAGCCTGTGCGTCCGGAGCCTGTGCTCCGCAACGGGAGAGGCCACAGCAGTGAGAGGCCCGCGTACCGCAGATAAATAAACAAATAAATAAAATAAATAGGCACGCAGTCAACGTTAATCGCTCTTACCAGGTTTCTCACAGAAATCGGTAACCTTTTAGGTGACATCGAGAACTAACTGTCCAGATATTGAATGCCCAGTATCCTGAGCCCTAATGCCTGCCCTTATGTCTTGTCACGAGCTCTTCTAAGCACAAAGCTCTCATCGTAGAGCCCACATTTGGAACCTAGAACAGTAGGGGTAGCGAGGGTCTGGAAGGGAGCTCTGGCAGAATCTGTAGGGCAGTGGCTATTTCTAAGTCTTGGTTTTTCTCTAGATGGAGAACTTAGGGGGTAATTCTACAGCTTTTTTAGCTGCTGCAGCACCAGGGTATCCTCCATTCTGCCCCCATGCTGTGGGCACCTGGATGTCGGGGCTGAAGACCACATGGAGGTACACCTGAGAACATCCTCTTCCTTCCACAGTGCCGCTGCCACAATGAGTAACATATTTTCCAAGAGTGATCTGACAATTTTAAGTCATATATAAAAATGTCCCAGGACGTCCCTGGTGGCCCAGTGGTTAAGAATCCACCTGCCAGTGCAGGGGACACCAGTTTGATCCCTGGTCTGGGAAGATCCCACGTGCCCCGGAGCAACTAAGCCCGTGAGCCACAACTACTGAGCCTGCTCTCTAGAGCCCGCGAGCCACAACTACTGAAGCCCACCTGCCTAGAGCCCGTGCTCCGCAACAAGAGAAGCCACTGCAATGAGAAGCCTGCGCACTGCAATGAAGAGTAGCCCCCTCTCACCACAACTAGAGAAAGCCCACACACAGCAACGAAGACCCAGCACAGCCAAAAAATTTTTTAAAAAAAGTCCCAAGGAAAATCATGGGTTAATTTTAAGGAGAAGGGAGTCTTATGGGGAACCCTTGAAGCTACCAAGAGGACCTGGAAATTATTCTGTGTTCTGAGAACTGTACTCAGCACCCCCGAGACATGTCCTGTACTTGCTGCCCCTTTGCCTTTGCAGCCATCATCCTCTCTCTCCATCCCCCCAACCTGACATGTATAACCGTCCCTTTTCTGCCAGTTCAAATCCAGGTCATCCCTCAAGGCCCAGGGGGGTTTCCTGCCCCTCCCAGAAGCCTCTCGGGGCCTCTATAGTTGGGGCCCCTTCTCCCCACACACCGGGGGAAGGGAGCCTCCAGAGGAGTGAAGGCATTGGCAGTCTGGCCTGGGCTGTCCTCTAGAGAGCCAGCGCCACCAGTTTGTGAAACTGCCGAACCACATGTCTGCCCTGACAACTTAGCCTTTCCTTCAGTGTGGACTTGAAGTGTCGTGGACAGACGTTATCGATTCCTCCTCTTGAGTCAGTCAGGACAGTTTCAGATCTCTTTAATGCCCAGCAAATTTGCTTTGGAGGCCAAAGCCAGTCCAGTTGCATTTGGATGATGGTTACTTATTTTTAAAGGGTAGGAGGTCCCTCCAGACATGCGCGTCCATTGTTGTGCAGCCATCTCTGTCTCCTTTTGCTTCTCTGATGAACACTTGGACCTGCCTCTACCTGGCTGCCATCTTCTTGATGTCACAGAAAAGCACATTCTACCCTCAGAAAGTGTGTCATCTACTTGGAAGGGTGAGATAAATCAGAAAATTATTGACTGTTAGAGCTAGAAGATTCCTTGGAGATTATCCAATCCAGTATTTTCCAGTCTCCCATCTTGACCAAAAACCATTAAATGCTTTATGTGGAGAAGAAAAAGTTTCCCTTCGATAAATAACTTTGGGCTGTGGAGCATATTGTGTGGCCCTCTTGGAGGTTCACAGCGTGCACTGGTGCATTAAAGGCTCTGAGAAGTCCTGCAGTAAAGACAACAGCTTAATTTGATTTAACCCAGCCTTTCTTAAACTGTTTTGGTCTCAAATTTTGTTCTTTTTTTTCCATAACAGATATTAACAGTTCCCAGGTCATGAAGCACACTTTGGGAAATGTGGCCTCGTTCACACACGAGGAAACCTGCATTCAGAAATATTAAGTGACTTGCTCAAAGTTAACACAAAGCCAGACTTGAAGCCAACCTTTCTAGCTCCTACTCCATTGCTCTTTTTACGAATAGTAACCATGTCATGCTCGAAAGGGGGTGTATGATGTTTAACACGTTGTCACTTATGTTATTAATGAAAACCACACAGGCTTTAGGGTATAGTGACATGCATGGGAACCCTGGCTCTGTCCTTTTGCTAGCTTATGACCTTTGTCAGCTAAGCCTGTGAGTCTGAGTCTCTTTCTTCTTCTGTAAAGAGAGGGTAACGGTAACGGCCTCACAGGGTTGGTGTGAGGATGAGGTGAGATAGTAATGTAAAGCTCAAGTCTGTGTTCATATTGGTTTCCTCAGACTTTTCTCCTTAGATCAGGTGTGGGACCCATTTATCTATGATTTTAAAAGGCTAGGCATATTATAGACACCAAGAAATTAATAATGGTGATCGTAATGGATATTTATTGAATGCTGACTTAAAGAGTGAAGGCACGTGGGGTAGGAGTAATTACCTATGGAAATTCAGAGCTGTATTGAACTGCTAACTATTCATGGAATTGAGGGGAAGCTGATGGAGGGGTGGACTAGAACATGTAGATTGCATGGGGCCTGGTGGGCAGACTCTGTCCAAGTAGGAGCCATTCAGGACCTCAAGCCACCTACCTTCCCTTTTTCCATGCCCACAACACAAAAATGTGGTTGAGGTATCTTTTAAAATAGATAGCAGGGACTTCCCTGGTGGCGCAGTGGTTAAGAATCCACCGGCCAATGCAAGGGACATGAGTTCGAGCCCTGGTCCGGGAAGATCCCACATGCCGCAGAGCAGCTAAGCCTGTGCGCCACAACTACTGAGCCTGTGCTCTAGAGCCCATGAACCACGACTGCTGAAGCCCGCACGCCACAACTACTGAAGCCCACGCACCTAGAGCCCGTGCTCCGCAACAAGAGAAGCCACCGCAGTGAGAAGCCCGCACACCAGGTCGAAGAGTAGCCCCCACTCGCCGCAACTAGAGGAAGCCCGCACAGCAACAAAGACCCAACGCAGCCAAAATAAATAAATTAATTAATTAATCAATTAATAAAATAAAATAAATTCGGTAGCCGCTTTCCTTTGGAATACCATTTATTTAAAACATTTGGCAACAAAGTTTGTCCAAGGTGGGAAAGGTAAAGGACAAGTGACACGTTGCAAGAGAATGAGACGGGGCAGGGCCTGGAGTTCAGGATGGCAGAAGGGACCCAGGGGCTCCCCGGAGCTGTGACGGAGTCACAGAAATCATCCTCACCTCACCAGCTGGTATGGCTCAAGACTTGCTGGTGGTGCTTCGGAATTTGCACTCTGCCTAGGAATTTGGTCCGGTGCCCTAATATGAAGCGCAGGCATTTGTTTGCCACCGGCTTGGGGGGGCCACAGGCCTGTTACTGAGACGCCAGTTGCATCGGTGGGGGCCTGGCTGCTTTCCTGGGCTTCTGTCTTAGCCCTCACCCTGGAATGTATCAGGACTAACGGGCCCCGAATGCCCTGTCTCTTTGACATCGCCTCCCGCCACCCGCCCCGTCTGATTGCTCTCTGGATCCCTCGTGGCCCTCGCTCTCTTCACGTCTTTCTCTCTGCCAGTTCCTCAGTGGGCGGTTTTAGGAGCTCAGTCTGCGGGCGACAGTAAATCACTCTCCCTGGGCTTTGACCGGTAGCAAGACAGCCTCGCCATGGTGAGGGGACCGGCGGAGAGAGTGCCAGCTTGCGTCCTGCTGCAGCTGCTCTGTGCACAGAGAGCCTCTTCATCTGGCACCAGCGCGAGACGTGCCAGCCTCGCCTCCCATGCCAGGTGCTGGCTCGGCCTCTGGACGGTACGAGGCTAAGCGTGCTGCTGGCACCGAGCGAGTCACAGCTTTTCTAATTTATTTACCTCGAATCAAACAAACCCGGACTCCTGCTTTGAATGGAGCCGGTGCTGTTTCACAGGATGACAGAGGGCAGCCGTGTCTGTGGAATTGCCTTCCGTGGGCTTTAACCGGGACCGCTGTCTGCCATGAGTCTAGGGTACTTCGGAGTCCACTTTGGAAAACAGTATGGCAGCTCCTCAAAAGGCTAAACCTGGAGTTACCACACGACCCAGCAGTTCCACTCCCAGGTCTACACCCAAGAGAATTGTGGATGTTTCTCCACACAGACTCTTGCACATGAGTTCTCAGCAGCATTGTTCATAAATATAGCCAGAAAGTAGAAACAACCCACATGTCCACCAGCTGATGAATGGATGAACGAATGTGCTGTATCCGTTCAATGGAACATTTGGCAGTAAAAAGGCAGGAAACGCTGATACACGCTACAACATGGATGAACTTTGAAAAATTAGGTTAAGGGAAAGAAACCAGACACAAAAGGCCACATACTGTATGATATTATTTATATGAATTATCCAAGATAGGTAAATCCACGGAGACAGAAAGTAGATTGGCTGTTAGCGGGGACTGGGGGAGAGGGAACTGGAGGGACCGCTAAGGGTGTAGGATTTCTGTTGAGGGGGGTGAAACCGTTTTGGGATTTGATAGTGATGATGATCGCCCAACTCTGAATATACTCCAAACCACTGAACTGTATGTTTTAAAAGGATGACTTTACGGTACGTGAATTATAGGTCACTAAAGCTGTTATTTAAAACACTGCTCTGAACTTGCTATTGCAATCAAGTCTTCTGTGGACATAGACGTATAGGCTAGGAGCCCAGTGCAAAGAGAGGAGAAGCCCTGATCCTGCCGCTGGGGAGACGCGCCAGGTGGTGGGTGCGGATGAGCCATGCTGTGAGGACACAGCGAGTGTCGTCTGGGATCCACGACATCTGTTCAGAATTTTGGGATGCCCTGAACTTCCTGGTTCCAGCCCCCTACCTGAAAATAAGTTCCAGTTGGACCCTGTTAGATTTCAGTGATTAATGAATAAATGTTCACCCTCATATATTGAAAAAACATTTTATTTGGAAATAATTGTAAACTTACTGAAAATTTGCGAAAATAAAAATAATACAAAGGATAGCCCCGTACCTTCACCCAGGTTCACCGGTTATCATTTTGCACCATTTGCTTTATCACTTGCATTCACTCACGTGCTCCCTCCCTCTCACTTCTACTCTGTTGTCGCACGTGTGTGTGTGTGTACGTACATATCTAGATATACGTAAGTGCTGCTTTTTCTGAGTGATTTGAGCGTAAGTTATAAATGTCATGGCCCCTGATTTCTGCACCATCCGATACGGTAGCCATTAGCCGCAAAGGACCATTTAAATTAAAAGTAAATAAAATGTAAAAGTCAGTTCCTCAGTCATACCAGCCACACTTTCAAGTGTTCAGTAGCCGCCTGTGGTTAGTGGCTACTGTGTGGGACAGAAGGAGTTACGGGCATTTCCAGCATCGCGCAGAGTTTGAGTGGACAGCACTGGCTCCCCCGCCCTCCCCGCGTGTGTTCTGTGTCCTGAGAACAGGACGCCATGCGGTTCCCGACTCAGGAGGACTTAGCCCTGATTCAGAACTCCCACGTAACCCGCGGTTCGTACTCCAGTTTTGTCAGGTGACCCAGTGATGTTCTCATTCCTTTCGGAATGAGGTCTTCAGTCTTGTTTGTGGCCCACATCCGCTTGACTTGTGCTCGGGGGAAGCATGTGGACTATGTATAGATGGTTAAGCTTTGAGTCGGGGGTTCCTTCGCTGTGGCCCTCCTTTTCGCAAACTTGAACCCTTTCTCTAAGTCATGTGCTGGGGCCGGCTCGCGTTCCCTTAGCTCAAGAGTGACTTGGTGTCTTCGTCACTGGCTGAATAACTCAAGGTGCAGCTCCCCACCTCAACCCCCCATTCTGCACTGACATTTGGTGTCTGAGCAGGTGCGGCTCTGCTCTTAAAGCGGCAGGAAAGATTTCCTGTGAGAAGAAGGAAAGCGGCCTCCCCGGCAACCACGGTCTTTTGCTTTGTTCTGATAACTTTTCCCAAATTTTAGCCTGCAACCAAAGAAAGGCTCATCTTCTTGTCCTTCATTTTCTGTGTTGTGGCTGAGTGGTGATCCCATGGCTCTGAATCGCTTTGCGGGGCCCAGGACCAATGGGGCGCGGCACCTTCCTGCCTGGACTCCTCGTGGAGTGGAGGCCAGATGGTCACAGCCCGGGCTGCCCAGCCCACATTCCCAGGTGCTACCAACCCTGGCCCGTCGTCAGCTCACTTTCCTCCAGTCCAGGGAAAAATGGACTGTGGTGATTTTCAACCGTACTTTGGACGAAATGCAGGGAAGACAAAGAAATTGCAGAGTGGTTTCTAGTTCTGAGCTAACTGGTGTTAGAGCTTTTCCTCCAAGGAATTCCTGGTGACTTCCTGGAATTTTACTGCAGGGGTAAGTATGGAAAGCAGATTCCTGGGCTGCTGACTTCACTTCCATAGGGCACTACCCCCATGACTCTTAACATATGGAGGGGAGTGAAAGCTGGGAAACAAGAAATCCACAGGCTTATTCCTTTACCTTTCTTATATTTCCATTTGCCCCTTAGAATGTATTCTCATACCGTCTCCCACCTTTTATTTTGATTTAGCATTTCTTAGAAGAATATTTAGCAAAGTAAGAGTCCCTGAAGAACTCGGTGGGAATCTTATATGAGCCATATAGCTTGAGCCGAGAAAGAGAGAAGAGATGGATTCATGCAGAGAGAGTGGAAATGGAGCTGAAAGCTTCATTTTCTGCTTAACTAAAAAAGAATGCAAAGGGCTTGAGTGGCAGGGCCAAGACCACACGGCGTCAGCTGAGGGCCGTGAGGTGCAGCGTGAGCAGTGCCGTTTCTGCCCTTCGCCGCCTTTTGAGAGCTGCCTTAGAACGCACTTGCAGCACCGGGTCCCCTCAGCCCCTTTGGAGGAGTAAACAGGGCGCATTTGATGCTGGTGAAGGAGCCAGAGCACTTCCGCTGCCTCTGGCCATCAGCGGGAGAACACACATTCGGACGCTCTCCACTCACATCTTCTGTGTAATATGAGGTGCCCTAACTGGCCGAGTTGTTCTGATCGATCCATGGGCTTCGATAAGGGTTTCCATGTGTTCTCACTCAGGGCCGTAGGTGCCCAAGCCTAAGGACTACGATTCTGTGTTCTCTGAGAGTATTCCCAGCTTCAGCTGAGGCCAGCGTCACAAGTCAGTAACTCGCAGGCCCAGCCTAAGCGCTGATTAGTTTCAGGCCACCTCTGGCTTGCGAGATCCACGCACCGAGAATCGGGCAGGCTGGGGGTTAGGGGGGCAGTCTTTGCCAGTGAGTGCCTCTTGCATTCTGCTGTCTGGGTTCCCCGGGGGAGCACTGCAGCCACCCGGTCCCTGGTGTGTCTGACTGAGCTCTTTCTGGCAGCAGAGTCGCCATGCCCCGCGAGCCCCTTTGTTCCCGGGCCCACCGCCCAGCCGGCCTGGCCGTGCACACCACGCCGTGCCTCCCTCTGCCACGCCAAGAAAGGGACCGGCCTTCCCCTCGATCTGTCACCGTGACCTACACGATATCCCAGACTCCTCTCCTGCCCTGACTTCCCCTTTAGTTGCCAAGGTCTTTAGTTGTCCCTTCGTCTCCTGTCTGTGACCTTGCTTTAGTTCCCACTGATGCCAGGATCTTTCCTCCAGGATCTTCTCTCTCAGATGCACCTCCAAGGTGAGCAGGTTACCTCTGGGCTTCTGCCATGAGTCCATTTTCCATCCAGAAGCCCTGCTAATCCTATCCTCTCCCCGCCCCCACCAAACACCCCTGCGACTCCTCACCATCTCCCGGATACAGGCGAAGCCTGGCACCAAAGGCCCTCCGCATCTGACTCCAGTCTTTCCAAGTTCATTTGCAGTCTCTCTGCAGGAGCCCTCACTGCAGTCAGACCCTTTCTGTTTCCTTGTGTTCCCTTTAAACGGCTTCCGTCCTGCTTTAAGTTATCTTATTTTTATGTTGTACCTGCAAACTACCCCAGGTCCTGTAGGGAGTACATGGCTTATAAAACTTACATAAAACCAGGTCTCGGGCTTCCCAGGTGGTGCAGTGGTTAAGAATCCGCCTGCCGGGCTTCCCTGGTGGCGCAGTGGTTGAGAGTCCGCCTGCCGATGCAGGGGTCACGGGTTCGTGCCCCGGTCCAGGAGGATCCCACGTGCCGCGGAGCGGCTGGGCCCGTGAGCCATGGCCGCTGGGCCTGCGCGTCCGGAGCCTGTGCTCCGCAGCGGGAGAGGCCGCGACAGTGAGAGGCCCACGTAACGCAAAAAAAAAAAAAAAAAAAAGAATCCGCCTGCCAATGCAGGGAACACGGGTTGGAGCCCTGGTCCAGGAAAATCCCACATGCCGCGGAACAGCTAAGCCCGTGCGCCACAACTCCTGAACCTGCGCTCTAGAGCCCATGAGCCACAACTACTGAGCCCATGAGCCACAACTACTGAGCCCACGTGCCACAACTACTGAAGCCCATGCATCTAGAGCCTGTGCTCCGCAACAAGACACTGCGATGAGAAGCCCTCGCACCACAACGAAGGGTAGCCCCCGCTCGCCGCAACTAGAGAAAGCCCGCGCGCAGTAGCGAAGACCCAGCGCAGCCAAAAATAAAGAAAAGAATAAGTAAAATAAATAAAAATTAATTAATTAAAAAACAGGTCTCATCTTACTCCCTAAGCCCACTGTGTGTCCCCTGGCCTGTGTGCTTCATTTGCCCCCTTCTTCCTCTTGGGGTGCTCTCCTGTGCCCCACTCTCCCTCTGACCGCTGCAGTCAGTCGGTAACCGTTACGCCTGCCTTATATGGTCAGTTATCCTTTCCCATGTCACCCATCTCGTCTTGTTGGTCTCTTGAAAAGCAGTAGTACTGTTTTTCACGATGCCTGTAGCCTTCCTACAGCACTTGGGGTGGTGCTTGGGCATAGTAGTTACTCAGCCGGTATTTCTGGGTGACCACCATGGCCTCTAGAATCCTCAGCTTGGCAGATTTGGAAATGTGACCTCATAAATTCGTCAAGGATTATGACGTTGAGAAGGACGGATTCTAACTAACCGATGTTATAGAACAGGGGTTCCCCAACCCCTGGGGCCACGGACCGCTACCGGTCTGTGACCTGTTAGGAACTGGGCCGCACAGCAGGAGGTGAGCAGCGGGCGAGCGAAGCTTCATCTGTATTTACAGCCGCTCCCCATCGCTCGCATTTCCGCCTGAGCTCCGCCTCCTGTCAGCATTATGGTGAGTTGCATAATTATTTCATTACATATTACAATGTAGTAATAATAAAAGTAAAGTGCGCAATAAATGTAAGGTGCTTGAATCATCCCGAAACGATCTCCTGCCCCTCCTTCCCCCCTGCCCCCCCGCATCCGTGGAAGAATTGTCTTCCACGAAACCAGACCCTGGTGCCAAGTTGGGACCGCTGTTACGGAAGATGATTAATCTGAATTATCTAAAGAAAGATAACCCTAGACATGCATATACAAGGGCATTTCCTCCTTAGTCAGAAGGTGCTTCCTGGGGTCCCTGTTAGAAATCAGAGATTGCTTTACTAAGCACAGAATTTGAGCAGAACGCGTTATGTGCTTTTATGGATACCTATAAATTATGAAAACATTCTCTGCTTCAGGGATATTTCTCTCTAAAGAACCTGTATCTGGCATCTAGGTTCAAATACCTTCTTTCCCCGCTAAACAATGAAAAATGTCAGACTGTTTTTTATAGACTTCGCTGAGACAGCTATCGCTTATCATCGTAACATCAGCCCTCTTTATTTTGGTATGTTCGGCGTGTTTGGCATAGTTCCCAAATTTATATATATTCTGGTTATTTATATTTTAGGTTCATCATTTCTGAGTCACAAATAAGATGGCATCTTACATCCTGGTTTGTAATTTTTGAGAATTCCTTCTTTTAGGATCTGCAGATCTCTATTTATAAGACAGTACAGCGTAACACCCCTACTAGGGGAATGACAGATGCTGTGCCTCAATTCTAGGCAGCTCAATCCAAAATCCCATGTAAGTAAGGAGTCCAGAATAGTGCTTGTTCTGCCATTAATGAATCAGTGGTACCCTGGGTGTGTGAGAAATGCTATTTTTAAACCCATTGCTGACTTCAGTGATAAAGAGGGTACAGCCTGTGCCTTGCCAGGCTTGTGAGCTTCCCATGAGTAATACTCATGGTTATTATGACGTCAGAACTTGACTATTCTTTACCAGGAACATAACCGTTGCATCATGCAACTGGGGACAGGGTGTGAAAAGTCCATTTTCCCCAGAGAACACAGCAGCACAGGGCATCAGCTGGTTCTCCCACGAGGGCACGTAAGCCTAAATTCTGTAGTGCCAAACTCCTGTTTGGGTTTGGAGAGCAGCTTCCCATTTTTGTCACTGCAGAGTCATTTGCCTCAAAGTTTCCAAACCAAACAAGAAGCATTTGTGATGGGTGATCTTATACCTTCCACTTGTTCAGGAAAGTTATTGGGTGGGGATTAATGCATGTACACCTGAAGTCACTAATAGCTGTGAGGGTCAGAGCTGTTCCACCATTTGACCCACTGATCTCAGGAAGCATTTTCACAAAGCCCAGAAGTGATGCTAAAATATGGAAGCTAGGGACTGAACTATTTAATTTTTTTTTTTAAGTTGTCTCTAAAATATGTGTGCTCTGATTTTGGTGGGTGAGGATGCCGAGCGTCAAAAGGTAATTACAATCAGCCTCATTAATTCAGGCTCATTAGAGATAGGAGCATTAAGGAAGGTTACAGGGCTGGCTAGGATGGGCTAAGTTACACTGCGGCAGCAAATACCCCCCCCCCCCCCCCCATTTCAGGGACTTAAAATAACAAAGGTTTGCTCCACCATTTTTCTGCCTGTCCCCCTTGAGTCAGCTGGGGTCTCCGCTCCTTCTAACCCTCATTCCATCCTTCCACCCACCCCGGGATCATCTCTGGTTATGTTCGCAAGGAGAAGTGGGACCAAATAGGCAAATTGCACACTGGCTGTAAAAAGCTTCTGCCCAGAAACGACACTTGTCACTTCCTTTTTATTAGCCAAGTCTAACCATATGGCCAAGACTAATTCCAAGTTACTTGGCTTTAGCCACTCGAGTTATAACAGGGATTTTCAAAATGCAGGGCTCAGAACAATTTATTGGGATGTAGAAGAAAATATTAGAATACGTATATTTTATCTCATCCTTTTAAATTCTCTATTTTTGTGTTTTTAATAAACATAAGAGTAAAGTAGAACATATATAATTTTTTTTTTTTTTTTTGCGGTACGTGGGCCTCTCACTGTTGTGGCCTCTCCCATTGCGAAGCACAGGCTCCGGACGCGCAGGCTCAGCGGCCATGGCTCACGGGCCCAGCCGCATCCGCGGCATGTGGGATCTTCCCGGATCAGGGCACGAACCCGCGTCCCCTGCATCGGCAGGCGGACTCCCAACCACTGTGCCACCAGGGAAGCCCGAACATATATAATTTATTAAACATAATTATCACATGTATTAGAGTCTTCAGTCTTTTTACGGATTGTCGATCACAAATGCTTAGGTCATAGTTTATACAGTAGATACAAGTATGCAATGAGTACACTGTGCGTAGAAACTGGGTCCTGTTTATGACCAGGAGTAGTGCTTTTCTTTTTAGTTTTTTAAAATTGAAGTATAGTTGGTTTACAGTGTTTCAGGTGTACAGCAGAGTGATTCAGTTACACAAAAATATGTATATATATTTATGTATTTTCCAGATTCTTTTCCATTGTAGGTTATTACAAGATACTGAATGTAGCTCCCTGTGCTCTACAGTAGGTCCTTGTTTATCCATTTTGTATATAGTAGTGTGCAGGAGTTGTGCTTTTGATTAAAACGTTACACAGAAAAGAAGGACATACGTTTTTAAGGTAAAGTAGGTAAAATACAGAGTCTGTATCTGAATCTTCTGAATCCCTCCAAGTTTCCCTGGTGTCCTCTTCAGAATCGTTGGAAGTTGCTTCCTCCTGTCCAAACCTGCCTTCCCTCCAGGAACAGCATTTGAGATAAGTGACAAATGAGCTCTTGTCCCATTTCATTGTCTTTTCTGTCTTTCCTCGTCCGGTCATTCAGAAATAGGGTACCGAGGCCCTCGTCCTGCCAGGCGTGGTGCTGAGGGGACCCCTGGTACCCTGTGAACTTGGTTCATCTCAGGCAGCCGGCGTGTTGGCCGTGCTGCTTGTTAGATGGGCCTCGGCGAGCCAGCTGACCTCCCCCTCCCCCTCTGTCACCGGACACTTACGTAGAGCTCACTCTGGACCAGGCACTGCTCTAAGTGCATGATAGACACTGACTCATTCCCTTCATACCAGGACCCTGTGAGATACTGTCTCCATTTCAGAGAGGAGGAAACTGGGGTGCCGAGGCTGCATCACTTGCTGAGACTCGCAGCTGGCAAGGGGCAGAGCCCACATCTGACACAGTGGCTGGGAACTCAGAAACGATCTGAATTGAGCCCTTGGAACACAAACCACTGTTAAGTTGGGACCAGCTATGTCACCAGCTGCCATCCTCTGTGCCCCAGAGCAGGACACGTGAGAGCTTTCTGACGCCTTCACTGTGCTCTGGGGGTGGGAAGCAAGACCCGGTATCATCAGAGTGGGCACCTCCCCTCAGGCCGTGTGCCAGTGCCAGCACTGTGGGGTTGCTGGGTCACAGCAACACCAGGACTGGTTTGATGACAGTGACTCACAGCATAAAAATGTCCTCGCAGCGGCCCAAAGAGCCCGCTTTAATTTGCGCGGCTTAGAACGGGCTGTTGGTTGTCCTGCCAAGGGATCCCTGTGCCAGCTGGTTTTTATATCTGCAGCATCCACACACAAATACATGCCTAAATATTGTGAATAATACCATGTAGCATTTTTCTTGTGCTAGATAGTTTACAAAACACACCGCAGTGTTCCTTTATTATTCTGCATGTGCTCACAGTACCATTTCACTTGCATTCTGTGTTCTCCCTTCCCATCTTGTATTTCTTTTTCCTTTTCCTCCTCCCCAACCTCACTCCCTCCCAGCATCCCAGCCTGCTTTTTCCCCATCCCTCCGGCTTTTCTTTATGTCTTTCCGCCCCCCTTCCTCCCTTTACACCATCGGGCGGCGTTTCCTCTACCTTTTCCCAAATTGATCGCTAGTTGAGTTTCATCAGACGTCAGTTAAAGGCAAACTGAGAGTAATGAAAAAATTCTCCGAGGAGCAAAGGAGCTGTAACGTAGAGTTACTGTTGTAAACAGCAGTCACCATTTAAATCAAGTAGGAAGGATTATATTACTGTGCTTTTAAGAGGAGGGATGAAAGAATATTGTCTTTGAAGAGAACCCAGGAAAAAGAGCTCCGTGCACTTGGCCTCATGGGCATCCCTGGGTCTGTATGACATCTTCACAAAGTTTTCTTTGCAGGTAGGTAGCAGCCCACGAGAGAAATGTTCAAAGAAACACATAAACATGAGTGCAAGAGGCAGCGACAGGTGTTGCACTGAAGGCAGGGCGCAGATGGTGGTCTCTTGTCTTGGTTTGTCTGTACAATAGCAAGAAGCTGAGGTTTAGAGAGGGCAGGTCCAAGGAAGTGCTGGCCGGGACTCCTTAACTGTTGCCATAGCCGGTGAGAACAGACTGAACTTTTCTGTGCCTTCCAGAGAAGTCACATGTTGGCCACGAAGAACAAACATACTTGCATGAAGAGAAGAGGTGTTTAGCAACCCCCTTCCAGGACTCGGAATTCAGATGGGGGCGTGTAAGGCTGAGGATGCTTCTCCTGTCTTTCAAGTGAGAGCCTGAGAAGACAGGCTGTCAGGGCAGACTGCTGTTCCGGCCAGCGTGACTCTGCAATTGTTATAAATACTTTATCGTAGCTTGAGTACAAACATGTTTTCTCAATGAAATATATCCTGAATTACATCTCAGAGAGTATAGTTTCCTAGGGCTACTATAATAAAGTACCACAAACCGGGTGACCTAAAACAACAGATATTTATTCTCTCAGTTTTGGAGCCTGTAAGTCTGAAACCAAAGTGTCAGCAGGGCCATGCTCCGGCTGAGACTCGAGGCAGAACCCTTCCTCGCCTCTTCCTAGCTTCTGGTGACCCCCAGCCATCCTCAGCGTTCCTTGGCTTTTGCAGCTACATCACTCCAGGCTCTGTCTCTGTCCTGATGAGCCATTCTCTCTGTGTGTCTGTGTCCTTTCTCCTTTTCTTATAAGGACGCCAGTCATATTGGGTTAGAACTCACACTACGGCCTCATCTTAACTTGATGACACCTGCAAAGATTCTATTTCCAAATAAGGTCACATTCACAGGTACTAGGGGATAGGACTCCAACATACCTCTTGAGGGGTCACTTCTTAATAGAATTTACCCAGAGTAACAGAGTAATAGATTTATATAATTTGTTGGTGTAAAAGAAAGTTGACAGTGGCTCGATAATAAGAACACCAAAATGGAAAAGAGTAAAGTAGGTTTTCAATTCCGATTCTGAGCGCGCCAAACATTGCTGAAGGAGAAGCTAATTAAATTCACAAGACAAATTAGTTGTGGACTGGGCATAGGATGGGTAAGGTTAAATAAAACACATAATTTGGTAAGAGGAATTTAAGAATAACTACTTTTTTGCCTAAAAGAGAAAACAAGCCTACCAGATTTTTGGTCTTGATTTGGACCTTATAAACCATTTCTGAAGGGTAGAAAAATTCAATCTGAGGTTTACCCCAGCATCGCCTGACACGTAGCTAACCCCTCAGTACCTTGCCCCCGCTGCAGCTCACCACTTTCTTGAGGTATTCAGTCCGGGGACACAGTGCTTTTGTAAAGATTTGTTGTGACTCAAACACCTGAAAATTAATGCTGCTGAGACTTTGACTGCCTCATTTAGAACATTTCAGGGACAGTGTGAGCAGCCTGCTAGATCTTTGAAAAATGTGTATTTAAATGAAATTCTGGGTTAAACCCAGAAGTATAGCTGATTTTGTTTTTCCGGTTTGTGGGTGTGTTACCTTTTTCATCCCACCAGATGTGTTTAAATGTTCTCTTCTTGAGATCCTCAGTTGGAAAGAAGATGCAAAGTTGAAAAATGTAAGCCTCTACCACCTTTGGACTAAAAGGACAACATGGGTAGCAGAAGGGAAGTAGAGTGTGTCTGAGAAAAGACCCATCCGAGGCTCTATTAAGGCGAGAGTGGCCCTGAAGAAGGAAAGTTCCTCGTCCTCGCCCAGCCCTCACCTGATTTGCCTCTTGAGTGTACTCATGTCTCCTTCAGAAATGTTTGGAGCACTCAGAATCTGAGCTAGAAACTTAGAGTTTACTTTCCCATTTTGGTATTATTAATATGTGACTTTCAGTTCGCTTTTATACCAGAATGACAACAATTATTCCTCGATATACATTGCAGAGACATTCCTGCATGGCCTTTTCCGGAAGCACTGCATAAGTAACATAAACTTATGCAGAATTTAATTTGAAAGAATCACTTTGCTTTTGCTTGTATCATATTTGACTAACTGAAATCCCCTCCTGGGTCCAGTGAGGCAAGATATAGGGAAATTACAACATGGAATGTCTTATCTCCAAGGAGGGAAAAACAGAGTTCTTTTAAAATATGGCAATATATCCTGAGAAGGTTATGCGTTAGTAAAATGCATTTGGTTTCCTTAAACCTTCCGTTAAGGGTTGAAGTGTCTCCCTAACTGCCTTGCCTGTAAAAACACATGTTTAACACTTAACTCCATTACCTCAGAATGTGACCTTATTTGAGGAAGGGTCTTTACAGAGGTAGTCAAGTTACAGATCATTAGGGTGGGCCCTAATCCTATATGATTGGTGTCCTTAAAAAGGGGAAATGTGGACCTAGCGACATGCACAAAGGGAAGACAGCCCCCTGCAAACCATGGAGAGGCCTGGAGCAGATCCTTTCCCTCAGGGTCCTCAGAAGGAACCAATCCCTGCCAACACCCTGATTTTGGACTTCCAGCCTCCAGAGCTGCAAGACAACGAATTTCTGTTGTTTAAGCCCCGCAGTCTGTGGTGCTGTGTTATGGCCATCCTAGCAAATACATACACCTATGTTGAGAAGTATTTTTTTTAAATAATTAACATTCTTAATTAATGCAATTATTGCTTGAAAACAGAGTTTTTGAGGGTTTTTTAAATACACTTGTTTTCCTTTCATTGATTCTCCAGTTTCCTGGAGAAAGAAACTGAAAAGCATGTTTATTTTATCAGTATCATTCTTTTTTTTTCACCAGAATTATCTTGGATTGGTAATTTTTAGATTGCTTATGAACACTTGGTAACATGGCCTCTAGATAATCAATTTATAGGCTACATTTACTTACCCACTGCAGTGAAAGGCTGGCACATCCATAGTGATTTATGGCTTAGTCCCAGGCAAAGAGGCAGAGTCACAGGAAGGGGAATTTGAGAGAGGCTTGACTCTGTTATAGGTGAAATTAACAACTTTCAGAAAGAGAAAGTAAGTCTGAACGTGGATAAGGGCTGACTTGGACAAATAATGAGCCAGTAGGTAGATAGATATGTGGAGAATTTGCAAATGGTAGGAAAAGGATGTTTTCTCAACTGGAGAAACACAGCTTATGGTAGAATTTGCAGATTCAAGGAAGATGACGTAAAAGATTTTGAAAGTCCTTAAGAGAATCATATTTCTTGGGAAAGCAAGGGGCATAACATGGTGCACTTGGTTCTCTTCCCAGGGGAGTGCCACTTCTTTCTCTCCTCCTGACCCTGTGGGAAAAGAGGGCTGGTGGCTTATTCCTAGCCAGGCCCAGTAGCGCTTTCTCTGTTTTCATTCTCCTGGATCAATCCCTTAATTGTTTTTTGGTTTTTTTTTTTTTTGCTTTTTCATCATTTTATACTTGACTTCTTCACTGTGACTCATACTGTCCTCCTCATCCTGTTTGACAACGTCTGTGCCCCCAAGGATTACTTTATTTGCCATCTGCTCTACTTTCTACACCATTTCTCCTGGGAAACAGCTTTACCCACATGGATTCCATTTTCATCTAGGTGTTGTTGGCTGCCCTCAGGCCAATGACCCCTCACCCATTCTCCCATCCTGGTTTTTCTGTTGGTACATATAGAACGTCGTCTCCTCTCTGTTGTTACTAATGCCTTCAGTGAAATCTCTCCAAAATTGAGCTCTTCCTTGGGACTTCCCTGGTGGCGCAGTGGTTAAGAATCTGCCTGCCAGTGCAGGGGACACGGGTTCAAGTCCTGGTCCAGGAAGATCCCACATGCTGCAGAGCAGCTAAGCCCGTGCGCCACAACTACTGAGCCCACGTACCACAACTACTGAAGCCAGCGCGCCTAGAGCCTGTGCTCCACAACAAGAGAACCCACCGCAATGAGAAGCCCGCGCAGCGCAACGAAGAGTAGCCCCCGCTTGCCGCGACTAGAGAAAGCCCACGTGCAGTAACGAAGACCCAACGCAGCCAAAAATAAATGTTAATAAATAAATTAATTAATTTTTTAAAAATCGAGCTCTTCCAGCTCACTTGGCTCTCATCTTCAGCAACACCGTTCCTTTCCCAGTCTCTTTGGGATGTGATCCTTTGATTTCAGTCTTTTTCCCTTTCCATATTTTTGTCACTCTGTCCTACTGATATTTGTTTAGCCATATTTTTGTCTTTACCCCTTTGTCCTTGGTCTTACGCGTGGACTGGTCCAGGGTCACCTTGCCCTCTCCCCACTCCGATTCATCCTGTGCAAGCTTAGCCCATCTTATTGATTTCCATTGTCTTTTCAAAATGGTTTGTCTTCATTCAGGATTCAGCTCAGCAAATGGGAACTAGATGCTTGATTGTCAATGACCAGCGGCTCCTGACACTGTAACTTTGGTAAATTAAGCACTTCCCTGCCTCAGAGTTTCAGTATGAATAGCTGAACAGTGAAGGTTTCAACTTGGATCTCTTGTCAGTGCTTGTAATTCATCTTGTTCAAAACCCATTCCATTATCCCATCTCCCTAGAGAAACAACACTTTAAGACCACCTGAGGGCAGAGACCACAGTGCTGGCTGCAAGCCCCCAACACCCAGTTAGCAGGAGCTGGAACACTGTCCTTATGCCCTTCAAAAGATATTAACATCTCTTTAGTCGCAGCTCAATTCTTACCTCCCCTGTAAACCCTTGCCTAACCACTGCCCATAGTGATTCCTGCCTCTGAACTCCTGTTGCATTTACTTTGGCAAGTTGCTTATGTTGCCCAGAATTGCCAGTTGTCCATTTTACTTTGCAGTGAACTTGGCACCCCCATGAGATTTTAAGCTCCTTTAGCGCAGTGCCGATGTCTTAGATGTCTTGTGCTTCCTTTTGTCCCCAACTCCAGTCTTTTTATATAGAGGGCCCTTAATGGAATCAGTAGTATTGTGATTGTCATTATTGATAAAGAATGCTGTAGAGCTTGTGGTTGATCCTAAACTGTGCTCTGGTGGAATATACTACACATTTAACATTACACAACTAGAAGATAAATAGACTTTGATGGAAAATGATATACAAGCCCCATAGACATTTAGTATACACTGTTCTGGAAATGTATTATTTAGAAATGGGCTAACCTGAAATTATCTTTGTGCTACTTGTGAAATATATAAACTTGACAAGCAGGATTACTGTCATTAAAATTTATGAATATTGTTACATATATCAGTGAAGAAAATTTTTCTATTACTGTTCAACCCCCTGAGGCATCAAATTATGGTAATCAATGATTATACAGATTAACCCTTTTTAGGCGTTTTTAATGTCCATTCAGATGCGTATTTCTAACATTTGTATATTTTTTGAAATATTCTATAATTTTACTATACCTTATGTGCATAATGTGACATGTAAGAGAGATCTAGCAGTCAGCTGGGTACAAAAAAAAGATCTGTAGCTTCTATCAAATACTTACTATTCGGTAGAAGTGTGTGGCCAAAGGACTATAGGAAGTGGGGAAGTTGGCACCTCCTAAACTAAGGTGTTCTTTTTCTTTTTTTGGTCGTACTGTGCAGCTTGCCAGGGTCTTAGTTCCCCGGCCAGGGATGGAACCCATGCCCACAGTAATGGAAGCATGGAGCCCTAACCACTGGACTGCCAAGTGAATTCCCAAACTAAGGTGTTCATGATTCTGTTCTCTTTAATAATATAACTGGATTCTGAGTGGTGATCTGCAACACCAAAATTAAACTTTACATACTGATAAAAATGGTGCCACTGTTTCGCTTATAGTTCCTCGAGCTTTGATAAGAGTCCAGTGAAATTGAATTCAGCTTAATTATTGTTTTAATCATAGTTGAACCCTCACTCATCCCTGTAGTATCGGCAGAGTCTGATCTTCCAGTAGATAATTTTGGGGTGGTGAAATGGAAAGGAAGTGTACTCAGATGTGAAGCAACTTTTCAGTTCATCTAATTGTGAAATATAAAATTATGAAGAAACCAGGCAAATACGTGGAAAAAATGAACTAAATGAGCCAATCCTTTAACAAATGACCTTTTAAAAATTCTTGTGACTTAAGAGCTCAGGAAGATCATGAAGATTTTTAACTATCCTTTTTTTTTTAAGGTGGAAAAAATTATTCTTAACCCTAGAAAAATAAATTTCTCTTTAAACTATTAAGACAAAGGGACACATAGAATTACCCAGATTTGAACTTCTGGGGTCAAGGTCTGGTTTTTCCACTTACTATGGGAGCCTGAACCCATCACTTGACTTCCTAGTTTTCAAACTAGGACCCTCATAAGAATGAAAGTGGAGAGGATGCTCTTACTAATTCATTTGGAATAGCAAGGGTAATTCTGGATGGTCCCAAAGTCGGATGTACGTTTACCCCGTTCGTAAAACATCCCGCCCAGAGCCTGGTACTTACTGGGTGCTCAAGATTTTAAAATCTGGAGAATCGTGAGACTCCTGAGTGATAGGGTTTGAATTCAAGTGTGACAGCATTTGATGGACATAAATGGCAGCTCTAATAAAGAGTAGAAGGCAAATGTTTTTAAAATATTATTTTGAAATGCAGACTTTCGTGCATATCTTTTTAAAAATGCAAAATGAGCATGTGAATAAAATGGCTAAAAGAGGGCCCACCCAGTGCTTTCATTGCCTTTAGCAGTGTCAGAAATGCACCCTAGGTAGCTGGGACCTGGATTTGTTTGGGGCATGAAAGAAGCAGTCTTTCATCTTTGTGGTAATAAGAAATGACTTCTTACAAATAATGGAGTTTAATTCTGCTAACTATAGGATGTATTTTAGTGCCTGTTTTATAGGGGCTCTGTTTCATTTGCCATATGCAAGGAAGGACATATTACAGTTGTGTAGTACAAGTTGACTTAAATTTTAATAAATTTGTTTTTAAATGCTTTTTACTGGTCACTTTTATAACATCTGCATAAACTTGTATCAGTAACATTAAAAAGCATGCAAGGCCCTGATGAATATCTAATATTCAATGCTTATAATTTCGACCTTCTTATGAGACAGATGGTAACAGCGATGTGCCTTTTAGAAAGTTTAGTTCTAAATTGTGGTGACTCACTGCTTTCACATGAGTGACAATGCGGCAGTCCTGTCAGGAGTTATTTTGGGAGGCTACTTGGGCTTTTGTGGAACAGTCTGGGTCTCGTGGCCCCCTCTAGGGAGCAGGTGTGAGTTTTGCAGATTTATCTCACAGTGATTTCCCTGGTGCCTCACTCCCCATGGGCTCAAAACCTGCCCTCACACCCATATGGTAAGAGCCTCCCAGTCTCCCAGGGAAGGTGGAGAAAGATTCACTTCCTCTTCCAAGAACCAAATAGGAAGGGCAGAGATGACTTAAAAAGTGATTGAAATGGTGACGTAGGATCAAACTGAAAATGCCCATTAAACCCCCTGCCTTTTCTGAGAAGAAAATTGACAGATAAGGAAGGCAGCAGGCCTTGAAGAGCACAAAGGTCAACACAGAAAGAAATGAGAGGAAACAGCTCTTCCTAGAGTGGAAAACATAAAGGCCCTTGCCTTGCTCGGCCCCAGCCTTGGGGATCTGAATAAATAGAATGCAAAGGGTGTGGGCTGGGATCCCTGGGATTCTCCACGAATCAGGAGTACTTGTTCCAGAAAAATACTCTCAAGGAGAAATGTTTGGCAATAAGTTTGGTTTTTCCTGTAGGATTGTTTTGAGACTAAGCTACGCAACTATCAGAAACGGTTTATCACTTATAAGATAGTTTAGAGATTTAAAAATAAGTAACAGTAGTAGTAATAATAATAATTGCTATTATTATTATTGAAGACTTTCTTTACCTATATTTTCTTTGAGCAGTTTGCTTCGCAGAGCAAAATGGCCTCTGCTACAGAATAAAGGTAATAAGACTGTAATGGCAAACTTCCAGCTCTAAGATAAATAAGTTCTGGGATGTTAACGTACAGCCTGTGACTGTAGTCAACAACGGGGTATTGTGTATTTGAAAACTGCTAAGAGAGTAGATCTTAAATGTTCTCACCACACACACACACACACAAAAGGTAATTAGGTGATGGAGGTGGTAACTAACCTTATTATGATCATCGTTTTGCACCATATATTCGTATCAAATCATCACATTGTACACGTTAAACTGCCACGATTTCATGTGTGTTATATCTCAGTCAAGCTGGAGGGGGAAATAAGGCGGTATCGGGAATTGCTAATCTAGTTCTTAGAATAGTGGCTGCTGACCTTATAAAGGAGCAGCAGTGGCCACACCAGGCCAGGCCAGAGTCTGCAGCAGGCGGTGCGGCGAAGGGTGTCTCTAGCCATGCAGGTCTCCTCTCTGATCCCGCGAATGTCACCAGAGGTACCCAGTGACAATTTCCACAATTTTATGACCCTTGGCTGTCATCCCAGTAGCAAATAAGTCATAAGCCATTCTCTTCCCCTCTGTAAAATTCCACTGCTACACCCTGGCCTTTCCACCAAGATTTTTCTGAAACAGTGAAAACAGAGAATAGAGCTACATCTCCTTTATGTAACATCAGCATATTTCTTCGGCCACCTCTGACCCCTCGCTGCCCCCCTCCCTGTCCTCCTGCCACAAAGCACTGAGGATGGAGCAGTAAGGGGCAAGCTCGATACCAAAGAATAAAGGAAATGCTTATTCCTTTGCCCCTTCAGTGGATACGTTACTAAAAGCTGAGGGATTGGTCATTTCTATATTGTATAAAATATCTAGAACAATTTGGTTATTTAATACTGATAAATGTAGAAAAGCTATTTTCTGTGTTATTATAGAATTAAGGGGAGATTGACTTGAACAAAAAGTACCATAGGAAGAAACAGGTAAAGTGTGAATTCTGAATGAGCAAGCCAAAATAGTCTTTGTCAGGCAGAAGGCTGTCCACAGAAGTATAGTCATGTTACACAAGTAGATATTGGAGTTCAGGAACAAAACAAGAAAGGAAGCTTCTGTCAGATCTATGGGATCAGGGTCAAGGTAGGGTTCAGAGCAGGTGCTGGGTGTTAGACAGGTTGAGGTTGCCGCTGGGAAGTGAGAGCACATCCAGGATGAAGTATAGACAGAACATGACTGCTGACAGGACAGGAGCTGCCTGGACTCTGCCTTAATTTGGGTGGAAAAGTATTGGCAGGTTTTTCTTTATTCTCCAGAGTGAGGCCAGGTTCCATAGGTGCTTGTGACTGGTAATTGCTCTATAGCTAGAAAACTAAGCTCTCCTCGAAGCCTGATCAGTTAGAGTGCTTTATTCCATCAACTGAGTGCCTCCCATATATAACAAACCCGGCTTAATGCTAGGGGGAAAAAAGTATAACCTGTAGCTCGCGCCTTCCGAATATAGCCTGGTTATGGAAACATGACTTAAACGTATAAAAAGTTATGTAGCACAAAAGACAAGTAATTCAGTTCAAGACAAGAGATTCTGCAAGGCAGAAATGCAGTTTGTGGGCAGATGGGCAGTGCACATGGTAAGTGCCTTAGGAATGGAGAGTTGGGAATATCAGTGTAGGTTGGAGTTGTCTGGGAAGAGGAGGCATCTGAGTTGTCTTATCTTTGGATAAGCTGAGAGAAGAGGTGAAGGCATGTCGGATGGGGGAATTGTGTAAGAGCATGGAGGTAGGAACTGTAAGAGACATTGTAGAAACAGTGAGTAGAACAGCTTAATTTAAATTGAGGGTTCAGGAAGGTTAATAGTTGGAGGTGAAGCCAACAAAGCAGTTGAAATAAAAATGTGAAGGTGTTAAGAGTCCTCAAATTTATCTTCTAGACACTAAGGAATCATTGAAAGTTTCTGGACAGAGACGTGACATGCTTAGAAATGTTCTAGGAAGATAATCTGGTGGCTGAATATGGGCAAATTAGAGGAAGAAAGAGTGCTCGGGTAGACCAGATGTCTATGCTTGCTTTTGTCTACTGGAGAGTGATAAATGCTTTAACTGTGGAAGAGGCAGCAAGAACAGAAACAAAGAGATGGTTACAAGAGACATTTTGAAGGACAGAGAAATGAGACTCCAAATCTTCTTGTCTATGGAGGCAAAGAAGAATCCTCAAAGGTTTGGAACCAAGTGACTAGAAGAATATTTTATGAACAGTCATGCAGACATTATCATGGAGGGTGAAATGGCTAGATTTTAAGGAAAAGGTAAGGAGTTCATCTTTGGAAGATCATCCTTGATTTTGTAGCAGGAGGCAGAAATACGTCACTGGAAGGCACGAGGGAGCATTTCGCCTGTGATGAACGTGTCGGGGTCGCCTGCATAGAGGTGACAGCTTCGATCCAGAGAGAACAGAGTCCAAACATTGGAGACGCCCACATTTTAAAGGGGGAAGAGGAAGAGGAACCAGCCAGCACACAATGTGCAGTCAGACGCGGGATAGGGAGGTTACAGATTCACACAGCACAGATAAGAGCATCAAGAAGGAAGTCGTGGTCAGCAGTATCAGATTGGTCAGTTGCTGAGAGGTCAAAGGGATTAGAGGCTGAGAAAAGGCCATAGGATTAGGCAATTAGGAAGTCGTTTACCTTTAAGAACAGAGTCCTGTAGTGTGTGTATGTGTGTGGGGAGATGGATTAAGGAGTGAGGCCTTGAAGAAAAGGGAGCATAAACCATTGATTTCAGGTGAGAAGAAGGGAAGTATCAAAAAGGAAGAATACGGCTGTTACTCCTCTTACCTTCCAAGTTGGGGGTTGCCATGTGCAGATGTGAAGGCAGAAGAGAAAGATTGTCACTAATTCTTTCGGCAAAACTTTATTAAGTACCTACTAAGGACTTGGATCCAATCAACAGGGAGAAGTTGAAAGCCAACAGAGCGGACAGCGGAGGGAGCATAGCATTCAAGAGAAAATGAGAGCGGCTGAATCGTGAGAATAGGGGGAACTTTTAGTGTTGGAACAGAGAGACACCTCTTCCTCTGAGACCAGAAAGATGGAAGAGAGGATGGATGCAAATTCAGGAGTGTTTTGAAATGAAGAGAATAAAGGTGGACAGCAAGGCTGCTGGCCTCAGGCTTCTGGACAAAGTGGAAGATGGGTTCTTGCTGAGAGAGAGGGTGGACTAGGGTGATGGGTGACAAGGAGAAAAGGAGAATGTTAAATAACCACCCTAGGTAATGCTACGGGGTCAGAGAGACACGAACACTGGGATCGCTGAACACCAACGGTGCTTGATCGAAACCCCACTTTCCTTATGCTTTTATAGGAAATGTTTCTCAACTGCAGCTTAGAAGATGGGCAGTGTTTCTGCTTTTACCTGTAAGGACTTATCCTTCCTCATCACCTTGTTACTTCTCCTTAATTAATTTTTATGAATTTTTGTTTGTTTCCACTATCACCATAATTATAATTGTACAGCCATTCCAGAGTTATGGTCTTACAGATTTCTGAGGTTATCTAAATTGTGGGTGAGGTTTTGATAGGAAATAGTATTACTTTCTAGATAAATTTATTGATAGATAGATTTAGCAGGAGCGCTGAGTGAACAGAGCCCATGAATTGTGCTGCCCACTCCTCCCCTCCAAAACAAAGCTGATAAAATGATTTCAGACTGTCTAAATGAAAACATCAGACCAACTGCTGGTCGATTCAACCCTACAGAATCATTTAAGGTGACTGAGACGCCAGGGGGTCATTATGGTTCATCCAGAAGCCAGCAGATCACGAGTGGCTCTGTGATCGGACCTGTATGGAAGCTGTTTCCTCACATGAGTAAGCCTGACAGTCTTAGGGCCTGTGACAGAGAGGAGCTGGCCACGTGAGACAACTAAGTATGTGACAGCTGGGCCACCTGATACAGTCTTCAGTTTTAATAGGATTGCAGCCCAGTGAGAACTGAGGAAGAATTTGTTTCTATCACAAACAATATTTATTTTAAAAAAACTACATAATGAACTAAGTTCGGGTATTCTAATTGTGTTTCTGAGTCTTGAATGTCTTCCCACCCTGCGAGTCTCCCACCCTCCTGATGGTGGCGGGCAGAACACTGGAACCCCTGGAGCCCACAGACTGAGTGACGAGCCGGTGCTTCTGGGTGGAATAGATTCACTTTTCCGACGTTGTTTCGAAGTGAGAAGACAGTATACTCTAGGACCCATGCCGCCGGTCCGAACTGCAGTGGCTCTGTCGCGTTCATTCGTGTAAGGGTGACTAAGATATTTCTTTTCGCCTTTCTCTTTCTCACAGGTATGGCCTCACATGTGCAAGTTTTCTCCCCTCACACCCTTCAATCAAGTGCCTTCTGTAGCGTGAAGAAACTGAAAGTAGAGCCGAGTTCCAACTGGGACATGACCGGGTACGGCTCCCACGGCAAAGTGTATGGCCAGAACAAGAACGCGCCGCCGTCCCAGCCAGCCGCCACGACCGTCAGCGCCTCCCTGCCCATCCCAAACCCCAGCCTACCGTACGAGCAGACCATCATCTTCCCAGGAAGCACCGGGCACGTCGTCGTGACATCAGCAGGCAGCACTTCCGTCACCGGGCCAGTCCTCGGCGGACCGCACAACCTCACGCGTCGCAGCACTGTGAGCCTTCTTGATACCTACCAAAAATGCGGACTCAAGCGGAAGAGTGAGGAGATCGAGAACACGAGCAGCGTGCAGATCATCGAAGAGCATCCACCCATGATTCCGAACAATGCGAGTGGGGCCACCGTAGCCACTGCCACCACCTCGACTGCCACTTCCAAAAACAGTGGCTCCAACAGCGAGGGGGATTATCAGCTGGTCCAGCATGAGGTGCTGTGCTCCATGACCAACACTTACGAGGTCTTAGAGTTCCTGGGCCGAGGGACGTTTGGGCAAGTGGTCAAGTGCTGGAAACGGGGCACCAATGAGATTGTGGCCATCAAGATCCTGAAGAACCACCCGTCATACGCCCGCCAAGGCCAGATCGAAGTGAGCATCCTGGCCCGCCTGAGCACGGAGAGCGCCGACGACTTCAACTTCGTCCGTGCCTACGAGTGCTTCCAGCACAAGAATCACACGTGCTTGGTCTTTGAGATGCTGGAGCAGAACCTCTATGACTTTCTGAAGCAGAACAAGTTCAGCCCCTTGCCCCTCAAATACATTCGCCCGGTCCTCCAGCAGGTTGCCACAGCCCTGATGAAGCTAAAAAGCCTAGGTCTTATCCATGCGGACCTCAAACCAGAAAACATCATGCTGGTGGATCCATCTAGACAACCGTACAGAGTCAAGGTCATCGACTTCGGTTCAGCCAGTCACGTGTCCAAGGCTGTGTGCTCCACCTACTTGCAGTCCAGGTATTACAGGTAAGGCCGTTCGCCCCGAGACAGGAGATGCTGAATGCCCAGTGGCATTCACAGAGCACGTGCAGTGTTGGTCACTGCCTGGGAGGTAAGATTGCTGCCCTCAAGTGATCACGATTTAGTCGGGAAATTAGGACATGTGCACATTGAAATGATGATTAGAAGCCATGTAAGAATGGAGCCGAGTAAGATTCTTGGTGTAGAGGTTCTGAGTTGGGAGGGATTCCTGGGGGCTGTGGGCAAAGAGCAAAGGCATGGTCGGGGAGTCAGGTTGTCACGGACGGGTGGAATCCAGACATGGGCGAAGGAGCGAGAGAGACACGCATTATGATCACTCTGGCAAGAATGCCCAAGACTCGCACTGCAGACCAGGAGGACACCTGCCTGGCAGAACAGAGAATCCGTGGGTGGTGGAAAATCGGATTGCAGGGATAGGTTGGGACCAGGATGTTGGGGTCTTAGATACCAGCTGAAGGGGTTGCAACCGTGTCCATAAACGTGGAGCAAGTGCCGAAACATTTGAACGACAGAGGGTGGGTCATAGGATGAAAGTGATGCTCTGAGAAGATGACTCTGTGTTCATGTGGGAAGGGGGTGGGAGGAGGGAGGGTCTGTAGCCTAGGGACCAGTCAGCGTGCTCCGGTGGTGGGAGAACTCTGGGGTCGGGAAGATGAAGGATTGTAGTAGCACCCTTGGTGGGAAAGTGTGACGCTTTCGTTCCTTCACTCATTCAACAAGGATTTATTTCACTTCTAACATGAGCCAGGCACAGCGCTGGGGACCGGGACACAGCCGGGAGGGCAGAGGCAAGGCCCTCGCCATCCTGGAGTCTGTGGCGTACTGCTTCCCACCCTGGCTCCATGTCAAAAGCACCGGTGGGTGAAGCGGGCTTTACAAAATAACCTGATTTAGGTCCCAGTCCCCACAAACCGAATCATCGACAGCTCTGGGGGTGGCGTCCTATATGGGTGTTTGTCACAGCTCTCCTGGGGCTCCCAGTGCGCAGCCAGGGTTAGGAATCGCTGCTCTGGTGGGACCCAGATGAGAGCACTGGCTCTGGAGTCAGGAAAGCCTCAACCCTCCACTCCGTGAGCTGTGCGACTGGGCTGGTTGCCTCGTTTCTCTAACCCCTTCGTTCCTGACCCATAACCTGGGCGAGTCCGGGCAGCAGCCGTGTTGGGGCTGTTGGATGGCGGAGCCGGGACGCAGCTGGGTTCTTGGCTCCGTATCTGGCATGTGGTCAGTGCACAGGGCTTGGATGGAAATGGGAAGCGAGTGAGTCTGTTCCGGGGAGATGGCGATGGGCTGTGTCTGAGGGCATGTTGAACGGTCTGGTGAAAATGGAAGTTGGCGAGATACGAAACTAAAACTCCCATGAGAAGATGGGGCTGACAACACATTTAAGAGGTTGACACGTGGGCAGTAGACCCAGGATCCCACGACTCCTCCGTGCCCGAGCCCTGCTGGCCCGACCCCTGAGTGAGCACGTGCTTTCCCCACACCTCCTTCCCGGCCACGGAGAAAGGCGGGGAATGTGCTTGAGCCGCGTCAGCACAGTTGGCCCGTCACACGTTCTGAGGCACACCCGTCCCCCCCACACCTTGTTTGCCGATTTGCTCACCCCTCCAGCCGGCTGGCTTTGTCACAGGTGCCCTCGCCCGGCCCTCAGCCCGTGGGTCTCTGTCCTTGACCTCGTACCCCTTCCCCTGCGAGGTCTGTGGCCACAGGCCACACGTCCACACTGCCCCCTCACCTCCCTCATCTCAGTCCCGAATTACACAAGTCTCTAGGCCCCTCCACCCGTGCTGTCCTCCCCCCACCCGCCTGCCCTGAGCTTCCAGGGAGGAGCCTCGCATCTGCGTCCCTGCTCTGCTCCGGGAGGGGTGGATCTGTACTGCTCACCCGGTTCCTCTCCGCTCACCAGCTTCTTAGACACCTGCGGTCTGCTGTCAGGCCCGCAGCCCCAGAGCCAGGCAGAGGCGGAGGCTGTGAGCCCAGGGCTGTGGCCACCGAGGAAGGGGAGCCTGGGCCTGAAGGTGGAGGGAGCAGGCCCCGCGGACCCCCGGGAGAGGGTGAAGGAGGACACTGGCCAGGGGCTGGAACAACAGGCGTGCTCTCTACAAAGTGCCCTTCTCTGAACGCAAGCTCTGGGTGGCACCATCTAGGGTCACCAGCCCATCCGAGGGATAGCCAGTGCCTTGGCCAGCTCCCCGCCGCCGTTGTCACTCTACACTGGGGGGTGCCGGTTCAGCATGCCAGTCCGCTCCTTCCTAGGTCTTGGCCTGAATTTAGGGTGAACTGCAGCAAAGTCAAGGCTGCTTGGGCTTTTATTATTTTGTTAACTTGATGCCGTTTAATGGATGATACCGGCTTTATTCATGTTTTCTAAAACTTGAGCCGAGCAACTTGTAAAATGGCTTTTAAAAATTCTATTTAAAAGGCAATGCAGGGGCTTCCCTGGTGGCGCAGTGGTTGAGAGTCCGCCTGCCGATGCAGGGGACGCGGGTTCGCGCCCCGGTCCGGGAAGATCCCACATGCTGCGGAGCGGTTGGGCCCGTGAGCCGTGGCCGCTGAGCCTGCACGTCCGGAGCCTGTGCTCCGCAACGGGAGAGGCCACAGCAGTGAGAGACCCGCGTACCGCAAAAAAAAAAGAAAAAAGGCAGTGCATACTCATAGCCAAACTTGATGCACTGGGTAAGCTGACTTTGGGACTCTTGGCCTCGCTCGTGTTCTCACCTTCCTGTGCCCACGTGACGTGTGGCACCCCTCTCGCAGCAGACAGACTCTCCAGGCTTCCTGCGCTTTCGTGTCGGCCCCGGTGCCCGGGGACCGGGGACCCCAGCGCAGGAGCTCTGGGCGGCAGGAGAAACCGCTCCGCCGGGTATGGAAGGCTCGTGTGCCGAGAGTCCAGGGCTCTCCTCAGCCCCCCTCTCCGTCTTCCACTTGCAGCCCCGGTGCCCCCATTTACCTTGGAAAGCTCTCCCTCTGGTTGTGATGTGACCCCTTTCTTTAGACCTCATGTGACTGTTGCATAAGTTTCTGAGCAGGACCTCTTCCTCCTGTGGTCGCTTTGACCAAAAAAGGCGAGTGTCCTTCAGGTCCTCCTGGTGGCCCCCGTGTGCCCAGCTCTGCTTTTAAGGGCACAGTCAACATGAAAGCCAGCCCAGTGTTTCTGCCTGAAGTGATGCTTCATCTCTAAATTGGTCACAGCGTCCTGTTCCTCCCCCGGGGCTCGTCTGAACCCCGGAGTAGTTTGCTACCACACACAGCAGTTTGAGGGTTTGAGGACAGCCTCCAGCCCGGTCGGCATCAATCCTTGCTGTGGGACAGCCAGCTCCCGGCCACATTGGTCCAGTCGAGTTTCCTGATTGTGTTGCCTCTTACGGGGGAGAGGAGGTGGGTGGAGAAGGCTCCTCAGTGGTCCGTTGTTATCTGAGAAGGTCGGCGTTTTCAGCTGCGTCGTGAGAGACTCTGTGTTTGAGCCACCTGGAGTAGAAGAGTCATCACCCTGTGGACCCAGCCTTCGACAGGGCCTGGGTTCCCCAGGCCCCCTGTGTCTGAGCTGGGCCATCATCCCCTGGCGACCTCACTTTCAAAGAGGAGGACATTTAATGTCCTGCCCTGTTTTTAAGTGGACAGTATTAAATGTCTCAGCCCACCGTCGTCCCCACCTAGTGATGTGGAAACAGTCTGATATAAAGAGATGTTCCTGTCCTCGTGGGGCCGGGGCGGGGGGGTGTACCTGGAAAAGTAGGTGTGTCTTGGGGAGCAAACGGTTTCCCCCGGCTATTAGGCACGTGCTTGGTCAAGGCCAGGGCATATTGCCGTGGTATCCTGTGAAGCAAGCCTGACCATGTGTTTTTCAGGAAACAAAGGCTGCTTTTTTCATTGTTTAACCATGATGCGTGGGTAGCCCCTTCCAACCTGACCTTCCAACTCGAAGGTCAGTTACCTAGTTAAACCATCAAACCACGCTGGTCACAGGCTTTATTGTGCCTAAGAATCACTCGGAGAGCGTGTTAAGAACACACTACCGCCACGGCCCTGCCCCAGACCCACTGCACCCCGGTCTCCAGAGGGCTGTCCCCGGAGACGGTCCTCGCCCTGCACACACCCGAAGACTCGCCACGGGGAATCAGAGGTGAGCTTGTGCAGGTGGCTGGAGGCCCACTGAGAGAGAAAGGGGTCCTTAATGGTGTCTCCTTTGAAGTGTTCACACCCTAAGGGATGGAACTGAAGCAGATCCTGTGCAGTTCTATGAACGTACCTTGGAAGTCCCTGCCGTTTCCCTACAGCAGCCCTGCCTTATCCTCCAGGTTACGTTCCAAGACCCCCAGTGGATGTCCCTGAAACTGAGGATAGTACCAAACCCTGTGTACACTGTGTTTTTTCCTATGCATACATACCCGTATGCATAGGAAATTTACAAATTAGACACAGTAAGAGATTAACATTGATAACTAATAATGCAATAGAACAGTTACAACAATATACTGTAATAAAAGTTATGTGAATGTGGTGTCTCTCTCAGAATATCTTATTGTACAAATTCGGTGCCTTTTCCATCTTAACAAAGCCCTATCATACACTGGCCGTAACTTGCAGTTTGAGGTGCGACAGCAAAACTAGCATGAATTTTTTTTTTCCTTCTTCACGATTTAACGGATAGAAGATTCATTCTTACCGTAGATCTTAGCAACCTCAGCATACTTTCTTTTTCTTTCCTTATTAAATAGAGAACTTTCACCTTTTCACTTAAAGGAAGCACTTTCCAGGCTTCTCTTTGGAGTATCTGAATTGCCAGCATCAGTGTTCTTGCCATTTGGGGCCATTATTAAGTAAAATAAGGGCTACTTGAACACAAGCACCACGATGCCACAGTCAGTCTGATCACCGAGCGGGCTACTCGGAGACAAATGGGCAGGGCGTGTCGGCCAAAGGGAAGAGTCCCGTCCTGCGTGGGGTGGGATAGAACGGGTGGGGTGGGATAGAACGGGACTTTGTGAGACTTTATCACGCTCCTCAGAACAGCAGGCAGTTTAAAACTTAAGAATGGTTTGTTTCTGGAATTTTTCACTTAATATTTTTGGATCGCGGCTGACTGTGATTAAGGGGGGACTACTGCATTTGATTCTGCATTGATGCCAGTTATTTTTTTGAAGCAAGCAATAAATTGATGCTGGGGTATTTCTGCTGTCAGTGTGACCAGCAAACTGAAAACAAGACTAAATATTAAGCTCTACTCAGGAAAAACAAACAAAAAGCCATGCCATTCAGGCAGGAGATAGCGATTAAAATGTGTGGATTCTTTTGTTTCTGCTCCGGTTATTCAAAATACTCTTGTCTAGACTTAATTTGAAACACTTAAGACCATTACCAGGACCAAAGAAAAAGGGTGGGGCGTGCATAAAAATTTAGGACATGAAGAAAAGGCCAGTAATCTACTCTTTCAGAATAATGTAACCTTTTTTGTCTGGTTCTTTTGGTTTCAGACACGATCTTCAAATTGATTCCATGGTGGTTTTAGGTGGTGGGGGGAGATAAATTTTAATTCAGTTCAATTCATCAAACATTCATTGGGTGCCTACTGTGTGTCCTGTGCTGTACTGACGGGTAGGAGATAAGGCGCAAGATGTCTAATCTGGAGGAGTTTATGGTTTCTCTGAGGAGATTAAAATTGCCTAGAGTGTATTTCTGATACTTTGATATTACACATGCTTGATCACTCCGCAGATATTCATTGAGACTCTAGGGAACCCGTGACGAGAAAAACCAGTTAAAGAGATTCAAAGCCAGTGAAAGATTTTGCGAGATGGGTTAATAGGGAGGGTTTTTATTTTATTTTATTTTTTTTTACGTCTTTATTGGAGTATAATTGCTTTACAATGGTGTGTTAGTTTCTGCTTTATAACAAGGTGAATCAGTTATACATATGTTCCCATATCTCTTCCCTCTTGTGTCTCCCTCCCTCAATAGGGAGGGTTTTTAGAGAACAAGCTATATTGAAGTACTCTTGAGGTCCATCTTAAAGGAAATGTGAGATGGGGGTGGGAGGAGCCTGAGAGGCATGGAGATTGGAATTAATAAGGGAAGATGGGGGGAGGGGGGATGACAGTGACACCTGCAAGGAGTTGAAGGCTTGGGCTGGCAAGTAAGGGTTAGGTGAGGGAGGCCTGACCGTGGAGAATTTTTATGGAGGCTTGAGGGGCTTGGACTTAACAAAGGAGTAATTCAGTGAAGTTAAGGATATTAGTGAAGTTAGTCAATTGAAATGGGGGCAAAAAGTTGGGGAGCACCCAGAGGCTAGGAGACAATAGTAGTTATTCATAAATAAAGGGAAGAGGCCCTAGATTATAATGGGGATCCCCTCCCCATCCCCCATCAGTAGCCAGTATAAATGTGAACACTTTTAATGCTTTTAAATTCTGGTACTGTGATTGCAGAGTTGGCTAAGAGGGAATAGGTTTTGTTCGTTTGTTTGTTTTGCTGTCTTTTGTTTATGGACTTTGCTTTCCCTAAGGCACAGTTGTGAAGCTCTGGCCTCCAGAACCGGGTTTCAAGTCCCACCACTGGTATCAAGTAATAGCCTCTGGAAGGAGAGTTAAGAGACCTTAGCTCCAGTCCTGGCCCCGTCCATCCCCAGCTGACTGTGTTCCACTGAGTCAGTATATTGGTAGAATGTCAGCTGTGAGGCATCCACAGCCCCACATCTGGATCTCATTATGCCCGGGGCCTGTGCTTAGTCCATGGCCAGGGGGCAGTGTTCTCTCCTGTGGGCTGACCTTGGCCTCATTGGCTCAAACTGGGGACCCTCCATCATCTCCCCATCAGCAGGGAACACGGCATCTTCCAAAATATCTTTCGCTAAGTCGCTTCAAAAAAGGGGCATAGGGCTTCCCTGGTGGCGCAGTGGCTGAGAGTCCGTCCGCCTGCCGATGCAGGGGACACGGGTTCGTGCCCCGGTCCGGGAGGATCCCACATGTCGCGGAGCAGCTGGGCCCGTGAGCCATGGCCGCTGAGCCTGCGCGCCCGGAGCCTGTGCTCCGCCACGGGAGAGGCCACAACAGTGAGAGGCCCGCGTACGGCAAAAAAAAAAGGGGGGGGGGCATAACTTAATAAAGTCATAAAAATAGTTTCCAAAATTGCATAGCTTGTGCAGATTCCTGACTAGAAGTTAGGTTTGATTGAAAAGAAGAGCTCTGAAAGCATCTGCATTGCAGGCATTAGCTTTTTAAGTTAATTTGTGTTTTATTACTAGTAGATACAACAGGAAAGGCTTCTAGTTTACCCTTGAGAAGATTGAGTGAAATATTCAACCCACTGACAGTCTCATTCACCCAGATGAGGGAGGTGGTTATAAATATGTAAAAGCTTTTAGAGTTGCAGTGTCTTTTCTGAGGAGAAGTGATCAATAAGTTATCTGGGCTATTAGGTTATCTTTAGTTTTCCCTTACTTGTCTCTAGGACCTTGAGTTGTGTGGTGAAATAATTTGAAATCGAATTTTTTTTTTTAAGTATGAAATAATTAAAGGGAGAACCTCTCTGTGTATTTGAGTGTATCTCTGCCCTGGTGTTCCAGTCCCGCCTACACACACGCACGTGCACAGTCACACGGATAAACACAGATAACACAATATAAGCCCATGCGTGACACACGCACAGCTAGGTGTGCTCGCAAGCACCTTGGTGACAGAAGCTAATGCTCAGCTGTAGCAAAGATGCTGATATACATAGATGCCTGCCACATGGAGGGAGACACACGCATCAGACATGCGTATACACGCAAGGACACACACACTTCAAAGACATTGAAAAACCATGTACATTCACAGACCACATGAACCAACCAGAGCGACCCCAGAGCAAGGGCCCAGGTGCAGAAGCAGTGTTGATGCCCCAGAAACTTGGCCCAGTTTTCTGCCTTGCTGCAGAGTTGCCATCTACATGTCCCCAGACCTAAGGACAGGAGGGCTGGAACCACTCTTGAGCTCAGGGTATAAACCAGTTGTTTTCAAAGGGTGATCCAACGATCCTCCTGCCGAAGTATCCCCCAGGTGCTTGTTAGACATGGAGATTCCTGGGTCGCAAAAGAAATCTAAGGAACAGGCTCTCTGGGGGGTGGAGCCAGATGACAGATTTAAGCAAGCTCTAGGGTGAATTCTTTTTTTAAAGCCACTGTATTGAGGTATGATTGACATACAAAAAGCTGCACATATGTAATGTGTACAGCTTGGTGAGTTTGGAGGTAAAACCATCACCACAGTTTATGCCTTAAAGAGATCCATCACCTCCAGGAGTTTCTTCCTGCTTTAGTTATTTATTTACATTTTTTAAATTATTGTTTTGTCCTTTAAGAACTGTTGCCAGAGGTGGCTTGGATCCCAGAGTCGGTTGCCCCACAGAGGGGGCTGCCACCTGCCCCGTCAAAATGGGAGAAGTGGGGTGCCGTGGGCAACCTGGCACGGGGCTGTTGCCCTTTTACCTGGGTAGCTCAGAGCCCTGCCGTGGGGCCCAGTTGTTAGATTCCTTGTGGTCCAACCCCTTACGCCTCAATGGTGGTGACAGTGAAGATCCAAAAATCATTGGTGCGTGCTACAGGAGGGGTTACTGGGTGGACTGGTGAACTGCCAGGTGGATGGTTGGGAGGGGAAGCAGATGGACAGAGGAGACATGAACACGCGTGACTTTTTGCATAATTTGCAGTCGACGGAGTACTTACTGCTTAGTAGCTACTGAACTCTCCCTGTAGCCACAGCTGGGTTTGGAGCTATAATCCTCACTTATGCATCGAACAAGTAATTTTTTGAATTCCGAAGATGTGCCAGACACTGTGCTTTGTGCTGGGGTTTCAAGAAATGAGTAGGAGTGCCCTCAGCTATGCAGCTCTGCCCCCGAATCTGTCATGGAATGAGCTGTCCCTGGGGAGCCAGCGGTGGGCGTGCCAGGCTCCGCTGTCCTCGTCTACCCCGGTGTAGACATCTCTCCTTAAGCCAAGAAGGCAGAGCATGTTGCCTTTGAATCGCTTTGCCCAGTCTCCCTGGGCCGCTTGTATTATATGTTCTGAGTCCTGAGTGCCCTCCCCAGTGAAGGGGCCCCCTCCCCGCTGCCCTTGGCCTCCCCTGGCTGCGGGTCTCTGCATCACAGCTGGGACAGATCGGGCCAGCCTTTCCCCACCGCCTCACCAGCTCCCCAGAGGAGGAGGGAGCGCCCAGCCACAGCCTTGCCAGGGCAGCTCGAGCCCGGCGTTCCCTTTCGTCCTTGGCGCCATCGGCCTCTGGCTCCCCGGGTCTTAAAGCCAGGTGGAGGAGCAGGGCTCTTGGTGACGAGTACTGGACTGTGGCCCTTGTTCCTGGAAAGAGATGGAGATGGTGACATTGTAGAAGCAGTTGTCGTAGGTGAGGTGTCCCCAAAGCAGAGCCTGAGGCAGGGCTTGGGTACAGCGTGTCTGTTTGGGAGAAAACTTCAGGAAGCAGGAGGAAGGGAATGGGGTGGGGGGATACCGGGAGGAGTTAGGGGGTGGCTCCATTCTCCCTCCAAGGGGCCTGCTGTAGGCCTCAGGGACTGTGCCCCGGGACGGGGGAGGCTGGGGCTCTGGGCCCTTTGAGACCGAGGGCCCTCAAGGGTATTGGCTCTCCTGTGCCTTTGTTTGGGCCGAGCTTGTTCGAGGACTGGGTGGGCTTGAGGCTTAGGGGAGACTGCGAAGCAGAACAGACCACATGACTGTGGCCAAGGTTAGCGGGAATGTGACACGAGCCCAGAAGGACCCAAAGTGTGAGCACCAGCCCTGTGCTCGGGGATCCGCTCTGTCCTCCCCACCGATGACCTGTGTGCCATTTTTAAATGGAAAGGGAATACAGGGGAAATGCCTTTGTAGGCAAGTTTAAGTATTGCAGTGTAAGAATTCAGAGTTGAACTCCAAATTTTGGTTTTGGGGAGAGTTGGGAGATCTGAATGAAACGCTAAAAAAAATCTTGCCTCCACCCCACTCTCCTTTTTTATCTGGCCAGCCTGCCCACTAGAGGTGGGAGATGGAGGCTGTGTCTGGGAGAGGAGACACCTGAGCAGGGGGAGGTGCCTGAAGCCTGAGTTTGTCAGAACCGTGGGGCGATGTGGAGGCGGGTTACTGTCTGCCACGTTCTCTCTGCTGGTGTGTGTAGCTGGTGTGTGTTCCCCAAGGCGCCTTTGTTGAATGAGCGAGTGACTAACTGGCCGGATGAACGGATGGACGGATGAACGGATGGATGGATGGACGGACGGATGGACGGACGGATGGATGGTTGGATGGATGGATGAACGGATAGATGGATGGATGGATGAACGGATGGATGGATGGATGGATGGATGGATGGATGGATGGTATCAGTGGCCTCATGTTTATAGCTCAACTCACACTGTCACAGCAGAAACACCCACATGCCCAGCTTCTTGTAGTCCTTCCTACAGTCCTTTCACTGTTGCCCTAAACCTCAGGCCCATGGCATCCAGCATCTCCAAACCCTGGATCATACGGGCCCCCTTTATCAGCATTCTGGGGATCAGACATCTCACCAGAAATGTTCGTTCCGTCCACCTGTGCGATTTCAATTTAAAACCTGAAGACAGCTGACTCAGGTTTTAACAGATTAGTTCCCTGAAATCGGCCAACATCTGTCATGTCCCATTACACCTTGACAGAAAATTAGAAATGACTTCCCAGTATGAAGAAAGGGCCGAGCCCAGCAAGACCTGACTAGGGAACCTTGCACGTGTGGAGACAGCCCTGTCCTCTGGGCCGCTAACCCCTTATCTGCTTTTCTGTTTCTGAGATGTTACGGACATGCTAGTCGTGTGCCCCAGAACTTTGTCTTCATACGTAGGAACTGAATGAGCAAAGATCTCCCGCGGAGGATAAAGTTCCTGACACATTACTCAGCGTGTTCCTGGCACGAGGCAAGCACTCAGCCCATGTTTGCTGCTATTATTACTTTTACTGCCACTACTGTTATCATCATTATCATTATTCTTATCGTCATCACTCTATTGGCAGAGATCTGGATTTGAATTCCAGATCTGCTGCTTTATAGCTGTGTGACCTCAGGCAAGTTCCCAAACCTCTCTGAGGCTCATTGTTCTTTCTCTTATGAGGGAAGTACGACAGCAGTTCCTGAGGTTGTTCTAAGGACTAAACGAGATGGCTGTGGTGCGTGCTCACCTGTGTGCACCTCGCCTCTGCTGTAAGTAACCATCACGCTCTCCCCTGGGCCCCCTTCCCAGTGTGTGTGCCTCTGGCTTAGCATTTATTTTATTTGGCCTGGTGTCATTGTAGGCTATCGACATCCCCAGTGTTCCCGAGCTCCTTGGGATCACGTGTTGTTTCTTTTTCATCCCCGTGGACACGTGGAAGCCCAGCACGTACTTCACATCCAGTAGGTGCTAACGGAGTATGTTTGGTGGGTTTCCTCTGGTGTCAGGAAGGGACAGCGTCCAGCGCGATGGTGAAGAGGTTAGTGTTTGAGGAGAGGAACAACATCTCTTCCCCTGAGTCAGGAGGGAGACACGGGTGCAGCATTCTTGACTGGAGGGCACGGGCCCGGCACTCTCCTGCCGCTGCTCATGTACCTGCGGTGAAGCTATAAATCCTGCACTTGGGCTGGGCACACGAGCCTCACGGCAGTGGGGAGCGGGCACAGAAGCCTCAGGAGGTTACATCGCATTTGCCACCTGCCGTGCTTCCCGCATCCACTGTCCGTCTCCGCTGACCTCAGAAGGATCCAGGAGCCAAGACTGGAGTGGCGGGCAGGACGCTGCTCAAGGACTCCCTGAAGGCGTGCGTGCGTGTGCGTGCGTGTGTATGAATGTGTGTTGGTATGTACTGTACGTGTGGTGTGTGTGTTGGGTGTGAATGTGTGTTAGTGTGTGTTGTATATGTGAGATGTGTTGGTATCTGGGGGGGGTTTGTGTTGGCTGTGTGTGTTGGGGTGTGTGTGTTGTACACGTGGGGTGTGTGCCTTTTATGTGTGGCATATATGTTAGTATGTGTTGTATATGTGATGTATGTTGCTCCGTGGGGAGAGTGTGGGTGTGCGAGTTCAGTGGCAGCAGGTAGGCTGGTCCCTAGGGTTCCCCATACTCGGAGCCCCTTCTGATCCTGCTTCGTGTGACTGGGGAAGCGTACTCTCCAGTCACAGCCTCATTTATGTAATTATTGACTATAAAAATCAAAGTTGTTTGGCCAGAACACGAGGGATCAACCGTTGGTGCCGTCTCTTTGTCATCCACTGACCACCAGTGAAGGCTTTCTATTCCTCTTCTCTTTGTAAATTAGAACTTACATTGGCAAATAAAAATAAACTAAATGTGAACCCCCAGAACAGAGATAGCTCTGGCACTGAGAGTCAGATGTTCTCACTGTGAAAGGTGAATATTCACCCTGACGAGCGGCCGGGAGGTCTTCGGGAGATGGCACTGCTCTGTGTCCTGACTGTCGTGGTGGTAACAGGCTAAAACTCATAGAACTTACATCCGAAAATTTAAAAATTCCAAGTGAAAATTTAGAATCTGTTTACCCTTAAAGATCTCGAAGAAACTGTTGGTAATATTAAGCCCTTCAACTTTATCTTGCCTAGTTTTTCTTCCTGTTTTTGTTGCATTGTGTTTGGGTAAAAGAGATACCTTTGTTCATCCTGTAACAGGATGGCCAGCAGGGAAACAATCATTTCTGGAAACTGCTGGGCCAGGGAACTATGAAAACAACTCTGGGGAATAAACAGCTGTTGATGACGGAAGCATTTCTCTCCCGCAGTTTCTTTACTTTACATCTGCCGTTTCATGTATAGGTCATGGACTTGCCCTCTAAAAGTGAAGGGCAGTGACTGCTAGAAACAGAGAAGTGAGGGACTGTTACCCCTGAAATGCCAGAGTCCAGGAGGAAAATGAAGTCTTTGTGGAACTTGGTTATCCAGCCTTACTGTGCCTACAGTGCCCTAGCCTTGGCTCTTACATTATCATGGCCATGGCCAGCAAACCCAGGTGTGAAACAACATCGTTTTCGATAAAATAGCTTTCCTAAAACCAGCTTTTCCCAACGGCAGGCCTCCCGTCTGTGGGGACATTCATGCTTATTACAGAGAAGTGGCTGGTTTTGTAGGAAAGGTCTTTTATCCCCTCGAAAGAGAGGGCACCTGCCTGCCATCTTGGATGCAGTGGGTTCTGTTGTCTGCATTCTGAGTGATGGGCCTTGGAGAGGGGCTCCTGTCCCCAGCGGTGATCCCAGGCGTGATGAGGCCAGTTCCCAAGAGCACCGCCTGGGCCACGCACCCCAGTAACTGGGCCGTGACCCAAGGCCACATGCTGGGCACAGAGCCACGTTCCTTCTGTTCCCTCTCCACTGACAGGAACTCTTCACTTGTTTCCTTGGAAGAAACGAGCCCACAGCATGTAAATGTCGTTGCAGGGGGTCCTCTGCAGCTCAGAGTGGCGGGTTGAAGACGCGTTTTCTGTGACCCTCCCGGCAATGAGATCCGTGCGTTCACAGATACGAGCTCGTGGCCACCCCACCCGTTTCCCATGCCCCGTGATGCCACCCAGGCTGCTCTCTACATTAGTTCCGAGGAGAACTGGGGGCTCCTTCCTTGCTCTTCCACGTGCCCTTTTCCTTCTCAGAAGACAGCCCTTTCTCCCTCCAGCTCCCTCCTTGATTCCATGTTGCCTCCTCTGTTGCCTGCTCTGGCTCCCACATCCCAGTTCCCAGCCCGGAATTCGGAGTCCTGTTCCACGGCCCCAGCCTCACGCTCAGCACCCGTGTGAGCCCACAGTGTTCCCAGGATACCTCCCCTGCCCGCCGCCGCACCCAGGCCCCAGAACCCAGCCCTGTCCGGCTCCTGTGGCGGAGCCCAAGTGCCAGATGTGCCACAGCCAGAAATGGTTTCTTCCTCCGGAGACATTCGGACGTTGTGTAATCTGGCATGTTATGCACTTCTGGGGCCAGAGTCTGGCTCTTAGACCCTGTGAAAGAACCAGGGCTGACATTATCAACCCACTTTACAGTGACCTGAAATGACCAGCCACCACTGGCGTCGTCGAGGGAGGTGACGCAGAGACAGAGACCCGGGTCTCAGTGTCCCACCAACCATGTGACTCAGGTGAATCTCCTAACCTCCCTGACGTGCCATCTCCTTAGCTGGGCCAGTGACATAACACACCAGGGCCGTGGGCACCTTGAAGGTCTATGTGAGTTCGCCCCGCTGTACTTAGCCTCACGTAGCCCCTCCGAGCCTTGGGCATAGCGGAGACTGTAAATAGGTTACTATTTCTAACCATGCCCAGCCTTTCCCTTCTATCCTGCCTTTTCCTTTTTCTTCTCTTCCTCTACCTGTGTCCCCAGGGTTCTCCCACGCTAATCCAGGTGGACACAGCAGTGGTGGGATGTCTCCAGGCACCAAGGCACCACCATACGTAGACTCTGGGGACACAGTTAAGCGAGAGCTCGGTTCTTAGAAGGTTGCCAGTTAATTGCTTTGCTGCCCCCGCAAGATATGTATTCATGTGCGGCTCTCAGTTTGGGGCCATGCGGACCCAAATGAGGTTTCTGCTGGTGCAGACAGAAACAGTAAGATAGAAGATAGATTTTTCTCTGAAAATGAGCCATTAGAATTTTTTTTCCAGCTTTTCCTGTTCATATTCTATGTCATGGTTTGTATAGAAAGACCCATATGCTCATCTCGTTGCTTTACTTTACAAGCTGTCTTCAGCAGGTGATGACATCAGATACCTGTGTGCACAACACTGCAGATGCTGTGGGTACCCCCCCCCCCCCCGACCTTTGGGGAATGTGCCGCAGCTCCTCCGGAAAGAGCACCTCTTAGGAACACACCCATTTGACGAAAGTCTCAGGAACACGAAGCCACCAAAGAAATCAGCAGAAGTGCCTAGTGGGGCAGACCCTGTCGGAGGGGGGAGTTAACTGTTTGTATTTGCCTAGGCCTTTGATTACAATGGTGACTCGCATTTTCTGTGTTCCAGGAACTTTATGTGACCGTTATCAGAACTCCGAGGGTAGCTCGGGCAGCGATGTTGTCCCCATCTCACTGTGCGGTCATTGTCTTGTCGGGGGTCACCCACATGTTGGTGACCAGCCCCACGAGTGCAGCCTGCGTGTCCCACTCTGTCCAGGCCATTCCTGCCCTGGTGGAGGGCCCCGGGCCAAGACACCTAGAACAACGTCAGATGCAGAGGCACGGCCTCTAGCTCCTGTGCACAGGCCCGGGCCGCACGCAGGCCCAGAAATGTGTTTGGTCTGAGCAGGCTCCCCTCCACCCTCCTGCCCTCCCCACCCTCATACAGACTGGCGGCCTGTCCTCTGGAGGGGGTGCCGCGGAGCCGTGATTCATTTTCCCATCACGTTGGGAGTCCGTGCTTGGTTCCGCATGGACACTGGGATTTGCATACTGCTTGGTTTTGTTTGTTGCTCCCTCACTGTCCCCGTGGTAGCGAAAGGTGGTGTCCTTGGCTCGAAGAAACAGACGGCATCTACGCCCGCTCGGAAATGAACGAGTCGGGCTGTGAAAGGCCATGGGGCAGGCGCGCGGCCACAGTGCGCACGCGAGTCCTCGGGGGCGTGCTGCAGCCCCGCCCCTCGCCCCTCGGTGCATTCGGGGACCAGTCAGCCTCGGCCCCAAGAGCTTACCCCCCAAAATGTAAATAGGATGGATGCAGACAACGGCAGTGCCAGGTAGAGAGCAGTTGATCTGTCAGCTCGCTGAAGTTCAAGTGCTGCGGGCTTCTGCGCTGCGGAGGACCGCGCCCGGGCGTGGGGCGCAGGGACCCGCACTCCAGGCCCTGCCCGACCCTCGGACGGCAGGGTGTGCCCGAGTGTTACACTGACCTGCGCTTTGATGAAGCGTCCCTCTGCACAGAAATCTAACTTATTGATGTGGAAGGAAGGCACACGCAGCCTAGGCGCGGTGGAGGTGTCCAGGCACTGCAGGGGAAGCGGGGAGGGACCTTGTACATACTCATGTGATCCCTCCTTCCATCTAGCAAGCCAGACTCACCACACTTAAAATACAGTTTTGCCCGCACAGCGTGAGAATTGCTGGGTTTGTTTTGCCACAGAAATTGAACATTTCTAACAAAACACGACAACGTCGCCTTTCTTAGCAGGTGGGTGGGGCGTTCTTCTGCAGGAGATTTGCTCCCTGCCGCCCTTGGGAAATGAGGTAGGGCTCTGTGCTGGCGAGGCAGGTTGAGGATCCCAGCTCTTCGTTTCCTTCTCAGGACGCTTGCTGCCCAGGCTACCCTGAAGTAACAGAGCAGAGCACCCCTCAGCCCATAAGGCGGCCATTGGATGGAAGCCAGGGGTTATCATGTTTCTTATTTATTATACCCGTCCTTCAGGGTCTTACTCAGGCTTCATTTCTCTATTCATCTTTCTTTGGCCACTTTGCTCTCCGTGCATCTCTCCCTCGTCTGCTATAAATTCTTGTTGCATTTAAAAATCTGTATTTGATGCCTCCTTACATTCGATGGAACTTCTGGACTTAGATTTGTTTTGTAATTGTGTCCTGAGTGTTAGTCCTGGGCAACTAGCTAGATTGTAAATGTCCTGGGTGTCCGTTCTGGTGATTAACATATTCTCCATACTTGATGGGGGGGGGGGGGTGAGGGGGTGTTGAAGATTAGAGATTTCACAAGGACTGTTAAAGGAAAGCTGTTACATAAATCCCCTAAGCCTTTCATGAGCTGCAAAGGTCAGCATTAATAAAAAATCATTTCAGGAATTTTTTTTCATAAATTAGATATGTTTAAAAGAACTTTTTCAGGAACCTTCATACATTCCCGGTGGGTATGTAAAATGGTGCAGCCACTATGGAAAAGTTCGGCGGTTCCTCAAAATTTTAAATGTAAAATTACCAGATGATACTCACAGTTCCACTCCAAAGGAATTAAAAACAGGTACTCAGACAAATACTTGTACATCCATAGCAGCATTATTCACAATAAACTGGAGGTGGAAACCACCCAGATGTCCAGCAGTGGACGGAATATTAGCTATGAAGAGGAAGGAACTTCCGACAACCCTGCCACATGGGTGTACATCCAGAACACCGTGCTCAGCGCAAGGAGCCAGGCACAAGAGGCCTCATGTTGTGTGATTCTTTTTATATGAACAGGACAGATAAACCCGTAAAGACATAATGCAGGTTGGTGGTTGACAGGGCAGGGAGCGGGGAGGAATGAGTGAAACTGCTGAAAGGACAAGAGGGTTTTCTTTGGAGTGATGGCAATGTTTTGGAACTGGGTAGAGGTAGTGGTCACACAGTATTATAAGTATACTGAATACCACAGAATGGTACATTTTATGTTATGTGAATTTCACCTCAATAAATAACTTTTTAAAAAGAAAAGAAAAACTTTTTCAGACTAAAAAGTTGGAGTGGGATGAGAATTTACTGGGAACTGAGATTTAGGCCCTTTTTGGTTTATTTGTACATGGGACCCAGCATTGTTAAAAATGCCAGCTTGAATATGAGTAGCTTTGAGAACTGTATTTGTGCGGTAACTATGGAGCTGATTTTAAAATCCTTACAAAAGCAGATTTTTTAGGATCATTTATACTTTTCTGGTACTAGGCTGAAACACTAAAGAACATTTTGTTTTGTTTTGTTTTTTCCTTGACTGGGGAAGAAAAGGAACAGCTTTATCTTCACCCTCTTTGACGGCCCCAGGCACCAAGTGTGCAAAAGTGTAGGTCGGTGCTGTTCTGAGGAACACGATCTCACCTACAGAGCAGGTGCAGTGTGGATGGTGAGCCGGGGGTGGCTCTCGCTCTCTCCCTCTGTCTTATAAGGGAGACTAATCTTGGTCTAAAAAAAAAAACACCTTTGTTTATGGCAGTTTTAGTATTCTTAAAGTATATGGTATTGCTGGTTTTAGAGCAGGCAAACCTGAAATAAAATTCTAGTTCTGCAACTTACTGTGTCCTTGGGCAGCTTATTTAACCTTCCTAATCCCTACATTTGGGACAACAACACTGTTTTAGAAAAGTGTGAGGATTAAATGAAATCCACGCATGCAAGGCCTGGCCCGTGGAAATACGCGGAGATGTCAACCTCTCTGGAGAAGAAAATGCCGAGAGTCCCCTGGAGAGTGTGGACCCCAGGGATACGCAAGTACTTTTCTTTCATGCTTGCCTCCCCCTGGCCCTTTCTGCCCTTCCTTACATCTGTGCCCATTGTGTGTCACACCCTTCCTTGGCCCTGCCATTTAGAGGATGTACAAAGTACCTGGGTTTTGTTTTCACATTAACTGTCTTCCCTAATCAGTAAAGACTCTGCGTTTCACCCTCCCCAACCCCTGGATTGCCACGTAGATAATTAGATTTTATTCTCACAGGCCTTTAGATGAAAAAGGAATTTGCATATTACCACACGTATATTTACATATTTGCTTTTTTCCCCCTACTCTCTATAAAACGAACCAAAGTTCCACAAACATTATCTTATCGATGGCTTTCCAGGTACCTGCTCCTTGCCTTGGTATCTGCTGGTCTGCAAGGCACTTTCCCCTTCTGGCCAGTTCTCCCAGAACTGTCGTAAACATTCATAATGTATCTGTTCTTCTCCAAGTCTTGACTTACAGCTTTTCGTTCCCCCTTCATTCAGGAAACGTTTATAGGATACCTGTCACAAGCCAGGCAGTGTGCCATGATGAATCAGAAGTAGACCCCTCTCGCAAGGAGAATCCAGTAAGGAAAATTAGAAATCGCTGTGATCAAAGTTAAGCTGTCTTAAGTGGGATAAGATTTCATTAAACTCTATTTTTACAGCCATTTTATTCCCCAGTCATGCTTCCCCATGATTTGGGGTGATTTGTCCAAGCCATCTTTTATGGGGGATACTTCGCTACAGTTTTCTCCTGAGTGTACATTCTTTGTCCTCTTGGAAGTTTGTATTGGTTGTAACAAACTTTCCGTCCTGTAAATTGTCCAGTAGAACAGCTCTGATTTGTTCTGGTTCTTTGCTTTCCTCTGGCCCCCTCGGAAAACTTTCTAACGTCCTCATGCTCAGCTAGATCCATTTCTGTGTCGTGCGTACAGAAGTTTTCCTCCTGGTAGCACTGACGTCAGGTAACTGGGTTGACATCATCAGTCCCATTTCATGGATGGGGTGGCCCCAGGAGGTGGTGTGGTGAACCCCCCAAGGCCACCCAGCTGGCCGGTGATGAAAGGTGGTTTCTGACCTCTCGATGGCTGTGCAGTTATATTTAGGCCTCACCCTTGGCTCTGGAGCTGCCCGCTGTGATGGTCCCTTTGATGACAAGGACCGCTGTTCCTGGAGAACCGGCTGCCAGCAGCCTCCGCCTCTAATGCTAGAACACATGTGGCTGCTGGCCCACCAGTGGGAGACAGTGTGAATATTCATAAACTGTATGTCACTTTTATTACTTTTTCCTTGGGTTTTCGTGGAGATGGTGTTGGTGAGGGAAGCCCATGTGCTGAGCTGAAGATGGGCATTTTGTTTTCTTGACAAAATGGCGAAGTCGTGGCCAGAAGAGGGCATGTTGAGGAGCAGCTAGCCAGGAGAAGCTGGCTTCTAAAATGGGGTGACCCTGGGAATTTTTTTTGTGTGTGTGGTACGCGAGCCTCTCACCGCTGTGCCCTCTCCCGTTGCGGAGCACAGGCTCCGGACGTGCAGGCTCAGTGGCCATGGCTCACGGGCCCAGCCGCTCTGTGGCATGTGTGATCTTCCCGGACCAGGGCACGAACCCGTGTCCCCTGCATCGGCAGGTGGACTCTCAGCCACTGCGCCACCATTATATTGTGACCGTCATCTGAGGCAGATAAGTACCATCGTTCACCAGTTTTGCAGGGAATTTCTAATGTGGCCGCGGCAGCGTCTCGCCCCTTAAGTGATTCCCAGGCACTTGCCCCGGGTTGACATGGGACCATCGCCCTCCTCGCAGCCCTCCTCCCCCACCTTCCTCCGCTCATCAGCATCCTTCCACCAACTCAAAGCAGACACCGCTTCCCCCATCCCTCACGTTGCACCATCTTTCTCTGTTCTCGCGTGACCTTGGACAGCACTGGAATGTACAGGAGTGATCGGGCTGGCAGGTGACGGTAGTCTTGTCCAGACCGCTGAACCCTGGCCCGTGGCCCTTTGAGACTCAGGTAGACCAGGACGGTGTGCCCACGTGTCTCCAGAGACAGGAGGTGGTTCTGCACGGGAAGAATGTGCCTTTGGTCCTGCCCTGGTGGGGGGGACACCCCACGGAGCTCCGAGCCGAGTGTGGCTGGGATGTCGTGGTCAGTCCACATTATCTCTGTGGTGGAGAGGAGGGTGTTGCTCGCTGGGCTGGGTGACAGAACCTCACTCTTGCCCTACATCTGGTGTCTGGTGGCACTATGAGTGCACGTGTGTCTGGGCAGGACAAACTGTGTGAGAGTTGTGAGGGCACGGATTTTACTGAATACATCTCTTTCATGAGTCAGGAAAATGAAGTGAATTTCTGCTAACTCGAAGTTAACTAGTCTGTGTCAGCCAGGTCAAAAGAGAAACTTGAGAAACCCAAAGTACTGAGTTGTGCAGAGCACCTAGACTTAACCATTCTTGATTATTTACGGAATAGGAAAAAAAGTATGTTCCTGCTTTTTCAATTCCAGATTTTTTTTTCTCAGTTTAGAACGAATTATTGCAAGGAAAGACTGCACTTTTTTTTTTTTTAATGATTTATTTATTTTAGGCTGCGTTGGGTCTTCGTTGGTGTGCGCGGGCCTTCTCCAGTTGTGGAGAGTGTGGGCTACTGTTCATTGCAGCGCGCATGCTTATTGTGGTGGCTTCTCTTGTGGCGGACCACGGGCCCTAGGCTCACGGGCTTCAGTAGTTGTGGCACACGGGCTCAGTAGTCATGGCACACGGGCTTAGTTGCTCCGCGGCATGTGGGATCTTCCCGGACCAGGGTTTGAACCCGTGTCTCCTGCACTGGCAGGCAGATTCTTAACCACTGCACCACCAGGGAAGTCCCAAGATTGCACTTTTTATGCACATAAAAGTTGCTTGTTTTTTGGTTGGATTATCACTCCTTTCATGTATTCAATTTGCAGCAAGTATTCATTAAACGCTTACTGCATGCTGTATACTGTGTTTTAGTGCTCTAATGAATGCAGATTTTTTTCAGAAATGCTCACACGAGTCACACAATACTGAAGACTAAAGAATATCCTGTGTGTATAAGTTTTCCAGGTGACTGAAACTTACCCATTTCAACACCATACTTAAAAATGTTTTCATTTTTCTGGACAGAAATCTAACAAGAAGACATCAAAGCACCCACTGCCATCTGATATGGAGTAGAAGACAAAGGGGGAAAGGCTCTGACATTTAATAAGCACCTGCTAAAAGCCAGGGGCCTACATTTAATTCTCATGACAACCGTTATTATCCCCATTTAGTAGATGAGAAAATTGAGTTTCAGGAAACCAGTGGCCAGTGTCACAAGGCTAGTAACTAGGGCTGCTGGGATTGGGACCAGAGTGTCAGACTCCCAAACACAGCTTCCTCCCACCAAAGGGTGCTCTCCCCTCAGCTGAGCCTTTTCTGAATCCCTCAGGGTTATCATTATGATGTGATGAAATGTGCTCAACTACAGAGATGCACTTATGTATTCTATGTAGATGTTTCATTCTCTTTGCTCCAGAGTTAAAAGGCTCCTGTTAGCTGTATTCATTGAGTTCTTAAGATAATAACTAGAGCTGCCATTTATTAAGTGCCCATTATGTGCTGGAAACTTTACGTACATTATCTCTTTTCTGCACAAGTCTTGCAGCTAGTTATTATCGCCGTTTTATAGATGAGGAAACAGGCCCAGAGAGGTTAAGAAAATTGCCCGTGATTGTGTAACCACTGAGCCATAGAGCTCCCAGGGTTCAATCATCTCCGCTCACTGCTGTCAGTGTGCCGAGCCCTCCCCGCTTCCAGTGTGATGTTCTAATCCGTTCATGACTGCAAGTAGCCACCTTGTTAAAGGTAATGAAAAACTACGCAGGAACCAAAGGACCTGGATTCTGGCCTCAAGGCTGGACGTGTGACCTTGAGCAAGTCACTAACTCCTGGGATTTCAGAGCTGGAGGCCCATAGTTTCTGCTTCCCTGCCTGGGCCTTGGTCACAAATGTAGGAGGACTCTCTATGCTCCCCCCACATAGTGTGTGTTCACTACTTATGTTTGGTACAGGTGCACAGGACTTTTTTTTTTTTTTTTTTTGAGGCATACAGACGTTCTTGTGATGAAAATATTGAAGAGCATTACTTGGCTGTCGTAGCATTTTGGCATTTTGTATTATCTCAGTTGGAAGACAGTAAGAAAAGTACAAGTACTATCACGTGGCTCTTACTGCCCCCCCCCACGCCCATTTTGCAGAAAAGGACAGAGTTCTCCTTAATGTCTGGGGCCACAGTCCCCACCGCGGGGAGGGTACCCGCCCTGTACCCCTTAGCAGGTTTGCTGTGCATGTCCAGGATGTGGAACATTGCAGGGGACACCGAGCCAGCCCCATGGCTCTGCCCTTGCCCGGTGGCGTTTGTGTGAAGCAGGCTCTTGGGGAGGGCCTGACCCCCTCGCCATGCGGCGCACACGAGCCTCATGTGTAGACTCCAGGACACCTGTCTGTGGCGCTCTAAGGCCTTTTGGAGTTCACTTCCAGTTTCTGGATTATATTCTAGGTCGTCGTTGAAGCCAAATACATGAGCTCCAAATGTTACTACATTTATATATCTCAACTAAAAAGAAAATGGTGTTTCAGATACTTTATGGTTAGAGATTGCATCAGACTAGCATTGCTCTGAGCACGAGTTTTTTTTTTTTTTTTTTAAATAGATTTTATGCATGTCGGTACAGTAAATACCTTTTACCTTTAAGTTTTATTTTTGAATAAAGAATTTTCTGGAAACTTCTCTTTTTATACAACCGGGTTGTGATAGTTTCAGTACCTTCCCTGAAAGGAGAAATAAGTGTACCACATACATATTTCTATTCCAAAGAATATCTGGATTTCTTTTATAGGACACAGTTCTTAATTTATTGCTTATTTTTAATATATAAATATAATTGTATACTTTACAGAGCACGACCTTGTGTACGATTCCCTTTACTCATCAGAACAGCTCCGTTTCATCATCCCCACTTACACACGTGGAAGCTGAGAACCTACCTTACCCCAGGACACAGAGCCAGAAAGGTGGCAAGCCAGCGGTCCCCAGCCCCTGCCTGCTCCCCCGACACCCAGGCTTTCATTTTAGTCCAGTTTCTCATGCATAAATTGTGTTCCATACAGTGGTGCCGGGTCAGAGTTACATGATTCCAAGCAACATATTACTATGAGGGGTGAAATAAATCTCTAAAGAGCAAGCCCCAGTTACATTGGATATCTAGTGTGTTGTCTTATAAAAAGAGAATATTAAGTTCGTTGGCACTCCCTCCGCAGACCTGGACGCTGAAGTTTGTTAATGCTGATGGTAAAGGGCTCATCCGAGTGCTAAATGACCAACAACTGCCGTGTTGCTGATGCCCAGTTTTACCAGCAGCGGTGCCAGATGTTTGCACAATAGAAACTATAGAACTGTAGGGGCTCTGCAGCTCACCCCATATATATCCAATACTGGACGGTGATGGCAAGGAGGGGAATTTGCTTTTGTCTGAAGAGAACCTTTCCCACAGAGTCCCAGCACCGGGGCGCCAAAAGCCATCCGACAATTACGTAATCCCACCTCCTTCGGTGTAGGTCCCACTCAGCACATTTACGTCTAACACATACTAGGTTTAGGTTTAGGGTTCAGGCCTCCAGCCAGGGGCTGAATAGGAGTAGCTGGAAGGCCTGCGTGGCTGAGTTTGGCCGGGATCAGACCCCGGGTTGGGAGGGGGCTCGGCATCCATCAAGGGCCCGAGTGTGTGTGCGGGACCGCAGCCCGGCTCCCCTGACGCCGTGTCCTGTGCTTACGACACTAAACACAGGCAGGCGTTTCCACGTTGGTGTGGTCCCTGATCCTTTAACCGGCCAACATGTGCTCTGTGGTGCTCCAGAGGCCCGCCGGGCACGCCTCCTCTGAACACTGCCCTGCGGCCCCTTTGAAATCTGTTGTCTCTGCTGCTTGCTGTCCTCGGGTCCCTGACATTGGGCCCCCGTGTGCCTCTGCGCCCCGGGCCGCCTTTGTCTCTGACCCCATCAGGGAAGCTCTGTGTCTCTCAGGGTTACTGACTCATTTGTCCTGACCCTTTCCTCCTCCTCTTTTTTTGACTTCAAGTTAGGTACCTCTGGACCCCAGTTAGTCTCTAGCAAAGTTCAAGCCATGACATTGGCGTTCTGAGCCACATGGTCCAGTGGAAGTCAGGCATCACCCTCAGACCACCCTTGGACCAGTGAGACGTGGGGGACGGGCAGGGATGGTCAGGTTTGTAGGGGGGGAGCTCCGGTCTGGGCTCATTAGGTGGGAGCATTTCTGAACAGCTCCCCTGTGGCAGGCAGAGTACTGGGCACCTTCAACAGTTGCGCGAATACATGTAAATGACGTTGTATGAAAATAATTTGGGACCGTTTCACAGGCAATATTTATTTTCATTCTAGAATGGATAGCAAGTTGATTCTTCTCATAAGAGAAGATGTGACATAAATAACTTCAAGGTGACGCACTTGTACTGGCTAAACCTTAACCGTGAGAACTTCGGGGTTCTGTTTTGTGCAGGAACTTCACTGTAGTGATTGGATTAGGCAGCCCCATTAACACTAGCAAAACGGGACCACTTCTCTCTGATTGCCTGGGCCCGACTTGGTCGGTGTTCACCCGCAGCAGAGCAGGCCTCCCTGACAGAAGTCCCTTATTTCCCCAGCTCTTGGGGAGGAGACCACAGGGTCCACGGCTGCAATCACACCCTGGGCAAATTTGGCACTCAAAAGGCACCTCCTGGCTACGACAGGATTAATCTTTCGCTATTGCTCTGAGTCACCAACTGGCAATTATGTTTTTTTCATTTTGAGAATTTCTCTTCATATGCCTTGCGAATACTGGGGTTTGACTTGCAATGATACCTGAAGACATGAACTTAATAAAACTAGAAGTAAAAGTATACGTATATTTTAATACACGAAAGCTACTGAAAGTACCCCCAAAGTCTTGTGTGTTAAGGGTCCTTTTCACCAACTTTTTTTTCAGGTTCTATACTGGTAACGTTAAATATACACATAAGCAGAACTCACCTTGTAGTGAACGTTAATATTTTTAAGTTGGTTCTCCGGGTCTGGGTTGGATAGGAGGTGAGAAGAGGGAAAGTGATTGTACATGGAAATTCATCTCTGATGTTAAAAAAAATAGTAGTCAACGGAGACATACAAGTGATAGACAAATATTATCTCGTACCACATTATTCAGGGAAACATCTGATGCGAAAGTTGTAGGCTGTAGTAGAAAATAAGTAGAAGACCAGCCCTCTGAGATACGTACCTGTAGCTGGGAGCAGACCCCCCAGCAGTAGCCCTGGGAAGAGACCCCGACGGCAGCCGTCAGCTCCCACCTTCTGGTTCTTGACATCTGACCCAGACTCTAGAGGTGGGAGAGTAAGAAGCCAGTTCTCCCAGACCTTCCTGGGTCTTCCAGTCTCGGGCTGCCCTCCACTGCTTCTGACATTCAGAGGTCAGGTTATCACTTACTCGACACTCCCAGTTGGCAGCAGCGGCCAGAGAGGAGCCAGAGAGGATGAATGTGGAGAAGTCTGAGGAACCTGTAGAGCCAGGAGAGCATCTGGAGGATGAGCGTCATCCGTGCCAGACCCGCACGGCCAAGCAGGAGCAAGACCTCCCTGGGCCGGGTCCGGTCAGGCTTCAGGGAGGGCGGGAGGGACGCAGCGTGCGCGGGTGCGCACACGTGGTGGGCGCTGGACTTGTCCCTGCAGGCCCAGTGGGACGTTTGTGTCTGTCTGCCAGCCTTGGCAGCACCTGGCAGTGGGTTGGGCTGACAGGAACCCGTGTTGCTAGAGAACAAGGCCAGACTTACCTGCGGGTGTGCTCAAACTCAGCTGTTCAGAGCATGGCTAGGAAGGGCCCTAGCTGGGTTCTTCTCAGAGATCTTTGCCTCTCTGTGGGAAATCTTGTTTCATCTCGTATCTAGATTGTTCTCTCATCCACCCATCCATCCACCAGCCCCAAAACTGCCTCAGAATATTATTGAGCACAAAGCTGGGCTGTTTTGGCCAGAATTTTGTTTAGTTTGGAGCAGGAGGGATTGATAATGAGACCCACTCCGTACTGCTTGATGTTTGCAAGTTTAGGAATCCAAGGAACTAGTATTTCCTCCCCAGTGCTGGCCTCCTGGTCCTGGCAAGGGTGCCTGGTGGCAGACCTGACACACGGAAGGGGGGGATTGAGACAAAGCTTGGAGATAACTTAGCACCCACACTCTTTGTTAAAATTAAAACCGAAATTCTTAAATAACAGCAGATGTTCTGTGTTCAGCACATTTCTGTTTTCTTCACCAATGTGCTCCATATCCCAAGCGCCTAACAATGCCTGGCACGTTATAAAAATTCAATAAATATGTTGTTGAACGTTACAAATTAATTTTTTTAAGTGGTAGGCATTTAGAGTTTTGAAAAATACATAAAATTCCATCACTGACCACTTATCTTTAATCCTTATCATTGACACTTGATTAAACCCTAGATGAGTGGATATGCCTTTAGACACCCCCTCCATCCTCTGTGGAATGGCCCCAGGGCTTTGGATGTTCTGGCCTCAGAAGCTCTCTTAGGCAGCGGCTCTTTCCCCCCTCATTTACACGGAGCCCCGTTTCACCTTGTGATGGGTACCCGTGGCCTAGTAAAGGAATTGTTTCATAGGCCAGATGGCCATAGTTTGCTTTCCTACTGGAGAGGAGGGAAGAACTTTTCTCTTTATATATTTATTGATTTTTAAATTTTAAACTTCCCACCCCAGCTGTTTAGTATTATTATCTGAGTTTTGTAAGAGCCAAAGTTGCGTTATAATGATTGATATTTCCTTTGCAGAGGCTCTCACTCAGGATCTGTTGTAAACTTGTCTCAAGAGGGCTGTTTGTTTGGATTTTGAAAGAACACATATATTTTACTATAGAACATTCTTTTTTTAAGTGTTATTAGCCAAAGTGTCACATTTTTAAATAGAGGTAAACCTGAGTTTCTTTACGGTCATTCTTGATACTCACCAGGTTGCCATGCCCCAGCCTGCACCAGGTGGAGAACCAGGTGGAGCCCAGCCCAGGGCGGGTCCAGAGAAGATCTACCCTCATTCCTTAAAGTTTCCCAACCACTAACCTTGGCATTAATTCAGAGACAAGAATACTTTCTACTGAGGTCTTGAAATGATGCTGTATCAGTGACATGGATGGTTGAAAATGTTTACAACGTTTACATATTTAAAAACATTTAAAAATAATCTTCGTGGACTTACCCGGTGGTTCAGTGGTTAAGAATCCACCTGCCATTGCAGGGGACACGGGCTCGAGCCCTGATCCAGGAAGATCCCACATGCCGCAGAGCAACTAAGCCCGTGGGCCACAACTTACTGAGCCTGTGCTCCACAACTGCTGAAACCCGTGCGCCTACAACCCGTGCTCCGCAACAAGAGAAGCCACAGTGATGAGGAGCCCGCACACCGCAACAAAGAGTAGCCCCCCGCTCGCCACAACTAGAGAAAGCCCACACGCAGCAATGAAGACCCAATGTAGCCAAAAATAAATAAATTAATTTTAAAAATAATAATAATCTTTGTAGGGAATTCCCTGGCACACCAGTGGATAGGACTCGGCGCTTTCACTGCATGCGTCCCGGGCTCAATCCCTGGTCGGGAACTAAGAATCCTGCAAGGTGTGCCGCACGGCCAAAAATAATAATAATCTTTGTGCACCCATGTTCATAGCAGTATAATTCACAATAGCCAAAAGGGGGAAGCAACCCAAGTATCCACAGATGGACGAATAGACAAACAAAATGTGATATACGTATGCAACGGAATATTATTCAGCCTTAAAAAGGAAAGAAATTTTGACACGTGCTACAACATGGATGAATCTTGAGGACATTGCACTAAGTGTAATAAGCCAGGACAAATATTGTATGAGTCCTCTTATATGAGGTACTAAGAGTAGCCAAATTCATACAGACAGAAAGAATGGTGGTTGCCAGGGACAGGGAAAAGGGGAGGGTGGGTGTTATTATTTAATGGACACAGAGTTTCAGGTTTACAAGATGAAAAGAGTTCTGGAAATGGATGGTGATGGTGATTGCACAGCAGTGTGAAAGGAGTTAATGTCACTTGCCTTACACTAAAAAATATACATGCATACATGTGTGTGCGGGGGGGTAGATATAAAAAATACACATGCATACGTGTGTGGGGGTAGATACAAAAATATACGTGCATACATGTGTGTGGGGGGTAGATATAAAAATACATGCATATGTGTGTGTGGGGTAGATACAAAAATAGACATGCATACATGTGTGTGGGGGTAGATATAAAAATAGACATGCATACGTGTTTGTGGGGTAGATACAAAAATAGACATGCATACATGTGTGTGGGGGTAGATATAAAAATATATGCATACGTGTTTGTGGGGTAGATATAAAAATACATGCATACGTGTGTGTGGGGTAGATACAAAAATATACATGCATACATGTGTGTGGGGGTAGATATAAAAAATACACATGCATACATGTGTGTGGGGTAGATATAAAAAATATACATGCATACGTGTGTGGGGGGGTAGATATAAAAAATATACATGCATACGTGTGTGTGGGGTAGATACAAAAATATACATGCATACATGTGTGTGGGGGTAGATATAAAAACATGCATACGTGTTTGTGGGGTAGATATAAAAATATACATGCATACATGTGTGTGGGGGTAGATATAAAAATATATGCATACGTGTTTGTGGGGTAGATATAAAAATATACATGCATACATGTGTGTGGGGTAGATATAAAAATATACATGCATACATGTGTGTGGGGTAGATATAAAAATATACATGCATACATGTGTGTGGGGTAGATATAAAAAATACACATGCATACGTGTGTGGGGGGGTAGATATAAAAAATATACATGCATACATGTGTGTGTGTGTGTGTGTGGATAGATAGATATCCGTCCTCAGATTCTGAGCCTATTAAATATTTCACAACCATTCTCTAAAGCATCTATAGCCTTCAAAATCACAGGAGGGAAAAAAAAATCTATCTGTGTTTGTTGTGAGCAGGCCAGTAGAGTCCCATGTAGAAAGAAACCGAGGCCTCCAGCCAACAGCCAGAGTGACTGAGGCTTCCTGCCAGTAGCCACGTAGGTGAGCTTAGAAGCAGATCATCTTAATCCCAGCCTCACGAGACACCCTGAACCAAACCACACAGCTAAGCCGCTACTGTATCTCTGACCTATGGAAACTATGAGATAATGACTGTTATTTTAAGCCACTGAGTTTTGTGGTGATTTGTCACCCTGCAACAGTAGCCAGTGCAGTGTCTTACAGTGTTTTTATCTGGATACATGTAGCATATGCGTGTATAGGAAACACATGAGCGTGATGTGCTCATGGTGGTCGTTGTCCAGACTCTGCGTTTGAAAGCCGGGCCCCCCTGGGTAATGCTCCATATCACACAAACAGCAAGGTTTTGTTCAGTAATTAGCGAGTGACCTTATTGAAGGGATGGTGCGTGAGTGGTGAACATGCTTCGTCTCTAAGGGGGGAGGTGCATTCTCCATCCACCACCAGAAAGTCTCGTCCTGCTGCTGTCTTGCTCCCCGGGGGCCTGGACCTCTCCTTCCACCTGCTCCCCATCCGGGGCCTCTACTGTCCTGCAGATGCAGATGGGGGACAAGGGCCGGAGGGGTCTGAGGACAGGCTTTGGAAAGCACACAACTCAGAGTGGGGAGCTGGGGCCGGCAGGCAGACTCCTGACTTCAGTCGTCTGGCACGCTTCTGCCCCTTCCATCAGAAGAAGGAGGAACGTGGGTTCTCGGTGCAGTACTTTGGGAAGGTTGCTGTTCACCCTGAGCCTAAGATTTACTACTAGGTACATTTGAATCAGCTGTAGACATGCACGGAGCATTCGCCGTGTACAAGCCAGGGTGTCTATCGAGGACTGTTCATGCCTGTGCGGGCCGAGGTTGAGCACATTCATTACTGCCCTGCCCCCCAAAAGGACCCAGAGGAGGATGGGTGATGACGGAAAGCTTCCCGTCAGAGGTGGCATCCAAGCTGGGCCCTAAGGAACCAAGAACTGCCATCTCCGTCCTTGGTGCCTGGATAGAACCCTTCGTCCGGACCTTTTACTGCACATACATGCTTATAGGTCTGCCTACCACTACTCAAGTGTGAGTTTCTTTTTTTTGTTTTTTGGGGGTTTTTTTTTTGCGGTACGCGGGCCTCTCACTGCTGTGGCCTCTCCCGTTGCGGAGCACAGGCTCCGGACGCGCAGGCTCAGCGGCCATGGCTCATGGCCCAGCTGCTCCATGGCATGTGGGATCTTCCCGGACCGGGGTTCGTGTCCCCTGCATCGGCAGGCGGACTCTCAACCACTGCGCCACCAGGGAAGCCCAAGTGTGAGTTTCTTGAGGAAACTCGGCTAGAGATGCGTGTTATTTAGTGTCTCTGGTACCAGGCACAATGACTTGCTGTAGGCCTCAGGGGATCTTTATGAATGAATGAACAGATGAAAAAGGGAGTGAGTGAATGGACGTGGTGGTGATTGATGAGACTGGCAACTTGGACTGAATTATCAGGGGCTGGGATGCCATGAATATTGAGCTAGTAATTGGCAGTCAAGAATGTTTTCCTTCTAGGGTGGAATGAGCAGCACCAAGGAAAGCTGGAAGCTGGGGCAGTGGCCACATCGGTGTGTTACCATGAGCCCAGCGTCACCCTGGGTCTGTACCGAAAGTGGCGCAAGCTGTGGGCCAGCAACAGACGTGGCACATTAAGGGAAGGAACCAGACTTGAAGAATGCAGTTGTGATTCCTGGGCTAGAAAGAACAAAGCCCACTCAGGCCAAGCAGCTGTGGGCTGGCACAACTCTCACTCCACAGGGAGGCTGTCCTGCAAGCGAGGCCCCGGGTTACTGGGCAAAGACCTATGGGGGGATTCTGGCCCGGAGAACTTGAGGCCTTCCACTCCCAGGAGCGGTGGGTGCTGCAGTGGACTCGGCTTGGCCAGCGGAGAGTCCAGGCTGCCTTCTGAGACTTTTCTTAAAGAAAACGTTTTGTCCCTGGGGTACCGGGACATGTCATGTGAGAATCTTTAAATGCGCTGCCTGGTAGGGGCTGCGGCATCCTTAATTTTCATTTAGAGCAAACAGCTTAATTTGGGTTCACAGAAAATGTGACGTTTTTCCTACGTGGCATTAAGTAGTTGCTGGAGATGATTTTCCATGGTCGCCTCTTGATCGTCCAGGCTGAAGGGAGGAGGAGATGGGAGGGTGGGTGGAGCATTGGGGCTCAGTGTGTAAAACGGCAGATAATCCAGACATGGGCTGTGGAAGTGGATTTGTGCTTCTGTTTATATAGAGGGGTTATACCTGGCGTTCTGAAAATTCACCACAAACTTTTGAAATCAACTTTTAATAAGGACAACTCAGAAGGACCCAAAAGCAGGGTTTCTTGCTCCCTCCTCCCCATTCGCCCCCATCCTGTCCCCGGTCCTCACGTCGTATAGCAGCGGGCTTGCGTTCTCAAAACAAGCCAAGAAAGAGAACGATTAAAAGCCAAAGTCCGAGAAAACATCGCAAGTTTAGTTTTCAAGTCGGTTATGGGATGTGGCAGTGAAGACGTTGACCCAGTTAAAACTTCAGAGGCCCGCACTTAATGGCCTCTCCTGTACGTTTATAGTAGGAGAGGTGTGTTACCAGCTCCCCCGAAGTGCATAGTCTACCCGAAATAGAGACCGAAGAGTGGCTTTATCATGTAGTGAGTCAGCGTCAGCCAAGACGAGGTTGAATAGTAGTCTCCACGGGAAATCCACGAGCGGGTACCCGGGACGGGGGGTGCTGTGTAACCCAGGGGCCCTGTGCTCTAAGCGGGGTCCTCGTGACAGGCGGGAGACACAGCCCGTGGAAACGGCCTTAAAAGGACACGCAGAGCCACCATCGGTGGCTGTCCTCCGAGCTTTATCAGGTGCCATGTTCTGAACCGGGGCGGGGGGCGGGGTGCTGTGCCCTTCTGTCCCGGCTGGGAAGTTCAGCAAGCATATTTAAACATACACATACCCACGGATGTGAGAAAGATTCTGTCTTCTGAAGACTTTGGCTGATCTTAACATCAAGTTAAAAATGGTTTGCCACGTTTGAGGCATCCTTCAAGCCAGTTTGGGATACAGACTCTGATAATTCTGTTACCGGGGGCATTCAGTACCCATGTCTGTCCCGGTCTGTACTTTTCAAAACAATCCCTTGCCGCCACAAAAGCCTTCATAAAGCAGCGTCCCCAAAACACCCAAGGCACCCTGTGAGGCAGGAGTTTAAGTCAGCAACATAAACTCAATATTGGGTACCTGAGCCAGAGGCTGCTCCCTCCCAAGTGCCCCAGGTCAGGGCTCTCTCCTTCTGAAGGCCCCATGCCCACCAGAGCTGTCAGGACAGCAGCTAAGCTGGGGTGTAAATCAGGTTCCCAGCTGGGAGGAGGCTTCCCGGAGTCGGGTCCTTGGGAAGCAGTCTGGATCCAACACAAACAGCCCTGGGGCAGAGAGGACCTTCCCTGGGACCTGCATCCAGAGTGGTTTGAAAATACAAGACTTAAAGAGTCTTGGGGAGGGGGAGGGGTGTTTTTCAAAGATCAGTTTGCCTTAGAAAATTCTGTGTTCACCCCTGCTTTCCAGCCTACATACACTGTACACACGGTCCCTTGGCATCATCTGCAGAGAACTTTGCACCGCCAGGGTTCTGGCTTTGGGGACCGAGAGAGACTAATGTCTGTCTCAAAATGTTTCTTGATAAAGGCATCCTAGGTGTTAAATATTTACTTTAAGCGGAAGGTTCTATTTCTGAGAGGTTAAAGAACAAATGTAATTTCAGGCAGAGCCTTTTACTAGTCAGGGTATGAATGTCTTGAGGCTTTTTTTTTTTTTTGGCTCTGCAGCAGCCAGCTAACAAAGTACATTCCTGAGATGAGCTGACAAGAGTGCAGAAATGAAGAAATAAACAAAAAGCCATGTTAATTTCAAGCTTCAGTAGGAATACAAAAAGAAACATTAACATTTGCTGAATGACAAATATTGAAACGGCTAGGAATTTTTAAGGCTTCTAGTGAGGTTTTGTAAGCTCTCATGGAATTTTCTCCCAGTCGAGTATAGCACATTTATAACTGGCAGTGCCCCGTGAAGGTGTTTTGATAGGAGGTTTAGTTTAAAGGTGGTCCCTCCAAGCATATGGCGTTCCTAATACGATTCCATAGCCCCATTTCCACTTCTCTAATCTACTCGGAGTGGCCACGTCTCCTCAGGGTAATCTTTGCAAGTGCATGTCCACAAAATAAGAGTCATTTCGCCAGCTAGAAGGATGGTCACAGAGCTGTTGTGTTGTTGTTTGACACATACGTAAAAAAATACGTATGTCAGCCTCCAGCTCCTACTTATTTCCGGTTTCTTTTATGGTTCTGTTCTTTGGAAATCGGTCCCCTCACCTTAACATTGTATTATATTTATTGAAAAATATTAAAGTTCTAAAATTTTTTATTTTTTAAAAAAATTTATTAAAATTCTTTTCAGCCTTACTGAGATATAATTGACATGTAGCATTGCTTAAATCTGAGGTGCACAATGGGTTCGATACACCTTTTTTTAATTAAGTTTTATTGGAGTATAGTTGATTTACACTGTTGTGTTAGTTTCTGCTGTACAGCAAAGTGAATCAGTTATACATGTACACATATCCACTCTTTTTTAGGTTCTTTTCCCATATACGTCATTACAGAATATTGAGTAGAGTTCCCTGTGCTATACAGTAGTTTCTTATTTAAAGTTCTAAAATTTGTATGCATGTGTCAGGTAGACGTGAGGCACTATTAATTTAAATTTTAATTCACTTTATTAACTGTTTTTTGAGTACCCACTGTGTGCACGGAACCACGTGAGGTGTCTTCTCCAGAGGGGCCTCAACTCCAGGGTGTAGATGTGGAAGCGCGAGGTGTTCCGTTGTAGAGAGCAGGTGCCGTGGCAGGTCAGAGGCAAGGGAGCTTCATCCGGGTCCTCCGTGCTGTTGAGGTCATCCTCACCTGTCTGTCACCCCTACTGGACTCTAACGCTCCCATGCGGGACCAGCCTTCCACTCTGTATACCTGGCGCTGAGCACACAGTGGGCGGCCCACAAATGTCTGCTGAAGGGGCTGGTTGGGGGAGCAGACGGGTGTAACGGTGGAGGGGCCTTTGAGGCAGGCAGAAGAGCGTGTGGGATGTTGACAGCCAGTAATGAGTGTGAGGGGACTCCGTGGAAGGAGGTTGGTCTCTCGGCTGGAAGGCCCAAGTGGGACGGCCAAGGGCTTAGCATGGCTGGGCCCAGCCTTGGGATGTCTACATAAGGGTCAGCAAACCACGGCCCACAAGCCAGCCCCGTCCATTCATTGCCAGGTGTCTGTGGCTACTCTTACGCCAGGCCAGCCGAGGTGAATAGTTGCAACAGTGTGACCTGAGAGCCAGAATTATTTATCACCTGTCCGTTTGCAGAAGGAGATTGCTGGCCTCTACTCAGACGAAGGAACCAGGACGAATACAGTTACCTTAGGACCATATTTTAGGGTGACAGCCTGTACTTGGTCCTCCAGAGCAGGGGACTGACCTGATGGGACGTGTAGTTTGGGAACGTTGCTGTGGGAGTGATTCATACTGGGGAAGGAACTGGGTGTAGGAAAACCACCGAGGAGGAGCGTAGCGCAGCCATCTGTTGAGGCATCGTTGAAGGAAGTAGGTTGTTTTGAGTCTCATCAGAGAGTTGGCTTGTCACACTTTGTCCCTGGACTGGAAACCCTTGCCCTCTCCTAGCTCTTAGCACTAGCTTGAGGGTCCACCTCAAAGCTCCTTCCAAAAAACTCAAGTCAGCGCCACGCAGCTGGCCAGGCCCTGACTTTTCGTGTTGTTTTTTGGTAGGTGTGTGTCCCATCTCACAAGCTGTCCATACCCTGGGGCCAGGGACTTCAGCCCGCCACACCTCTCTCAGTGGTTAGCTAGTATTTTTAACATAGCTACAGTCACTTTGAAATGTTTGGTGATGATACAGTCACTGAGCAGGATGTGTTGCTGGAGAAAACGTACCCTACCTACCTCGTTCCATAAATTAGTCAGAACGCACCAGGCTAATAAGTGTAGGAGCGAGCATCTGTCCGTCGGATGAACCAACACCCATCTGAGAAAGCAGTTAAACCCACGTCAGTCATTTTGGTACAATAAAACTAAAATTAGACACAGCACAAATACAGAAAAGATGAGAGCACTTATCCCAGGATTAGTTTTAAGACTGATAGAGGCAGACGCTTAAGGCATCTGGATTCCAAGGACAGTTCAGTTCGATGGTTCTTACAGAGAACAGCCTGGCTGGATGGAGGGAAGGTGATGGCCAGGGCTGGAGTCCCAAGTTCATATCCAGCACCTCTTTCTCGTCTTGACCCTAAGCCCTATCAAGGGTATGAAAAGCGAAAGTTTTAGACATACAAATCCAGTTTTACTTAGTAATATTCATTAATGACTGGAATCAAGGGAGAATCTCCTACTTAATGAAGTAATTAATTTGCTCTGGTAATTGAGGTTGGAAACAGAAGACTAATTGATTAGTATGATTACCGTGTTCCTCTTTCTTCCTCTCGTGGAAAGGAGCAGCATTCGGTCCATGCCAGGTTTGATACTCGGGGCCAGCCTAGACCAGTCTGCCTGAGAGCTGCTTTTACTGTTCTGTCCTAGCCGGTCTGGCTCCCCTCTCTGTGCCCCTGTTCCTACTTTATCCCCAGGCGAAGGCCCTCTCTCTACCGCGTTCCCTGCAACACCTTCCTTGCTCAGGCTCAGCTCACACCTTGCTCCCTGGATGGATTCGGGCTGTCTTGTCCTTATGGATCTCTCCTTTGTTTAAGTCACCATTTTACCTAATCAATACCAAGCAGTTTCTCGTTTAATTTTTCTTGCTGCTTTCTATGTGGGATAACGGAAGAGGATTAAAAGATGAAAAACAAAAATCTCTCCTCACTTTGCATAGTGTGAAATCAGACCTCACTGAACCCATAAGCCGCCTTCAGCACAGCTCTGAGGGACGGAAGACAGGGTGTCGGGGAAGACACCTTATAAACTGTGAAGAGCCACACAAACTTTGGTTATCGGCATCACTGTTATTTTTGGCTATATATAGCTTCTTTACTACGTTTATACTGAAGATCCCAAACCGAAAGACAGCAGGTGTTTGAACACCACCCTCTATGAATGGGCTTTACCCGGTGCCAGACGATGTGCTGGAGATAAAACATTTTAAAAATAGACTTCTTTAGGGTACCTGCTGCCCTTGCAGGTAGAAGGACAGCAAAGACCCACTTGAAACAGTGAGAGGGAATTCGAATGCAAACACCTGGGGCCACAGCCCGGCCAGCATCTCCACCCGACCCCAGCCCGCCCAGAGCCTCACACAGGTAACCCCACAGACCTCAGTCCCCAGGGGCTCCCGCATTTCATCTTATAAAGAGAAGCAGACAATGCTGGGCTGCTGCTCGGGGAGGGGGGTGTTGGCAGTGTGCTCAGAGCACTGGTGGCTGACTGACTTTTCCTCTGTGAGGGAGAGAGAGAACTGACAGAATATGAATGAGAGCGAGAGTACATCACTGTCAAGGTCAGGAGACTGCCACCACTCCCTTCGTTTGCTGCCAGCCAACATGCTCCTTCTGTTTCTTCCAGACTGACACTCTTTTTCAGTCTCGGCGTTGTCAGCTCATCCTTTGCCCACTCTTCACCTCTACCCAGGCCTCAGAGCAGGTGGGATGACTCTGTAGGTCTCTAATGTCATTTACTGGCCATCCTCTCCCCCAACCTCCCCTCCCCCTCCTTTTTTTTCCATAAAAATGTTCTAACCACTGCTTTTCTAATCACCACTGTTCTAACCACTAGGACTTTCTGTTCTAGACAGATTTATGGCTGTTAAAATATTTGTCTTAATTGTTGCAGGTGGTAATTTTGCCTTCTAGGCTTTGTTCCAACTTGCGTTATTGTTTTTGCAAGGAGGATACTGAATACGTTGTAAAATACTAAATCATACCATGTCTGAAGATAGTAAAAGTGTAAATTCTTTATAACTATGATAGGAGTTAAAGATGAGGTAGTCATGTGGAGGACAACCCACAGTGACTAAATAAATCATGATTCTGGTTTAATGATCTTAATTGACCCCAGAATTAATAAAAATGTTACTTTTAAGTCCTTATGTTCTGAAGTCAGGACTTGAACTGACCTTTCTCCAGTAATTAATGACTAGTTGATATGACATATTTAAAACTTTCCCAGTTATTCTTATAAGCCTGACTAGTCTTCCATATCAAAGATATTGTATAATTTCATGCCAGCTTAAATAAATGTAATGTATTTTCAAATCACTAAGTCAACAGCTAATCAATTCTATTAACATTCCGTGTGTTATATGAGGTAAAATGTAAATTCCATGAGGGCAGGGAGGTTTGCAGTGGGTGTGTCTGTTTTATTCACTGTATTATCTCTAGCATCTAAAACAGTGCCCAGCATGCATTGTGGTCACTAGATTAAATATTGAGTTAATGAATGAATGAATGAGCTGTAGACAAACTATAAGAAATTAATAAAAATTGTTTTACAAAAATCCAGAACAAGGTATTATAATGTTAAAATTCAAATGTGTCATTTTAAACTAGATCTATAAATACAAGCATACCCTGATTTATTGCTCTTCACAGATATTACAGTTTTTACAAATTGAAGGTTTGTGACAACCCTGCATTGTCAGATAATGGTTAGCATTTTTTAGCAATAAAGTACTTTTCTTAAGCACAATAGGCCCACGGTATAATGTAAAAATAACTTTTATATACACTGGGAAACGAAAAATTCGTGTGACTCACTTTATTGCTGTGTTCTGGAACCAAACCTGAAATATCTCTGAGGTCTGCCTACAGTGAACAAATGGGAGTAGTTAAAATAGTCTGCGTTGCCCATCTGAACTATAGCACTCAAAGCTCAGAGTCTGGCAAAGCCCGTTTCTAATAAATACATTGAAGTCACTTCATTACAACTTTACTCACAACTGAAAGCACTGTAATGGAGTCCAATCCATTTGGGCACACAGATCGTGTAAATAGTTCTCAATCGGCTTTGATTTTCTTATCTGCATTAACACTTTTTTTTTTAACATCTTTATTGGAGTATAGTTGCTTTACAATGGTGTGTTAGTTTCTGCTTTATAACAGTGAATCAGCTATACATATACATATATCCCTATATCCCCTCCCTCTTGCGTCTCCCTCCCACCCTCCCTATCCCACCCCTCTAGGTGGTCACAAAGCACGGAGCTGATCTCCCTGTGCTATGCGGCTGCTTCCCACTAGCTATCTGTTTTACATTTGGTAGTGTATATATGTCCATGCCACTCTCTCACTTCATCCCAGCTTACCCTTCCCCCTCCCCATGTCCTCAAGTCCATTCTCTACGTCTGAGTCTTTATTCCTGTCCTGCCCCTAGGTTCTTCAGAACCTTTTTTTCTAGATTCCATATATATGTGTTAGCATACAGTATTTTTTTTCCTCTTTCTGACTTGACTCTGTATGACAGACTCTAGGTCCATCCACCTCACTACAAATAACTCAATTTCGTTTCTTTTTATGGCTGAGTAATATTCCATTGTATATATGTGCCACATCTTCTTTATCCATTCATCTGTCGATGGATACTTAGGTTGCTTCCACGTCCTGGCTATTGTAAATAGAGCTGCAGTGAACATTGTGGTACACGACTCTTTTTGAATTATGGTTTTCTCAGGGTATATGCCCAGTAGTGGGATTGCTGGGTCGTATGGTAGTTCTCTCTTTTCGTTTTTTAAGGAACCTCCATACTGTTCTCCATAGTGGCTGTATCAATTTTAGAGACTGGCATAAAGATGGGTGCAGAGCAATCACAGTATTAGAGAAAATGTCACATTCGCAGTTCTTTTCAAGTCTATAAATACAAAGTTAACCAGTGTGGTTTTCTATAAACCTGTCCTGGGTATAATTACTGTTTCTTTTAGTTATCCTACCTTTTACTCTTATAGTCTTCTGTTGTGTTTGACGTGCCAATTTCACTTCACCAAATTCCAGTTGTAATACTTCGTTTTCAAGTATTATGAAAATACCTTAATGTTCTTTCTGTCACAAATTACTCCTTTGGTTCACTGTTTCAAATTGTGGGTTTTAAGAATGTTGCTTTTCAAGTTATCATCAAAGCTGGAAGATGCTTAAACTTGGCTGAAAACAATCCGATCTGAATATCAGGAGTGAGAGGTGCAGCTCCCCCTCCACTGCCGGCTACGGGAATGATCAGGAATTACATCGTGTCGCTCCTGCCACCTGAGAGTCCAGAATCTTAATCAGGGCGCAGACCTGGGGGGACCCTTTGACTCTGCACCCCTCCACCAGTTGTGTGGGGAGAGGTGTCCACTGAAGGAAGAACAGCTTCTTGTATGACTTCCGAACCTTCTCAGGCCGGCCTCTCAAACCCATCATGAGAGTTGAAAATGTTTAGCGTTTACCGTATCAGTTCTCACTTGCCCAATGTCTGAAAGCAATTTAAACCAAATCTTTTAGTAGAGCTAGTAAAAAATACATTTAACCTGTTAATTGTGCCACGTCTTGCTCTGTCTTGGAATCTCCATAAATAAAAGATTTAAATGATGGGCATTGCAAGACATAAATAAAGCTTAATGATCCCAGTTTAAGATTCAGCCAGGTACGCCTGTGCCTAGCTGTTGTGCTGACCTCATTGCCATGACTGCCGTCAATAGCTCTTTATATTTCATCCGTTTCCTCTAAAAGCCACACTAACACATTTATAATGTTTGTAGACTATTTTTTTCCATCATAGTTGATGTAGTTTCACATTATTGAAGTCTTTTTTGAGATACAGTCTATTTGGTTATCCTAGGCTTTAGTGCTTTTCTACTTCATCACTTAATTTGTGTGTGTGTGTGACTGTGGTAGTATCGTTGCTCGTGAAACAATTCGGTGACACCTAGGAATTTCCCATTGCGTTTACGTGGTTTCAGGTCATCCTCCACTTGCCATATATCATCTGTGTAAGAACCATACTCATCAGATAGTTTATGGAGAACCTTTTATAGTCTTGTTTTCTCATTCACAAATGAGTCTTGAAAAGCTGGATTTAAGAAGACCATTTTTAAGATCTTTCCCTGTTACAAAAGAAGAAAATGGGCTTATTAATGGTACCGCTGTCTTTAACTACGTGAAGTCAGTGTAGCTATCTCCCCTGCCAGATCACCAGCTCCTCAAAGTGAGAGATCAGGGCTTTTGTTTATGGTTCATCCTTTTAAATGACTTAACAGCAGGCTGAGTACACAGTGACCCACTGGCCTAGGGGGTAGACTGTGGCCTCCTGAGTGGGAGGAGGGCTCTGAGACTCTTCCAGAAAGGTCACTCCCTAGTCAGAATGATAAACCTCCATTTTTTAAAGTGGTTGTTAGCTAAAGGGATTAATTAACCCAAAGGAAGGGATTTTAAGGCCGTGTTCTTGGTTTTGTTTTTGATAAGAAAATTGAATTGGCCCTTCTGTAAATTCTACACCTCACATTAGAAAGCACAGGTTAAGTTGATCCTGCCACTTCATGAATTCTTCCATGGTCCGTTATTTTCAGAATATCTTGACAGTTGGAAGGCATATAGACAAAAGCCAATCAGTGTAAATAGTTACATTTAGAGGAATAAAAGACAGTCATCAGTCCTTTTTTACTTCACCATTTTTAACCACTTGGATTCAAAGCTGGATTTTGTCTCAACGAAATAGAACAGCTAATATCCAATCAAATGTGCAATTTTAACATTAGCCAGACAGTCCTAGAAAATCTGAATTAACATTTGTAATTTTAATCACAAAATTAATGGCATTAAACTCTAATAGAATTGATTTCATTTATTAATTTCTTCTAGTCAATCTAGAAGAAATAAATGTGATAAAGCACACTTATCAGTGCTTTACGTGAGTGATGTCTCACCAGACACCCAGTTAAATACAAAGTAAATCATGTCTGTTTCCCACAACATGTAGCATTAATCAGACTTACTTGGTTAATAGTAAGTTATCTAACTGTTGTTGCATAAGATAGTGTTAATTTTAATTTATGTGTAAATAAATGCTCTCTTCTGTCTTACCTAAAAGATAACCCAGGGCTTCCCTGGTGGCGCAGTGGTTGAGAGTCCGCCTGCCGATGCAGGGGACATGGGTTCGTGCCCCGGTCCGGGAAGATCCCACATGCCGCAGAGCAGCTGGGCCCGTGAGCCATGGCCGCTAAGCCTGCACATCCAGAGCCTGTGCTCCGCGACGGGAGAGGCCACAGCAGTGAGAGGCCTGTGTACCGCAAAAAAAAAAAAAAAAAAAAAAAGATAACCCAGGTAAAATAGAAAGTGTTCACAACTTATTACATATGAAACCAGATTGTTCTGTGTGTAAAGGAGATTAACCAATATGTTTTGTACATTGTACAAATGTACAAACTTTTTCCAGGATATATGGCTTTTTTTGTGAGAGCTTTCCCTTTGTTATTGTTTTTCTTATTACAAAAGCCAGCAAGTCAATGCCGTTTTTGAAATGGCAGTCACTATTTTAGGACCCTGCAGCAGTGACTCAACACAAGAGGTAGATCAAAAATTATAAAATTGAATTTAAAACTATATGTTTGTACAATCCTACTAAAGATCAACTTGGCAAATTATAACAGCAGCCATAAATATATTTATATCCTTTCACCTGATAATCTCATTCCTTAAAATTACAAATAATTGATTTTTAAGAGCTGTATGCATATATATAATTATCCAACTATTTTTTCTAAGAATTGAATATTAGAGACAACAGAATCAGCAAATGAGCAATGAAGAATAAAAGTTTGAAAATGGAATATTAATAGTTGGGTGGAGTCTGGGTTACAAGTATAAAGATCAAAAGTATACAGGAGTAATTACAAGCTATCAGTGACGAAAGAAAGCAAAATTGTACGTGGACTGTGATTACGACTATATAAAAAATTGTAAGTGAAAAACTTTTGTGTTAGAGTGGCAATACAGATTTTTAATTTTTTTATTATTACTATTTTTTTGCGGTACGCGGGCCTCTCACTTCTGTGGCCTCTCCTGTTGCGGAGCACAGGCTCCGGATGCACAGGCTCAGCAGCCATGGCTCATGGGCCCAGCCGCTCCGCGGCATGCTGGATCTTCCCTGACTGGGGCACGAACCCACGTCCCCTGCATCGGCAGGCGGACTCTCAACCACTGCGCCACCAGGGAAGCCCCCAGATTTTTTTTTAAATATAGTTTTTTAATATTGTTACAAGGTTGTTGAATACACTTTCTAGCATGTTTTTGTTCCGTACCACTTTAAGGAGGAATTGAAAGGATCAGTCAAAATGACTGCAGGTCATAGCATGAAAAATAAGGTGTCTCATGGTGCCATTTAGCAAATGACTGTATCTATTTGTGGCATCCTCAAAGAACGACTGCACTTTCTGGGAGTCCTTTACCACCTCCCAGAGAGTCACACAGTGGGACAGTTCCTTCTGGAGTGTCTTATCTGTCTAGTTAAAACTTCAAGGAAGAACATGATATTTGCCAGTCCATAAAATGACATGGACTGACCTTTGACTTTTAACAGGGAAGCCCTGACTTACTGATGTTAAAGAGCTTACAGTCTCGTTGGAAACAGAACAACTGAAGAACTTTCTCAAAGCTCAAAATGAACAGGTCGCACCGTGAGCATTGGCACTGAAACCCCAGTCCTGGGTCATCCTCAGATGAGCAGCAGGGTCAGGTTAGCTGAGCCCTGGGTGTCCCAGCTGGGGTGACTATATATGTAGGAGATATTTAAGTACCAGGTACTAATTTAACAGGGGATGAGTTTGGTAACGTAGTGAGAATAAAGAGCAGTTGTAGATTTCTGGAAAGTGGGTAATGGAATAATAATTGTGACTAGGGCGTGAATTGATTGATGAATGTGGCCAGGGGCTGAAGACAGGAGTCCAGGCAGAAGAGCTGGGTCAGTGCCTGCATAGCTTGGGTGTCTGCTGAGAAAATGGGGGAAGACACAGCAACGTTAGATCTTTTACAGAAAAGGAATCTGCTGGGTTTCATAAAGTATTGAATGTGAGATAAGAAGAAGGAAGGGTAACCAAGGGAAAGGAATTTTAAGCATTTGGAAACCGTTGTTGTGTTGGTGTTGATGACAGGCTGGGGACAGAGTACCTATAATAAGACAGAAGAGGGATTCCGAGTTGCTTGTTTGGTGTGTTGTCTCCATCCAGTATCAGTAGAATGTTCATGTGGACAATTAAGGTATAGAATTCAGGAGCAGTTAGGAGCAAAGATTAGATTTATCAGTCTTGTGTGCTTTGGACGAGTTCGCACTCAGAAGGAAAACGCAGTTGAAAGTCATGGGGAGGATTAAGTCTGTGGTGGAGAGGGGAAAAGGGCCAGCAGAGAAATAGGGCCATAGTGTGGCCTCAGACCCACATCACTGCCGCCGCAGAGACCACCAGAGGGGACGCTCTGTGGCCTCCACAGGAATGTTCTAACACAGCAGCGCAAACAGAAGCCATGCTGTAGGGATGAGGGAGAGAGTTTTCAGGGGAAAAAACTTATTGGAGTAGTTGAGAAAGGAGGACAAGAAAAACGCAGATGACAGGGAAAAAAGGAAGATGAAAGCAGGGTGATTACTACCGTGAGGGTTTTTCCAGTTAGGAGAAGCCTGGGTGTTTAGGCATGAAGTGGGGGTGGCAATGAAGCCAGTGACCAAGTGTGAGGAGAGAAAGTCCCCATGGGAGCAGCCTCTTGGAGGGAGGCCCAGACACCACTTCATTCTGCTGGGGACAGTTGCTGGACGGAGCACGCTCAAAACAAAGGTGGGCTTGAGGGGACCTGGAGATAGAGTGTAGGTTTCTGGGCTAGTTACTTCTTATCAGTTACTCTGCCGCTAGTTTCCAGGGTTGGAAGGTGGAAAGTGCTGGTCTCTCAAGGTCAAATTGTACCCCAGAGTCTAACCGAATTTAGCTTTCACATGTTTCTGTTTGTTTGTTTCTAATGTCTCATGAACCCAGTTTTACCTGTAGCTGTTATTTAAAGTTTGGCCCCTAATGCTTATAAATAGCACTATTTAAAGCTAAATAAAGCCCCTCTCCATGCACAGTTAACTCTAAGGTTTTCACCCTCTAGCTGAGGGTACTGGTAATACCACCGGCAGCCAACAGCCGTGTGGCTCTTTCTAAAGAACTTGCTATATAGTCTCGTATCTGAGCCTCAGGCAGTTGAGGAGCCCATGGGGTGTGTCACCCAGCTCCTATGGCAGCGCAGTCACTCAGGCCCAGGTCCTGGGGCCCTCCAGCTACATGTGCTGCTGCATCTCTGGGTGTAAACTCCCTTCTAAAGCTAAAGGGAGAGCTCGGCCTGGTGGTCTCCAGTCCAGTCTTCCAGGTTGTAAAGGCCATTATTCTATGACTCCACAGCTGTAAACATTCAAATGAATATTATATAAAGAAGGCAAAGGTCAGTGAGGAACAGAATTGAGAGGAAAGCTTCATGAAGGAAAGCTTCATGGAGGAAGGGGCTTGAGGTGCACCTTGAAGAGTAGGTAGGAATGAGCAGGGCAGAAGGCAGGGAGAGTTTACGGGCTGAGGGTGGTGGAAGCAGGACTTAGTGTAGCCAGCAGTGGACAGACGAGAGGCACCAGACATAGAGCCGAAGGCGGGCGGTGGCCAGGTGGGGTGGCGGGGCCAGGAGCGTCTTGAACACAGGGCGACATAAAGAAAGTGGCGTTTTAGGAAACTTGGTTTGGCTGTAACACCCAAGAGAGTGAGCTAGAGAGATCTGTGGGAACCTGGGTGAGAACCTAGGTGGTAAACCTGTTGTTAATTCCCAGGAAGATTCTAAAAGGGATTAACTGGCAAGTGGTTTATAAGCAGCTATGGAACCATCATAAGGTCCCCGTTATTTTCTTCGTAACACTTCTGGAGGGATAGATCTGCAGGGGGGTGGGGTGGGTCAGAGGCAAATCCTTACCTTTATATAGTGCTTTTCTGCTAAAAGTACATCCTAAATTTCAGCTCAGCATTTGATAGGTGTTTGAAACTCTAGGAGCAAGATGAAGAAATATGGACTGGACAGTGGTAGAGTCGGTGGATTTTAGCTGGTGGGAGGAACACACTCAAAGATCATGGGTTAAAGAATCGTTCAGTGTAGAAGGAGGTCTTTTACAGCTGCTGCAGAATTCTGTCAAAGTGAGTGAATTGGATGAAGACATAAAAGGCTTGTTTATCAAGCCTGTGGGTAACACAGACTGTGGAAGAATAACTGCGTTACTGGAAAATTGGAAAAGATCTCAGTAGGACAGAAGCCCGAGCCAAGCTCACCATATAACATTTAGTAAGAATAATATAGTCATAGCATATGGTGTTTTTAAAAACCGATTGATGGAAGAAACCTGAATTAGTTGTGGAATATATTAAAAGACTTTGGGATGCAGGGTTGGCCGGGTTGGGGGCCTTTGGGAAAGACAGTTGTGTAGGATGAGTCGTCGGTATAGGATGGCTGTCAAAAGAGTTAATGCAACCTTAGGACAGAGTAAGAAAAACGTAGTATTTACAACAAGGGAGATGATAGGGATATGATTCTCATTGAATCATATTTGGGTCATGTTACATACAGAACATTTTCTTTTCATTTTATTGTGGGGGGGCCAGTTTTACTTTTGATGTGAAGGGTGGTGATTGAAGAATCTGAGGATGTTTGTTTAGAAAGGAGAAGAAAACACCTCCAGGTTTATGGTAACTGTCTAAATATGTAGAGGGTTGACATGTTGAAGACACCACCCCAGACAGGTAGATTTATCCTGCACTCTTCCACTGGGCACACCTAGGGGATTCTAGGGTGAGCAGATTTGGACTCAGTGAGCAGCTAGCTCATCAGTGGAGGATTAGACAGAGCTTTGATGAAGAATTGTCAGGGATTCTGCAGAAGAGACTCTTATTGGTTGTAGGGTTGTACTCCATGGTTTCTAATGTGTTATCCAGTGGTGTGCTGGTGGCTTATACCAGCTTTCAGGGGCTAGTGGTTAAATAATCAGGAATTTTGCAAGCCAGGAGTTCAACTGTTGGTGGCTAGAAGTCAGCCATGGGGGCAGTCTTTACACCACAGAAGTCCACAAATATTACAGATGACCTGCTCCACCCCCACCCAGTGCCAGCGTACCAGCACACCCCGGGATTGTCCCAAATAGAGTGTCTGTTAGGGGCTTCCCTGGTGGCTCAGTGGATAAGAATCTGCCTGCCAACGCAGGGGACACTGGTTCGAGCCCTGGTCCGGGAAGATTCCACATGCCGCGGAGCAGCTAAGCCTGTGAGCCACAACTACTGAGCCTGCACTCTAGAGCCCGAGAGCCACAACTACTGAGCCCGTGTGCCACAATTACTGAGCCTGCACTCTAGAGTCCGAGAGCCACAACTACTGAGCCCATGTGCCACAACTACTGAGCCTACGTGCTCTAGAGCCCACGAGCCACAACTACTGAGCCTGTGTGCCACAACTACTGAGCCCACGTGCGCTAGAGCCTGCAAGCCACAACTACTGAAGACCGTGTGCCTAGAGCCCCTGCTCCACAAGAGAAGCCACCACAATGAGAAGCCCAAGCACCACAACAAAGAGTAGCCCCCGTGAGCAGCAACAAAGATCTAACGCAGCCAAAGATAAATAAATAAATAAATAAAATTTTCAATTAAAAAAAAAAAGAGTGTCTGTTAGAAGCCATGAGCCTGTGGAATGTGAGACAGCAAATCGGAGAAGGGAACGTCCACGTTTATGTTCTTTGGACTTTTCAGATTCTGTTTCCTTCCATTGTACACAGCTCCCCTTGTTGGTGCTCAAGCCACTTCCTATCTCCTGCCAAGATCTGAGGGCTGGGAGTTTTTCTGTCACCGGATCTGCCAGGGAAACTCAGATACCTTCTGTTTCTTGGAATAATTCTTTCCTTGTTAAGTATCTAGACTGGCTAGCCCTGGGCACGAGGCAGCCTGACTCCGTTCTCAGCACCAGCCTACAGAACTGTGAGTCCCAAATGAGTTCAGCCATCGAAACAGGATTTGGAAACACCTGGGCTGTGGAGGACAAGTGATCACAGGTGCAAGGTCCAACTCACAAGTGTAACAAAGCCCTGGAGGCCATATGGCAACAGCAGACCTCAGATCAGCCTCTGTCCCCATGGCTTGTGGGCAGAGAGCAAACAATGATTTTAATTCTGTTTCTCTTACTTCTTTTTTCAGAAAGGATTTGAAGGAAGTCTGAATCGTGTGTAAGGGAAAAGCACATGTCCTGTGGTAGACATGACAGCAAAGTCAGCTGTGGTCACGCAAATAATACTTATTTGAGTGTGTTCTGAAGTTCTAAGTCAGAAAATTGTTTTTACTTTTCTCATATGTCTACGACGTCCCACTTGAAGCCCCCAGTGCTTTTCTTTTTCCCCCAATGCTGCCTTCTCCTCACTCCCACCCGTTATTGGTTCCCCAGGAGACAGACAGCAGCACCCGGGAATGGTTAGGCTGTACACGGGGGATGGCCCTTCCAGGAACGTTCATATGGCCAGCCAGTGAACGGCTTGTATTTGATAAAAAGTTTTCTTGCCAAATAAATCTATGCAAAGGTGATTTTTGAACTGTGGAGCAAGCTACTCTGAATCTCAATATCCAAATTATAAATAAGGAGGCTTCCCTGGTGGCGCAGTGGTTGAGAGTCCGCCTGCCGATGCAGGGGACGCGGGTTCATGCCCCGGTCCGGGAAGATCCCACATGCCGCGGAGCGACTGGGTCCGTGAGCCATGGCCGCTGAGCCTGCGCGTCCGGAGCCTGTGCTCTGCAACAGGAGAGGCCGCAACAGTGAGAGGCCCGCGTACTGCCAAAAAAAAAAATTATAAATAAGGGAGTTGAAGTATAGGGGTTGCTTTTATCATTCAGTAATGTGTTGTGAAGCTGTAAAGAGGTCTGTTTTAGAAGTGACAAAACCAGTGACGATGAGCTGTATCCCCGAATGGAGATGGAGTGTGAAGAGGGGTCAGAGAGAACTGAATAAAGGAATAAAGGCAAGACAGGAAGGGCAGGAAAGAGATGGAATGCAGCTGTAGCACCACAAGGTTACAGGCTAGGGACCCACCCTTAGAAAGGTGTAGGCCAAGGACAGGGAATAAAGAGAAGACGGGTTCCGACGGGTTCCTACTTCAGAAGCTGTAGGATGACAGGAGGTGGTGACTTGATGATCATTTTAACCGCAGGCCGGGCCTGGGACCCTAGGAGCCCAGGGAAGAGCGTCACTCTAGACTTAGAGAAGCCACAGCCTGGGCTCGGAGCTCTGCCGAGCCCTGGGCTCAGGACCTGGAGAACCTTGCAAAAGGATGGACTTGAAAAGGATTGTTTAAGACTTGCAATAAGTACAGAAAGAACTGAATGCCGTGCAGTTGTGCCCGTGAAAATCTTCAGCTGAGTGAAATGCATACCTGAGTGCAGAGTAGAGAGTTTGGTTTGAATGGCCTGATTGTGATGCAAGTCAGGGAGAATGTGAGGAAAAGGGATGCTCCCAGGAAAGACGTAGGGCAGCGAGGGAAATGTGGACACAGGGGTATAGAAAATGGACTGAGTTCCTTAAGGCGGTGCTCATGAGTAAAGAAAGTCCCTCCTGCCCCCTTGCCCTTGGTGGCAGCAAAGAAACAGGGGCCCTGTTGGTTTTGGTCGACACATGCTGCTGGCCTCACTGAGAAACACATCCACTGGTCGGCATCTCACCTTCTCCAGCCAGGGCTTCAGGGCAGAATGAAGCCCCGCCGCCCTAGACATCCACTGTGTGTAAAGAGTCAGTTTCTCGGGCTTCCCTGGTGGCGCAGTGGTTGAGAGTCCGCATGCCGATACAGGGGACACGGGTTCGTGCCCCGGTCCGGGAGGATCCCACATGCCGTGGAGCGGCTGGGCCCATGAGCCATGGCCGCTGAGCCTACGCGTCCGGAGCCTGTGCTCCGCAACGGGAGAGGCCACAACGGTGAGAGGCCTGCGTACCGCCAAAAAACAAACAAAAAACAAAAAACCGTCAGGTATTTTAGCAACCTACTGGGGTTCTGCCTAAAGAGGACCGCAGAAAGCAGCTGGCCTCATGGGCAGTGGGGATTGGGAATGTACAAAACAAGGTCTTACCCACCTTTGAAACATTTCCCAACTTTGCTGTACCCATCAGAACCCCAGCTGTCCCCTCTCTTTACCCAAGATGAAGTCTTTTATTAGTAAACCAAGTCTATGCTTCCAAAGGCTCACCCCTGTCAAAAAACTTTTAGTATTGGTTTCTAGTCGTGTTGGCATTAGTTAGTTTCTATGAAGAAAATTTTGTTTTTGCCTTCCCATTTTCTCATGGAAATTATTCCATGAAAATAACTTCGTGGGATTGAAAATTCTTGTCTCATCATCCCATAACAGCTTTGTCATTTCTATAGTGTCCACTGAATAATTGAGTGAGTGAGTGAACTAAGCTTACGATTAACAGTCTTTCACGTATATTGACACTCTGTTGACCTTTACCCCAATATATAAGGCGACCAGGTAGGAATTATTCTTAGCATCTTACATTTGAGAAAACTTAGGCTCATAACAATTAAGAGACTCAACCAGGAAAACAAAGTATGTACATGGCAAAGTTGGGTGTAGAACCCAGGTCTCCCGATCCCTGATGCAGAACTTTTAAAGGGAATCTAGAAGAATGATGGCCAGGTGCATGGTGTGAGACAAAATAGGACAACCAGTTGTGTCTTGATGAGCACCTAGTATATAACACTGGGTCCTCTGATGTGGGTGTCCAGGAAAAGAAGATGCCATGGTTTCCCATCAAGAAGCTAACAGCTTAATTGGAGGGATCAGACTGCCACACCTAGAAACAATTAGGTTTAATGGAAGGTGAGTGAAGGGAAAGAAGAAAGTTCTGGAATGCACCAAAAAAGTTCCTGGGGGAAGAAATGAAACTGAATCTTGGGCAGAGATAGGACTGCATAACCATACACCAGCAAGAGTGAGGGTCTAGCAAGCAGGGCCTTCTGGCCAGGGATCCTGTGGGTGCAGGCAGAATGTGCAGGTCCTGTCATATCTAGAGATGAGCTAAAGGTGAGGTCTGAAAGCTCCACAGAGGTCAGGCCCGAGAGTTTGGACCAGTAAAGTGAAAAATTGAGTAAATGAGGTCTGAAGGGACATTTGGGTCAACTCGAGCCACTGTAAACAGTGTGATCATGAGCTGTGATGGCAAAGCAAACATTGTCTAACAGAAGGCTTGGGGCTGATGTAATGCCTCCCGTGGAGAGACCGTGGCAAGGGGGGCAGAGAGCAGTCTGGGGCTCCTGATGGGGCAGAGCCTGGGTGAGGCCTGGAGGGACGGCCAATAAAGGGGGTGGAGCTGAACCCCGAGGATGTTTCAGATTTGAATCGGAGAGGGGAAGGCATTTCAGGTGGAGAAGGCAACACACACAAAAGTATGGAGTAAGAAGGGAAGATTCTGGCCTGACAGAAGAAGTTAGGAATTGAACAGAGAGAGACAGGATGGGATAAAGAGACGGGAATGGCTGCTCAGGGGCTGGGAGGCAATTCGAATTTGGATTGCATGTGATAAGCAAATTGGTTCTGGAGGAAGGAAGTTGGTATGATGAAAGCGGTTCTGGGAAAACAAGTCTGGCAGCATCTTAGATGGGATTGGAAGGGAGAAAGATTAGAGGCAAACCAGCCAGGAGACTCTGTCAGAAACCTGGATAAAGCCACGGGGGGGTTGTGGCACTGAGAAGGAAGAGGAAAAGGTGACTGAGGAACAAAGAAAGCAGAAACTTGCGATTTAAGGGAAGATGCCATGGGCAGAGACGACCTGAGGGTCCTAATTTTGGAAATGAAAAAATAATGGTTCTACTGGGATCAATGGGGCGGTCTGGAAAGGAACCCCATTTCGAAGGGGGAAGGTGATAGTTCAGTTTGAGGCATCCAAATAGAGATACTTCCTTCCGTCTTTGAGAATATGGACCTAGAGGCCGAGAGGTTGGGGCCGGGGATGCACCTGTCTGACAGCCAGTGCCTGACAGTGAACAACAGTGGACCAGTCCCACAGGAGGGTATGGGGGTCCAGAGTGACGAAGAGAGAGAAGGAAGAGGAGGCAGCAAGGGAAAGAGAAGAGCGATGGGAGAAATCTATGGAGAGCCGGCAAAGCACATTCTAAATCTAAATGGACTTCGAAAGAGTTGAAGGTTATCAGGGTCTGTTATCAAAGAGAGGGGAGGCTAAGGGTGGGAACTGAGGAGAAGGCCAGCGGGTCTGCACAGAGGGAGGTCAGGGCTGGTATGAGAGCAGTCTCCCTAGTTTCCTTAGGGTGGGCCTCCCCTGAAATTATCTGCCGGGCTCCAGACTCCCTGCCCCCAGCCTTCTCAGCTCTGACTGGTTCTCTGGAGGCCTGTCAGGAGAATGCGCTTGCTCTAAAATCTTAATCATAAGCTATTAATAGTTATGTTTCTAAACTACAGATCTAATGATACATCTTAAATTGGATGGGTGAGTTACCTGGGCAGAGGAGGAAGGTCGTGTGGGCTCTAGGTCAGTGGGGAGAAGAGGGACGTGCTGAAGAAAGGGAGGGCGGCACAGGCAGCAATGCTAACGAGGAAGAAGGGGGGACTTCCCTGGTGGTCCAGTGGTTAAGACCCCGAGCTTCCACCGCAGGGGGCGCAGGTTCCATCCCTGGTCCGGGAACTAAGATCCCACATGCGGCACAGCACAGCCAAAAATGAAAAGTAAAAGAAAAAAAGGAAGAAGGAGAGAAGGGAAAGGAAAAGAAAGAGGGAGCGAGCACGTCTGAACCCGAAGCAAAAACTTTACAGCCTGGGATGAGGTGCAGCGGCTACAGCAGGAGACAGACGGCTCTGCAGGTCCCTCCTTCCTGCATCTCCGGGAGCCCAGGAACTGGCCGCCACCTCCAGCGGAAGGCCTCTCCCACCTCGTCTCCCCACGAAGCTCTGCTAACCTCCTCTGCACTGCGGCTTATAGCTTAACTGACGGTACATCTTCCCTTTGTTCCAAAGGGAAGATTTACGTTTGCTTCTCGATCATAAATTGCTTCATTTGCTCTTGTCTTCTCAGTACTTCCGTCCGCTGTTTCCCTGGTTTGCATTTATCGTGAAGGTGTTCCCTCAACTAAGCGTGGTTGTTGCCGTTGACTCTGCACTTTGTGGGCACCTGGAATTCAGTCACTTGCTCACAGCCCTCAGCTCCAGCCTTAGACCCTCATTCCCAGGGACGCTTTCTGATCGGAGTGGGTTCCCTCCGCAGTCATACAGCCCTTCATGCAAATGCGTGATCTTCCACTGCTCTGTGTTGCCTGTGCCTGTGTAACTGCGTGTTCAGAAGGAAAGCAGAATTGAATCCTAGAATCATGATGTTGGCGAGGACTTGAGAAATCACCCCATCCCGGTTCCCGCTCACAAGGAACCCTTTCAACGGCTTTTGTTTAACTTATTAAATAAATAGCTTTTCTCTTGATTTAAACTGTTCCCAAAATAAATATTGGGTGGGTGATCCAAGGAGTGGTTTGAGAGTTGATATTACCAAGATTATCGAGACGGGCATGCTTTCTGCAAAAACAGAACTTTGCTGAATTTGTAAGAATCGGAGTCTCGCTTGCTGCCATCCCCTCCGTGGAGACAGCGCTGGTGCTGTCATGGGGTAGGGGGCGGAGGGGGCCAGATGACAGGCTCAATGAAGCCCTAGTCCAGAACAGACCCACCCCTTCCTAAATGCGCGAAGCAGCTCCAAAGATGTTGTGAACGATGTTTACCTTGAAGAGCAGCATTCGTGCAGCAGCCGCTTTTCTGTGTCCCGTACCATTAAGCCCACGTGAACACGGGCCCCGTCAGGTCTCTGCGCCGTTGGGACCCCGTTTCGCCTCTTTGTCACCCGACATGCTGGGCTGCACGTGTGTAAAACTGTCTCGGGTTGTTACAGACGCAGACTTCGGGGCGGGGGGAGCGTGGTTTGCTTCTTCCCTCCCCACCTTTGAGAGGGAAGAAACACTGCCCAGGTGGAAAAGCCTTGCTAACGCGACAGAAAACTTGGCAATGTGCGTCACGTGGGGCCGGGGGTCCTGGGCTGTGCTCCCCAAGGCCATGTGTCTCACTTCCTTTGTCACTTCTCAGCTCTCAGTGGCATCTCCAACAGGAGACCTTGGCCTCCTTCCAAGGTCGGTGTGTCAGGCGTTTATGGTATGTGCTAGGAGCGTGGGAGTCCCATCAGATCTCTAATCCCACCATCCATCTTACAGCGTTTAATAAGTCTCAGTACCACCTTTTCCAGTTACTCATATTTAGAGACAAACACCCTTGTGTCTGTACTTTCTGAGTAAAGGAATCAAAGAATAGCTTATTGTCTTACCTCAGGGCCGGGGCCCCAGAAAGGCAGAGTTAGTGTTTGCTGCCCTGGGGTCTTTTACCCGTTACTCATGCCGGCCTATCCCATCGTGTCCCTTGCTTGTTCTCTTGGACATTCCTTGTGTTCTCCTGCCTCTGCGCCTTCGCTTATAGTTTTCCAATCTGCAGGCCCTCTGCCTTCTCTGGACCCTCTAAAGTCAGCTGAAAGTCTACCCATCCCTAGCAGTCATAGTTAAATCCTACCTTCTTGTGTTCTTCCCAGCCTGGAGTGAATCACTGAAGTCCACTAGAGTGTAAGCCCCGTGAGGGCGAGACCACCTTTTTTGTTTATTGCCAAATACTAAGCGCCCAGGACAGAGCAGATGCTCAGTAAGTTTTGTTGAGTGACAGTGATTGCTCTCTGTAAACTTGGTGGCCATCTGACATATATCCCTTCTGTCTGTATCCATCCTTCTCTACATGTCGACCAGATGCTAAGCTTCTTGAGAACAGAATCCATGACTTCGTATCACCCTGTAGCAGGGTCTGGAACACGCTGGGAGCTCAGTAAATACTGATGATTGCATTTACGACGTAATCGCTGAGCGTGGGGCGGGGTAGGGGTGGGGAGGCAGGCAGAGTGTCTTTCTCTTGCTCTTACATAAAACCACCCTGAGCAGCTTTCTAAGCCAGTCCAAGGGCCCCTGTCCTCCCGCCCAGCACTTGAGTGTTTAAGAAGGACATTCTTAAGAGCATGATGTTAACATTGCATTCCTCTTCCGGTAAATTAGCGAAGGACTGTATAGAATTGTTCAAGAATCAGCTATCCAGGGGTTGGCTAGTTGACTCCTGAGTAAGCCACTCTGAAAACTGATTATAATCCTATTTCAAATGGAGAGTTGGGCGAGGGCCAACAAAGGGTATATTATTTTATCTTGTAGGAGGGAAGAATCCGGCAGATAGTCACTGAGTTATGGCGCCAGAGCCTTCCTTTCTTCTGTTATTGTAAATTATTGTTACAGTAGAAAGCCAGGTCAGCAGAGTGAGACTCCAGCATCACACTTCCTCTCAGCTGAGGTCTTATATAATGGAGACTTTCATAAACACACACTGTATACACTTCACGTGGGATCCTTTTTAAAGTTCATGCTGTTCAGTGTAAAGTGTGATAATTGTTTTATATTCCTTCTAAGTTCTAAAGTGTCCCTTGCTTCTGGGGTAGCTGTTGACTAAACCTTCTTTGTTTAATCAAAGAAAACTAGTTTTATACCACTCAAAAGTCCCCAGTATATAGCTAAAAACAATCATTTTGCTTAGCTACCCCATTTGTCTTGCCTCTCGCCTCTTTCTTAAGGGCTGCAAACTCACATGCCTGTAGGGCCAGGCGGGGCAAGTCAGCGAAGGTCAGTGAGCAGTGAGGGCGCAGCAGGGGGCACACCTGGGTGCCATTTAAGGGGGCAGCGCTACTTGGCCCAAGCTGATGGCTGCCAAGCACAGACATGTAGCCCTGAGTTGGCAAAGCTTTGGATTTTCAAGAGAAGCTGGAAATCTAGATTTTTAGGAGATTTCACTTGATTTCTAAATGTTAATAACTAATTCCAAAAAAATTTTTAACTCTTTACAGGCCAGACAGTTTATGTGTCTGTGTCAGATGCTTCCTATGGGGATAGCAGTTTGCAACCTTTGCTCTATCCCTCAGGCCTTCCTGCCTTTGGGCACTTGAAGGTCCTTCTTGGGCATCACTTTCATCGTGCCACCTACCTTTTTAAGAGGGTGATCGGGGCTTCCCTGGTGGCGCAGTGATTGAGAGTCCGCCTGCCGATGCAGGGGATACGGGTTCGTGCCCCGGTCCGGGAAGATCCCACATGCCGCGGAGCGGCTGGGCCCATGAGCCATGGCTGCTGAGCCTGCGCGTCCGGAGCCTGTGCTCCGCAACGGGAGAGGCCACAACAGTGAGAGGCCCGTGTACCGCAAAAAAAAAAAAAAAAAAAGAGGGTGATCGTTGATTGACATCCAGGGTGTCTGTCCCTGCAGGGAAGGGACCAGGTGGAGCGTCAAGTACAGCATTGGGCACCAGGCAGATGCTCAGCTGAGGCTTGTCAAATGAACAAGTCTCAAGCTTCTTTTGCCTGATCCCTCCTCTCTTAGAGGTATGGTCACATGTGGGTGTTAGTTATTTACCGTTGCATAACACACGACCTCACAATTCATTGGCTTAAAACAATAATAAACATGTATTATTTCACAGTGTCTGTAGGCCTGGAATTTGGGAGCAACTTGGCTGGACAGTTCTGCTCACGTTCTCTCGTAAGGTTGCAGTCCAATTCTCAGCTGGGGCTGCAGTCGTCTGAGGACTTGCCTGGGCTGGAGGATCTTCCACGGTGGCTCTTTGTCATGGCTGGCAAGCTGGTGCTGGTGGTTGGCAGGAAGCCTCAGTTCCTTGCCGCGTGGGTTTCTCCATAAGATTGCTTGAGCGTCCTCACAACGTGGCCGCTGGCTTCTCCCGGAGTGAATGATCCAAGAGAGAGCAAGGTGGCAGCTGCAACATCTCTTATAACCTAGTCTCAGAAGTCACATGTTATCACTTCTGCAGTATTCTGTGGGTTACACACATTTGCCCTGTTCATGTGGGAGGGGATTCACTGATGAATACCAGGAGGTAAGGATCACTAGGGGCCATCTTGGAAGCTGTCTGTCACAGCCGTGCTCACAATAGTCACTAAATCCTTTTTAAACAAATGATCAAACACTGAGAGTAGTGTTTGATCTCCCAAAAAAACCTAAGGGAATAATATTTATGTCCTAGTGATTTGTCCCTAATATTCATCTCATTTACTACTGTGTTCTTGAGATCAACCTCAGAAATTAAATATCCTATTTTTCATAGCCCATCTCAAAACTGTCATCCCTGAATGTGTCAAAAATCACTTTTTAAAAGTAGATTTAAAAATTCTACCTGTATCACCTCTTAGAGTGATAGACTCAGGTGTACCATTTGCTTTTCAAGGAAGCCCTTTCAATTATTGCTTCCCTCTGTCTGCTTCGTGGGGTTTCCTTGTTCTCGTATTCTCTCGGTTGCCAGAGATGACACTTCTCTACTGAGCCTAATGGTTTTTTTAAGATTTGAAAGGAAAATCCCCAAGAAGTAGTGTCCTGAACAAAGAATAGTACCCTCTTTGATGTATTAATAGCATTTGTGAAGACAAATAGCCCCCTGAGATTCCCTGGGGCCCTCTGAATTGGTAGGAGAGGGGTGCCAGTTATCAGAGGGTCAGAAAGAGAGAGGAGTGACCTCAGTTCCTGCCACAGGATCTATTTCAGGTACCCCCTGTGCAACTCCCCACCCCGACTCCAACCGCAGGACCAAGTGGGAGCTGCTACTGCTTCCAAACATACACACACACACACACACACAGAGTCTCTCTCTCTCTGCACCTTTCCTCTGTGGGAGCTGCCGCTACTTCCAAACATAGACACACACACGTGCTGCACCTTGCCTTTGCCTCCTTTAAGACCACCCTAAATACTCATTTTAACCATATTTCGCCTGAATACAAATGTTCAGGGGGAAGGAAGAGTGCCCCACTGTGATTTCCCCTAGGAAAATCCCCGCTGGTAGCTAGTGCTTATTTGTTCAATAAACAAAACCTTAGGCTAGGAGCTGAAGGGGAGCACAAGGCGAGTCCACGCGTGCGCACTATGCGCGGGGCTCAGGGGCATGGAGGGGGCAGCGTTTGCCTGCGCACCTGGGGGAGGGGCCTACTCCGCCCCGCCCCGTCCCATCCACTCCGCCTTAGCAGTGGTCACCGAGAAGAGTGCTGCTAAATGGAAATGACATGCATAATTCATAAGGCCGTGATGGCGTGCCATCTGTGGAAAGCGGGGTGGTAGTTACAGAATTGAGAAATGAGGCTGCAGGCGGGTAAGTAACCTTTCTAGGTTAGAGGCTGCTGTGATAGATGGCCTGCATTGTTCTCTTTCTGACCTTTTTCTGAACTTCCCCTTAGAAGAACAGAGGAAATGCAGTTCTGCCTTTTCCCGTATTGTTTTTGAATAATACCTTCAGATGCCAGCTTTTAGCGTTTGCGTTCTTCCATTTGGGGTTTTGCTTTCCTGACCCGCCCCCTCCCCCCCCCCCCCCCCCCGCCTCGGGTCCCCCCCTACTCCGTCCCCGCCCCGCCCCGTGCTTTGCAGCTTCCCATAGTAAAATCTAGTCACTACTTCATCCCGGTATTAATGATAAATACAGAGGCTACACATGTGTTTGTCCATATTGAACACTGTGTACAGGGAAAAAATACCCCTGCAGCATCCTTTCCCCACCTCTGCCCCCTGCCTTTCCCTCCCAAAGCTGGCTCCCCCAGCCAAGCAAGACAGACCTGCGAGTGGCCCTCGGGGATGATGCAGATGGGCCGGTGAGAAATGTGTGGGACGTGGCCTCTCAGTAGGAGGGATGACGGAACCGATGATGGACCGGAAGCCCCAGCTTGCAGAATAGACTCATTTTCACCAGATGTTAAGGTGCATATGCAGGAATGAGACTCATCTAAACTACTGAGGCAATCGCAGAGGAAAAAAAAACATAACTAGGCTGGGGAATGTGTGCCATTATTTCTTTCATCAACCTTTCCTCTCTGCAACCCGAAATATTTGGTGTTGTACACTCCACACTTCCTCCACTGGTATTGATTTCCTGGTCTGAACTGTGAGTCCCTGGCAATGGCCCGTAACTTTGGGCTCTATGATCATCTGAAGCCTATCAGCCTCTGTAAAGTCAGGGGACCCCAGAAGAGAGAGGAAGGAAGACATCTGTTTGATTTTCACGCAAGTAAGCGTCGTTAAAGAGTCAGGCAGAATTGTTCCACTTAGCCTCAAAGTTGAATCTAGAGTTGAATCTTTGGGGTATTTGGTGTTGTTTTGTTTCTTGAAAAACAGACCCTTTTTGAGGCTGAATGAAAAGGAACTAGACAGTTCTGTGTCAGAGGCTTTCAAACCGGAGGGGATGGAATTTGGTTAGTTCCATTTAGTTGGTTAATGCTGATTGAACACCTGCTGTGTGCAGAGCACCACTGGGCTGCAAGGCAGCTCAGCACTTCCGCAGGAGGCAAATATAGGCTCTCGCTTCTCAAGGAACTTTTGATCTCATGGGGGAATCCAGGGCAAGCCTAAATGTGTACGTACAAAAACCTACTTACACAGCTGACACTCTACAGAGGCGCGAGTGTGACAAGCAGCCGCTCGGTTACTTTAAATGATTTTTCACAATTTTTATTCTTTGACAAAAAAAAGAACCCAAAAAAACCGAGCTCTTCATACCAAGGATGACTGCCGTTCTTTCAAACATCCATTTAATTGCTTGTGGTTTTTTTAGTTGTATTTTTTAAAATCTCCCTGGCTGCCTCTTCTCTTCCCATCTCCATTTGCTATTCCTTTCCTCAATTCCAGATAAATAGTTTCTCCTTTTCTGCCACCATTCCTCTGCTGACATATCTTTTAAGGATACAAACTTCCTGTGTCAAGCTTCTCCCACTAAAAATAAATAAAGCTGTATGGGTTTCTCTTCGGATTTCTCCATGGAAATCCCCACTGTCAGAGAAGTACTAGAAAGGGCTTGCTTGTTCCCTACCCCTTCTCTTTCCTTAAACATAAACACATACATCCATAAATACATAAACAACAAATAGTAGGAAGTCCCCGTGTTTACTTCTTTCTCAGACCATCACTTCCGTTCAGCACGCATCTGTATGTTGAGCGTTTACTACGTCTTGCGTGGGGCTTGTGGTAGGAAAAAGAGTGAGCCCGGCGCTTCTCCCAGCCTGTGAGTGTGAAGCGTGACTGTCCATATCTGTGGAGAGCTCACCCCACAGCACCTGTGCCAGGTATACGGATGAACAATGAACAATCCACTGCCTCAAGATGCCTCCAGTCCAGCTGAGAAGCTGCCAAAAGAGTTTTCTCGTTTTAAGAAATAATTATCAGGGCAGGGATGAGTGAAAGACGGAATCGTCAGGAGACAGATGTGGGACACAGAATAGGAGCGAGCCTCAGGGCAGAGCTCTGGAGAAAGCAGGATTCGAGTTGGAAACCTTGCGGTCCAGAGGAGTGCTTTCCAAGGAGGCAGACTCGGGGTGGCAGTGGAGGAGGCGGGGGATGCCTGAGGGTGTCCAGGGCCTCGTCCTGACCGCTCTGGCGAGTCTGCAGGGTTCTGCCCTGTTTCCTCCCGTGCTCCCAGCAGGTCAGTTCCTCCCTCCCTCTCGAGTCCTTTCTTCCCTTCCTTTTACTCCCCCTCTTGAGCCCCAGCTGATTGGCGTGCGGCGCCCTGATTCCACACGCGGGTTAGCTCCCTCGGCTGGAGTGGGGTTCGGTGCTCGAGAGAGCAAGGTGAACATTTTCATCTCTTTTGCTGGAGGCTGCTCCATTCCAGAGGCAAGATCCGAGTCTCATCCCTTGGATCACAAAGAAGCCTCCTTGTTATGATGAGAAAAACAGTTTCTGGGTAGATGAGCAGTGGTGTCCTCGTCTGCGAGGACAGCCGCCTCCCCTTCCACCGACAGAAACGTCTGCCGGGCTCTAGTCTGCAGTGTGCTGTGGATCTGCCACCATGAGGTCCTGGGCTGTCCCCCGTGGGCTCCGTCCCTCGGTCCCGCAGGAGCCGAAGGTCCAGGGGCCTCTCAGAGGGTGTGTCCGCTGCTCTCCGGCAGCCCCTGATGTCAGCTGCAAAGAACCAGCTTCGTTTTTCCTCCGTGACCCAAGCAAGCACAAGAAAGCAAGCTTGAGTTTCGTTTTGTTTTGTTTTCCAGTTCCTTTAGGAAGAGGTGAATATTGGAAGGTTTTCCCTAAATCAGCTGCCCTTGGTTGGAGACCCGGGATGTATGCCCACTTTGTTTGGCGAAACTCTCCCGTCCTAACTCCTGCCGGAACCGACAACCAGCCGCCACGGGTGCGGCCTCCTTGAACTGACCGTGGCGGGTCCTAACAGACCGTGGTTAAGTCCACTCTGCAGCATGTCCTGCTGTAGAATTGGGTGAAGGATGTGTCCTCAGCCCTCTTCTGCCCGCCTGGTCTCCTGGCAAAGCCAGAACGGTGTGCACGTCCCCAAGGGAGCAAAGCCAGCCTCGCCTTCCCCTGCTCGCGCCTGTCCGCTTGGAGATGGGTCGCATCCTGCTCTTTGTGGGCCAGAACCTACTCAGTCGGCCAGGATGGCCCCTGACTTTAGTCGAAAACTTGCTTAGGTAGCATGTCAGCTGGCATTGGCCCTTCTTTCTCTGTAATTCTATACGAACAGCGCAGTATCGGGAGGGAAGCCTTCTCTGAGGAAATGGGAATATCCCTGCAGCTGCAGGGGAAATTCACCCCCCAGCGTGTGTTCAGCATCTTTACTCAGTGGATTCCTTTTCCTGTCTCAGGTTTCGGCGCCCGCTCTCTCCATTGGTAGTTCTCCAGTCAGTGACGCCAAATGCATCTCCCTTTCAGAGAAGGAACAGGTTTGTGTCTTCAGGCCTTGTCTTCCTTACCCCCATCCATCAGCCATAAAGAACGCCTCGTGATTTAGCCCCACGAGCCACAGGATCAGCTGGTGCTGTAGGAAAGGAAATAACCTGAGGATGAGCCTTGTCTTTGGTACCGTTCGCTTGCTGAGAGCTGGGCGCTCAGGGGCCTCTATGCAGGGCAGGCCCAGGGACCCCCGGGAGGACAGCATCCGGATTCTCCAGCCTTGTGCTGGTTCAACCCTTCCCCCGACAAACGTTTCTGAGTACTCCCTACAGAGCCAGTCGAAGCTAAATGTCAACCAATGGGAAGTTTTACATTTAAATGGTTACTTTGCACATAGGTAAGTAATAGTACCTTCTTAGTGAGCTTTGAATTCACTGACTCAAAGGTGTGAAGGAGGCCCGCCTGCCTTCCTTCCCGGCCTGGTGTCCCACTTTCACTCCACTGGGGGTGACACATCACCACTCTGAATAAAGTGGAGGGGCTGCATCTACACCTGGTCCACGGGAATTGAAATTCCAAATTCCCTCCTAGCGCAGAGAAAAGAGGAGTGGCCTCGGCAAGACAAGGGTGACAGTGTGACAACATGGGTTAGGCCTTCCTGGTATCAGCATGCTTCCCAGGGAAGCTCTAAACGCACGGTTTTAACCCTCAGCTTCAGTCAGCAGACTAGCAACAAAGCAGAAGAAACAGTCAACCAAAGGAACTAACAGGAACGTCTGAGGTTTTGTCTCCTTCCTCTCCCTCAGCCGGCCGCCCCGGGCCTTTGTGCTGAGCCCGTTACTGCAAAGCCGGGAGAAGGCAGAGCCCGGCGGAGGCGTGCGGTCTGCACCTCCATGTACGTCACCACTGCGTGCGGACAGGGGACAGTGTACGGGAGGGGCTTTGTGATGCCAACCGCGTCTCTCTACCCGGCTGGGAGTGACACCGGGCGTTGCCTTCTGATTAAGTCATGGAGCTATATGTCTTTGCTCTGTGCACTTCTTGGTATGTGTGTTATCTTTCACAATCAAAGTGGTTTTTTTTTTAACTTTATAAGAACCTGGAGCAGGACATGTGTAACATGAATCATTATGTGTCGATAGTGCGAACCTGAGATTCCATTTCCCTGGCTGACAGGTGCTTCCATGTTCTTTGGCCAAAAGTATGAGTATAAAACCTGATAACAGGGCTTCCCTGGTGGCACAGTGGTTGAGAGTCCACCTGCCAACGCAGGGGACACGGGTTCATGCCCTGGTCAGGGAGGATCCCGCATGCCGCGGAGCGGCTGGGCCCGTGAGCCATGGCCGCTGAGCCTGCGCGTCCAGAGCCTGTGCTCCGCAACGGGAGAGGCCACGACAGTGAGAGGCCTGCGTACCGCAAAAAAAAAAAAAAAAAAAAAAAAGCCCTGATAGCATTATAGTCCTCTGGGGTGTTGGAAAGCAAGATCCAGCTTTCTCCAGCAATCCTTGGCTTCATGGTAAAAGCCCCAGAGACCAGACTGGGAGATACAGGGCTTGGGACGGACCAAGTAGACACAGCACAGTGATATGTGTCAAGAGGATAAGGAAGGCCAGGGCAGTGTGCATGTCTTTGAAATGACCCATTGTGGAGTCCAAGGCGTTCTTCCTATGAACATTTCTTACTGAGGTTTACAAGGAATTAGAGGCTGACATCAGATTATCCTCCAGATTCCTGGGAACTGGTTTCCAGTTCACACCAGCATCATTTAGAAGCCTTTGGAGATTTTAGTCATTTGAGTTCTAGATCCAACCTTTTTTTCTGGTATGTAATCAAGAAGGTTAGATTTTGGCCCTGCACTTTGCAGCGTTGGAGCAGTGCTGGGAACCAAGGGTCGGCACAGGGGTGGGCGATGGGAGTGGAGAGATACATACGTTTCTTTAGGGCACACCAGGAAAGTCTTCTTCCGAGCCAGGATGTTCATTGCTAATCCAAATCCAAAAAACTTCCACTCTGATTGTAACATTGTACTGAAAATGGTCAGTTGAATCAAGGAAGCTCACTTCCTTTGGGAGGCTGTCCCAGTATGGCGTGAGAATGACGTCAACACCACAGCCAAACCCACAATCAACCGAAGTTGATTTTATATATATATATATATGTGTATATATATATATATATATATATATATATATATATATATATATATATAAAAAATCAACTTTCCATATGGATGTGATGCTTCATTCTGATGTCTTGAGCATTTCTGTTGGTGAGAGCTGGAGATATTCAATTACAGCAGAATCACCAGTGAGGGTGTTGAATCCTCATCAGCTCACACACAGTTTTATGGATATCAACAGTGGCCCCAAGGTAGAGCTTCTAGAACCTCTCTGCAGCAATTCTGTTGCATATGTAACATCAAGCTGGGACCACCACAGGCACGAGTGGGGTGTCTTTCCTGGCTTTCCTTCTAGAGTCAGAGCCATGGTACCGTCAGATGACATGCCATCCTCAGCTTATTACAGGGCTGAAATACTCTTCTGTGGGGTGTGTCTGGAGCTCTTAGGGTGCACAGTGTTTGGCTAGGCCGTTGGTAATAAGGACAGTCTCCGTATTACCTTGGCTCAGTGCAGGCTCACACAACAAGGGGGCTCCTGGTCAACCATACCCTGTGTTTTGTCCCTGGAGCTCCGTCTCTGAGTTCCTTTGTCTTTCACCTCATCTTTCTAGCACCCCAAAGACAGAGCTGTTTCTTTCATATCTCCTGTTCACCAAGGAAGCTGTGTCTTTTTCAAAATCAAGTCCCAGGTTGACCTTAGATTAGCCAGGCCTCTGTTGCTATGTTGATCTCCACTTGGACCTTTCTGGATCCCCCAGACATGGTATGAACCCATGCTGTCTTCCATGCAGATCCTTTGGGCTTTGGGGTCCAATTTCTCTAAAATAGCCTCCTCGTAGCCCTCAGATTTCTGCCGTTTCTCGGGTCCTGTGTTGCTCTGATGTAATCCTTTGCCTTCTACTCCGGGTCACCAGCTCAAATAGTGGCTCTGAGAGCATGTCAGCATTTCCAAGTCTCCTTATTTTTGTGGTGGAAACATAGGATTTAACAACCCATCTGAAATACAGTTTTACATTTTGATTGCTTCTGCCCTAGCCATACCGAGGTTACCTTCAATCTACATATATTTGTGGGAACAGGCTTTTTTCACTGCAGTTCAGTTCAAGTACACCTTATAATATCAGTGAGTATGAAATACCATGGGCTAACAAAGTGTCTTGCTTCCAAGGAGTTCAAACTGCCTTATAATTCTACCGACCATAATTTATCTTCACAAGCTGCTGTAGAGGCAAGAAAAAAAAAAAAAGGCAAGATTAATAATCACATTTTATAGATGGTGAAATAAAAACTCGGAGAAATTGAGTAACATTTTTCCAGAAATGCACAGTTCTTCCTGTGCTCTCTGATTAGTGTTGCAGATTTATTGCCCAAGCTGGGAGTGGCCATGAACCTTGCACTTGTTTTATTAGTGTGCTGTGTGGTTGATGGAGACATGGACTTGGCCGGGGGGAGGTTGGGTGAGGAAGAGACTGTACCGTGAAAGGCAATGCAGACTTAGAGCTGTGCTTCCCGGTAGGAGGAAGGGGGTGGGCTGCGGATGGGCAGTTTTCTTTCTAAAGCTAAATGGTAGCGACTTAGTTGTTGGTCATATTAATCTTTGTACCTTTTTCATATAAATAAATGAAGCAAAAATGTTTAATGCGTATGCTTCAATATACTTAAACAGTTTTCCTAATGTCCCAACTTATAAGGAGGAAATGGACCTTAAAAATGAGGGAAAGGGATGCTCTTTATTTAACTGCTGTCGCGTGGACTTAGACACGTTATAGACAAGTGATGTGCTATCTGTTGATTGCCTGCTCCATGCCAGGCCCTGGGCTAGGTGCTTCCTGTGATGCTGTTTCGTTTCATCCTCCTACCAACGTCAGGAGATCGGTATACAGTCACAACCTAATGGCACTGGATTATTCTACCTGTGAACATGGGATCTTGCATGTTTCCTCTCAACTCGGGTGGTGTCCACATCTCTGTTGGGGGTCATTCCCCTATAGGGTCACAGGATCTGGACATCTGGGAATGCCGTATCAGCCATGTACACTGTCAGGAGAGCCAATGGAGTGAAATATCGAAGCTTAACCATTGGTGTGTCGAAAATGACAGTTGTCCATTCTCTTTCTATAGAAAAGTAGAATTTTCCACGTCTTGCTATGGGAATGTTGGAAAGGAACAGTCTCTCTCTTTCTTAGGTGCAAATTTTGTCTGACACTTCATGTATGTTTAAAGTATTTTTGATGTTCCAGAATAGCACCGAAGAGCCTCTGTAAGAGGATTCCACGGGCTGGTGAGTGAAGGATGAGTCACTGACAGGACCTGGGCGATTCTGAGCCCAGAGGGAAAGGCCATTTCCCAAGCCAGCCATCCTATCTGCTGCGGAGCCGAACGGAGAACAGAAACGGCCCCCATGCAAGAAACTGGAATGTGATTTTTTTTTTTTTAAGCATGTAAACTTTGAAGCAGAAAGGCCAAGTAGTCTGTCTTTTGTCATAGGAGGTGTTGCCAAGGAGAAGGTGCCAGCTTCAGGGAAAATTGGCACCTGCTGAGGGTGTGGGGTTGAAACAGAAAGATGCACTCCTTCTACAGATGTATAGTGAGCACCTACATGCCCCAGGCGCTGTGCTAGGCGCTGGAGGTATAGCAGCGACATGGGCGAGAAGCCAGGGAGGGACGTGCACTCACCCTGCCCTGTACCTGGAGGCCACCCCACCTGTCCACTTCTCCTGAGAAGCGCCCTGGGCTTTGCCTCTCCTCCCCGCAGTACCCCCTCTTTCGTGTGCCGGGCGCGCGTTTTGTGTTAGCCGTAGGCCCGCTGTTGCCTCTGACTAGATGGTGAACTCCTAGAGGAGCCACAGGGTCTGGCTTCTGATCTTCAGCACCCAGCACGGTGCCTGGCATATAGTAGGTGCTTAGGAAAATGGCAGTTGAATTGTTCCGCTAAGTGAGTGAATGAGTGACGCTAAATTCTGGCATGGAATAACCCTTGGTAAGAATGGTTTCTTCTTCACTGAAGACTAAGCGCACCTTCGCAACCATCAAACGTGCTTCAGGTGTGCTAAACAAAAAGAAACAGATTTTAGACTTGACTTTGAACATCCAGGAGCTCAGAGCCTTATGGACCAACAGAACAGGGGCCAGGCATCTGCCAGGCCACAGCAGAAGGGTCTTCATTCCCCAAGGATTACTGAGGGGCCAGAGAAGTGCCTTCCTTACCCGAGGGCTGATGGCCTGGGTTTTGAGCAGATTATTATGGAGCATCTGCTGTGTGCCAGACTGAGGATCAAAACACACGAGACAGGGCTTCCTTGGTGGCACAGTGGTTGAGAGTCCGCCTGCCGATGCAGGGGACGTGGGTTCGTGCCCCAGTCCGGGAAGATCCCACGTGCCGCGGAGCGGCTGGGCCCGTGAGCCATGGCCGCTGAGCCTGCGCGTCCGGAGCCTGTGCTCCGCAACGGGAGAGGCCACAGCAGTGAGAGGCCCGCGTATCGCAAAAAAAAAAAACAAAAACAAAAAAAAAAACACACACACGAGACACAGACTCTGCTCTTGGGAAGGTTTAGTAGAGGGCAGACACAAGGACGTATATCTACAGTAGTAGGTGGTCAGTTAATATTTATTGGACCGATCTGGTGGTTCGTGTCGATATGTTCATCACGTGGTCCACCAGCACAGAAAACAGGGTGTGTTTGAGTGAGGAAGGAGGTGGGGAGGGGACAGGCTATATCAGAAATATGACCAATGTGTCATGCATGCAGAGAAAAGGACACAGCCTTTGAATGAGGGGGAGTTTCGGGGTAAATTGGAAAAGGTTGAAATCCAAGGCAGGAGACCAGTAGGGAGTTACAAGAGAGGCCTGGATTGCATAGGGCACCAGCAAGCCCGCAGCTGTGGAGGTGAGAAGGGATGGGCCTTTGCAGCCCTGTGGTCCTGACCCTATATTCTCCTGGTGCCACCTCCAGCCCCCCCACTACCTTCGCTGGCTTTTTTGCTGTAATTCGTGAGCCACCTACAGGTCCTCCGTCCCTCGGTGCCAGCCGCGCCATGAGTGCCGTGCTTGGCTGAGCAGGGCCTCGTGCCCACGCCTGTCTCTGGGCCTCCACTCCTGCGGGTCCCGCCCGCACAGAGGCCCGCTCTTTCCCGGGCGAAAGCCTCGTGCCCAGGCTTCCATCCTTTGTGAAGATTTGCCCCTTCCATCCTCCTTTGTTTTGTGCTGCCTTAGAACCTTCCATCTGAATCACGTAATTTAGCACTTCCTTATATTTAATAAAGGTTTATTCAGTCAACAAATCCTTACTGATTGACTGGCTACTAAATACCAGGGACTGTGCTGCCCCTGTGGGCTGAGCAGGGGAGACAGACAGTAAGCAGGTTATTGGGCAAGTGCTGTAAAGTGACATTTATGGCACCGTAGACAGAGACTCACTGGTGCCGAGGGATGCCTGTCTGTGGCGGTGACGATTAGGCGGAGGTTTGACGGCTGAGAAGGAAGCCACCACCTGAGAGCCAGCGGAGAGAGCATCTGAGGCAGAAGCGACGACACTGCGTGAAGGCTCTGGGTCCAGAAACTGAGAAACGAAGCTGGTTAGTCTGGAGCTTATTGAACTTGGACAGTGCCAAGCTGGGCAGGGCCCGGCCGAGGAGGTCTCCGTGGGCCTGGAGGGCATGGAGACCTCATCCTAAGTGTGGCAGGGAGCCTCTGAAGGGCTTCAGGCCGAGGGACGTGTGACCTGTCCAGCCAGTAGAGACTGGACAGGAGGAAGGGGTGACGAAGTGGAAAGACCAGATAGGAAGCTCCAGGTGAGATGGGTGGCCAGGGCCAGAGCAGTGGCAGTGGGAATGGAGAATCAGGGGCCAATTTGAGAGGTACTTCGGAGCTGCCATATTGATGGATTGGGTGGTGAGGATGGAGAGGGAGAGAGAGGAATCAAAGGTCAATTCCAGGTTTCCAACATGAGTAACAGCGGGGTGGGGTGGTAATTCCATTTAGTGAAACAAGGACAGAGGGAGGAATTATTTAAGGGGTCGGGGGCGGAGTGCAGAAGAGAAGAGTTCCCTTTCAAACGTAGTAAGTTTCAGATGATTGTGAGATATTCCGGTGGAGATGCCAGGCCATCAGAAACATAAAGCTGAGGCTTCCCCAGTGGCGCAGTGGTTGAGAGTCCGCTTGGGAGTCCGCCTGCTGATGCAGGGGATGTGAGTTCATGCCCCGGTCCAGGAAGATCCCACATGCCGCGGAACAGCTGGGCCTGTGAGCCCTGGCCGCTGAGCCTGCGCGTCCGGAGCCTGTGCTCCGCAACGGGAGAGGCCACGACAGTGAGAGGCCCGCGTATCGCAAAAAAAAAAAAAAAGAAAAAGAAACATAAAGCTGGAGCTGACAAAAGTCCAAGATGGAGATAGACATTTGGAAATACACAAAATGGGATTTAAACCTGTAAGAATGGATACAATGACTATCTCAGTTTCCTAGCACTGCAGAAACGAGTACCACAAAATGCATGACTCAGAATAACAGATATTTATTCTCTCACAGTTCTGGAAGCTAGGAGTCGAAAATCAAGGTGTCAGCAAGGCTGTGCTCCCTCTGAAGCCCATAGGGGAGGATGCTTCTTGCCTTTTCTGGCTTCTGCTGGCTCCTGGCATTCCTTGGCTTGCAGCAGCATCACTCCAATCTCCGCCTGCATCTTCACATGGCCATCTTCCCTCTGTATCTGTGTCCAAACTTCCCTCTTCTTCTAAGGACACCAGTCACATTGGATTAAGGATCCACCCTACCCCGGGATGACATCATCTTAACTAATCTGTAATGACCGCGTTCCCAAAGAAGGGCACATTTTGAGGTAGCAAGGGGTTGGGACTTCAACATGTCTTTTAGGGACACAATTCAACCCATAAGAGTTACCTAGAAAAACAATGAAAAGGGAGAAGAGAAGGGGTCCTAGGGCTTTGCCATCAGGTAGCAGCTGGATAAAGGAAGACAAGCCATGAGCAGAGGGGCAGGACAAATGCGGCAGTGCGTGGTGTTGTGAAAACCAAGACTGCGTGTTTCAAAACAAGACAGAACGGTCAACTGCGTGGAAGAAATGCGGCTCTCGGGTTCCAGAGCTTACAAGCTGACCAGGGGATGTGACGTGGTCCCTGCTGGTCTCAGCGAGCTCTGCAATTGAGTGGAGCGGAGGGGAAAGTTCAGTTAGAGGAGGGAGGGAAGGTGCATGAGGCAAAGCAGTGGAAGCTACCGGAGATGACTCTTTAGAGATTCAGCTTTCGAAGGAGAACAGAGAATTAAGGCAACAGCTGCGGGAGCTGAAGGGATTAGGAGAGGTTTGGTTTTGGGTTTGGCGTGTTTTGTCCTTGCGTTCTGCTTGATTTTTGTGTGTGTGTGTGTGGTACGCGGGCCTCTCACTGTTGTGGCCTCTCCCGTTGCAGAGCACAGGCTCCAGACGCGCAGGCTCAGCGGCCATGGCCCACGGGCCCAGCCGCTCCGCGGCATGTGGGATCCTCCTGGACCGGGGCACGAACCCGTGTCCCTTGCATCAGCAGGCGGACTCTCAACCACTGCGCCACCAGGGAAGCCCTGCTTGATTTTTTAAAACGGGAGATGCTGGAACAAGTTTGTGTGTTTGGATTAGCTCTGTTTTCATATCTCTCTGTGTGTGTGTGTGTGTGTGTGTGTGTGTGTGTGTGTGTTGTGTACGTTTTGTGCTCGACCTCACTTGACGTGTGCTTTAGTGCTGCCTTCCCAGCATTGGGGCCCAATGGACAGGGCTGCGCCCTCTGTTTCTTTTGTCTCCCGGCCGCCCTGCCTGACGCTCAAGCATTTTTGTTCACTATGGTCACGGCAAGAGAAATCCTCTGCTGTAGACGTCGCGGTACCACGAATCGCCGCTGTTCCCTTTTCCGATGGAGAATGGACTGAACAATTTTCTCAGGCCCTGTCCGTGTAACGTCCGCTGACAGAGTCCACGTCTAGTGTTTCTCTCCAAAGAACATTGCTGGAGCGCCCTTTGCGCGACAGTCTTACTTGTTGGATTCTGCTAGGCAGAACATCAGGGAACAGAATCTGGGAGATGGATTTCCAGAGGTTCCCAGTGACCTGCTTAGGGGCATGGGGACCAGTTGATTAACCTGATCGGAAGGGCAGCCCCATGGTCACATCCAGAGACTCCCCATGGAACAGCAGCCGCCTGTTCCTAAGACCCAACCTGGAGACTGGAGTGTCCAGGCTGCAAAGGGCAAGGGGACAGGTCACAGGAAGAGGGGACAGAGGTGCCGAGATGCTTGATCCTGAGGCAGCAGTGGCTGCCACAGGAGGGGCTTCTCAGGACCAGACCAGAATACCTCTCCCAGGGAGAGGAGGCAGGTGGACACATCTGACTCTAGAACAGAGGGGGCAGAAAGCAAAGCAGTTTCTGACACATATGTAGGAAAAGCACGTTCTCTCTATAATGTTCTTTTCAAATATTCCCTTCTTTCCTAAAAGATGTGTTTTTTTAAATAAACCAAAACCACCTCTGAAGAGATTGCATTACCAGAGGCAACCTGCAACAATTTGGTCGGTTACACACAATGATCGGGGGGGCTCCAGAAGCCCTGGTGTGGGGCGGCAGCGCTGGACAGTGACCTAGGCCAGTTGTGGGATCGGAGGCCCCATGACACAGGACAGTCCAGCAGTGATGTGTCATAAAACCGTCCCCAGGGCGTCAGTGCCAGAGGGCGAGAGCAGCCTCCCATATTCACACGGACCGTCAGCTACTAGGCTTGGAGGAGAAAAAGACCAAAGACAGGGCGAAGTACCAGGCAAACCCTGGCAGCTGAAGATGCCCAGCAGTGAGGGGATGGGCGCAGGGCAGACCCATCAAGCAGCAGCTCGCTCCCCCCACCCTCCGCAGCAACTCCCTTCTCCCGAGCCTGGGGAGACCCAGCCTTGGGCCTCAGGACAGGCACTCTTGCCTCCCAGATCGTGACTGTGGAGCTCTGGAAGCACCGGCGGCAGTGCTGACTCTCCAGCTCCAAGGAAGTGAAGAAACTCCTTTTTACACCTGAAAAGTCAAAAGACTTGGTAGCAAGACACTTTGGTTCTTGTTTTTTGTTTTTTTTCAGTACCATGATGTAGAGAAAAAGAAGATTCGCAATGAGAGCAAATTTAAAGGAGCAGGTGGGGAGATGCTTTTTAAGCAGGGAAAATTCAGCTTGAAGCTCCAAGTGGAGGTGTCTCTGACGCCTCCTCCCTTGCCACCCCCCGCCTCTCGTGCTAGCTGGGCGAAGATAACGTAGGCAGAGAAAGGTCTCCCCGCTCCCTGCACTCCGCTCCAGGCTGCTGAAAGGGTGGAGAGTAGCATCTTCCTGTATGGCTTAATCAAGGGGACAGTTGAGAGAGAAAACAGAAGTTGGGCTAATGTATCAGCAGAGTGCCTCGAGCCATGTTTTTTTAAAAAACATAAACTGGGGCTTCCCTGGTGGCGCAGTGGTTGGGAGTCTGCCTGCCGATGCAGGGGACACGGGTTCGTGCCCCGGTCTGGGAGGATCCCACATGCCGCGGAGCGGCTGGGCCCGTGAGCCATGGCCGCTGGGCCTGCGCGTCCGGAGCCTGTCCTCCGCAACGGGAGGGGCCACAGCAGTGAGAGGCCCGCGTAACGCATAAAAAAAAAAAAAAAAAAAAAAAAAAAAACATAAACTGGGTTCGTATCTCATACTCTGAATGTGGTTTTCTCCAAAATGTACCCCTAGCAATCATGACCAATTCCTAGAAAAGAAGAGGTACTCTGTGGTCTTTGGTTTTGATTACCAACTGCATGTGAAATTTTCTCTTTGGGTTTAGGTGATTTCCTTTAGAAGTTCCAGCATGTAACCTGGTTTATCATGTGAAGGAACATAACTTCTACAGTTAGGAAAGGGTTTCTAATGGAATTCTGATCGATACCCAAACTAGGTACGCGAACAGAGTTCTATAATTGTCATAGTAGAGAACTTTTTAGAAGCTAATGAAAAAAAACAGTGTTTCCTTGGGAAAGTGATACAAACTCCTAAGGATTGTTGGCATAAACAGATATTGGATGTAATCCCATTCTGGGTGGAGGCCACCTGTTTTATATATATTACTGAAAATAGAATACCTGTACTTAAGAATTCCTTTGTAAAAACTGGGCACTCTAAAGGTTGGTTTCCCGAGTTTTCAGCTACAAAACATAATTCCCCAAGTGTCTCTGAAATGATACTTAGCTCATCTGGCTGGAGTGTAATGGTAATGAAGTCAATAGCTGTGGTTCCCTGGGGGTCTGTTCTAGAGCCACAGACCTACCCTTCTTCCCAGCCAGTCATTCAGCCAGGCTCCCTGCTGATGGGCAGGGCCAAGTCAAAGGGTGGAGGGGTCATTTCAGTCCAGCACGAGAATGACAGGCCCTTCAGGGGGTCAATAATGGTACCTCGGGTTTGAAAGACTGGATTTTATGTAGAATTCTTGAGGAAATACCTGCCTGCATTTCCAAATTGCTGATGATTTTTTTTTCCACTCTTCCTTTCCAGGGCCCCTGAGATCATCCTTGGTTTACCATTTTGTGAGGCAATTGATATGTGGTCCCTGGGCTGCGTCATTGCAGAGCTCTTCCTGGGCTGGCCGCTGTATCCAGGAGCTTCAGAGTACGATCAGGTGGGTCTGGAGAGCACAGGTGTGCACAGCAAGCCCTCATTCTTCATCTGGATTGGCACCTCATTTATAACCTGACGTACGGATGGGGCTACGCGGTGTTACGTTGTCTCCCGAACCTTGCTTCCTTTCGCCTAGCTTTTCTTTCTTTATTCCTCTTTCTTTCCCCTTTTCCTTTGATAACTTCTCTCTCTCCCTATAAAATTGTTGTTTTTCTCCAAGACACTAGAGCCATCAGTGTACCACATGTATGATGACAGGAAAAGCCCTGACCTCATTCTCATCTTTTCTTGCAGATTCGGTATATTTCACAAACACAGGGTTTGCCAGCAGAATATTTATTAAGCGCAGGAACAAAGACAACTAGGTTTTTCAACCGTGACACAGACTCGCCATATCCTCTGTGGAGGCTGAAGGTAGGAAGAGCGTCCCCTCCAACACCCAGCACGCAGGGAAGAAGGTCCCATCGGTGGGGAGCCTTTGACAGCGGCGCATTGGTCCTGGACCTGATTGTGATTCGGCCACGGGGGAGGCGCGACTGTGGTTGATACATGGTGTGGATGAATCTGAATGTTCAGAAAGCACCACTTGGGCTTCCCTGGTGGCACAGTGGTTAGGAGTCTGCCTGCCGGTGCAGGGGACGCGGGTTCGTGCCCCGGTCCGGGAAGATCCCACATGCCGCGGAGCACCTGGGCCCGTGAGCCATGGCCGCTGAGCCTGCGCGTCCGGAGCCTGTGCTCCGCAGCGGGAGAGGCCACAACAGTGAGAGGCCCGTGTACCAAAAAACACCACTTTGTTTGACCTGCTGCCTTTTGCGGCTCAAACTCTGATCTCTAAACTCCTGAGATTTAATCCAGTAAATCTTAATGACCTGTCTGGTTGGTTACTAGACAGAGAAATGAACCACCCCCTGCCCTCAAGGAGCTCCCAGTCCAGAGGGAGCCTGAACCTGTGTGGCAAGCCCTGCCTCCCTGCCGTGACCAGCGCTCTGTTCCCGGCAGGAACAGAGCGTGGCGTGGCAGGCCGGAGGAGGGAGCCTTTAATCCCGCTGTGGCAGAGGGTCGGGGAGGAGCATTCGAGCCGGGCCCTAAAGGATGAAGAGGGCCTTCCAGGCAGAGGAAGCAGCCTAAGCCACACAGCGTACGAAGGCTCCGGGGAGGGGTCTGCTGGTCCCGGCCAGCAGGTGGTGGAGCGCACCGTTGCACACCGTAAACTCTGGTGGTTTGACTTTAACAGAAACGTATTTTGCTTTCACTTTGATCTGTGCCTAGTAATTAAAATTAATGTTTTTTTCCTGGGAAGAAGAAAATAATACAAGTCTTAAGTGTGTTTTGTGTTCATTTTAGGAGTTTCTTTTTTTGCAAGAGTGTGGGGTGGGTGTTTTTTTTGACAGAAACCACGCTATATTCTAATACATTTAAAGATAATGTGTGGCCAATGGTGGCAAAAGACTTTGAAAAGAGATCTGGAAGCTAAACAAGGATCCTAGGCTATTGACGGGAGGCTGGCATTTGGCCCCTGTGAGGGTGAGCAGCTCAAGGTCAGGTCCGGTGAAAAAGAGTCCCGGTGGGGAGGAGGCCGAGGCCGGGCAGGGGCAGGGTTCACTTCTACGTCCTAGTTAAGAGCCTCAAGCCCACTTGGCCAGCTGTTCCCAGATCGAAGCCTGGATCGTAGCAGCTCCAGGTGTGCTGTCCTTGAGTGAGATCTGAAGGATTAATTACCTGTGATCCATGAATGAGTCCCCAAATCCATAGTAATTGGAAACAGCAGCTTCCTAGACTGAGGCCAGTTCGGGAACTGGGTGTGTGCGCCCCGGGCCCAGGCGGAGGGGACACACAGAACAGACTCCGGAGCCAGCTGCCATTCACTGGCCCTGGGACCTTGGCAGGCCCCTCAAGCTTTCTGTTCCCGTTTCTCCCTCTGGAAAATGGCCTGGCACCTGCCCTCCGTAAGATGGTTGTGAAGGGCGTTACATGAGTTCACGTGCTTTAGAATAGCGCCTGGCACATAGGGAGAGCTCTATGTATACGAGTTTGATACATTAAATTAACATTTTAAAGCAAGTGGAAAAAGAGCTTCTGCTTTTCCACATATGGAACCTGACCTTATTCCTTAAACTTAGGGGAGAATGTAGGTCTTATCAGGGTTGTGGCATATCTTGCTCATCTGGGGATCCTCCAGACCTGACTCAGAGCAGGCCCCCAACAGGTGTTCATGGGAAGGAAGGAAGGAAGGAGGAGGGATGAGTTAGTGTGGAGGCCGAAGAGAGGAAGGAATTCGTACGCAGGTCACTTTAAGAAGAATCCTAGTCTCCTTCTCTGAAAGGTGGGAAAAGACCCTCTGGGAGAAGCAGAAGCTGGCAGGTTTGAGTCACAGTGACTAGGAAATAATTCATATTACCAATGGGCTTTTGCCTCTCTTGACCAGACACCAGATGACCATGAAGCAGAGACGGGGATTAAGTCAAAAGAAGCAAGGAAGTACATTTTCAACTGTTTAGATGATATGGCCCAGGTAAGCTCCGTGGGTGAGTATGCAGTGTTAGCCCTTTAAAAACCAAGCACAGCAAGACTTCTGCGAGAGCAATTAATATAGGATGGTGGGTAGAAATCCACATTACTCAACTGTGGTGGTTGACCTTGACCTTAAACAATGATATGCCAGCCTTAGGAAGAATACCATTGGGTTTGTGGAACATTTTTAAAACCTTACACCAGGGCTCCCCTGGTGGCGCAGCGGTTGAGAATCCACCTGCCAATGCAGGGGACACGGGTTCAAGCCTTGGTCTGGGAGGATCCCACATGCCGCAGAGCAGCTAAGCCCGGCGCCACAACTACTGAGCCTTCGCTCTAGAGCTCACGAGCCACTACTACTGAGCCCATGTGCCACAACTACTGAAGCCCACGCGCCTAGAGCCCATGCTCCGCAACAAGAGAAGCCGCCACAGTGAGAAGCATGAGAAGCCCGTGCACTGCAATAAAGAGTAGCCCCTGCTCACCGCAACTAGAGAAAGCCTGTGTGCAGCAATGAAGACCCGACGCAGCCAAAAATAAAAAAATTTAAAAAACCTTACACCAGCTCTTTAAAAATGGCTTCAGTTTATTGGTTCCCAATTGTAAAATAGTACTGGACAATCTTACTGATGTCTTCACGAGAAGAATTCAAGCCCATTAGTACATTTGAGTTTAATGCCCATGATTAGTTCCCTAGGGCTACCTTAACAAGGGGCCATAAACTGGGTGACTTAAGACAACAGTTCTCGCAGTTCTGGAGGCTGGAAGTTTGAAATCACAGTACCAACAGCCCATGTTCCCTCTGCAGGCTCTAGGAAAAGACTGTCCATGCCTTTCTCCTAGCTTCTGGCGGCCCCTGGCAATCCCCGGTTTCCCTTGACTTGTATCTGCATCCGCCCAGTCTCTGCCTCCTTCTTCATGTGGTCTTCATCCCTATGTTCCCTCTTGTCTCTGTGTCCAAATCTCCCTTCTTTCTCTTATAAAGACGGCAGTCATTGGATTTATGGCCCACTCTACTCCAGTATGACTCCAGTATGACTTTAACTTGGTTCCATCTGCAGAGACCCTATTTCACAGGTACCGGGGATTAGGAGTCACATCTTCTGCGAGAACACAGTTCAGCCTACTGCACTCAGTCTCTCTCAGCTCACTGGAGGGACCACAGGCTCTCACCTTTGTGCCCAGAGAAAATTCTAGAACGTCAGCTATTTTTAGGGTAAAAACTAGTCTGAAATCAGGGCAACCCAAAGTGAGTTTTTCTTCAAAGCAATGAAAAATAAAGCTACAGACCAATAAAGACTTAGCACACCTCTTACGGAAGAGAAGTGTAACCAAAAATCATGATTCTGAGTAAAGTATACTTGTCAGTTGATTAGGAGCTTAGATTGCCTGAGAAAACCGAAATCGCCTTCCCGCGCATGTCTTGGAAAATAGAGAAAGCACCACAGAACAAGGCTTTTAAAGGCCATCCTAGTATAAGCTTTTGCTCTTGCAAGAAAAATCCTGTGTTCAGATGTCCTGCCTGCCTTGGCCAGAGGTGATCCCAGGCGAACCCAGGGACTTGAGTAATTCGGGCCCTAGTTCAGGACCTGCAAGAGGACTGACACACCGTAGGGGTGGGAAGAGGGTGCTGAGGCCCCAGCATCTTCCTCGGAAGGTTAAATAAATAAACCTTTTTGCATCTTATTTTTTACCACTTGGTTGTAATTATTGTTTTTTTTACCTGTGGGGAAATACATGTAGCGTAACTTTTATCATTTAAACCATTTGTAAGTGTACCATTCAGTAGTATTCTGTGCGTTCACATTGTCACGCACTCCGTCTCCAGGACTCTTCATCCTGTGGTTCTTTGCAGTGAGGCATGATGTGAGGTGCATTTCCGCCTAAGTGATGAACAGGAGCCGGGTACCCCTAGCACGTTTATACATTTGCAGGTGCCAGCAGTGGCCTCTCCCTTCCCGGCGTGCCCTCCCTCTGTCTCTCCTGCAGAGAGAACAGCCGCGTCCGGTGGGCAGTGATGACCCGAGGCAGCACCTCCCACGGGGCAGACACAGCCTTCCGGGGGTTGGGAAGGGGTGACCGAGAGATTAGGATGGAGCTGCAGGGCGCAAAATAAGAGGGGTCGGGGAGGGAGGCCGCGCGGGCTCTTGGTAACCTGTCCCCGCTTGCTTTCAGGTAAACATGACGACGGATTTGGAAGGGAGTGACATGTTGGTGGAAAAGGCGGACCGGCGGGAGTTCATCGACTTATTGAAGAAGATGCTGACCATAGACGCTGATAAGAGAATCACTCCGATCGAGACCCTGAACCACCCCTTTGTCACCATGACACACTTACTCGATTTTCCCCACAGCACACAGTAGGTGTTCCATGCGATGCTTTATTCCAGGGCTGGGCAGACTTTTTCCTGAAAGCCCCAGATAGTAAATATTTGAGGCTTTGCGTCCATACGGTCCCTGTCACAGCGGCTCAGTGCTGCCATTAGAGCTGAAAGCAGTTGTAGACGATACATAAACCGATGAGGGAGGCTGTGTTCCAGTAAAACTATTTATCAAAACAGGTGGTGGCCACATTGGGACCCTGGGCCGAAGTTTTCTTGACACCAAAGAGGGGGAACGGTGGGGCGTGAGAGGGCACGAGGCCGGGTGGGCTGGACCCTGGGGGTCTGTGCACAAAGCGAGGTGCTCAGAATGGCAGCGTCTGTGACGCAAAGCCACGTGCGAGGGCAGAGGTCACGAGTGGACTCAGTCCGGTGTGGATCAGGGTGTGTTCTTTCGTTCATTCATTCATTCGCTGTGCGATGTGCTTGCTATGCCAGGGGCTGCAGTATGTGGGGAGTAAAGCAGATGGGACCCCCGCCCGCTGGAGCTTACAATCTATAGGAGAGAGGAAGGTACTAAACCAGCGGTCCCCACATATCCAGGATGCTATCAGGGGACACATAGGACGGGGAGAGCATGTAACAAGGGGGCCTTGCTTGGGGCATGGCGGGGAAGACCCGAGGACAGGACCGCCAAAGGAGAGGGAGGTGCCTGGTGGAAGGGCCTGCGAGAGCGGAAGGGGCGTTGCCGTATGGAGACTCCAACACGGGCAGGACCGGCACTGGAGCTGAAGGACAGGGGGAGAGATGAGGCCCCAGGATAAGCCAGGGGCGGGCCTTCCATGTTACAGATTTCAGCCTTTCTTCTAAGAGCGACGGGAAGTCATTAAAGGATTGATGGCAGAGGAATGGCTGGTGAGAGTTGTGTTTAACAGAGATCTGTCTGCTGTCGCTTGGTCAAGTCAAATAAGCTTGGAAAAAAATGCCCATCAGATTTGGCAACTTGGAAGTTGTTGGTAACTTAGTGAGAGCTGTTTCAGTGGATGGTAGAAGCAAAAACCAGTTTAGCAGGTTGAAAGATTGAGAGGTGAAGAAATAGATAGTACCCTTTTCAAGAAGGAAGGCTGGGAAAGGGGAGGGAAAAAATAAGAGGGGTGACTAGGGAAGGCCCAAGGGTGGGGTTTCTTTTCATATGGAAGAGACTTGAGCAATTTAAGATGCTGATGGGAAGTGTCTGGTAGTAAGAGCTTAGAGATAAAGGATGCTCAGAAGATGTCTCCCGAAAGTTTAGGTAGTGGGAGGTGGCAGAGTAAATGGAACAGAGAAATAGAGCAGAACCGTTGAGCGTGGAGGTTGGACATGAATAGCGCGGCTGTAACTGAGCTCCCCAGGTGAAGGCATGGAGAGACATGGAGGGATGGAGGTAGCTGGGTCCGTCAGGTGGAGTGTTGCCGGGCTGCTAAGAGAAAAAGGTTGACACGGAGTTAGGCGTTGGCAATGGAGCAACTGAAATCCAAAGTGATGGCTATAGGAGGCTTAGCCAGAAGAGAAAAGAAGGGAAGATGGGAGGGGTCCAAAGAGACTGAGTGGTCTGGTCAGCTCAGAGATCGGTTAGTATAGTAATAGTCGAATAAGCCAGATGGGTAGAAAATGTGACCGGATGGGAGGCTTGAATTTCTAGGCTTGAATTTGGGGGAAGCGAAGCAGTTTCCGGTTGGACAGTCTAAGGAATGGGTGGCTGGAATTGACCGCAGGTCACTGGAGGTGAGACGGAACTAAGAAGCCAGGATGTCTGACGAGGAGTCAGGGTGACCTCTGAAGTCTCCCAGGTGGGCGGGACTGAGCTAGTGGCCCAGGCCTCGGCGAAATGAGGAGGAAAGGAAAGACGTGAGGCTGTGCGGCCTCAGCGTGGGAGGGGGTAGTAGGAGGCACCATAACAAAGGACCACTGAGTGGCTGAGTGTCTTAAACAGCAGACATTTATTTTCTCATCATTCTAGAAGCCCAAGATCTAGGTGTTTGGCAGAGTTGGCTTTTTCTGTGGCCTCTCTCCTTGGCTTACACATGGCTGTCTTCTGCCTGTGTCTTCACATGGCCTTCCTTTTTTGCATGTCTGTGTCCTAATTTCCTCCTCCTTCTGAGGAATTGGATTAGGGCCCACCATAATGACCTCGTTTTACCTCTTTAAAGATCCCATCTCCAAAGTCAGTCACATTCTTAAGTACGGGGGGATTAGAACTTTAACTTAATGTGAATTTGGGGAGCACAGTTCAGCCTATAACAGAGTAATGAGAGATAGCACTTCAGCCTCTCGACCCCGAGGTGCTTGGGATATGAAAGAATAAACAGTCACCTCCCTGGGTGTCTGCTGGGAGAAGCAGGGTGCTCGAGAGAGCAGCAGATTTTAGATAGGGTCAGGAGGGAGAGGGAATACACGGGAAGAGGCAGCGGATCAGAGACAGCTGCAGGTCATCATGGGCCCTGCCGTGGCCACAATCAGATTGGGCTGATTAAGGCTGGATTTGACCTTAACCAGCATATGAGAAACGATGGTGTGGCACCTACCATGGATGGTGCTTCCTCAGTTTTAGGTCTGTTCCTTATTAGCTGTTGTTGAGCAAGTCAAATTTTATTGCAACGACCAGACATTGCCTCTAATTTAGAAGCACGTTTGAAACAACCTAACTCCTGTATAAAGAAGGAACTTGGACGCATCCCTTGCAAACTCTCATGGGATTTGTCCTTTTTCTGAGTGTGGTAGGGGTAAGTCAAGGGGTGTCAGTCTATACCACAAAAGAAAGGCAAACTTGGTGATTTACTGGATGGGGCCCCATAAGATCAGTCTTTGCGTATTCGGGGTGAAGTGGGATGACTGAGAAACAGCTATAGATAGGAGATGGAGGGGTGCTGACTAGAGGGCTCCCGTTACCATCTGCACCAAGTCAGTGAGACAGTCCCCTGCATAAAGTTGGGGGCTTGGTTGAATGGCCTCAGGGTTCTGTCTGTCCCTGGGTTCTGTAAGGAAACAGATATAGATAGGGTGCTTCACTGTGTGGGATGAAGACCAAGCATGGAATCCATGGGCATCAGCTTCCAATTCAGAACTTGGTGTGAGACCAAGAGAAGGACTGACAACTTAGATTTCGGAAAATAAGCCTCGGAAGGAAAGAAGGGTCTTTGCGCATACCCAGGCTTACCCGAGAGTAGGCCTGATCCCCAGGTAACCCTAGAACTTGTTGGGCAGACCATGGAGAACTCTGGGGCTAGAAGAAACCTCCAGGCCACCCCACCGCCCTGCTAGAGACCCCACCTCTGGGGCTCGGCCAGGGTTACGCCAGCATCCAGATTAACAGGTGAAAGAGACTCCACTCATTTCTCCACGCCAGGATTCTAGTGCACAGATTCCTTAAAACCACTCTCAGAATGAACCCAACGTGAAAGTGCTTTCCTCTAACTGAAACTAAAAACTCAGACCATTTCAGCTAGAAGATTCTGAGTCTAAAAGCTTTGTGCTGAATTGTCAGAAAACCGTTGATGCATTAACTACAGTCCAAAAAGAACACAAAATCTATTGTTTTATTCCTTCAGCCTCCATGTGAAAGCACTTAGCAGTGGGCTTGATACTTAGTAGATGCTCAAAACATGTTGGCATTACCAGCATTAGTAATAGTGTTTCTAGCTCTTGGTTACTGGAGGATACGTTTTCCTTCCTCTCCAGGGCTGTCCGTCAGTAAATGTTTATTTAGTGTGCATTGTGTAGCCAATGTAAGTAGTCATTAACTCAGAAAGAATGTCTAAGTCAGTTCAGAACATCATTCATGGAGAGGATGTTTTGCGATAGCCCACAAGCACCTGCTTGGCCCAGAACATAACTTACCTATAGTATGTGGAAACAGTGTGCATTTGTAATCTTAAAAGAGTAGAATTTTATATTGTTATTAAACTATTTATACTTAAAATAAGTATTTTAAATTGAAATTTAATATTCATTATCTTGAATATTACCATTTGAGGAAAATTAAGTTTAATTAGAAGAAGACAAGTGAATGAAAAACAATATAAATTCTAAAGGACACTATATGGTGGATTTTCAAAAGCTCGGTCAGGGCCCCTCGTGGCTTTCCTTGTCCTTGATGCTGGTATCAGCAACACTTCTATACTTGACTTTCATAATTAGAGTTTTGTTTTGATTCACAAATGCAATGGAGGAAGAAAAAGAGGAAGAGAAACTTTACTTCATGTAACTGGGAAAGAATTAGAAAACTGAAACGCAGAATGAAGGAAGGTGAAGAGAATGTACATGTGTATGTGAAGACTGCCAATAATTAGCTCTTGATCTTGACAAATTACCCATCCTCTGTCTGCTTCAGCCTTACTCGTAAAATAGGGCCAACGGTCGTATCTCTTCCCCTCGTGGTTGCTGTAGGACTGAATGAGACAGTGCTTGCAAACAACTACCACACTGTCAGTAAAGTTAGCCACTAGCAGTAATCATTGAGATCATTGTTCTCATTCCATACACAATCCAGGGAGGAACAAGCGTGGCACCAGGTCCTGGTACTGGGTTGGCTAGTTCCTTGGCTGACCCCTAGATGGCGCTGGTGCCCTAGACTAGCTGGAAAGGGTGAGCGCAAGGAAGGTGGAGGCAGGTCATCAACTGCTGTTCGACGCTCCCAGAGAACTTACACGTTTGTTTATGCGCCAGAATGAGCAGTGAAGGTGCAGGCAGATCAGCAGCATGAGGAAATGCAGTGAGAGCCCAGAGGTCTGTTGTGCTGACGGAGAACCTTTACCCACCAGGATGGGGAGAAGAGGTAGTGAGACAATGGGGGGATTCATCTGAGTACCGCCGACTCTTGCAAATGCAGACGCTGCAGGAGAAATCCGGGAAATTGAGACCTAACGTGAAGCGTCCCGGTTGTTTTGTTTATTAGATTAACTGTTCTCTCTTTTTCTCTCTCCGTTTTCTCCCCCGGATTCCACCTTACCCTCTTGTCTTTCCCTAATGCCTCTGTCTCTGCCTTTTGCGTGAACAGCGTCAAATCATGTTTCCAGAACATGGAGATCTGCAAGCGTCGGGTGAACATGTACGACACGGTAAACCAGAGCAAAACCCCTTTCATCACACACGTGGCCCCCAGCACATCCACCAACCTGACCATGACCTTCAACAACCAGCTGAACACCGTCCACAACCAGGTGAGTGGGGAGCGGAGGGGAAGGCAGGCGGGGCTCATAGTGTGAGCGACAGGAATTGTACTTTCCCCCCAAACCGAGTCAGGAGACAGAACTCCTCCAATATCACGTACAACAGACAAAATCCCTCTGCTGTCACGTTCAGCTCTGTAAGAAAGTGTGTGTTCCCAAGGTTATTTCATCTGAGAGTCCCAGGCACTCTTTGTATTGACTACTGGCTCATCGAAAGTTCCCAGAAATGACTCACTAAGGGAGTTACTTCTGAGATGGTACCGCTTACTGCTCTCCTGTCTTGATGTGGGAACAAGGTAAAGGAGATGCTGTGATCTTTTTATGACCGACATCTGCCTGATAAAGAATTCTAGAACTGGAAGGGATGCTGGCGGTCACCCAGCTCAGGCCCTTACTCCTGGCGTCCACACTGCTGGGTCCACATGGTCTCCTTTCAAGACAGATAAAACCTGTCGTTTTCCAGTTCTCGGGGAGAATCAGTTCATCAGTCTTGTCGCCAGAATTCCAGCAGTTAGAACTAAAAAGGGACCGGGAAACTGAGGTTTTCTTCCTGCAGCTTTCCAGCCTTTTGCAGAAAATTAGCAGAATCTAGCACCTAATACACTGCTCGAAATATGGATGACACCCAGGAAATAGTTACTGAATGAATAATCCCCAAGTCCTCACTCAGGCTGCCGCTGGTATCTAAGAGACTTTTACTTTTATTCCCACCAACCAGCCTTACCAGTTCCACCAAATAAATGTCCCTAGATTTTTTTCAGTCTTAATATTCAATCTTTAATGACAACAGCACACCTCTGTGTGTGTGTGTGTGTGTGTGTGTGTGTGTGTGTACACACACACACCACCCCATAGGAAAGGAGTGTATATGTTCTAATCCTGAAGTGTGAATACTCTGCTGGGCCATCTACTCCTTTCCGACAGGTCCCCTACTCCCACAGAAGAGCCACTGACCCTGTTTTCCAGGCCATTCCTGGCATGGTGTGTTGCCAAGGCCCACCTTTACTTCCCAGCCTGTCCTCTCCTTCTGCCTAAACTCTGGGAGAGGCTGCCTGGAATCTGCTGCCCCCTGGGGGCCCTTGGTGTTCTTACAATTCTCCTTAGTGGGAAGAGCTAATGTTCTCTACAGCCTGGAGTCCAAAATAATAAACATTCCCACCCAGTGCCTAGCTCAGTCCTCAGGCTAAGGCAGCCACAGCCAGTCGGGTGAACTCCTTGCCAAAATATCACCGTGGTTTTGGTCTTCATCACCAGAGCACCATCACAGTGAGTGGACTATCTTGCTGGTGCCATAAGCAGGAAGAGTAGAAGATACGTTGAAATGGGAAGGTTGGCCTAACTGTGAGGAAGGAGGGCCAGACTAAGATGCATATACAGTATTCGTTAGGCAGCAATTGGAGATTTTTGAGCAGGGTGGTGACATGCACAAAGTAGTCTTTTGGAAAGAATGTTCTAGCCTCTGTGTCCAAAACGAATTGGAAGAGAGGAAGCAGAGGCCACAGCATCACTAGTCAGGGCCTTACAGGTCCCAGGCACCAGGACAGGCCTCAGCTAAGGAAGTAGTGATTAAAAAGAGGGTTCTGGGGACGTTTTGAAGGAAGGAGCAGCAGTACCAGCGACTGGCCAGAAGGGGGAGTAGTTGAGCGCCAGCGTGGGAACTGGAGGAGATTGGTGCTAGTGCCCTGAAGAGGGAAGCCCAGAGGCAGGAAGATGTGAGGAGGGTCTGGTCTCTGGTGTGTAGAGTGCAAGCACGTGGTGGGAAGTGTGTATCTGGGGAAGCCTCCCAGAGAGGTGAGGCCATGGAGAGAACACAGAGGAAACACAAGTCGTGCCATCAGTAGCAACACAGATGCTGGCCCAATACAGATGACTGTATATAAAACAGATAAACAACAAGGACCTACTGTATAGCACAGGGAACTATATTCAATACCTTTTAGAAACCTATAATGGAAAAGAATATGAAAAAGAATACACACACACACACATATATATGTAACTGAATCACTTTGCTGTGCACCAGAGACTAACACAGCATTGTAAATGAACTATACTTCAATAAAAAATTTAAAAATTAGATTGGCCCAAAAGTTCGTTCAGGTTCATAAGATCTTATGGAAAAAGTTCATAAGATCTTACGGAAAACCCAAACGAACTTTTTGGCCAACCCAATAAAAGATGCTGGCCCACACGTGTCACACGTGCATCCCCAGTCACACTACCTGGAGGCCAATTGTGTGGTGCTGCAAAAACAGACACTTATTGTTACAATAATATCTTAAAATCTAAACATGGGCGCCAAATAATTTAGTGATTACTTTCAAATTCTTTTGCTTTGCACTGAAATTCAGCATCAAATATAAGTATAAAGATCATGTAAAATGAGACTTTATCCTTTTTATCAAATTTGACACACATGCATACCCTTCTTGAAATCCTGATTTTGTACGTGTCCACGATATCCTTGTGGCTCTTTCCCTCCTTACTTTTTTAGTGCTTGTAACCTCTAGTGGCAAAACCTCTTATAAAGGTTGAATCTGAAGCCATAGGTAACTCCACCTATCTGCTAAAGGCTCAGCATGAAGAAGACTAAGATGGGGTGAAACTGGAGAATTCTCAGTGTAGAATTTCTTTTCCTTCCGTGCGTGGCTTTGCGTCACGTGGAATTTCAATCTCAAATGCTGTCTCTTTCTGGAAGAGAAAGGAAAGAGGACATAACTTCAGTATCTATCTAACCCATCTCCATTTAAGTTCTCTTGACCCACTGGCATCTTTTCTCCCTGCCTTCCAGCTTTAGTAGTTGAACGCCAGCATGAGGATGCACCGAATTCCAACAAGTAACCCCAGTCTCAGCATGTCCCTCTCCGTCTCTATTTCTGCAGCGTATTTCTTAACAGTAACAGTGCTCTGCAAACATCTCAGGGCATCTGTAAACAGTGCTGCCCTTACACCTGAGAAAAAGGGCCCCCTGCCTGGGCCCTCCCCAGGTATGTGTGCCTCCATGCCAAGCTCTGGGTACCTGGCACCCCAGGCTTGGTTTCATCCTCCCTGGTATGGACTGTACCACCAAGTCCAAATACATTCACCCAAAGGCCCTCAAGTTGTGGGACAGAGCTGGGACAGGGAGAGAAGGAAGGCAGGCATTCAGCTCCACGTTCCAGTGGCCAAGCCAAGGAATCCAAGAGGGATTCAAACTCAAACCCAGTCTTCCAGGTGGTTATGAAAGTGTACGTGTCCAGGTGGAAGGGCAGAACGTAAGTCCTTTAGCCGATTTTTAACTTTGCAGTATTTAGACATGATATGCAGGCGTCCACTTGCATTTGCAGGCCCCATAAATGTTAGGAATAGGCCTGGATGTAAGCACCGAAGGTGGTTCTGTGTCTCATGGGGCTGCAGGTGCCTGCTTTTCCCTGCGACTTTCCAACTGTATTTCCACTCCCCTCTGTTTTTGCTTTTTTGCTCTTGGTTTTCGTTTGTTTGTTTGCTCTTCTTTGAGTTCATTTATTTGATTTAGATTCGTGTCTCCCAACATGCCACCTCCCTCATTTTTTATTTGTGTTTATTTTTGTTTAATCCCCACCATTCCTTTAGGCTCCCACCTCCACCAGTGCCACTCTTTCCTTAGCCAATCCTGAAGTCTCCATACTAAACTACCAATCTGCACTCTACCAGCCCTCAGCGGCATCCATGGCTGCGGTGGCCCAGCGGAGCATGCCCCTGCAGACGGGAGCGGCCCAGATCTGCGCCCGGCCCGACCCCTTCCAGCAAGCGCTCATCGTGTGTCCACCCGGCTTCCAAGGTAAGGCTGAGTGGACACAGCCTCTCACCTGCTCCCAAGAGGACCACCTCTGGGGCGCCAGCCCCCAAACTCTTCTGTCCTGCTAAAGCCCTCTTCATTTCTTTTGCTGAGAGCCCTGGCATCACTGAACTTGAGGGCCCCCGTACTGCGGCGGCCAGCCTAGAAACAGTGGGACTTACGTTTCGGCACCAAGTCAGCGCCTTATTATTCTCATCACCTGCCAGTGGTTTCGGCCCAGGCCCAGTTGCTGTCTGTAAATCAGCGCATTGTGTGTGTTCCCATTGTTATGCTGATGTCAGCTCTTGCGTTTCCTCACATGGAATATCCTGTGTGGCTTATCTGTAAAAAATTGCCGATCCCGACAGCCAACTAGTCCCAGTTCTTGTGAAGAATATAAATCTGTCTGGAAAGCATTTCCTGGACACCACCCCCCGACCACGTGCCCACCAGGTGATCCTTTGGCCATGCACCCCGGCCTCTTCTCCTGAAAACTCTAAGCTGGAGTTGGCCGCTTGGTTACAGTTTACACAGAAAGCTCAAGAATTTGTCTCTGAAACCCTCCTGGTGTAAGTCTACGTGGTTCAGTCTGAATCAGTGCAATTCCAGCCGCCTCACTCCTCCCCCAAGGCCTGGCTTTGACATACACAGATATATCTTCATGTCAAAAGCAGTTGTTTTCCTGCTGTAATTTGCCAACATAACTGTTCCACTTTTGGCTTTAAAGATTCCTTAATCTTTCAAAGACCTAGTCTTTGAAAACATTCAAGGCTGTTTTCGTGGTTTTTTTAAATTTTAAGTTAGAGGGAATTCCATGGCGGTCCAGTGGTTAGGACTCCACGCTTTCACTGCCAAGGGCCCGGGTTCAGTCCCTGGTCGGGGAAGTAAGATCCCGCAAGCCACGCGGCACAGCCAAAAGAAAAAAAAAAATTTTTTTTTTTTTTTTAAGTTAGAAACTAAAGGGGAGACTTCCAAAGGACCAGGCGGTATCTAGTGCCAAGGGAAGCTGAGAGCTGACACAGCGGGCTAGGAAGGTTCTCCTCGTCCAGCTGTTTCCAGTCACTTAGCCCTTTTCCCCCTTGCCCGTTGTCTGGACTAGGATTGCAGGCCTCTCCCTCTAAGCATGCTGGCTACTCTGTGAGAATGGAAAACGCGGTTCCCATCGTCACTCAAGCCCCAGGAGCTCAGCCTCTTCAGATCCAACCAGGTCTGCTTGCCCAGGTAATTCTTTCTTTATTATTACTGGTATTACCATGGTCCATGTTAATGTTGTTCACAAAAGAGCTATATCTTCGCTAATTCCCTCCCTGGCAATGAGTTAGATGCTTGAAATCATTAGAATATATCAGTAATATTCTGAATGATGCCCAGGTGAATTACCTCCCTAAGTATCTAGCTTACAATTACAAGAAGAAATTTAGACACAGGGAGAGTCTGGGGAAATTATCACTGTATCTTTGCAATGCAAATTAATATGGGAGACCTAGGGTTTCATCCTAACTGTCTGTGACCCAAGGCAAGTCAGTTAGCATTTCTTCCTTGTAAAATTTAAATTATTTTTTTAAAGCCAAAAAGAGCCTTGGAGATTATCTCTTTGTTTTATAGTTGAAAACCAGGATCACAGAAGCTTTGGGCTGGAACCTTCCTTATCTCTTCACACAGGTACTCTGACAGATTCTTAGAATGAAATCACAGAGGTGAAACTGGTTGAAAATATGTAAAGCGTTGTGGAAATTTTAGGTAACCATAGCGGTGTAATGATAATAGTAATCAATCCTTAATGTCACTTGAACCTTAATAACAAATACATCCTCATTATGCCGGCACTTTACAGTTGTTATTGATTTAATCCCCACAACATAGTAAAGTATTTGTCTCCTTTTGACAAATAGGGGGACTGAAGCACAAGCACCGGTTCGAAGTCACACGGCAATTAGGTGGCAGAACCAGAACAGAAACCCAAGACACTGGCATCTGTATTTTTACCACCATGCTGTACTGTTTCTGTTGTTGGGCGTCAAGGACAGCTTGACCAAAATGTCGTTAGTTTAGAGGCACTTTTGTTTTTAAGTAAAGTTGGTTCCCAATGATACTTACTTATGGTGTCTTTTGTTGAATAGAGGTTTGGGGTTTTAATATAGTCAAATTGCATAGGTCTGTTTTGGGCTCACTCTATGCTATTCCATCATCCTCTCCAATATCCTATTGTCTTAACTATTATGACTTTAATATATGTCTGGTATCTGGTCAGAAAAGCCCTGCTCCTATATTGTTCTTCAAAATTTCGCTGTCTATTCTTATCCCTTTGCTTTTCCGTGTGAATTTTATCATCACCTTTACATAAGAATTTTGGTTCCAAAACAAGCCAAAACAAAACCCAAAATTTCCTGGTTTGTATTTATTGGACTTGCATTGGATTTATATTTACTTTTAGGACATCCTTATAATATTAAGTCATCCCTGAACATGGTATAACTGTATATAAATTACCTTTTATTCCTTTCACTAAAGTTTTCTTTTGTTAGAATAATTCCTAAATATTTTACAGTTTTGTTATTAATAACTCTTTTAACTGTATGTTCTAATTATTTGTCTTTGGTTCATAGGAATGTAACTGATTTTTCTTTATTGAGTTCGTTATCTAGCAATCCTTCCAAACTCTGATTAGTTCTGATTGTTTCTGTGAATTCCCTTGGATTTTCTATGTAGACTATCTTTTCATTTACAAATGATGCAGTTTTGTTTCTTCCTTTACAATCTTTATAACTTTTATTTATTGTCCTTATATCACTGTGCTGCCAGCCCCTCCACAACAACGTTTAATAACAGTGTTAATATTGAACATCCTTAACTTGAACCTAACTTTAAAGGAAATTCTTCTAGCTGCTTGCCATTAGGGATTTTGTTTACTCTGAAGAGTTGATAGGGACGCTTCTTCAAGTTTGCTAATTTTTAATGAATTAATATTAAGTTGCATCAAATGTTCTTTCTTCATCTATTGAAATGCTCCTGTGTTTCGGTTTCTTTATCTGTTAGTGTACCAAGTTACTTAATAGATTTTGTAATGTTAAACTAACCCTGTATGTCCAGGGTGAACTTTATTTAATCATGTTGTGCTTGATGTGTTTGTATGCTTTTCAATTCTGGATAGTTTGCAAACACTATAGCTAGTATTTTTGCATCTATGTTCGTAAGTGAGAAGCGGCATGAATTTCTCTTTCTTGTAGAATCTTTATCTGCTTTGGGCATCGAGATTACACCAATCTCATAAGATATGCTGGATATTATTACCTCTTCTTCTGTTTTCTGGAACAGCTTGTTTGAGATTGATATTAGCCATTCTTCATCTCTTTGTTCTTATGTCCAAATTGAGACTGCAAATGACCACTAACACCAGCTTCCGATGGCACAGAAAGCTGTGTCTTGCTGAAAGTTTGTAAACAGAGAACCTTCAGTGTATAAAGCACACCTTCTACTCCTTCCTCTGTCTCTGGTCCTCATAGCTCCCTTTTGTTTGCAGTAGGAGTGGCTGGGCCCGTGAGCCATGGTCGCTGAGCCTGCACGTCAAAGACATGGTAGACCAAAGTGTCTTGACATGCAGAGACGCCTAAGAGAGATTAAGTTTAAAAAAATAAAATAAAAAAAGTCCTGTCCTATCTAGCATCACTGTGTGTCTTTTTGTTTATTGGTTGCTTTTGATTTTTCTGTCACTCAATTCATGCCAATATGTTAGCGTATTAAGGTCGAGCTTTCCTAGGTTTTTGGGGTTTTTCTCTTTTTTTGGCTACATTGGATCTTCGTTGCTGCGCACAAGCTTTCCCTTGCTGCACACAGGCTTTCTCTAGTTGCGGTGAGCGGGGGCTACTCTTCATTGCAGTGCGTGTGCTTCTCATTGCAGTGGCTTCTCTTGTTGTGGAGCATGGGCTCTAGGCGTGCGGGCTCGGTAGTTGTAGCTCGTGGGCTCTAGAGCACAGGCTCAGTAGTCGTGGCTCACGGGCTTAGTTGCTCCGTGGCATGTGGGATCTTCCCGGACCAGGGCTCGAACCCATGTTCCCTGCCTTGGCAGGCGATTCTTAACCACTGCGCCACCAGGGAAGTCCTCTCCTAGGTATTGTTTAATGGTCCCTTCAAAGGACGAAAATAAGCTAACTTCTAAAACTAGTAGGGCAGCTATAAAAAAAAAAGAAAAAAAGCAATAATTAAACACGCAAGCTGACGCCTTCATTTTTCTTGGGATAAATTTCTAGGTATCAGGCGGAGGCACTCCAAAGATTATTACTTTAAATATATCCCAAAATTCTGCATATTTCTTTTTATCTAATAGTTACACTTTTTCCAGGAGTTAATCTGTGAAAGTTTATAGAGTCTTTTAAATCCATCCCTCATGTTAGCTTTGTTTGCTCTGCCCTTTTCTGCCCCACCTCCCAGCAGCATCACATGTCCCTCAAAGGACATGTCCCTCTCTCTGGGGCACCCCAAAGATGTGTTCATGGAAGAAGAGAGTGTAATCACACCCTCTCATTTCAGTGACACGAGGGTGATATGGATTGCCTTACCAGTAACATTTTTTTGATACTGCCTAAAAGGAGCTGTCACCTCTGTCCTTCCAAGCCCCAGCCCAGAGCTGGCATCTTGACCACCATCAGAAACTATGAATGAGTAGGTAAAGGTAGAGAGATGGGAAGTACAGTTCTTGATTGATACAGTATTGAATTTATCTCACTTTTCAAATGGCAAGATCCCAAACCCGCTTTGACCCTTCAGAGCCCCCAGGATATGGAGATTTCTGTTTGCCAGATCCTTGTAGACTCTGCCCTGCCATGAAGAAGTTTTGTGCATTCTTCTAGGCAATCAGCTTGTATCACCTGAACCCCCTTAAATGTTTCCCTAAGGATAAACCACTGGCTTGGACTCTTTAAACTGTTAAAATACAAAACTTCGATGCTTCTCAAAACCTTCTCTGGTTATTTTCAGCCAGTCTTTCCAACCATTCTGTCTTGCCGTCTGTGTCAGTCCTGCTTGGTGCCTGATATTGTTAATGAATAAGGAAGACTCTTTCATACCACTTTTATGCAGTTACCACCAACACCTGATCCTGAATAGGGCCAGCACTTTTATGTATCATCTCCATAAAAAGAGGTAGTAGTTTGGCTGAGAGCATGGGCTGTAGAATTTGACCGCCCATGTCCAGGTGCCAGCCGCACCACTTACTGGCTGTATCACTTTGGGGAAGTTATTTTTGAATTTAAATATAATTAATTATTATCATCGATATTGTATCATATTATTTTCAGCTGAGCCTCATAATATACTATGATTCCATTTCTTTTCCTGTACAACGTGTTTTTCCTGGAATTAATGATTGTCTCATCTTTTCATTGGGTCAGTTTCCTCTATGTCTATTATTATGCAGCCCCAAACTCTTCCAGAGTTCTAAAAGACTTGTGTGTTTGATGTGTTGATGTGTTTGAGCACGTTGTTCAGTCGTTGTTATGCTTCTCTCTTTCTGAAATCTTTTAAGACTCTCCTTGTCTGCAGTGGTCTGAGATTTCATGACTGCATGTTTCCTTGTGAGTCTTTTAGAATACATTGTCCTGGACAACCTATTTGCCCTTTTTACCTGGAGAATTTTCTTTTATTTTTGCCTTTGTTAACTTCTTCCCTTCCATTTTCTCTGTTCCCTCTTTGCAGAATTCTTATTAATTAGGTGCTGGTGTTTCTGAAGTGATCTAATGATTTTCATATCTCCCCCTGACCCTGCCCACCTTTTTGTCTCTATATATTCGATCTATGCTACTTCCTAATATTTTCTCAACTCTATGGAATCATTAATTTCTGTTGTCATAGGTCTCATTTCTAAGAGTTCTTTCTCATTCTCTGAATATAGATATATCTTCTTATACATGATCTTGTTTCATGGAGATATATAGATAGATAGATATATTTTTTTTACCTCTATGAGGACATTAATTATATATATTTTTTGAAATTTTCTTCTGATTCCTACACTGTTGTTGTTTCCTCTGAGTTTCATTTTTTTGTTTTAGTCTCTTTCATCTTAGAAGCTTCCTTTAAAATCTGACAATCCCTGGCTGTTCATTCATATCTAAGACTGAAGCACTGAAATAACTGGAGAGCTTCAGGGGCAGGGCAGTGGACTTCTCCATAGCTGAATGTGGGCTTCTGTATAGACCAGTAAGGAGTGAGCTCAGCATTTTCATTGGCAGATCCCCTCTTGTCAAATATGTCTATATATTTTTTTCTCTTGGAATAGTCAGTTTCCCTAGAGAGAATCCTCCAGGCTCCTGCTTTGAGACTGGGGAGGCTGGGTAATAATTCTACATACCAGGGATCTGGGGGTGAAGACATCTCATAGTTTAATATACAGACTTGTCCTTAGATTCCTTCAGTCTGTGAACTCAGTAATCGCCCTTCTGGTTAACAGCTTCTAAAATTTTGTTAACTGTTATTGTCACTTCCTGTTCTCTTTGTCCTATGGCTCTATATATTTTTTTCATTCGTTCACTGTCATTTTAGTTGAGCTTAAAGAGGGAGAGCAGTAAATGTATGTTTAATTTACCATATTTCCAGGCAAGCTATTTAACTTCTCTGTGTTTCAGTTTACTCATTTGAGAAAAGGGAGGGGAAAACGGTCCCTACCTCACAGGATTGGTCTTAAGAGAAAGTCAGAAAATCTATTTATGGTCTTAGTTCTATGCTTGGCACACAGTATGCATCCAGAAATATCAGTGCTAATCTTATAAAGCAGTAATAAATTATAGAAATATCTGATGAAGTGTTGTCTGAAATGAGTTGAACACATCAATCAGTGATAGAGGTACAAAAATATCTCCCTTTGAAGTAAAATGTTAATATTCATTTTAGGGAAATAGGGAAAAAATAATGTCCTTAGCTTGATATCAAGATGTATTATTTTAAAATGACATTAGTCAAAACACATGCTTTTTATGAGATCTGAAATAAGTTCCAGGCAAAATCAGTAGAAATCTTACTGCCAGTGAAACTTATTCATTTAAGCTTTTGAGCTCATAACTGTTTCAGTCAATTAAATTATTTTTCTGCTCACCGTGTTTGAATTCAGTAAACCTGAAATACAGTTAAGTATAGTTACTTGCCTTGGTAGAACTGCTTCCTTCATTTCATCAACAGACATTTATTAAGCATTTACTGTTTTATCTGTGGTCCCTGAGCTTTCTGCCTCTATCAAAAAAGATCAGTAAGCAAACAGGCAATATCTACAAGGTATACGAGATTTCACTGGGTCTCATCTGCCACAGAGATGACAGGATAGACCAGGTGAACGATCCACTCAGGTCTAAACTGCGGCTATATCATTTTATACACATCACTGCTTATTAAGCCTTGACTCAAATTTGTAATCCACTTCCAGAAGTGCTTGTTTGTACACGTGAGCCTAAACACACGCACAGTTTGTGGAGCTCTACATTATATTAATTACCCAGTGTCAGTCATCTCCATCCCAATGGAAAGAGAGATATAACTAAGATCCCAAATCTTTTAAGTCCTTGATCTACCCAAGAGGAATTTTACCTTAGTGGTGTTCCTTCAAGTGTCCAGCTTTGGACAGCTGTGTTCATTGTGAATCATTTAATAACCAAAGGCAAGCAGAATAGTGACTGAAGATACAGAGAGCTCAAAACACGATACACGCACGTGCACGCACACGTGTAAGTCTGTTCAAGGAGGAATCAAGAAAGTTCGTTTTAGACTTCTTAGAAAACGCTTAATATTTACAAAGAATCAAGCTGCGACTCCCCCACCGTCTCATTTTTGCTTTGAGGAAAAGTCGCGGTAATTCTCAGGTAAGCTTAAGGTCCCAGCTAAGGATTGTACGTCACACTCGCCTGCCCTCAGTTGCAGGCAAGTATCGGATACTTGGTGATCTCAGAATTATGTTAACTTAGATTCAGAAGATAACACAAGTTGGACCTCTAGATTCTAGCTGATAAACACAAGGCAAAATATTAAATAAAGGATACTAGACAGAAAACTTCTTGAGGGCAAGAAGTTACCCTTGTATGGCCCAATGCAACTACCTCAATCTCTTGCACGTAATTGTGTGACAGAATAAATCAATAAATGAACTCTTGGAAATTTTAAGCTTTGTTCATTAGAGCAAATTTATAAATAAATCATCCTTCAATGTGAATGAATTGCTTCCATACAGTTCTTTGCCCATATCCTTATTATCTTCTGTTGACGTCCCATGTGCTAATTTTATCTCCCCTGGATTTTGAGGCCAAAGAGCAGGTCTCCACTTTCACACCTATCACAGGGTCTAGCACAACTGTGGGCACAGAATAAGTGCTTGACTCATGCAGATTGATTTTATGACTAACACACATGGTGACAGCAAACGTCCTCTGTCCTACAGCAGGCCTGGCCAAGTGGGACCCAGCAGATCCTGCTTCCCCCGGCGTGGCAGCAGCTGACTGGGGTGGCCACGCACACGTCGGTGCAGCATGCGACTGTGATTCCCGAGACCATGGCCGGCACCCAGCAGTTGGCCGACTGGAGGTAAGCGAGGCAGCAGGCACGTCTGGGATGGGAGGCACGTCTACCACTGACCCAGAGAGCTGCCGGGCTGGCCTGTACCAGAATCTCCTGCTTTTTAAATTAAAAAGATTATTAGGCGGAATAGACTACAGTGTAATGAGAGGTTATTTTTAAATAAATGTGTACCAGGACACTAGAAAATCAGCTTCATTACATTATGGTCAGTTGTCATTTTCAACCCAAAATTCAGTTCCATTATTTGATCACCAGTGTAATTCACCAGACTTGGCATGGGACGATTTTTTGGTTGTTTCTCAGAATTAAATTCCACTCCCAGAAAACAAAGATTTGTCACCAGCGAAAGGATGCGGAAGAGAGTCCCCGGGGCTCCTATGCAATTCCGGGAAGTGTTCTCGAGGTGTTCTGAGACGCGAGCACACTGGAGTCATCGCAGACCTCCCAGGGGAGGCTTGACAGAAAGGGCTTTATTTGGGATGATACACTCTGGTGTGTTTGCTGAGTGTGTCTCTTCAGTTGATAGTCATATCTTCGAGATCCAAGTGCACTTTCCGCAGACCCCAGAGGCAACCAGCTGACAGCCACCAGCATGCCACACCCCCTGCATCTGTTTCCAGAGCCCCCCACCCCATCCCGCTCGCCAGCTTCATCACTGACACGTCGCTCCGTTGTTTTTATGGCCGCTTTCCACTTTTCCTTGTACCTGCCACCCACCCCACGCCAACACCACCACCATGCCCCGCTGCACCAGTGCAGAACCAAATGGCAGCCCCCAAGTTGTCCCCAGCTTCCCGTGGCCCCCTGCACTGTCTCTCTTTCAGCCCAAACAGCGGGGCAGATCACACCCCTCACCCTCTTGACAGTCTCCATACCAACCATGGAGCCTCCGGACAGCTCCTTTTCTGACCTGAAAGGCTACTGTGAATGAAGAGCTCTGGACAAAAGGTCGAGAGGTAGAGAGACAGGCCCCCAGTCCAGCCTCAACTGCAGCTTCCTCTGTTCTGCCAGTTAATTTTCTAATTACTAATATACTAATTCTAATTTAATTTACTAAGAAGAAGAGAGGAACACGGGCTGTTTATCACAGCCCCATTCACTTCCCACTGACAGCACTCCCCCTACATTTCCCCCCACTCATTGGCAGCATTTTCAAACCAGGTAAAACTGGGGTCATGTCTGGCCCTGCAGGACCTGGGAAAAGTTACTTAACCTGTATGAGCCTTGGTTCTTCTTCAGTAAAGCGGGGATATTCGTCTATTCATAGGATCGTTGGGAGGTTTAAATTTAAGATAAAGAAACAAAGCACTTGACTGAATTTAACATACCCTGCCAGCGCCTGGTACATGACAGGCAGTAAATAGATCTGTTATCTGCCCTTCCCCCATTCCCACTGGTTCATGCTCAGCAAGACCACCTTCCCTCTTCAGCTCATTAGGAACAGCAACCAAGTGGAAAGCTGTTTGACCAGTTGTGGTTTTTTCCTCACCCCTTCTTCTGAAAGACCACACATACGCTGTACTCCTTCTTTCCTTTGTCTTTCAGCATTTCTAGCTCATTGAATTTCAGCAATACTCACTCACTCATGCATATTTTCTTATCCCTCATCCCTCCTCATCTCTGATCTGGTGACCACAGAAGACACCTAAAGCCGACACAGTTTCTTTTCAGTCTCTTCTCCATTTCATGTGTGGTCCAAAGAACATCTGTAATCATGGCTAATAAACAAAAGAGAAGTACCAGTGCTAGACCTGTATCAAAGGAAAAAGAGTGCCATGTCTGTAGATGAAATAGCAACAAAGTAAAGAAGCTACAACATCAGTTTCTAAAGCTCATGGAAATGTCCAAAAGTGTCTTCCTACTTCTTTTTTTCCTATTCATCTTTCTCCCTAAGTTTCAAATATAAATTTCATAATATTTTAAAAATTCAGATGAATTCTATACCTTTTCATTTTATTATGTATTAAATGGGTTTTTATGGGCAATTCTCTTAATTCATCACTACTCTTAATATTTCTGTGGGAAAACAAGCCTTTGAGCGCCACACAACCCAGATCCCATATAACCCATTTTCAGGATAATGGCTGGCAGTGTTTCTTATCAGCATGTGTCTGACGTTAGTAATTTTCACTTAGTACCAAACTCTATGCATGTCTAGTCAACCTTCAGTTAATCTAATTGTTCATTCAGGAAGCGTGTAACTCATTAATCAGCTGCTACACGCCCGAGCATTGTGCTAGCCGCTGAGAAAATTCTAAAGTGTTAACACTTCGGAACGCCAGAAACATACGGCGCCCAGTCTTCGAAGTTTGTTTTTCACATAAACTACAATATCCTCCCTTATAAAGTGGTATTACTAAGATATCCTGCCTCCCTCACAGAGTGGAATCACCCACCGAAGGCACTTGGTAAATTCTAAAATAAAATACACAGCACAGTCACCTGTTCAGGGACTTGAAAAGCTGGAGGGAATATTTATTTTCTCTCCCCAGAACTTAAGCTGAGTCTGCCTACTTGGCATCTCCCTGCTTGAAATGCCCTCTTTCTCACTCACCAAGTTGTGTCCCTGCCACTTAAATGTTACTGCACCAGGGAAACTTACCTGTTGAAGTCACCTGGGGTGGCTCCTCCCTTCAACAACTCTCTGGGTAGTGAGAGACCCACCTTTTGGGTTTAGTTTGGCTTTTAATTGGGGAGGGAACTTTATCTTATAAACGAGCTCTGTTTCTATAAAACCAGTAAAGAGCCTCTTTTCCCATCTTTCTTTTAGGAACACGCATGCTCACGGTAGCCATTACAATCCCATCATGCAGCAGCCGGCGCTATTGACTGGTCATGTGACCCTTCCAGCAGCTCAACCCTTAAATGTGGGCGTGGCCCACGTGATGCGGCAGCAACCTACCAGCACCACTTCCTCCCGGAAGAGTAAGCAGCAGCAGTCCTCTGCGAGGTAGGTGGTGAAAGAGCCTATCCCTGTAGGAAGGAGACCTCGAGGAGCTTGGAAGTTAAAGATCTGGATCCCTGGAGTGGAACAGGAAGTGGCCGGTAGAATTTGCTAGACCATGTGGGGAGCACTAGGGTTTGAAGGAGGCACTCATTCTGAGGTCTGAGTGCTGACCCTGCCAGCACCCAAAGGTTGGGGGCCTGGGACCACAGTGTTCAGTGTCTGGGCCTTGAGCGGTTCTCCACTTCTCTAGAAAACACTCAGGCTGACCTCTGAAGTTGCATTTTCAAAACCATAATAACTTTATTTAAAAGTAGTAGAGGGAATTCCCTGGCAGTCCAGTGGTTAGGACTTGGTGCTTTCACTGCCATGGCCGCCCTGTCAATCCCTGGTCCGGGAACTAAGACCCAGCTTCCGGTGCAGCCAAAAAAAAAAAAAAAAAAAAGGTAGTACAGAAATGTGCTTTCTTTGAAATCTAAGATCAGAAATTTAACTCATTTAGCTACTTGCTTAAATATAAGCAGTAACTTTGGTTAATCCTAGACACTGACCAGCAGAGCAATAATCTTTCCCATTTCCTTTAAATCCAGTTTCATCTCCATGAACTCTTAAAAATCAAGATTGACAAAGGCCATGTGCTGTTTAATTGCATTGATAAGGTATTTTGGAAAAGGTTAAACTATAGGGACAGAGATCAGATCAGGAGCTGCCAGGGACTAGGGTTGGAGAGGAGAGGATTGACAAGGAAAGAGCATAAGGGAATTTTTCAAGGTGATGACAGAGTTCTATATCTGGATCGTGACGGGGGTTACCTGACTGTATATTTGTCAGAACTCATCAGACATTTCAAAAGGGTGTCTTCCACCGTCCGTAAATACCTCAAGAGACCTGACTTTTAAAAAATAGAGATTTCCCAAAAAAATTTTTTTTTAATTTTTTTAAAAAATAGAGATTTCCAAACAAACGAACAAACAAGAAAATCAAGATTGTGTGGGGGCAGAATTTTTCCTGCATCTCTCTCCAGTGGCACTGGCTGGGAGATACCTAATTGCTCGTTTGGAATAGGCTAATCAAGAGAAGTCTAGTATAGGAAATGTCTAGTGAATTTTGGTTTTCTACTTCCTTGTGTAGGAAGGTGCCAGAAATTAGGCCCGCCCTTTTTCATTCTTTTTCACTTGAAAACTAATCCAAGAGCTGACTTCCTTAAGTTGTCATCCTTCCCGAACAAGATTCTTATTTGGAAGTTTCTGACAACTTAGGGAAATTCATGTCAGATCAGTGGCAGGCTTCCAGAATGCTTTTGCGTGGCAGCCCTGTGACAGCACACCCGTGTCTTTGTTAGATTGGGTGGCAACAGAAGCCACTGTCTCGATCCTCACGTGCTGTCATGCTCACCCTGGTAGGTGGTCGCCAGAACCCTGGTCTGGCCAGGAGGTGGGGTTTAGCCTCCTTGTAGCTCACCTTGGCCAGGTAGGGGCAGGAAGAACCCTTGGCCTCTGACCTGCTGGCAAGTCCCTCTTTCTTGCCTCCTCACCACCCAGCTGCCTTTAGGAAGGCTCATTGCCAGTGCATTTCAAGATCAGTATCACTGTAGTGAAAATTAGGTGTTTTCCTATTTTTTAAGACCAGTGCCTTAGGCATAACAGTTGGGAAGACCAGAAGGCTTTCCCCTGTCAGGTGGTGCCATCAGGCATACTTTTCTTTAACAACACCAAATGGACCATATTTTAACTGCTCGAGTAGTGAAAACATAATCTCAAAATTGTAACGTATTAGTAATAACAAATACGTAGTTCTGTGGTAAGTACAAGGAATGGGACAATCTTATCAGTAACACTTCTTACTACGAGCCCCCCAAAAGGAACAAGCAACATATCTGATATCAACTAAATAGAAAATTAAATAGATCTGCCTTTATGGAATTATTTTCATCTTTATTGCCATCCCTTTAGCTAGAAGATGCTAGAATCTCTAAGGACATATCACAGTCTTAAGTTTCATCATAGGCTGGCTTTGATCTCACTGTACAGATAGGACCAAGGTCAGCAAGGGTTGATGGGGAGGGGAAAAGGTAAGGTATTTTTTTCTCCAAAGTTACCAGAAACTACATTGGCTGATTTGGTAAGTAATTTTGAGTTGATCAAAATCAAGATTAAAAGGTCCCTTTTTAAGGATACCTTTTCCTCTTGCATTTTTCCTGATTTTTCATTGCAGTTGAAACAGACTGGTAAGGTTCCTGTGATGCCCATGTGTCAAAATCCAAAAAAATCGTTCTTTGAAAAATTATACCCACGCAGATACTTTTATGGTCATGTCCATAAAAGGAGGAAGAAGGGAAAGCTAAACTTTAACATTAGATCCTTTAGATCCAGGAACTCTTAGGAAGTGCGTGTTTTCGTGTAATCAGTGGTAAACCAGCCATTAGCAAGGAAACTGAAGCTTTCTGTGCAGATACCTTTCTTCCACCTCTCAAACAAGAGCTAAATACATTGGCGAGGATGACCAGACTGAGCTCAGGGAGTTGGGCCTCGACCCTGAAGACAGGGGGCCGCATTGGGGCAGACACCCCTGAAATCCTGGGCGTTACGTCTGCCCCCACAAGACCAGCCCAGTCATGGGTCACAGCCCTGTGCCCTCTCCTGAGAGCCCTGACTACTCCCTTTGTCCCGCTGGGGGCGGGTGCAGGGGGCCAGGCCAGAGCCCAGAGAAGGCCAGGCTGCTGCCCCCGTCTGTGTCGCAGCTAACTGGAAGAGAGAGCTCCACAGGCCGCCGCTTCTGCAGTCACATTAGGTCTGAGTGCCCTGGTCCTCTACCTGTTTTACGGAGACTTGGCAAAGCTGGTGTTTCTAGACAATTGAGCTCCTCGGAAGGAGCTGCCGGGTCTGACCCTCTCCGTGAGCGTGTGTGGCTTTGTCGTTCCAGAAACGTCTCCACCTGTGAGGTGTCCTCCTCTCAGGCCGTCAGCTCCCCGCAGCGGTCCAAGCGTGTCAAGGAGAACACGCCTCCGCGCTGCGCCCTGGTGCACAGCAGCCCGGCCTGCAGCTCCTCCGTCACGTGCGGCTGGGGCAACGGGGCCTCCAGCACCACCAGGGAGCGGCAGCGGCAGACGATAGTCATTCCTGACACCCCCAGCCCCACGGTCAGCGTCATCACCATCAGCAGCGACACGGATGAAGAGGAGGAGCAGAAGCATGCCCCCGCCAGGTGAGGCTGTGCCACCTTCAGACTCCAGGAAGGAGCGGAGTTGCGTTTCCGTCTCGCATGGAGACAGTTATGGTGGATCTGGACCACCTTGCATTGTCCAGCCTGATGACCCCTCTCTCCCGGCCCCTGAATTTTGGCTTTGCCGTGTCCTGGAGCCCTAAGGTGATTTCAAGGGAATGTCAAACAGATTTTCCATAATTGTTGAAAGCCGAAATGATTTTGAGTCACTTTGGTCTTAAAAAATAGTCACCGGCCCTTTACACTTGGGGGACGTGAGGCCATAAAAATCAGGCACACGGTGCCAGTGTATTTCGAGCCTCGTGCGCTAAAAATCTCTGCCTCGGGCTATTGAATTTATTCCTAGTTGGTCAGGCTGTTTCTCTAACACTGCCTTGGCTCTCTCAGAATTTGAGGTAATTGTCCAATTAATCAGAAGGTTTCCTGTGTCTGATTAACCCCATCTATGGAACTGCCAGTTGGCTCTTCACCCAGAGAGCATTACTGTTTATTCCAAAGCAGTAAGAACTCATTTCACTCTCTATATGCTTCCTGGGGAGAGGGAAGAAATATTTATTATATTTGCGAGACTGTTCACCCTAGTGCCAGAGCCTCTTCTCTACACTTTCCAGCCAGACTGCAACGGAGTGCAGTGTGAGCTTGGGCTGTCTGATGGTCCCCTGGAACTTGCCCCTCTGAACGGTCGGTCCCCTGGCCTTCAGCACCCCCGGGCCTCGGGACCTTGTAGATCCACAGTCCCAACCTGCGGGCCCCTCCCTTTGGGACCCAGGAGCTGGGAAGGGAGGCCTGCCCCACGCTGCCAGTCAGCGCACATCCCATGACCTGATGTGAAGCTTAACTTTAACAGTTAGGCCCGAATTACTAATTCCTGATTGGATACAATGTCTCTGATTATAATCACAAACCCTTTTGATTAGATAATAAATTCCTACACTTAAAATCATTACAAGATGTGCAGATAGAATGATTCAAACATTCTCACTACAGCTATTTCTTCCTGCATGGGGCATCCCATTCCCATCTTTATAATGAACTCAGTGTCTTATCTTCTCAAGATAGGGCTAGTGTATCTTTCATTCCAGTATCCTCTTTAGTGGCCCAGCCTAGGCTTCAGTGTGTCTCAGAGAAGCATATCGTGGAGCATTTCTGGTCCTAGCATTGGGCCAGGCGCTAGAGGGGCCACGGGGCCGGGGGCATATGGGGCTCAGTGCTTCATTCCCAGGCTGCCTGTTCCAGAACTGGGCTCAGTTTCCTTTTGGAGGACAGTCCCAAGTTGAGTCAATACCCCGTCCTGCCCAGTGCCTCGTGCCTCGCCTGCCCTTCCCAAAGAGAAAGGCTCCTCCCGGCTGGCTCCGGCCCGGCCCCTGGCCTGGAGCAGCTTGTGCACACATCTGTAGCATCAGGCACGAGAAGGACCAGAAACCTTTGCCCTTTGCCACAACTGGAAAAAGGTGATTTTAAAATCCGACAACTGACTAGATTGGAATATCATTTTGACATTTGAATTGACACAGAATCTCAACCTCTGTGCTCCAGAGAGAATTGGATAGTGGGTCTGAGGAGAAGGAGGATGAGAGAGCCATCTCTCCACCTGTCAGGCCGCTGCCGGGGCCGTGAGCGCAAAGCGAGCCAAAGCACAGGCTGCTTCCGCAGCAGCTCCGGGGCCCAGAAAGAAGAGAACTGGGGTACTTGACAGCATGTGAGGACCTTGGTGACTCCACAAATGAGTCAAGACGTAGGGGAGGGCAGGGAAGGAGCTGACTGCCAGGTGCGTGTGTAAGCGACAACCACAGACAGCGACAGTGGGCTGCTGAGTACCAGAGCTTCATACAGTGGAAAGCGCAGGGGACGGCCTGCCCAGGGGAACGCAACACACCAGAGAGGTTCCGCCAAATGGGGGAAGCTGCAGGCTGAGGCCCGCGCGTAATCGAGACGGGTGTCGGCTGCGCACAGGTGGGAGGGGAGGGCACAGAATGGGATGATAGTGTTTTCTGGAGGGCTCAAATGATCCTTAAAGAATGTTTTAGGACCCAGGAAGACAGGCAAGTGTATTTGAGTCTGAGGAGGATCAAACAGAAACCAGTAGCTATTTTATTCATAGCAAACCCGCCGTGTAATGTGACCACGTTAATGTGACTGCATCTTGTAATGAGAAAAAAAAAACAGGGAAATACGATTACTCATTCTTAGATATCAGAATTATGGCAAACTTTAACACTGGCCCCACTGGTAAGATACTACGCTCGGAACCACAGGTGCTACATAAATAAGGTGGACAGCCTCTGTCCTCAGGAGGTTTGCAGGGTAATAAGCTAGGTAAGACGCTTGCAAATCATCATAACATAAAACAGAATATCAGCCCCTGGAAGCTAGCAGAGGCCTGTGGGGATGCAAAGGGGAAGTAGCTTGAGGAAGTAGCAGGGGAGAGGAGGCGTTTCAAGGTCAAAGGTCCTGATGGGTGTGGACAGTGGGTAGAGGAGGTGAGACTGCAAATTCCAGCGAGATAGGTGGTGGGCGGAGCCTCAGAGGTGGGCAGAAGGGATCAAGAGCACGTGGGGCCGCTGATCAGAGAGAAAGGGGGAGGCAAGGAAAGAAGGGACTTCAGATTGGAAAGGGAGATTTGAGGGTCTCTCCTTAGGTGGGCATGGCCAGCTTTGCGAGGAGCTGCTGAGGAGCTGGTGGGAAAGCATCAGTCCTGGGAAAACAAGGACGTGCCCCCAGGTGCAGCCCTCCAGCTGGAAGCTTCTCTACCTGTCAGTGCTCCAGTGTGAACCGTGGAGACTTCGCTCCTAGATCCTGACCGTTCTTGTTCCCAAACCTGATTTCTCCCAGCCGTGAGCATCTCGATTCTGATCTTCTGTGCCCCTGACCTCATTTCCTATTTGCAGCTCACCCCCAGTGCTAGCTCTGTGACTCTGCCTGAAATGCCGATCACTCCCCATCACGTGACTCAGCCTCAACACAGCAGCCAGAGAGCGGGGGTAGGGGGGGTGATGCTCACAGGGGCGGTGAGCACGGACCACATGGCAGCGTCTTTTAGAGCCGACGTGAGACAAATAATAGTAAATCCACCTTTTTTAGGACTAAGCTTGTCACTAAATCTCTGGGACCAGCTGATAATTGCCTAGAATTTTCAGAAGAATGCCAAAGCAAAATTATCATTCCTGCCCCCCAGTACGTGGCACTGTTCGTTGCCAGATTAGGTGGATGGTCAGCAAGTCCTCCTTGTAAGGAGGACTCCAGAGCATGGGGCAGGCTGGGGGCGAGTGAGTTAGAGAGGAGGGGAGTCATAACAAACATTCCCCAGGTGTTCTCACCTGCACTTCCTGTGCATCATTCGATGGAATAGACAAGGCCAGTAGTTGTAGTCCCATTTGATAGATGAGGAAACTGAGGCCCAAGAAAGGTAAGTGACTCGCCCAGATTGACAAAGTTCTAAGTAGCAGAATTAGGATTCAGGTTCTGTGACATTGAGGAAATGGCAGTCTTAATTACCGGCAGAAATAATGGATTTCTCTTCAGTCATTAATTCAACACATTATAAATTGTGTCCTGTGCTTCCTCTGACCACCACCATGCCCACACCCATGGTCACACCCACTGTGTGCAGGGCACCAGGCCAGGGCAGTGGGAGAGTCCAGGGTACGTTCACTGAGCCCTGACTGGGGCGAGGCATTGATTGGTCAGAGTGCTGGGGCTCTAGCAGCAGGCAGGGCAGAAGTCAGCTCTTCTCATTCTTTAAGAAGATTTGAAAAAGTGAGGAGGCCGAGGAAGACCCAGCAGCCTCCTCTTTCTCGATGTTGGACGAGGGGGCCCTGTGGTCATGGCTAGAGAATTTGCCTAAAGATAGCAAACAGGTATTTTTCTGGGTCCCCCAGGATTAGGAAGTAGAACCAGTCCTATTTTAAATATATTTAAATGACTTTGATCAGAGGAGCATTTGACTGTCCACACGTGCTGAATAAGCTATCGTTTCTGCCTTGAACTTTCCTTGGAGAAAGTTTATGGGTGCACGTCTTACTATTCAGACCCTTCTGCCAACCTTGCCTTGTGCTGAAACTGTCTTTTAGAGGCCATGAGGCTACATCATACAGTCTTCCAAAGTGTGTGACCAGAGTGGCTCATTTCAGCTGATCAATTAGAAATCATTTTGCCCAGTCTCCATTATTCATTCATTTATCTGTTCGTTCAATTATCTATTTCTGGTGGACGGGGTTCATTACTTAGGTCATCAGGGCACTGCTATATTCTGCAGCACGTTGGGAGTGTGTTACAGTTAATGTGACGAAAATGTGAACTTCGGTAGAAGATTGATTCATCAGGATCACTAAGTATTTTAAACAGGGATCACTCTGAAAATGTTTACGCAAAAAGAAATGTGACCCCAAATGTTCTTCTTTACACTAAATTGAAAATCTATAGAGAAATTACTATAGAAAAGGCACAGTCAGGAAGCTGATGTACTGCTGCTCAAAAGACAGCCTGAAAAATTAACATCCAGTTACCAGTGGGAAAGCGCACATGCCCACTTAGGCCGACATTGTGCTGTGCGAGTGGCATCAGAGTCAAGCTCGAGGGAAGAAGCAAAGGACCCGACTCACAGTGCCATTTGGAGGGCTTGTTGCTTTGCGGTGTTAAGTTACACCCCACAGATGAACAGAGGCTGTTTTGTCGAGGGAACTCTACTGCATCTTTATTACAGGGTTACGTTCAAAACACCCCAGTGGGGGGCTTCGCTGGTGGCTCAGTGGTTAAGAATTCGCCTGCCAATGCAGGGGACACGGGTTCGAGCCCTGGTCTGGGAAGATCCCACATGCTGCGGAGCAACTAAGCCCGTGCACCACAACTACTGAGCCTGCGCTCTAGAGCCCACGAGCCACAACTCCCGAAGCCCACGCGCCTAGAGCCCGTGCTCCGCAACAAGAGAAGCCACCGCAGTGAGAAGCCCATGCACCTCAACGAAGAGTAGCCCCCGCTCACCACAACCAGAGAAAGCCTGTGCGCAGCAACAAAGACCAAACGCAGCCATAAATAAATAAATAAATCTATTTTAAAAAAAAAAAACACCCCAGTGGTTAAGGGGGTGCATTTTATGAAAACGCTGTGTTTTGAAGAGGAGACATTGCACCGGACTGTCCCCAGCCACCTGTCCTAACACTGCCGCACGTTACAAAGCTTTCACAGACATGTAGCGACTTCGTGGTGTCCTCCCTGCCTTCTGCAGGGCAGAGGGTGGAGGGCAGGAGCGGGCTGGGAAGCACAGGGCAGAGCCATGCCCAGCGGATGGACCCAGCGCGATCCGGAGAGACTCGCAGGCTGGAGCGCAGGAGGTGGAGGGAGAGTGAATACCTGCTGCTGTGCGTGATGCGTGAGGACTGGGGCCACCCTTTGCTCCTTCTAGGCCCTGTTTCAGATTTCTCCAGAAGGTAGTCATGTAAAACGTGACTGTAATGGTGACACGGATATGTGTGTGTGTATGTTGAGAGACATACACATAGATATAAACATGTGGATAATGTAGCGCGAACGTAATGTATGCACCCAATTTAAAATGTAGATTTTTTTGGTTCTCACTAATGACTTTAAATTGGAAGCCATGTGATACATCAGAAGCACACTGGCCTGGTGGCATCGTCGCCTGGCCCCTCTTTTCACATGAAGGGCTGGTTAAAAGCCATCGGCCTTGTATTTATTTCTAGCTGGGTGGAGAGGGAATGGGAACAGCATAGCGAGCTGTGCGCACGCCTGTGCAGGTGGCCGGCTTGGCAGCTGTCACCTCCATCAGCTGGGACAGCTGTCCATGCGAACGACCCCATGGCCCACCCTTGGAGGAGACCACCGTCACCAGCTGTGCCCCTGGTGGAAGCAGCAGGAACAGTCTCAGTTGCCTTACGTTCTCAGTCTCGCGGGTAGGAGGGGGCTGTGTAGCTAGTGATTAAAAGGGAGTGCAGGCTCTGGACAACCCAACAGCGAAAAAAATAACAACCTAATTTAAAAGTGGGCTAAGGGGGCTTCCCTGGTGGCGCAGTGGTTGAGAGTCCGCCGGCCGATGCAGGGGACACGGGTTCGTGCCCCGGTCCGGGAAGATCCCACATGCCGCGGAGCGGCTGGGCCCCTGAGCCATGGCCGCTGAGCCTGCACATCCGGAGCCTGTGCTCCGCAATGGGAGAGGCCACAACAGTGAGAGGCCCGCGTACCCAAAAAAAAAAAAGGTGGGCTAAGGACTGGGACCGACGTTTCTTAAAAGAAGACATGTACGGTGCCAACAGCCATATGAAAACTGCTCCACGTTATTCGTGATCAGGGAAATGCAAACCAAAACCATGATGAGATATCACCTCACACCTGTCGGGATGGCTATTATCGAAAAGAAAAGATAACGAGTGTTGACGAGGAGGATGTGGAGACACTGGAACTCTTGTGCGCTGTTGGTGGGAATACAAATTGGTGCAGCCGCTATGGAAAACAGTATGGAAGTTCCTCAAAAAAATTAAAAATAGAGCTGCCATATGATCTAGCAGTCCCACTTCTGAGTATTTATCCAAAAGAATGGAAATCAGGACCTCAAGGAGATAGCCACTCCCATGTTGATTGCAGCATTAGTCACAATAGCCAGGATGTGGAAACAACCTAAGTGTCCATCAGGTGAGTGGACAGATGAATGGATAAAGAAGACGCAGCGTGTGCACACAGTGGAATACTGTTCGGCCTTAAAAAGAAGAAAATGTGCAGTATGCAAAAAACCTCTCACATGAGCTGTCTAAAAGAGTCAACTTCACAGAATCAAAGAGTGGAATCTCGGTTGCCAGGGACTCTGGGTAAGGGGAAATGAGGAGTCACTGATCAACAGGCATACACTTCAGTTGAGATGAATAAGCCCTATAGATCTGCTGTACAGCGTCACAGCTATAGTCATCACTACTGTATTGTATACTTAGAATTTTATGAAGGTAGATCTCGTGTTGCATATTCTTACCACAATAAAATAAAAAATTTTTAAATAAATAAACTAAGACCACACTTAGTCACAAAAAGAAAAAGAAGAAGAATTCTAGCTCTTGGTTCCAACCTGACCTTGCCCCTAACCAGCTGTGTGGCCTTGAACAACCAAGTGACCTAAGCTCTCCACATCTGAAGTTGGTTGTTCTTAAAATGAAAGTTGTAATATTCTTCACCTCGTAGTTTTGCTGTGAAGATTAGAGGGGATAAAACATGCAGGGGACTTTGAACAGTAGTTGTGCATTCAATAAACGTTTCCTGTGTTTAGTAATCAATGTCATAGTAACAGAAGAGCAGTATTTTTCACATATAGCATTGATTATGGCATCAGAGGCATGAAATAAGTCATGGAAAGTTCATTGGTGGAGATGAGTGTTGACTCAGGTCTTGGAGGACGGAATTGATGGTGATTGGCAAATGGAAATCAGAAGCACATTCCAATTAGGGTCCTACAGAGAAGGGGGTCACAGATTTGTGTCTGATCTTCCCGCAGTGTTTTCTCCATTGAGGCTGATTTCTTTACTTAGCTCCTTATTTCTTTTCATCATTTTAAAATGATGAAAATCATCTGTTGCCATCACAGCACAAGGCAGTCATGAGCTCTGGCAGCTTTGGTTTTTATTTGGAAGTGATGTTCTGTCGAGACCACTTAAGCAAGTATCTCTCATTCTTCTATCACTGTTTCTCACTTCCATTAACCAATTCATAATGGGATTGATAAGCTATCAATAATAATTAGACACTACAGTGGGATGAAGCCCAGTAGAATAGACACATAGGAGCCAAAAGAACCCATAGTACTAATGTCAAATGTGTGCTCATTTTTTTTATAGTCTCTAAGTGATTAGCTTTTTTTTTTTTTTAATTTATTTTTGGCTGCGTTGGGTCTTCATTGCTGCGTGCGGTCTTTCTCTAGTTGTGGCGAGCAGGGGCTACTCTTACTTGCGGTGCGCAGCCTTCTCATTGTGGTGGCTTCTCTTATTGCGGAGCACAGGCTCTAGGCGCAGGGGCTTCAGTAGTTGTGGCATGTGGGCTCAGTAGTTGTGGCTCGCAGGCTCTAGAGTGCAAGCTCTGTAGTTGTGGCACACGGGCTTAGTTGGTCTGCGGCATGTGGGATCTTCCTGAACCGGGCCCGAACCCCTATCCCCTGCATTGGCAGGCGGATTCTTTTTTTTTTTGCGGTACGCGGGCCTCTCACTGTTGTGGCCTCTCCCGTTGTGGAGCGCAGGCTCAGCGGCCGTGGCTCACGGGCCCAGCCGCTCCGCGGCACGTGGGATCTTCCCGGACCGGGGCACGAACCCGTGTCCCCTGCATCGGCAGGCGGACTCTCAACCACTGCGCCACCAGGGAAGCCCGTGTGCTCATTTTTTTAAGCTGACTCGTTTAACGATTTCTCATTTGTTCTCTAATCTGCCTAGTACATCAGGTAGAGCACAGAGATTTCTAACAATAGAAGAGATTAAAAACAGAGCTATCAAATTAATTCACCTTTTCCAAACCTGTCACATGTAAATCCAAAGAGGTGGGTAAATCAGCATTAGACTGTGTTGTACCTATCTGCTCCTTGGGCATGGGGAGTGCCAGATCAGAAAAAAGGGATGGGACCCATGAAGAGTTCGGAGAGGTTTTCTCCCACACTTCTTGGTGTAGAGACAAGATACTGACGTGCAGAATTCCTCAGCATTTCCGTCGGGAGATGGCCCCCAATTCTGAGGGTCATCTAGACCAAGCTGTCAGTTGTTACAAGACTTTTGCCAGAAAGCCTTCCTTCAGTGACGGGAAGCTCACCGATTCATTAAGCGGCCCCTTGTATGTTCAGATAATTCCAGTTGTCAGAGAATTCGTACTCGTATTGAGCTGAAGCTTCTCCACAATTTCTGAAATTGAAGAGTTCCAAATATGTCCAACTTGAATTTTATTGCAGCTTGGCCAAACTTAGTGGTGTGTGTGTGGGTGTATGTGTGTGTTTAGTTTGCTCATTTTCTAAACTATTCAGAACCTAAGGAGGATATATAGTCAGCAGGAATTGTCTGGACCTGGGTCAACATATAAGGTACACTTACTAAAAGGATTTATTTTCTCTCCAAATTAGGAGTAAAGCGAATCCTGTTTTAAGTGTCTTTAATAACAAATCTTCAAGGGACCATCACGATGGCTCCTTTAAGGCCACTCTCCCTAACGGATGTCATAGCAGGTTAGAGCTGGAGGGACATCCAGGGTCACCCCAATATCCAGGCCACTGCCCGAGGTCACACCAATAAATGGACAGCAGCGCCAGGACTAGAGCACGAGCTCCCAGGACACACTTGGGAGCAGCCAGCCTCTGTTCTTCGCGTGGGGTCCGCCCCCCACAGGCCATGCACCTGCAGCAGAACATTTCTGCGTTTCGTGAGGTGACCAGATGCGTCACTGTGTGTGTGTGTCATTTAACCAGGCACAACTGGCTGTGACCGAAGCTGAGAGTGAAGGGCAGGACACCTGGAGCTGCATGCTCATGGCCTCCGGCGCTGACCCTGGTCCGGGGAGCGTTTTGTGATGGTGCCGGTGGGGGGGTTGGGGGGGTGGATGTGGAGGGCTGGGCGTTCCTTTAACCGCGTGGCTCGCAGACCAGCCCCGCCACCCCCCCCCCCCCACAGAAAGCAGTTGCAGGTTTCACCTGTCTATGCTTTTTTTTTTTAACATCTTTATTGGAGTATAATTGCTTTACAATGGTGTGTTAGTTTCTGCTTTATAACAAAGTGAATCAGTTATACATATACATATATCCCCATATCCCCTCCCTCTTGCGTCTCCCTCCCACCCTCCCTATCCCATCCCTCTAGGTGGTCACAAAGCACCGAGCTGATCTCCCTGTGCTATGTGGCTGCTTCCCACTAGCTACCTGTCTTACATTTGGTAGTGTATATATGTCCATGCCACTCTCTCACTTTGTCACAGCTTAACCTTCCCCCTCCCCGTGTCCTCAAGCCCATGCTCTAGTAGCTCTGTGTCTTTATTCCCGTCTTGCCCCTAGGTTCTTCATGACTTTTTTTTTTCTTAGATTCCATATATATGCGTTAGCATACGGTATTTGTTTTTCTCTTTCTGACTTAACTTCACTCTGTATGACAGACTCTAGGTCCATCCACCTCACTACATTCATTGCAGCTCCATTTACAATAGCCAGGACGTGTCTATGCTTTTTAAGGCAGCTCTCCTTCCTCTCAGGGTTCCTCCCAGTTTCACAGCTTTCCACAATTCCTGCTGCCCTTGGGTCCCTTGTCCCTACTTTCCAGGCATGGGGCCTTTCCCTGGCGCCCCACTTTCTAGTTCTTCTGCCAGATCTCAGTCGTCCCCTCCCCAATGATACCATTTGCTTCCTTTTTTATATATATATATAAATTTATTTTATTTGTCTATTCTTGGCTGTGTTGGGTCTTCGTTGCTGCGCGCAGGCTTTCTCTAACTGGAGAGCGGGGGCTACTCTTCGTTGCGGTGCACAGGCTCCTCATTGCGGTGGCTTCTCTTGTTGCGGAGCACGGGCTCTAGGCACACGGGCTTCGGTACTTGTGGCACGTGGGCTCAGTAGTTGTGGCGCACGAGCCCTAGAGCCACGGGCTTCAGTAGTTGCAGCACGCAGGCTCAGTAGTTGTGGTGCACGGACTTAGTTGCTCCGCGGCATGTGGGATCTTCCCAGCCCAGGGCTCAAACCCACGTCCCCTGCATTGGCAGGCGGATTCTCAATCAGTGCGCCACCAGGGAAGCCTGTTTTCTTGTTTCTGAATAAGCATATGGACTTCTAAAAACTTGAGATAGAATTTGCGTGCCATACAGTTCATCCATTTAAAGTGTACAATTAAATGGGTTTTGGCCTATTACATTAATTTTTTAAGTTGTGGTACTACATATGTAATAAAATTTGCCATTTTAACCATTTGTAAATGTACAATTCAGTGACATTAAATACATTCACAGTGTGTGCAGCCATCACCACTATTGCCAAAACTTTTCGTTCACCTCAAACAGAAACTCTGTACCCATTAAGCAGTAACTCCCCAAACTCCTCTTCCCTCAGCCCCTGGTAACCTCTAATCTACATCTGTCTCTATGAATGTGCCTATTCTAGAAACCTCATATAAGTGGAATCACACAGTGTCTGTCCTTTTGTGTCTGGCTTATTTCACTTAGTGTAATGTTTTCAAGGCTCATCCATATTGTAGTATGTATCAGAACTTTATTCGTTTTTATAGCTGAATAATATTCCATTGTGTGGCTATATCACATTTTGTTTATCCATTGATCCGTTGATGGGCACTGAGGTTATTTCCACCTTTTGGCTATTGTGAATAATGCTGCAGTGAACATTAGCATACAAGTATCTGTTAGTTTCTGCTTTCAGTTCCTTTTCGTACTTAACCTAGAGCAGAATTGCTGGGTCATACGGTAACTGTTTACCTCAAACTATGTTTGAGCAACAAGCATATGGGCTTTTTGCATTTCAACTGTTATAAGTAGGAAGTGTAGTTCTTACTATAAATGTATGCAATCATTTCATTCCTCGCCTTCTTTTGAGTTCTTAATTATCATCTGCACAGCTCCTTTGACAGTTCATCGTGGAAGTCTTTATGACATCCCTTCTCTTTAACTGATTATTTTAAGGATTTTACTGTTTAACTTGTCATGTTTTTATATAGTCCCCCACTGAGATGTTAATCTCCTCCAAGAGCGGAGACGTGTATTATATTTCTTTATACAGAAATTCCCTGTAGCGCCTAGCGTAGATCTCTAAGATACCTAACGGATGAGCTTTAACTTCTTTCATATCAATCTCTGGTTTATTCCTAGACTAGAAACTTTTCCAGCAAGTATGTACCTTCATAGAATTCATTTTGCCTAGAGATGTTTTTTGCAAACCTGTTTTCACCTGTTTTTAAATGAAGTAACACTAATAATAATCATGGTAGAAGCTAGCTTTTTTTTTTAATTGGAATATAGTTGCTTTACAGTGTTGTGTTAGTTTCTGCCACACAGCGAAGTGAATCAGCCACATGCATACATACATCCCCTCCCTCTTGGACCTCCCTCCCGCCCCTACCCCACCCCCATCCCACCCAACTAGGCCGTCACAGAGCACCAGGCTGAGCTCCCTGGGCTATACGGCAGGTTCCCACTAGCGATCTGTTTTACACATGGTAGTGTATTTACGTCAAACCTAATCTCCCAGTTCATCCCACCCTCCCCTCCCTGCCGTGTCCACACGTCTGTTCCCTACGTCTGCCTTTCTATTCCTCCCCTGCAAATAGGTTCATCTATACCATTTTTCTAGATTCCACATGTATGTGTTAATATACGATATTTGTTTTTCTCTTTCTGACTTACTTTACTCTGCATGACAGATTCTAGGTCCATCCACGTCTCTACAAGTGACCCAATTTCATTTCTTTTTATGGCTGAGTAATATTCCATTATATACACGTACCACATCTTCTTTATCCATTCATCTAGAAGCTAGTTTTTACAGTATACTTACTATAAATGGTAAGTGCACCATCCAAAGCACTTTGCATGTATTTTCTCACTTCTCAAAACAAGCCTGTGACATAGGTACTGTTAATATACGTCTTACTGATAAGGAGACTGAATCGCTCCGAGGTTGAACAGCTACACCACCAGCACGTGCTGAAGTTAGACATCTGTCTGCCAGGCGTGTGTCCTTATCCACAGACACAGTTAGGGAGGGACCCTTCTACCCTGAACCGGGGAGGACAGAATATGCAGCCCCAGAAGAATTATCTGGCCCAGATGTCAGCAGGGCAGGGTCCAGGGAGCAGGGCGTCAGGCCCCCTCCGGGCTCACTCCCAGCCCCTCAGCCTTTTGTAGGCTAGCAGCCCTGCTGTCCTCCCACTTCCTGGGGCTCGAGTTCCCTCATTTCTCTGCCGCCCTTAGTGGTGGTAGGATTGATCTTGGAATGTGGCCTGTGGCTGACTGTGTGACCTTGGGCAAGACACCTGGAAGGGGGTGTTGTGGCTGCATTAGGTGCTCTATAAATACCAGCTTCTTCTCTTAGCAAAGTAGTTGCAAACTGACCGTCTTATTTAGGCAATAGATATTTCTTAAAAATAGACGATCAATATACAAAAACAGATGAAAATCCATTTTTAAAACCTTCCCAATAAGCAACAAATTCCATATTCGTCATCGCACCAGCCTCTCACTAGCTTGGAGGCAGACAGAATCGGTTCCCAAAGGAACCAAACATAAATATCTCTGGAAAAAATGTGCTGGCCCAGAGCCATCCAAAGCCAGTTCCTCCTGATACCTCCTGGTATCAGTGTATTAAGTCTCAGTTATAGGATGAAGACCAGGGATTCAGAGCCACGCCCTCACAGACTCAGCATCTCTGCCCTCACCCAGATACTGTGTCGGTCCCCCACCCCATCGTCGGCCGGGCAGAGGGGGAGCTGCAGGAGGGCCGGGCCTCTCCTGAGAAGGGGACTCAGAGGTCCTAGGTCGCTGCTGTGTATGGGATCAGCGTGCTCGGAGCCTCACTCTCTCCCGTCCCTCTCGCTGCGTCCCGGTTCCTCTTGGATGTCCTGTTCCCTCCTGCCTAAATTGGCTGGGTCTTCCAGGTCCCGAGCCTCACGAGCTTATGTTCCCTTCCCGGCGGTGTTTTTCTCCTACACCTGGGCCTCAGGTGGCCTGGGTCTGGCTGGGTTCTCTGTTTGCTTTCGTGTCCCCTTCTGGTGGCTCAGAGGGCACTGCCACACAGCTCTGTGCTGCACGCACCTCCCCGGTAGGTCAGCTGAGCCCGGCTGCACAGGGGACAGCCCAGGCCTGCCCGGAAGTTTCTCTTGCCCCCATTTCCAGACGCTTCTGTGGGCCCCCTTCCAGCCCCTTCTCCCGTCCTCACATATTCCCCCACCCCCGCTGGTCAGACTGGTGACACTTGTGCCTCCCCGCTAGGGTTCTGGAGAGCAGAAGTCACATTCCCACCCCGTCTCCGTCTCCGGCTCTGCCTGTCCCCGCCCCTGCCCCAGAGCACAGAGAGGCTCTTCGCCGTCTGTTTGGTGTCTCCCTCCCCAGCCTCTCACAGTCCTGCTTTCTTCCCTTCCGTCTCCAGCCCTGTGTCCAAGCAGAGAAAAAACGTCATCAGCTGTGTCACGGTCCACGACTCTCCCTACTCCGATTCCTCTAGCATCACCAGCCCCTACGCCGTGCAGCACCGCTCCGGGCACAGCGCCGCCACCTTCGACACCAAGGGGAACCTGGAGTCGCACTGCACCGGGAACCCCCGGACCATCATCGTGCCGCCCCTGAAAACCCAGGCCAGCGAGGCGCTGGTGGAGTGTGACAGCCTGGGGCCAGGTAATTTGGGGCCGGGGCGGCCAGGAGCATCTCTCCGGAGGCTGGTTTTCTGGTTCCCTGCTGTTCGCCATCTTGTTACGGGAGAGCTACTAAGCCCTGGGTGGTAGTAGATCCTCACCCAACGATCCTGTTCAAGAAGACTCCCTGTTGTCAGCCCAGGAGGCCAGAGCTGACCTCACATCTGTCAGAAAAAGTCCTCCCTGGGATGGCCACCTCACTTCTCAACTGTATCTCATGGATGGATGGATGGATGGGGTAGGGAGTTTGCAAAGAGTTGGCTGCCTGAGCGAAAGAAAACAAGCCTGGTCAGCCCTCCGTGTTTCCTACTGAGAGGGGCTTGTCTTTGCTCTCACGGGACTGTCCTTCAGGAGCCATTTGTTCTGGAATTATCCCATTTGGGCAACCCTTAGGGTTCTCACACCTGGAGGCAATGCACCATTTTAACATCCAAGAGAGTGAGAAGGAAGCCTTTCTTTTGTAATATGGGAGAAGGGTGAATGAGAGAGAAGGCGAGTAAGGGAACCGGTGGGTCCCAGGGCCGGTGCATCTGTTTAGGAAAAGATACATCTGAAAGGTGAGACTCTGGACATTGACCCCTCAAACCTCTGCTTGCCGTGCACCCTCAGGCCCTCAGGTAGCCCCGCACGTACCCCAGTTATAAAGATCGCAGCCTTAAGTGCACACAGCTTGGTGTGAAGGGCTCTCCTGCTTAAATAACAGTGAAGGTCTCAAGACTGTGTTGTGGAAAACCTCAAGACCAGCCCTTTTACCGAACAGGAGGAGAAGGAAAATTCCTTTTCATCTGTAATCTAAAATCCAAAATGCTCCAAAAACCAGATTTTTAAGTTTACAGTAAATCAGTCGGTGAAACCTGACCTGAACTAACCAGAGGCGATTTATAGTCCCTTTGTCATACTCCTGTTTGTGTCAGAGTCATATTTGTGCCCCTTGGTGAAATGTCCCAGTATTCTGTAGCAGAAATAATCACTTTTTTTTAATTACGTGGTAGTACACAGGGCTCCACTGGGGGTAACCTAATATATTGAATATATACCACATGACCTTCTAAAATCGGAAATTCTTGATTTCAAAAGTGTCCGACCCCAGGGATTTCAGGGAATTCCCTGGCGGTCCAGTGCTTCGGACTCTGCACTCTCACTGCCGAGGGCCCGGGTTCGATCTCTGGTCGGGGAACTCAAATCCCACAAGCCACGCAGTGCGGCACAAAAAAAAAAAAAAAGTGACACCAGGGATTTCAGATCAGAGACTGTAGACCTACAGGAGGAGACGATGCATGCTGTAAATCGAGGATGCCCATGTTCCAGGACATGTCAGGGGAACTCTGTAATAGTAACAGTCCCTTTACACTTCAGGACGATGGTCTATAAGAATGGACTCAGGATAGACCTTATGCAGGTCCTCTAGGAATTGATAAAGGCGGGGGAAAAGGTAGCTGGTGCTGAATTTCCCTTGGCCTTTTAAGTACGGTGGAGGATGCACGAGGCAGCGGCCAGATCACCGCAGGCTCGATGTCTTCAGCTCGGAACTTTGTCGGCCCGGGTGCTGGCGCCACAATGTGGAAGGTGACAAAATTGAGAGCTACTGAAATTTTAAGACTAGTCCAACCCCCTAGTTAAGACAGGTCAGGGGACTGAGGGCCAGCTTTGTCCCACATAACGCAACAGTTTTCTGTGGGGAACCACGACGGCGAGAGGCGGGGAGGCAGCTCTGTGGAGCCCACAGGTCACGCCTTTCACGCTCCGTTGCCCGTTTCCACCATCAGCGGTCGGGCTGTGGGCCGCCCCTGGCGGTTTTGAGCACTCACCCCAATGCGTTTCCACAAGGACTGCTACAGCTGAAGGGCTGAGAATCTCTCAGGGATGTTTTCAACCAAAAAAAAAAAAGGAAGGTTATTCTCAGTAAGGCAGCTGGTTCTAGGGCACCTAGTGCCACTGTCTCTGGGGAAGCCCATGGTATAGTTTCCCAATGGAAAGAGAGATTTATGTTCCCCTGTGAGGACACGCTGCACGGTCTTTCTAGTGACAGGCAAGGGGCGGGAAGGAACTTCATTCTGGTGCCTGTCTGCCCCCAGAACGTGGTCCTTCTCTACGCTGATATCCTCCGTTAGCTCAGTCGTCCTAGGCTTGGAGAAATCAAGCAAAGCAGCCTTCCTCAGCCTCCTGGGGCCCCACTGGCCCATTTACGGCCAAGGTGAGAAGCGTTTCAGCCACCTCTGCTGGGCTGCCAGGCTTCCCTGAGCCCCCCCAGGTCAGGACGGAGGCTGTGCTTGTGACAGTCCATTTTCTGTCATTGCTAATCCCCTCTGTGGGTCTCAGCTCAGGAAGGATCCCTATTTCTCACGTAGCCTCCTCGAGTCTCTTGGGTCAGTTAAGGTTCTTCTGGGAGGCAACAGAGTGAACTCTGCAGTGCCTTAAGGCAAATAAGGAATTTATTGGAAGGGTGCAGGGCTGAGAGAAAGTTCAACAACTAAGTCCCAGGCAGGACAGGAGCCAGAACTCCTTGGTCTGAGCCACTGGGGGCCCGACACCTGCTCTCTGAACCCTGCTTCACCCTGACCCAGTGAGCCCCGGGCTCCCAGTTTCCCAGTCCCAGGAAACAGAACTTGCTGGTCCCAGCTTGAGGCAGACACCTGTTCCTTGAGCATCGCTTTGGCCAGGGGACAGGGCGCTAATAAAGACATCAACCATAGTTAACACAGCTAACACCTTTAAGGGCTCAACATGAGCCGGATACTAAGTGTTCTACGTGCGTTAACTCACGTAATCCCCACAACGACCCTACACTGTTACTTTCCCAGTTTTTCAGATAAGGAAATGGAAGCACAGAGAGGTTAACTAACTCCACCACGGCCATGCGGCTGTCCCTCCAGGGCTCACCCAGGATTGAAGCACTCTCCCACCTGCCTTGTACAGACAGGGCCACCAGGGGCCATCCGTGAACCCAGGGCTGTTGCCGGGCAGCAGATCTATGAGAGCAGCTAGGCAAAGCTCGAGCAGAGAGCTCTGTACTGTCCTCCCAGCTCCGAAATACGCCTCCGGAACTTGACCTTCAGCACTTGCCTTCTCCACTCCATGGTCACTTTCTCTGCAGGAGGAAATTACTATTTTAATCTCTTGGTCCCTTTCAGGACTCCCTCCCTGATTCTGGGGTCCCCTGCTCTGGCAACTTGACAAGTTCCTGTCCCACGTCCTGTCCCCGCGATGACGGTAGCGTGGCTCTGTCACACCCATTTCATCTGAAGCCCTCTAATCTCTTCACTTGCAGCCTCACGCTGTGGATCCCTCGCACTCAGAGTTTCTCCCTCAAATATAATTACCGCAAAATGCCCAGAGAGTTGAAATAGGAGCAGAGAGGTGCCATTCACAGCTGGGCCCAGGCAGCAGACACAGCTGGTGATGCGCTGCAGGGCAGGAAGGGTTGGATGCCTGCACGGTGGCACCATGGCTGATCGACGGAGACAACGTTCTCCTGATAGGCAGCATTTGCAGCTTTGCATCCCTCACCCTACAGTGGGTCCCCCGAACCCCGCCCTCCACCCCCCAGGCTTTGGAGGGCCTTTGAGTCTAACCAAGCTTGGCCTGAGCACGAGACCCCGATTCCACAATGCAGGTCAGCTGTGTCCACCAAGGCCTGGCTGGCTCCTGCTCTCCTGGGAAGCTTGTGAAGGATACGAATTCCTGGGCACCCCCGACTGGGGTGCGCTTCGGTGGGTAGGATGGGAGGGCCGCTGGGCCCCAAATCACGGTTGGATTTGGGGTCTCTGTTAGGGCGCTGCCCCCTTCCCAGTGAGGCAGCTCTCCCTTTACTTGAGGGGGACTGTGGCCTCGGGGGGCAGAAGGCTCCCCTTGACTTCATTGTGCCCCCCGGTCTCCTGTCCCCCGGTTTCTGGTTTGCCTTCACTTTTCAGCTTTCTCTCCTTCAACAATTGTCAGCATTCTCTCTTGCCGGCCCCAGCCTCACGCGGCTCCTCTTTGACCCTGATCTCATCACCCTGGGGCTCGTAACAGAATTGATCCAACCCAGTTACGTCAAGGGCCTGATCCTTATTACGTGTGCTTCATCCGTTCTTAGCATCCTTCACCCCCAAGAGCTGCCAGACTTGCCCATTTTACGCTCGCGACCCCAGGGTACCTGACTGATACCGTATTAGGCTTTTGTGTTTCCCAACGATGCTCGGCCCCAGGAAACCTTCTGAATTCTCTGCTGAACAGCACAAGAAACGGACCTGCCTCTGAGGTCCTGTGTATGTCTTGCCGGTTCTCCCTCAGCTACCAGGGTCTCCTCTTGAACTCCCCACTCTGGGCAGCTCCCTCAAACGTGAGTGGTTTTAGCGTCGGGGAGTCTGCGGAGGACAACGTAGGTTTTGGCGGATGTCCGGATTCCCTGTGCCAAAGGCTTCTTGGCAGTCACTGTGGATCACTTCCTCTTGATCTAGACAGAGCTTCAGCACAGAAACGTCTGACGTCAAGAGAGACACTGAGAGGCAGGCGAACGGTCGCACTTGATTCCGCACATCCTGTACCCGGGCGTACAGTCCTCTGCCTGTGCCCCCTGGAGACACGAGCCCCACCCTGCCAGGAGCTGGTGTTCACAGACCACTCAGCACCGAAACTGACGCGAATGGGTTCTTTGATATAAACCTCCTCGCCCTATTCATTTTATTCCGGCTGTTTCTCCCCCTGGGACATGTAGTGCATCTTTTGAGACTCGGTTTTCTGTACGCTGCTGCATCTGTCAGCGTGTCTCTGCATCTTGGCAGATGGCCCCCTGCTGCACCCCTGGCTGGGACACGAGGAGCTGCAGAGAGCTCTCCTTCTGTCTCTTAGACTCTCCTTATGCTTTTCGGTGTCACCAGATAGTAGTTCTAAAATCCAGCAGGGTTTGCTCCCAAGCCGCAGGCCAGGTGCCAGCCCAGAGTCGGCATCGTCACCGGGTCTGGGGGCGATGCTGCTGAATGGTGATCACCCAGTCTCGGGAAAGGGTTCTTGGAAGACCACTTGTTGTCCCCCAAGGAGTAGGGTCTTCCGGGCAGCTGAGGGCCTGTGACGGACCTGTGACCTTTTCCTCCTCCCAACACAGTCACCACCAGTCACCACTCGTCCTCCTACAAGTCCAAGTCCTCCAGCAACGTGACCTCCACCAGCGGTCTCTCTTCAGGGAGCTCATCTGGAGCCACTGCCTACCGGCAGCAGCGACCTCTCAATCTCAGCCAGGTAAGCCCGCCCGACAGCCCCTCGTCAGGGGCACCAGGGTGGACCCTTGCCCACCTCCCGGAGATTCAGCCCCTCCCGTGGCGGCAGGAGGCGCCCCGAGTGACCTCTGGTGTTCTCGTTCTGCTGTGGGTCACCTTGGGGGAGGCGAATCCCTGATTCACAGAGAGCCGGCCCAAAGCAAAATGACTCGTCTGATGCTCCGAAGTACTTAGTGACGTGGTGCCAGAGCTTAAAAATAGGCTGGCCCACGTCTTGCTATTTCGGCCCAGCAAAGGGTAAAACACTGTGTCTGGGTCCCATAGTCTGACCATGCTGGGCCTAGTGAGTCATTACAGTGAAGGAGGCCTCCCACAGGGACCTCAAGCCCAGGAAAAGAGCCGGAGGATTCGGAGAAGGTGGGTGACATTCAGGGGGAATGTAAACAAGACAGAGTCTCCACGGGCAGCGCTCAGCCTGTGTGTAGAGGGTCACTCAGGTCTGAGTTGCAAAGTGGACTGCGGGCCCTGTTTCCTTAGAAGCTCAGAGGTAAGATAAGGGGGAGTTTGTGTTGAGAAGCCCTTCATCGGAAGCGGTGCCCCTGGCTGTAAACCGAGGCCGCGTCCGTGTCATGACTTGGGTTCTCCAGGTGAGAGAGGGCTGCTTCCTGTGTACCTGTGACCTCAGACAGCGAAGTGTCTGAGAGCCTGCAGTTTAGGGAGCAAGACTTCACGGTGAGAGAGAAAGGGGCTCCTTTCGACACTTCACAGCTGCAGGATGCCCTTGGGGGACCTACTGGCTCCCTTTCCCTTTGCATCTGGCTCTGAGTGTCACCCAGCCCGGAGCATGGCTGGGCACGGCTTTCCTTCTCAGCCCAGGCTAATTGACATTTCGCGGGCGCGCGAGGGAGGCGTCTTCTGTTACGCCTGCCGCTCCTCTCCCTCCGCCTTCCCCGCGCCCCCGCCCCCTCCTCCCCACCTTGCTCTCCTCCGCACTCCCCGCCTCTCCCTCCTCTCCCCCGCCCCTCGCGGCCTCTCCCGTGTGGTGCGCATGCGTGCGCGTGTCCAGCCCTGATGACGCAGCCCTCTCCTGGTGCCTCTCCCCTCCAGGCTCAGCAGCACATCACCGCAGATCGCACGGGGAGCCACCGACGGCAGCAGGCCTACATCACCCCCACGATGGCCCAGGCACCATACTCCTTCCCACACAACAGCCCCAGCCACGGCACCGTGCACCCGCACCTGGCCGCCGCCGCCCACCTCCCCGCCCAGCCCCACCTCTACACCTACACGGCGCCCGCCGCCCTGGGCTCCACTGGCACCGTGGCCCACCTGGTGGCCTCCCAAGGCTCGGCGCGTCACACCGTGCAGCACGCCGCCTACCCAGCCAGCATCGTCCACCAGGTACCCGTGAGCATGGGACCCCGGGTCCTGCCTTCGCCCACCATCCACCCGAGTCAGTATCCAGCCCAGTTCGCCCACCAGACCTACATCAGCGCCTCTCCAGCCTCCACCGTCTACACTGGATACCCACTGAGCCCCGCCAAGGTCAACCAGTACCCTTACATATAAACACTGGAAGGGGAGGGGAGGGGAGGGAGGATGGCCAGAGGGTAGGAGGGAGAGGAGGAGGGACGAGGGGGGAGCTGGGCTTTTTATACTGAAGGTTCCGCACAGAAACAATGCAAACGGGGCAGGGGAGGGGAGCAGGGGGCAGGGACGGGACACAAATGAAACTTGAACTAGGAAGTAGGAGGACTGAGAGCGGAGAAGAGAACATTTTAAAAAGGAAGGGATTTAAGGAGGGGGGGATATCTATGCTTTTTATTTTAAAAAAGAAAAAGAAAAAAAAGAAAACGTCAGTAACAAAAAACCACAGCTCACGAACCCATTCTGCACCAGACTGGAAAGGAGAAGAAGAGAGCCACGGAAGATTCCAGAAATTGGGGGGGGGGGGGGGGGGGGCGCCCAGTGTTTGAAGAACTTTATGAATTTTTCAAAGATGATTTTCATATGGCGGCAAGTGGCATTTAAGAATTTGCTGTCAGGGACACCTGACACGAGTTTTAATCTGTTGGATTAAAAATCCAGTAGATTTTTAATGATTGAACGTAAGAATTAGGGATTTTTCCAGAACTCTAAAGGGTCAGCAACCGTCTAGAAATGTCAGGCCGTGGCCGGAGGAGGCTGGTATCTGGGGGCGGGTCCGGGGCTGGGGAAGCCCCGATCTGGCCCACTTGCTGGGAGCAAGGGGGGCAGCCGGGCTGAAGGAGGACCCCTGGGAGAGGAGGGCGCATTTTCTCTTTCTGAGCTCTCTGGATAAATCCCTAAGCAATGATATTCCTCAAATGTCATTAATGTTTTTTTTCTTTTCTGAAGATTTCTTTTCTCTTTGAGTGCATCCCTCGTCACGTAGCTTAGGGCCCGCGGCGTCGCCGACACCCTGGTAGATGTCGCAGTCTGCACCTGTCTGTGCTACTTTGTGTTCACCCCCAACGATACCAAGAGACTATTCCTCAATGTAATTGCACAAGAAGAGCGATCTCACCTAGGCACGTGACCCACGCCGTGGTCCAGGTGCACGCGCAGGTGCCCGCGGTGCCACGCTCCTGTCCCCGGCACCACCGCCGGCTCTCGCAGACTTGGTTTTACATCTTTCCCTCCTAGTGCCTTAGCGACCGGGGACGCGGTTGAGGGTTTACTTCCACGGTACTCCAAGAAGCCGGCTGAGGCGAGTCACATCATCTCAGCCCTTCTTCTGTGCTGTTGCAACATTTTACTCTGGTCTTTACTCTTTTTTTTTTTGTTTGTTTAATTTCTATTTTATTTTAATACCTGTTGTCTTTCCTGGACTGTTTGCTAGCAGAGGGGTGTCAGGCAGCTGGCAGGGGCTAGGTGAGCCCGTGGATCTGGAGAGAGATGTGCGAGATGGATGGTGGTGGGTGAATCTGATGATGGTGATGGCTTTGGATGACTTTTACTTTGGAGACAGAGCAAGAGAGACTCCCCACCCTGTACCCTCACCCAGTTCTGCCCCCAGGGTTGGGAGAGCAGGGGCTCTGCCATTCGTTGGGACCGCAGGTCCCATCTCTGTTTTAGGAATGTTGGCCTTGCCGGGCAGCCGCCTCCTTCCCGATGTAGAAGCATCAAAGGAGAGGAGCCGCCTTCAGCCTCCAGTCCTGGCACAGCCTTCCTGTTGCTGTCCGCGGGATGGAGAGGAGAGAGGAGGCCTGGTAGCGGGCCCAGCCCCGTGTTCTCAGACTCGCGCCCCTCCCCACCCCCCCCCCCCCCCCCCCCCCGCCCCGCTTCACTCTCGCAGCCCTGCCCCCTCTCCTCTGGTTCCACCAGCTGTGTTTTGCTCTCACCGTTTTGCCGCGTCCCTCCCCCTGTAGACGGCTTGCTGCTGAATCGTTCCTCGAGTTACCCAGGCCTACCCAAGGAACGCCTTCGTTTTTGGTTTTTGAGGAGTCTGGTGGGCAGAGGCTGGAGGGACATTTATGAGGGTAACCATGTAGACCTGTACTGCACTTTGGAAAACACTCCCATGGGCAGTTCAGTTTCCAAGGAAATTTGCCCTTTGCCCTCTTTGCACCTTTGATACATTCTGAAATTTTTCTCAGGCTTTGAACACTGGTGGGGGTGAGGGCAGAGGGGTCACTCTGTCCATAGCAAATTATTCTTAAAATACGTGAATGTTGGGAAACGCTATCTGGTCATCAGTGGGACTTGAAAGGGTGGTCCTAATTGTTTGATTCTTGATGCCGAGTCCTTAACTGACCCCAAAGCCAAGTTTCCAGGGTGCAGAGAGATGGCTCTCAGTTTCGGACAGAAGTCCGTCCTCACCCTCCCTCACTTTCTGTCCTCGTTCTGTGGTCTCCCTTTACGATCGATCTACTGTGAAAGGTGTTTTTATCGTGATATCTGACCTAATTCAGTAACGAAGCCAAGCCCTTACCTTAGCTCTTAGCTGTGAAATGTGAAATAACTCTGGAAATTTCCCCTCTCCAAGCATAAATTCTACTTATCCTACAAAGAAATCGGTCCCCAGGTTGGAACCAGCCTAGTCCCAGCCTTAGGCCGGAAGGAAGGAAGGATACCATGTCCCACTCGAGGCAGGGCAGGCTCGGGCAGAGCCCCAGGTACCCAGCGGGCCCGCCGGGGAGCCATTGGCAACAGGACAAGATTCTGTCCTCGTGGTGCCACGATCAGTACGTCTTTATCCGGACATGGGGAAGTGCCGTCGTTCTGAGACAACAGAAACATGGCCCGTCCAGAGAGAGTGAGGGGAGGAAAGCCTTTGGAGGACATGTGAGCTCCCAGAGCCGCGCCAGCCTGGAGAACCATCTCTGTTCTGGACTCTTGGCATCCGGAGGGCAGCAGTGCCCCGTCCCATCTTCCCGCGCCCAGTTACAGAAGTCTTGGCGGCAAATGAGCCAGCATTTTTGCCTTATTGGGTAGCATCCTGGACCCCCTTGTACAGTTCACTTCCAGCCCTTTCTAGATCTGATCTTTTATAGGAAAAGACAACATAGCCTTCCATTTTAAAGAAAATTATTTTGTCTACTTAAGTTGGAAGTTGCTCTTTCACCTGACATTTTCTTTCCTTTTCTTCCAGATCAGGAATGAAAGTTTCGTGCTGCTCATAAAGATATTATTGTTCTAGTTATTTTGGTTGTTACCATTGTAATTATTATCATAATCATCATTTTGATATTTTAGTTGGGGTTTTAAAATGCACATTTATTCCAAGTATCTTTGTGTTTTCTCTTTAATATTTAAATTTATTTTATTATATCTGTGAGTATCTGAGTAAACAGGAGGGACATGCAGATGTCTAGTTTTGTCAGACCAAAAAACAAAAACAAGGAAAGGAAAGATCCAGGAATTAGGAAAATGTCAAGAAAGATCCACCACGGAACAAAAGTTTGAAGAATCAAAGCCTTTATCTCTATACAGGTCAAATTGGGCTCTGGACAACATGGTCCATGGTCACCATCAATACTGTATTTTTCTAGATTCTCAGTGGCCTGAGAGGAGATCTGAGGAGGCATCTCATGGGCTGAACCCTTAGCCGTGGTCCTCTCCCATGTTCCCTGCACTTCTGAAACCTGCTAAATAGATCCCGGGCATGCCTCGCGTCTGATACTGACCTGTCAAGCAAAAAAAAAAAAAAAAAAAATTCCCCTCTGCCCAGAGCTGACTCAGCCCCTTTCCCAAATGTCCCCCCCTTTTTCCATCAACACACCAGGAGTATGGCTTACATCCTTCAGTGCAGAGATAACTGACCCCTCCTAGAAGCCACAGGAGGTAAACAAGCTGATGGAAGGTGCTAGGCAGGTGGTACCTTCCCCTGGGAAACATCAGCCTCCCTTCCTCTCACCACACTGCCCACTTCTTCAGTGCCCCCCAAACCCCGGTACATGTTCTCAGCACACAATTGTAGGGACAAACTATGGAGCCCAAAAAAAGGTGGAGGGTTAATAGGAGGCCAGAGGAACACAGACGAAAGTCCAGCAGCTCCTTGGACATTGCAGGCTGCTGCCCCCCTGAAATAGTTGGCCGACGGAGGGGCACAGTGGGGCCTCGAGCCAGGCCCACGGGGCTCCGACTGTGCCCCTTAGGGCATGGTGCTGTGTGCCATGGGCTTTTTAAATCAGCTTGAGGTGCCTACACGCTACCCACCAAACCCAGAAACTGCCGGGCCCCGGGTGGGTAGAGGAAGGTCTGGAATGGCTGGCTTCACTGAAGCTAATGAAGGGAGATGCCAGGCCATGCCCAGCCCAGAGCCGCTCAGCAAACATTAGCGCCCTCCCCAAGTCGCTATCTGCCTTCCTCTTCCAGCCGAGCACAGAGCTGTGGTTCCGAAGCCCCGGGAGAAGACCCCAGTGGGAGAGGCCAGCCCCTGCGTGGGCTTCCTTAGCATCTGCCCCAGCTCCCATCCTGCCCTCCAACTCCGAGTCGCCCTGGCAAATAGGATGAATAAAAGGCTGCCCGTCCCTAAGACCCAGCTCTCACGTAGAGGAATGCAGACCTAGTCCTTATTTAGATCACAAACAACTTAGAACATCATCTGCTCTGGAATTGACTCCATCTCTCTTTACTGAGGAAACGTGGTTAAGGCTAAAAGGGAAGGTTGAAAAGGACCGGGCAAGGTGAACCTCATAACTGGAGCCTTAGGAACCGCAGGTCGATTTGCTTCTTCTCGGTGGGGTCTCGCAGACCCCCCTGGGTATTTGCACCCGTATCTCTGCGCTTAGTGCCTCTTCCGTGATGTTTTGGCCGTTTCCAAGGAGAGGGGTGAGCAGGCCGATGGGTGTGAGAGTCTGAGGCTTGGTGCCAGTTAATACTGTGAAGTGGAACATGTGGTTGATGGAGTGCAGAGGGAAGAGAAGGGTTGGGGTAAACCAGCGGTTGTCTCCTGGACTGTATTTGCATTCCGGCCTTACTGGCGGTGGGTGGCTGGCGGGCTGTGGGAGCCAGCTGGCCTTGTCCTCTTCACCCTGGAAGACTCAACCCGCCCAAACACCAGATTGTGGGATGTAAGGAAGGGAAGGTGAGATCAGCCCAGCTGCTAACGGGCGGATTTCCCTTGACCAGACCTTTGGTGTTGCAAACACTCATTTTGGAACAAGCTTGCGGTGGAGGATTTGGGTTGTGTGAGTGCGTGTGAGTGAGTGAGTGGAGCAGACTTTCTTGGAAACTGGAGGAAGGAGATGAGGAGGCTTACGGAGCTATCGCTAATGGGCTGTGGTTGATGAAACGCAGTGCGCCGACGGGCTCGCCCCAGCTTTCCTCCCGGGTTCTCTGGCGCTGGGGCGGGGTAGGATGTGGGGCTCTCGCTGGCCTGTTCAGCAGCTGCTGGGACAGAAAACAGACAGAAGAGGAAAGCGAGGTGCCCCCAAGCAGCAGGGAGGGCGCGGCAGAGAGGCCGGGGCTCCTTCCGCAGGTCGCGGGCCTCACCGGATGCCGCTCAATGCCAGCCCAAGCAATTCTGCCAAGAAATATGCCAGCCAGGGCCATGCATGCTTCCCTCCCTTTTCTTCTCTGTCTTTTCCTTCTGGTGTGTCTTACAGATTTCAGATGGGGAAGCCTCAGAGTTGAGCAGGCCCGAGCTGTCCTAACCAAATTGGAAAGGAAAGTGAAAGTCTTCCTTTCTTTAGCCAAAGAACCCTTGTCAAAGACACCCCAGATATGGACAGAGTGGCGTTCCTCTCCCGGCAATAATGACTTTGTCAGAGATGCGATCCCATTTGTCTCTGTCTTTCGTCTCTATCCTCACTTGGAATTTTTTTTTTGCTTTTATTTTAAAACTGTGCTCATCTTGTAAGAGGAGTGGAGGTTCGTAACCCTAAATGCTGCTGCTGTTGGGAAACTGGAGGCACCGCACAGATCTGTGGGCTTAACTAACTTCACGTTACCTCGGGCATCAGCCAGAGCAGACCTTCTGCCAGGAGGTGCGGCCGCATCAGGGTCCGGTGCACGCTGGGGCCAGACTCGGGGTGTCAGTGCTTTGCTGCCTTAGGACGCTCACTTCTGATCTCCACAGACTGGACTCAGTGGAGAAGTGGAGACGGTGAAATGACATTTAAACGCAGTAGAAACCTTTTGGAGGCTTTCGGCACCCTCGCTCACTAGAGCGACCCAACCTAGGGAAGGCTGCTCACATCCTTCCTGCAGCTTCCAGAAGCCCAGGAGAGCCAGCTTCAAGCCAGTTCTTCCCTTGAGACCCAGTGAGAATTTACAGAGAAGCGACCCTCCTGTGGGGTAGCTTGCTCTGGGTACCTCTACCAGCAGGGAGCTTCCTGATGCCCCAGCTTGACTCCTGCAAGCCTTCGAGAGCCCCTAATCACAGGCCCTTGCATTAGAATGCTACGTTGACTGTCTCTTCTTGGTAAAACTTGTCACATCCCTCCAGTGAATAAGAGCCGCCATTTGCTGAGTGCTTTCAGTACTCCAGGCTCGTGCCAAGCCCTGTGTGAGCTCGTGGCGCCCTCAGATCCATGCCATTTACAACACCCCCTCCCCCATTTACAGAGGAAGGAGTTGATGAGACAGCTGACCCTCTAAGAAAGCAGCATGTGTTAAAGGAAAGAAAATACCATGGTGGCCCCAAATCCCCAAGTTTCTAGTGAAGTTTTTTTGTTAATCAGACCTTTACTAAAATATGAATTGTTTCACTTCTTAAATTAGCATCAGTAAGTGGCCTCGTGTTTCTGATGAACCATCTAATGATGTTCCCATTGACTGTGTGCCAAACACTGTTCTGACAGTCGCTCACGTTTATCCCGTGTCCTTCCGTCTTTACAACGACCCCATGAAATCTGCAGTACTGGTCCCTTTACAGATGAGGTAGCTGGCTTGGTGAGCTGGTAACCAGCCTAGGATCACACAGCTAGTAGGGGAGCCTAGCCTTGAATCTGGGCCTGCCCAGCTCCAGAACCAAGCTCGCAGACACCAGCCTCGGCTGTCTTCTAGGTGTGTGAGCGAAGAAAGGTCTCGAAGGAACGTTGCCCCGTGCCACCCCTGCCCCATGCGTGGAACTCAGCAGAAGGTCTGTGTGTAGAGAGAGTCCTGAACTGGATCCAAACAGCAGGGGCAGAATTAGTTTGACTTTTAGAGAAAATCTTAGGGGAGTTTCTTGATTCATAGTAGAGTTCATTTTCTATTCCTTTCCAGTGTAGCAATTAGCTTTAGTCGTGCTGCTACAACAAACTCTTATAAGAGTGAAGGAAAAAAAAGTGTTCTTTTCTTTAAAAAAGAAAATAATTTTTTTTCTTGCTTATAGTTAATTCTAGAAAGGCAATACTAAAGGTATATATTTTTTTCAAAATGCTATTTTTTACTGCACTGATAAATATGACAACTCTGGTCTCTGTAATCGATCCACTCTTCAGCTCTGGGTAGAACCAGATGCGGGATTCACACCAAATTTGTAAATACCGTATGTGGGTCTGGTGTCCAGGAACTGTTTTCTTTGTGCTTTAAAAAAAAAAAAAAAAAAAAAAAAAGAAGAAGAAGAAGAAGGAGAAAGACAAGATGACTTTCAGAAAGAGGAACAAAGTTTTCTTTCGAGATAGTCTTCTCAAAGAAATGGAAAGCAACAGTTGTGTAAAATGAGAAAAGCTAGCCAACTTTCAGGAGATAAGGAAGGAGAGTCTCTTGCCGAGGCATGAGATTAATAGTAACACAGAAGATTTTTACTTTGCTTGAAAGGTGGCGAGAATTTAGAAATGCTTTAGGACTAGATTTTTAATTTTTTAGAAAACTACCACCATTTGTTATGAAACATCTCCTCAGTTGTTTGGGGTGGGGTTTTCGTTTCTTTTTTTACTTTAAAAACTACTTTATTGACTGGCTCCAGGCATGTTTGCCTAAATTCTTAGGTAGTTTACACAAGTTCTAGAATCTTCTAGAACTTAAATTCCATTGGAAGCAAACCCAGCTGATCAGAATTTGAGATCCTGGTTGGTTTCATTCAATAGGTATTCTGGAATTCTGACAGAACACCTAAAGATTTTTTTAAAGAAGGTTTTAGATACATTATCTTACACAAACTGTGACCTGATGGCAATAATTACCTCAAATGTGGGCATTCATCCTGGTTATAGCCTTTTTTGAAATCATGTAGCCAGCTTGATCTTGGGATTTAAAAGACTATGAACTCTGTGTGGGCTGAAAATAACGATTAATGCACACCCTGGTCATTGTTGCTTAAGTGAACTCTGAAAATAGGTAATCTTTACAACAAAAATGGAACCAAGGAAGAGATTATTCCTTGTGTTTTGTAATCAAATGTGATTTTCAAATGCACATGTTAAGTATATATGTTTTTAGCTACTGTAAAATGCTGTTAGGCTTCTAAGATATCAAGAGAGTCACATTTTAAAACGCGTGAACTAAATAATTGACTGTGGATACTTAAGCATATTTCTGGCTACGTTTTATAGTTAAAGTGTTTTATAGTTTACATGTAAACTGGTACTTTTTAAAGAAAATTTCTGTTTATAACTGACATCTTCAAACCCCAGCAATTTCGCCTCTTTAGTTGGAGGCCACGTTCCCCCAAGGCACCCCAAGGCAGGTGTGTTCTACCCGTACTGTTGTGTAGCCTTCCATATTACTGGTTTCCATGGGAACGTGAGAGAATATGAAAGGATTTCCAGGTCGAGCAGGGAAGGGGTGAGTCCACAGCCTGGGCCAGATGCGAAGATCTCGTGCCACGTTGTATCCACACTGGTCGTCAAGGCCTTCTCTTTGACATCTTGGAAGAGGCAGAGAGAACAGATACCTGGTTTGTTGATTCTGTCTTGATTTGAATGTTTAATTTATTCATCGGTCCACTGACTTCCAGTCACCGGGCAGTAGAAGACACTGGGATTCAGGTGGCCCCGAAGGTACAGCTGCTATTTCTGGGCCCCCAGCAATATTCTGATTGGCGTTTTGCAGGGAAGAGTCATACACCCCTGTGCCCATATTTATTGGTTGGGTTTTCCATCTATCTGCTGTCATTTATTCCTTTTCTCCTTTAAAACAAAATAAGTGTAAAAGGTTGTGTTTCCTTTTCACTCTTTGTCAAACTTCGTTTTAAAGCCTAGGTCATTAGGAGGTGGGATCTAGATTTTTTGCTAGAGATTGTAAGTGCTGCTGAGTGGGGGAGGAGGGGACTGGGGACTGAGGGGCAATGGGGGTGGGGGGAGGAGCAGTGAGATCCATCCAAGTAGAGGTCATAATTGAGAGGGCCCATCACCATGATGCAGGAGCCAGTTTCCCTAAGAGTTTTGGTTCATTTCTTCTTTTCTCTTGTGCCACAACCTTGGTGCAGAGGACCTGCTGTGATCTGAAGGGCATTCCTTTAGCAGATAACACCTTGAAAACTGCAGAACACCTGGGACCAGGGAACGAACTGGTGGTTGTTTTTAATGCATTTGCTTTTTCGCTGTGAACTCTGTTGACAGTATGCTCTTATCACAGTTTTTGGTTGGAAATGTCATTGTAAAATATTTTTCATCTTGCCCCTCCTAATTATCCTCTGCTTTCCTCTGTTTGGTTTTTTCCCTTTGATTTGATTAACCAAATGAATTTTATGTCATGGTCTTTGGGGCTTAATCATATTTTTTAAAAATAAAGGTATAGAAATTGGCTTTTTTTTTTTTTAAGTAAATACGCTGTATCTGAAAAAGGACTCTGCCCTCGCTCTCTGGTTGCCTTTCAGCCAGCCTCCACACGAACCTCCTGGCACTCCCTCCCCCCTTCTTGTGTTGGGTCACTGCCCCCGTGGCCACCTTGGCCTCTGCCCTGCTGTCACCACAGCCCCGTGCCCAGGCACCCAGGACTCCCAGGAAGCTCTCAAGAGCCAGGAAGAAGGACCCACTTAGACTTGTGAGTGGTGGTCTTGCCTCCCTGTTAGATACTCGCCTGCTTGGTTGAAGGGGCAATGGATTTACTATTATTGTTGTTATTGTTTATTATTATTATTAATTATTATTTTAATAGTTTGGCTCAGGAAGAACTTGGGAGATGGAAAGTGACTTGACCACGCCCATCCTTCGTAGCTTTCTGTGACTTATGGATGGAACCTAAAGTGTCCCCACCTCACCCCACCCTCCTCCCTTCCTGCAGATATTCCTGTTCGCCGTCACCGCGGCGCATGGTTTCTCCCCACCGTCTCACTCCCCCGTCACCTTTCACCCTTTCACTGTTGTGTTACTGCTCATTTAAAGCTTTCTTCTGTGGCTTTCCCAGGGCACAATCATTTCTGGCCCCCAAAGCATCTCCTCAGCCTCTTTCTGTGCGTTTTTTTTTTTTTTCAACCAAATGAAGTAGACCAGGAAGTCATACTTTGGGGCAGCAGAGTTTCCAGTCTAGTAGAATCACTGTATAGATGTAGATGCTGATATATATGTTTGTGTATATATATATCAAACCAAATTTCTGATAGGAAAAGTATAGCTTTATGGATGAAGCGGGGAGAGGAGCTTTTAGAAGTCGGAGTCAGCGTTGGGTGGTGGATGGGGGGAGCCCGGGGCGGCCCAGGCTGCACCTTCGCACGTGGCCTGAGGCCGGGCGCCGGGCCCCGGCCACCACCCTGCCAGAGTGGAGGCAGGTGGCCCCAAAGGGGAGCCGCTGCTCTCTCTGGGTCCCTAGCGACAAGGGCATAGATGAGTGAGGGGGGCAGCACATCAGAATGACCGGAATTTTCCATCCTGTTTTGCTTTGACCACATGTATTGAGCTGCAGCCTCTGATATTATATCACGTTTCCAAAAATGGTATCCATTAGGATGGAAAGAGAACGAATCTGTAGAAATGTTTACCTTTCAACTGCCCACAAATTCAGGACACCCTGGATAGAAAGCCGCACTCCCCAGAACGAGAGCAGGGAAGAGGAGGCCCGGTGAGGCTCGGTCACCGGTCCCAGGAACGTGGTTCCTCCCCAGGGCCATCTCGCCCAGATCTTTCTCTACCAGGTCATCTCAGCTCAATTACCCTATGGAAGCCCTGGCCTGTTGTGTTCCTTCACTGTACGGTTTCTGTAATAAAAAGTGTTAATCCATGTTAATCTTTGTGAAAATTATTGCGTGCAACAGTATTTTCTCGTGTACCTCTTTTTCCTATGTGAATTGTCCCTCTTTTCTTTTTTTATTTATAAATGTCTACTTTTTTAAAAAGACAAACCAATGTGTTGTAGGCCTATATGTAACCTATCCCTTAGTCTCATATTATAGGTATAAGAATGGATATTTTACTTGGCTTTAGAATGTTTTACAAGAAAAATAATTCTTAACTGATCAAGTCCTTGCTACTAAAATGCTTGTGTTTTTCATCATGACGTCGTGTGCTTCTAAATTAATGATCATTTTCGTTGTAGAAAAATGGAGTGAATTTATATTAGTCTTGGAAACTAATAATAGCATTGTAAATTTATGAGATGATTTTAACAGAAAAAAATTATAGAAGAATATAGTTATTTTAATTGTAATATTACTAACTGTAGGGTGAGAAAGGGGGGTCCCGTTGTGGTGAACTATGTTATAGCTTGTTACTTACAGTTTCTTTTTGATCATTTTTTCGGTCTCTGAGGTGAAACGAGTTATTAATTAAAATTTGTAAACTCACATATGCATATTGTATATGTGTAGAAATGTAATCACACTTTGTCTTGGAATTACATTAAACTCTTTGGAATCACTGTTCACTCAGCCTGGCATGCTTGTTTATTCTAGAACCAGACCAGTTCTGAGGCTACAGAGGTTATCGTTACCAGCCACATCTTTTGTAAGTTATTTAGCCCTCCGGAAAGTATTCAATACCTCTGAACATGTTCACAACCCACCACTGCATTTAAAATTTGCCACTATGTGTGGCGGTAGAGGGCGGGCTTTGAGGTCGTTTCACTACCTGCTCCCGGGCAGCTGGGCGGGGGGCGGGGAGCATGCTGCCACTAGCTCTCCCGAGCCGTTCCAACCCCCACGGCTCCCCAGCTCCATCCGTGAGGCCTAAGGCGTTGCTGTCACCTGTCATCCGAAGAGCTTCCCAAGTTCATCCCGGATCTGGGCGCGGAGCCGCCATCCTCTCACGGGCCTTGCCCTCTCAGGAGACTTCAGTGCCAGGCAGCCTCTGGCTCGCCGGCCTCACCACCAGGTCCTCCCCGGAACGGCCCACCGGAGCTCCACCACGGTGAGTCACCATCCCCTCTGACGGCCTTCTCACCCTTCCAACAGTTTTTGGGGTTTTTTTTTTTTTCGGTACGCGGGCCTCTCACTGTTGCGGCCTCTCCCGTTGCGGAGCACAGGCTCCAGACGCGCAGGCTCAGCGGCCGCGGCTCACAGGCCCAGCCGCCCCGCGGCATGTGGGATCCTCCCGGACCGGGGCACGAACCCGCGTCCCCTGCATCGGCAGACGGGCTCTCAACCACTGCGCCACCAGGGAAGCCCCCTTATTTATAATTTCCCTTCTCTAGCTACATCATTTAAGTGGAATCGTACAATATTTGCCCTTTTATGTATGGCTTATTTTACTCAACTGTGTTTTCAAGGTTCATCTATTTATCTTATAGCATATATCAGAATGTTATTCCTTTTTAAGTCTGACAACATTCCATTGTACGTGTACACATTCTGTTTATCCATTCATCTGTTGATGGATGAGTGAGTGGTTTCCACCTTTTGGCTTCTGTGAATCATGCTGCTTGAGCACTGGTGTGTAAGTATCTGTGCCCCAGCTTTCAATTCTTTAAGACATAACACCTGCAAGTGGAATTGCTGGATTGTATGGTAATTCTTAACTTTTTGAGGAACTGCCACACTTTTCCACAGCGGCTGCACCATTTTAACACTCCCAGCAACTCCAATATCCTCACCCAGCCCTCTTATCCTGGCTTCCATGGCCAGTGTTCTCGGGCCTGAGGACTGCCAGGCTCCTGGGCCTGCCTTTTCTGTGCCTCCTGGTTTCACAAGGTCCCCAACCAGCCTAAACTCCACCCATCTTCTCAGCCATACCCTCAGCTCCCTGCTACCCACCTCAGCCATCTACAGCTCTGCTTCTCCACCCAGACTCCCAGAACTGCGGGAACCTCGGGCCAGCGTCTGTGCTCATCTGCTCCATCTGTGGCTACTTGGAAACCCACCACTCTCTCCACCCCCAACCCTTACCCTCCAGAGTAACCCAGAGAAATCCAGGCCACCGCAGGGCTCCCTCAACCCCTCCCCTTCCCACAAACCTGTACCTCACACCTCTTTCTCCCTTCAGCCTCAGAGGAGTAAGGCCCTGCGCCCACCCCATCCCTTCCTGTATCCAGAGCTTTCTGTCAAGCATCCGCCCCCTACCTGGGATCCTCCTGCTTTTCTCACACCTGTGCCCTTCAAGAACCAGCCTGAGTCATTTTTCTGGGAGGCTTATCCTCAGGCTCCTGATGAGGTGGGTGTCCCTTGCCCAGGTTCCCAACCCCTTGTGCATAATTCTCATTATGCCATACTGTCAACCTTTCTTTCTTGATTTTCATTCCCCATGGAACCACAGAATCCTTGCAGGTAAGGATTTGTCTTTCATCTCTATTTCTAGGGCATCTGTTACCCTGCCGGGCAGAGTAGGAAGTCAAGAAATATTTGGATAAATAAACTACTCAGCCCATGTTATTGTCCAGTCAACTCACCTTCCCACCCTCCAAATTCCGTGTCTCCCAGCATTCAGGTAATACTAATAAACCCTAAGTGCAGCCAAGGTCAAATGCAACTCAACCAAAATTCAAGTTCCATAAAAATCCATGCAAAAGATTTTGACAGAATTCGGAATGCTTCCAACATACTTTTTTTTTTTTTAAGTTAGAAATGCACTGCCAGGGATCCCAGTCCATGGAAATGGAGGGAGAAGCAGACCCTATGTTCCAAGTGAGATAAGAGCGTGTCAACAGGGGAATGCAGGGCAGCTGTGTCTAAGGATCTAACCACCAGCGTCTCCAGCAAGTTATATGAATCTAAAGTGAAAAGACAAACGTATTGCGCTCAATATGTTCCTCCAAGCACATTCAGTACTGGGGAAATTAAAAAAACAGATTCTTTCCTTGAACTGATAATGAACAGGAAGCAGAGTTCTAGATGCCCATAACAAGCGCTATTTCCCAGCAGAGCCAAGGAGCCCGGGGAGGAGGGCCAAGCCACAGATAGATGGTGCTCTCACCCGGCAGCCAGCTCGGGACTCTGCCCACTGGGGCTTTGGCTTTGGGGGTAGGTGCTCCCACGTCACCAAGCTCCCCTTGCTTTGGGGGCACGTTGTTGTGTAGTGGATGTCGTGCCCAATAGACGGTTCCAAACAGCCAGGTGTACTACATTTTTTTGTGAGAGTCTGACTGACATGTTTTCTAACTCTTCCCTGGAATAGCTAAGCTTAAGCGAATATCAATAAGTATAAAAGCAGAGAATACACTAAGAGCAAAGGGTAAATGTAACACTCGCGGGGTGGGTGTCCTCATGACCTCTTCACTGAGCGCGGTCCCTCCCTTCTGCCAGTACTCAGCTTTAACGAAGGAGCCTCGGACCCTCCCCCCTCCCACCTGGCACGCTTTAGGTCCAACTTGGTCCATGCAAACGGCCTCCAATAGATCTTCCTTAGAAGATCTATGTTCCTTACACTGCCTGGCACTGCTTGAGGGTGGGAAAAAACCCACTGTTCAGCAACAACCCTAATCCTCACTCTATAGGGAAGAAACAGCCAGGAGCGAGACAGTCCTCCAGTTCTGTGAGACTGAAACGGTGCGTGATGAGTCACATCCACTCCACCTGCCTTCACTAATCACGATCGCTTTAACGCTTGCCTGTCCTCCAAGCCGCATGCAGCCCGAACAGCAAGAGCTTTGCCCGAGTTGTTTTCCAGGAACTTGGAGCTGCAGCTGCCTCTAGTTCAGCTTAGCCAGTTAAAACTGGATAGGACCGGCGATCCTCCAGCTGGTCACCTGCAGAGACCCGTAGCTTACTTACGCCTGCGCAGAACCATGATTCCCGCACCTTTTTCCCATAACCTTTCCCTGTGCGCCCACGCTTCACACCACCCTGCTTCTTTATTCGTCATCCCGTGAATACGCCAAGCCCCTCGCCTTTGGGGAGGCAGGTTTGAGATCTGAGATTTTTCTCCCATATTCTCTGCTCGGCTGCCTTGCGAAGAACTCTTTGCTGTGAACTTCGGCGTCTCAGCGTTTTGGCTGGCTGTGCGACAGCAGGACAAGGCTGGTTTGGTAAGGAGGCCATCTAATGCCCATTCTTTTTTTTGTTTTTAAAGCAGCTTGGGTACACTTTATTTTTTATTTTTGTGGCTGCGTTGGTCTTCGTTGCTGCACGTGGGCTTTCTCTAGTTGTGGCGAGCGGGGTGGGCGGGGCGGGGCTACTCTTTGTTGTGGTGCGTGGGCTTCTCCCTGCGGTGGCTTCTTGTTGTGGAGCACGGCCTCTAGGCGTCCGGGCCTCAGTAGTTGTGGCGTGTGGGCTCAGTAGTCGTGGCACGTGGGCTTAGTAGTTGTGTCTCGCGGGCTCTAGAGCACAGGCTCTGTAGTTGTGGTGCACGGGCTTAGTTGCTCCACAGCGCGTGAGATCTTCCCAGACCAGGGATCAAACCGGTGTCTTCTGCATTGGCAGGCAGATTCTTATCCACTGCGTCACCAGGGAAGTCCTAATTCCCATTCTTAAGTGCTTTCTTTACACGCGCTGATCTATAGATGTGGTCTCTTCTACTGAGACACTTTGCATTTGACAGCACTTGTAAAACAACACTGGAGGGCAGATACCCTGTCAATAAACCACTTGATATCTGCTTCTATGTCTCTTTGTGTTCTGTTTCGATGTCTTCTTATGGCTTATTGCCATGGCTCTCAGACTCTTTATCTGCTGAAGACTAAGCCCGTGGACCAGGCTGCTTATAAGTGAACAAATTACCCATTAATAAAAGCCAGAACGAGAAGGAAAAAGTGGATGCTTGGAGGAAACCCTTGTAAGGGGGAAGAGATTGCCACAGGTCTTAAGATTGCACAGGCCAGTGAGTCAGTAGGAGAGAAAGCATTATCCATAGCAGAGCGATTCAGAGCATGACTCTGGAGTCAGCCATATTGGGGTTCAGTTCAAGGCTCTGTTGTTTATGACTGTAAAAGCTGGGAGATCACTTAACCTCTCAAGCCTCAGTTTTCTTATCTGTAAAATGGGGATAATGCCACATGTGGCAAGGACTGGGTGGATATTCCCCATAGCCATTTCCTGTTCTTGCTGAGTACAGGGCTAGATTATATTTCCTAGCTTTCTTTGCAGTTAAATATAACCAGACCTGACCCCTAAAACAAAACTCACATACTTTGATCCACACTCTGTCCCCTAAATTTCTGCCCACATGTGGAAGAGCTGATGAAGGACTCTGATGAAGAAGCCCAGATCACTGATGATTTAATGGCCTCCTAATAAAACCACTTTGGACAAAACCACAAAAAGTAAGAAAGAAATCTTTTTATTATATTTAAGCCACTGAAATTTTAGGATTTCTTATACAGCAATTAACCTACCCTGACTAATATAGACATTAGTTCCTGAAAGTGAGGTACGGCTGTAGCAAACAGCTAAAATAAAATACATGGTGGGCTTCCCTGGTGGCGCAGTGGTTGAGAGTCTGCCTGCCGATGCAGGGGACACGGGTTCGTGCCCCGGTCCGGGAAGATCCCACATGCTGTGGAGTGGCTAGGCCTGTGATCCATGGCCGCTGAGCCTGTGCGTCCAGAGCCTGTGCTCCGCAACGGGAGAGGCCACAACAGTGAGAGGCCCGCGTACCAAAAAAAAAAAAAAAAAATACATGGCATTGGCTTAGCAGCTGGACAGAGAAATAAGGAAATTGATTTCAGGCGCTGGAATCATGGTGGCCCATGTTATGCTTTAATAAAAACATTGGATACACATGCAACTAAAAACCCTGTTCAGTCTACCAAAAAATCTAGAACTAACAAGCCAATCTGTAAGATTACAGGCTAAAAGATCAGTGTACAAAAATTGATTCTGGGGCTTCCCTGGTGGCGCAGTGGTTGAGAGTCCGCCTGCCGATGCAGGGGACACGGGTTCGTGCCCCGGTCTGGGAGGATCCCACATGCCGCGGAGCGGCTGGGCCCGTGAGCCATGGCCGCTGAGCCTGCGCGTCCGGAGCCTGTCCTCCGCAACGGGAGAGGCCACAACAGTGAGAGGCCCGCGTAACGCATAAAAAAAAAAAAAAAAAAAAAAAAAAAAAATTGATTCTGTTTCTTTTAATAGAATTTTTAAAGGTTGCATTCTGGGGCTTCCCTGGTGGCACAGTGGTTAAGAATCCGCCTGCCAATGCAGGGGACACGGGTTCGAGCCCTCGTCCGGGAAGATCCCACATGCTGCGGAGCAACTAAGCTCATGTACCACAACTACTGAGCCTGCACTCTAGAGCCCACGAATCACGACTACTGAGCCCATGTGCCACAATTACTGAAGCCTGCGCACCTAGAGCCCGTGCTCTGCAACAAGAGAAGCCACCTTAATGAGAGGCCTGTGCAGCGCAACGAAGAGTAGCCCCCGCTCGCTGCAACTAAAAAAAAGAAAGCCTGCGTGCAGCAACAAAGACCCAACGCAGCCAAAAATAAATAAATTTATTTATGTGTGTGTGTGTGTGTATATATATATATATATATATATATATATATATATATAAAGGTTACTTTCCACTTACAGTCATTACAAAATATTGGCTATCTTCCCCGTGTCGTAACATACATCCTTGTAGCCTATCTTACACCCAATAGTTTGTACCTCCCACTCCCCTACCCCTAGGGTGCCCCTCCCCCTCCTCTCCCCACTGGTAGCCATTACCAGTGTTTGTTCTCTATATCTGTGAGTCTGCTTCTTTTTTGTTATATTCACTAGTTTGTTGTATTTAGATTCCACGTATAAGTGATATCACACAGTATTTATTTCTCTGTTTGACTTATTTCACTTAGCGTAATGTGCTCCAAATCCATCCAAGTTGCTGCAAATGACAATTTCGTTCTTTTTTGTGGCCATGTAATATTCCATTGCGTATATATACCACATCTTCTTTACCCATTCATCTGTTGATGGACATTTAGGTTGCTTCCATGTCTTGGCTATTGTAAATAGTGCTGCTATGAACATTGGGGTGCATTTATCTTTTCGAATTAGTGTTTTTGTTTTTGTTGGATATATACCCAGCAGTGGGATTGCTGGATCATATAGTAGCTCTATTTTTAGTTTAAGGAACCTCCATGCTGTCTTCCAAAGCAGCTGCACCAGTTTACATTCTCACCAACAGTGTATGAAGGTTCCCTTTTCACCACATACTCGCCAACATTTGTTATTTGTGTTCTTTTTGAGGATAGCCATTCTGATCGGTGTGAGGTGATATCCCGTTGTGGTTTTGATTTGCATTTCCCTGATGATTAGTGATGTTAAGCGCCTTTTCCTATGCCTGTTGACCATCTGCATTTACTCTTTGGAGAAATGTCTATTCAGTTATTCTGCCCTTTTTTTAAATCAGGTTGTTTGGTTTTTTTGATGTTGCTGTTTTGTATGAGCTGTTCATATATGTTGAATATTTATGAGCTATTTATATATGTTGGATATTAGTTTCTTATTGGTCATATCATTTGCATATTTTCTCCCATTCAGTGGCTCGTCTTTTTGTTTGGTTGATAGTTTGCTGTGCAAAATATTTTAAGTTTAATTAGACCTCACTTGTTTATTTTTTATTTCCTTTACTTTAGGAGATGGATCCAAAAACATATTGCTGCTATTTATGTCAAAGAGTGTTCTGCCTATGTTTTTCCCCTAGGAGTTTTATAGGATCCTGTCTTACATTTAGGTCTTTAATCCATTTGGAGTTTGTTTTTGTACATGGTGTTAGAGAATGTTCTAATTTCAGACTTTTACATGCAGCTGTTCAGTTTTCCCAGCACCACTTATTGAAGAGACTATCTTTTCTCCATTGTATATTCTTGCCTCTTTTGTCGTAGATTAATTGACCATATGACCATAAGTGCATAGGTTTATTTCTGGGCTCTCTATCCTGTTCCATTGATCTATATGTCTGTTTTTGTGCCGGTACCATACTGTTTTGGTTACTGTAGCTTTGTAGTATAGTCTGAAGTCAGGGAGCATGATCCCTCTAGCTCTGTTCTTCCTTCTCAAAGTTGTTGTGGCTAATTGGGGTCTTTCGTGTTTCCATATAAATTTTGAAGTTATTTGTTCTAGTTCTGTGAAAAATACCATTGGTATTTTGATAGCAACTGCATCAAATCTATAGATTGCCTTGGGCAGTATGGTCATTTTAACAATATTCATTCTTTATACTAGCAACAAACTATGAAATTTAAAAACAAATCATCTACAGTAGCATAAAAAATAAAAATATTTAAATAATTTAACAAAATATATGCAAAAACTCTACCCTTAAAACTTGTAAAATGTTGCTGAAATTTTTAAAAAGTTAGATGGAGAGAGCTACTTCAGCCATTGATTGGAAGAGTCAAATTGCTAAAAAGTCATAGTTCATCAAATTGATTTGTAAAATTGATCAAAAAACTTGAGCATTAGACCTGTGTGACAATCTCAAACAGCCTTAATTGGAGTTCTGGAAGGAGAGCAAAGAGTCGGGCAGGTGAAATATTTAGAGACAAAGGTGATGAATCTTCCAAAATTGATGAAAATCCTCAACTTTTGGAATCAAGAATCTCATGTATCCAAGCATACAGCTGGAAGTTATTTCTCAGCCTTCCATGACTGTCCTGGCCAATGGAATGTGTGCCACCTCCAGGCCTGGCCCCTGTCTAGTCTAGGGTAAGATAGGCTGTGATCACAACAAACCCAAAACCTCAGAGGCTTTCCAGGAAGCTTCTCCCCGACACACTGACTTAGCATCCCAGGATGCTTCAGTCTTATGGAGCCTCCAAATCAAAAAATCACGACTTGGGGGAGGGAGAATATGGAGGAGTATGCACTGGTTCTTAAATGTTTCCACCTGGAAGTGACATCTGTCACTTTTCCATGGTTAAAGCTCTGATGTCACCTGACACCTACCTTCAAACAGACCAGGAAATACAATCCTTCCATGTACCTAGAATGAGAGGGAAGGAAACGTTCTCGATGCATAGCCGCCACATCTACCACATTTCCTAAAACACATCCTGTGTGAGCCTCTATGTTCAAAGACCCTGGATGGAGCAATGCTATTCCCTGTCACTGACCTGCATTAGTGGTGCAAGCCAGAAAGGGATCTTTTCTTGGGTAGGCCTCTGAAATGTGGGTATTACAAAAGCTAGCATGCTCTAAGACCCTACTCAATTTACATCATAGTGAAACAAGATGATAATTGTTTTTTTTTTTTTTATAATAAATATTTATTTTTGGCTGTGTTGGGTCTTCGTTGCTGTATGCGGGCTTTTCTCTAGTTGCGGTGAGCGGGGGCTACTCTTGTTTCGGTGCGCAGGCTTCTCATTGCGATGGCTTCTCTTGTGGAGCATGGGCTCTAGGCACGAGGGCTTCAGTAGTTGTGGCTCGCGGGCCCTAGAGCGCAGGCTCAGTAGTTGTGGCGCACGGGCTTAGTTGCTCTGTGGCATGTGGGATCTTCCCGCACCAGGGCTTGAACCCATGTCCCCCGCATTGGCAGGCGGATTCTTAGCCACTGCGCCACCAGGGAAGCCCAAGATGATAATTTTTAAGCACTTACTATGGGCCAGGCACTTTGTATGAATGGCTGGCCCTAATAAGCTCTTAACTAGTGTTCATTGTTATTACAATTTTGTCTTAGATGTGTATGTCTTTATTCAAATGGAATCTGTGCTCTAGACTACAGGACCCTAAAGCACATTGCAAGGCAGTTGAGCATCTTATCTTTTTCTCTAAAACATCAGTAAGTTTGCATACTTTTTGTGGGCAGCTGAACTGGCAGTACAGATTTCTGAGATCAGAGACAGCATGGTGTAGAAGAAGGAGCCCTTGAACTAGGAGTCAAGATCAGTTTAGGTCAACACACGTTTACTGAGCACCTTTAGTATGTACCAGGCGCTAGAGAAAAAAGAGGCGTGAGAGTGGATCCCTGCCCTCTAGGGGCTTACACTTCTGCGTGGATGGTGGACAGGTAAATAAACAAAGCATGATACGTGCAATAATAGTATCAACAACGAATAGAGGAGCCACAAGACCTGAGCTCTAGCTCTGCCACTAGATGCGTGGCTAGATGCGTGACCTTGGACGTGTTATTTAACCTCTCGGGGTCTCATGGATAGTGAGAATGGGGTCGATAATGTCTAATCCCTGAAATTCTAACATCTACAGTTCTCAAAACCCTGTGAGGTAGGCAGGGCAGGCACGATTTCTACTTTATATTAGAGGCGAAGCCTGGGGTCAGGGAGGTTGAGCACAGCAGCCTGAGCTACACGTCTGCTTGTTGGTAGAGCTGGCCCCAAACTAGACTCTGGCAGGTCTTCAGAGTCAGGCCAAGTGTGTATCCATTCCAGGCTGAGACGTGGGATCTCTGATGGGCACGGCAGGAGGTTTTCTGGATGACCCCTGTTTGAATCTCATACTTGCTCCCAGTTTGGAGTTCTTTACGGACTAAGGAAAGAGCAGTTACCTCCTCTACCTCCACCCCCTCCTGGTGTAAATACACAGCAGACAGTGGGCATTTCTGAAAACCAGGTCGTCTTTCACAAACAGCACAGTGATGTTAGCATAATTATCCTGGTGACCACAGGAATGTTCAGCCGCCGACCGCAGTCACTGATGGAAACCCTCCCCGGGCCTGGTTTCCACTCGCAGCCAGCTCCTTGCCCTCGCCAGCTGGGCAGCTCTCCCTCACGGCCCAGGTGCTCCCTGTCACCTTCACTCAGCCCGCCCAGTATCTACATGCTTAGGGAATGTGAGCGAGCTAACTTAGCTGAAGCAAAACAAACTAAAGAGTGCATGTTGCCGGGCCTCTAAAACCATGCCACGCCCACCAAAGCCAAAAAGCCACGCCCACCAAAGCCAAAAAGACGAGCCTCTTATGATGGCCGGCCACTGCTGTCTCCCAGCATGGCAAAGAGTTTCAGAGATGACATTTGGGGGCAATCTTATTGTCATATACAACAATTTTTTTTGAGCACATGCTACGTGTGCTACAAAGAGGCCAGTGACACATAATCCCTGCTATCCAGGGGCTTATAATCAGATGCCAAGAGCGGTCAGATGACTTTAGAGATGAGTCACAGATGAAAACTTCCTAGAGACTCCGGAGGTGTGAGAGGCTGTCTTAAGTGCTGGAGTTGCTGGGGTGAGGGAGTGGTCACTGAGGGCTGCCGCTGTCCTGGAAGGAGCCCCAGGGAGCTCGAGCTGGGCCTTGAAGGGAGAGAAGGACTGAACTCAGTGTTTGCATTACCCCCTCCCTATGGGAAATTCACCAGAAAACCATACGACCACGATAAAAGTGCACAGGAAAAAAATCGCCTGTGGGCACCCCACGTCCTCTCCCAAGGTGGCCCCTTCCACCCCACCTTCCCTTCCACCACCTCCTAGGCCTGTGATGTACAGCAGTAGAGCAAGTCCCTTAACCGCCCTGAGCCTGCTTCCTCATCTGTAAGGTTGTAGGAGGGTTTACTAAGCAAACACTAGTGAAACCCACCAGCACGGCAACAAACGCTACCTCCCAGTGAGTCCTCCAGCAAAAAAAACCCCGTCCTTCCATCTTCACAAAGGACGTCTGAGGGTGACCTGGTGTCCCCTGCTCCAGCCTTCTACCCGCATCCTGCCGGCTCCAGGGGCTACGCCGAGTACAGGGCTGCCGTGCGGGGTCAAATTCACCCAGGGCGCAGCCGCCCAGGCTCCCAGCCAAGAACCTTCTCAACTCCAGGGGCAAATCCTCCAAAGGGGCTGAGGAGTGGGGCTGGAGGAAGGGTGGTCCCTTGGGCCTGCCCGCAACACCTCCTCCCACGCTCCACCGAGGGGGGGCCGGCTCGAGCTCCGAAATCAGCAGAGCGTCCGGCCTCCGTGCTGCCACCTGTGGCCGCCGGCCCCCAACTGCACCCGACTCCGCGGCCCCGCCCAGCCAGCCTGGCTCCGCCCACGTGGGAGGTGCGGGTGCCTGGTTGATGTATAACCTTTGGAAGAATTCTCAACGTTTCTGAAGTTCGGCGTGCCAGTGTTTTGTTTTGGTCTTCCTCGTAGGAACAGATAAGAGAGCTCTTAAAACGCCCGTGACCTTGGGTCAGAGTTCCTCTTAGCTCTACCGGACTTAGAATTGTTGTGCGGTCCCAGGGCAAGCCCAAGGCTAGAGAGCTCATCTGCCAGAGTGCCTTGAGGCAGCAGACTGTGGATATTGAATGGGAACTAAGATCCCAGTGGCCCGGGTTCCTCGGTCCCTGCCGTCCCACACTGCTCCCTCCCCACCCACGTCGTGGCGCCCTTCTTCCCGCCGGAACCCACAGGACAGGATGAGAGCACAGCCCTAGCCCACCCCGTCCAGGACGTTTTGTCACCCGTGGCAGCGTTACCTGCCTCAGGGTCTTTCTGAGAGACTTAAATGAGGTGCCACGTGGAAAGCAATGAGCCCATCTTTGAGGGGAAGATACTGGTGAGAACTGGCGTGAGGGAGAGACGCCCTCCCACTTACCACCCGGACCCCTGACCAACCCAAGCAGCAGTAGCGGCAGCTGACCGCTTCCTCAATCCCAGCCCCTCAACACACTTCCGCACCGGGGCTGGGAAGGCGGTGGGCTCCCACCACCCCTCCACAGGCCGCACTGAATTCCCTTAGCTTCATTATTGCACACTCAGGTTCCACGCTGGCTTTCCCGTAAAGATAAAATATGAAACCACAAAATCCCCAGATTTTACTAAATACCTGGAAAGCTTTCAAAAAGCTCAACGAACCCAAGCTGACAGTTTTGTCTGAAAACTGACAGTAAAAGGACTGAGCCGAGCAGAGCAGGACCTGTTTCCCTGTGAGCCATTTTCTGAAGATGGGCCGGGACCCAGATTCACACACGCGGCTCCCACGCGGGCTGGCTGTATCTCACCCGGCCACAGCTTGCTCTGGGCTCCACGTGTGTGCGTTGGAGAGGGTGGCACTTGCAGCCCCTGTAGGCCCAGGGGAACCGCCAGCCTCCCCCCACACCCCTGTCCCCGCTTCCTCTCCAGGCAGACCAAGGGGGGACAGGAAGGGGCCCCAGCACCTGCACAAACTCTTAACTGGCCCAACACGAACATCATCTCTTCTCCATGCCTCATCCTCCTGCTTTCTTCACCCCATCTTCCCCTAAGGCAGAATAAGCCATCCTTCAACTGGGTTCCAGAACGTTCTAGTGCTTTCCAAGCTGTTTCCTCTGCTCCCTGTGTGCTCCTTGGGGGATAAAGCTGTGGATCCCCATGCCTAGTGTGGTGTCTGGCACGAAGTAGGTGTGGATCAATGTTTGTCACGCTGAGTTGAATAGTAATAAAGGAACCAGATGGAGCACACCCCTCAGACATCTGAGGATAACTCAGTGGCCTGGCAACATTAAACGGTGCCCTGAGGCCACAGAGTGTGTTTTTGGCCTTGCTTCCTACACATGCCGCCTGCCACACCGGTGCCTCTTGGTCGTGTCCCTCCAAGGACGGGCACCCGGACGTGCCCCTCCCCCAAGCCATGATCCTGGAACAAATGGCAGTCGACTTCTCTGGACTCCAGTCATCTCTTTAGTCCATCAGTGACCAACACGGCAGCACCACGGACACAGCAGGGGCCTGCCTGAGACCCCGGGCGAGGCAAGGACGGTGGATGCTGGGCCCAGGCAAGGGGGCTTCCCTTCTGGCCTCCCCAGCAACCAGGAGAGAGACGCATGGGGAGGGGGCCCGTCTGTGTGGACAGTACCGCAGCCTGTCAGCCCCCAGCCTTCCTCAGAGCACCAGGGCCTCCGGAGGAGGGAATGTTCCAGGGTAGGGCCAGGGAGGGACTTGTTGGGGTGACTAAGGGTGGACTCTGAATTTGAGCGGGGGCTGTGTGCCCTCGTGGGCATGCGTGAGCGTGTCAGTGTGTATGTGTGGCTGGGGACAGGTGCCTGCTGTACTACTGACTCATGGGATTTGACTGCCGAGCCACAGGACCTGCCTGGGGCCAAGGAGACCAGGGACCAAGACTCCGGGGCCTGGGGGAGCGCCCAGGGGCGGAAGGCAACCTCCTCACTGCTTCGCTTGGAGACGAGCCCGGGGCTGGCAGGCCTCGGAGGCTGGCTGGAGGGCCGCCCCTGGCCTGACCCACCTCATGTGTAGGCCATCTTGCTGCACACCCAGGGCCGGGTCATCAAACACTCCGTCGACACCAGCCTGCTGGGCTCCACGAAGACGCACTCCCCCGGGCCCGAGATGGGGAATCTGTGGCGGGGAGAGAAGAGACCAGGCACTCATGACCTGGCAGACGCGGCCCGTCGCTGGGCAGCCCCAGAGGCCCTATGACTTGTCCTTCCCTCTGTAGCGGCCTTCCGGGACAGTCGGCCCCCACAGACCTTGCTAGCGTGGCTCCCGTCGCCTCCAGACAGTGTATCACGGCTCCAGCCCCCCGGTGATGCCCACGGGTGTTTCCGGGACGCACCCTGCACTCCTCCATCCGGCTCTGCCATTCCTGTCGGGCTCAGCTCACTCATCCCAGGAACCCGGGGCCCCGTCTAGGACCACACTCCACACACCCACCTTCCCCACAGCACCCTGCCTGCACCTCCTGTGTCTAGCACAGGGGGGGTTCTCCCCGCCTAACATCATCCCTTTTGAATCTCAACACTTCTTCTTCACCTCATTTGGTCACCCTGACCTGAGCCCCCTGCCAAGGCTGGAGCTGGGGTCTCATAAGAGAGGGCATCAGAAGGACCCCAAGAGGGAGAAGGGGGGGCCAGGACCACCTCGATGTCAGAGAAGCGTGGCCCCAAGGCCCGCTGGTTGTCAGGTAGTCAGCGCTCTGGGGACCCCAGCCTCCAGGGCTCCCTGGGTTCCGGGAGCAGGAAGCTTCCAGAATGGGAGAGGTGGGAGCAGCAAGGGCAAGACGTTCTCAGCAGCTCTAAGAACAGATCTGGGATGAGGGCAGGACAAGGAAAGAGAAGGAAAAAAAAAAAGAAAACAAGGAAGAGGCAGTGAGGACAAAGACAGGTGCAGGAGACAGGGAGAAGCCGGCACAGGGAAGGAGTTGTCACGGGCCGCAGTTCACGTCAGGTCAGCAGCTGTGCCCCCGCCCGGCTCCTCGGGCCTAGTCCTCCAGCCTTAGAGTCTACATCAGAAGCTGAGGTTCTTACTCCCCTGTGTGTGCTGCTCTGCGTCTCCCTAAGCCTAAACTGTCCCTACACCCATGACTGCTGCCACCATCACCCCGCAAACAGTCCCTGGCTTTGCACACCCACCAACCCCTCACACACTCCCCGCCACACCACTTGGGCCACACAAATAATACCACCACTGCACACACCACCGACGCCCTCAAGAGGTGTTCTCTCTAAGGGAACCCTCCTGGTGCCCAGGGTTCAGATCCCCTTTCTCCCACAGTGTTTAGGTGACACGTGGCTGCCCAGAACAGAGGCCCCACCTCCCTTGCAGTCAGGTGTGGCCGTGAAGCTAAACTCTGGCCAATGCAGAGGGATGTCCAGGGCACGTCCTCCCTTTCCCTGAGCCACACTGAGCCGTGCAGATGGACTGGGGAGCCACAAGATGGAAAGAGCCCGGGCCCTTTCCAGCAGCAGGAAGCTCTGTTGCCTACGTGGAGCAGGGCCACCAAACCAGGCTGGACTTTACCAGGGAGACAGTAGTAAAGCCATTATCGTGACTGGGTCTCTGTCCCACACCCCTGACCCTAGAGGTGAGTGGCTCCAGCTAGCACAAAACCAGGTTCTTCAGGAGGTGCGTCTGGGAGGCTATGGCTTCCCCGGTCTAAGCTCCTTGGCCAGAAGATGAAGCCTCAGCTCACGTGTCTGGGTCAAACGGGTCCCCGTTGACCCAGTGGAATTCGTCCCCCACTCTGCGCAGACCAATCCAGGGCTCCCTCCGTGTGAACTTGAACATGAATTCCTGCACCAAGGAAAGAGGGAAACCTCAGAGTCAGGTGCGGTCTCCTGACTGCTCACACGTCCCCAGACTAACCTCAGCTTGGAAGACTGGCTCCCAAGATGTGTAGACACGGAGAGGGTGATGCCTCACTGCATCCCAAGAGTGAGGAGCTGGGGTTACAGACACCCCCTGCACTCACATGGAGCTGCCTGCAATGGCCTCCAAGGGACCCGGGCTCTGGGAGTGCACCACTGGGCCGGGAAGCCTGGACCAGGGTTTGTCTCCTAGCTCAGTGGGCCAGCATGCCTGCGTTCCTCACTTTCAGGAAGGCTGGAACTGCCTACTTGATGGATTATCTGGGACGCATCTCAAAGCTCAGGCTGGACGTCCTTCTACCCGCATATTCCTGGGCCTTTCTCTGCCGAAAGGAGCTATCAGACTGTGTATCAGAGAAAAACAGAAGCGACTTAGATTTTCTGCTAATTTGGATTGCATGAATTGTTGCCCTCAAAACCCCAAATGGCCAAGAGACCCACTAATTGTGTTTCTTTCACATTTCTTGTGATATAACTGTTTGGGGTGTTAAATGAGAGATCAGGCCCTGATTCGGACTAGTAGAAGAAGCCAACGTGATTTTTCATTTCACAGGTGCGGGTATAATTTGTAATGCTCACGCTTCAATACTGAGTTGAGTCAGCAAACCAGCCTCGGGTGGACATAGTTGGCCTTGACAATAGCAGTGGAAACAAGAGCCCCTCGTGGACCTGCTCAGACCCCATGGAGCCCACCTGCACCCCCCACCCCAGGCTGTGCTCTGGAAACAGGTCACAGGGGACACCAGGTCCTTGGGGCAGGGCTGTCCCTGAAGGTCCCCGCCCCACCGGCACGCACCAGCTCCTTCTGGCTCTGGATCACAGCCAGCGCGGCCTCGTGGCCGTGACAGTACTGCCTGCCCGTGTTCCAGTCTCTCGGTTCCTCAGAAAAGAAGTAGCATTTCCTTCCGTAGAGCAGCCAGTCCTCCGGGCAGGGCGCCTCGCACTTGATGCAGCCCTTGGAAGCTGCAGGGAAGAGGGGTGGCTCAGTATCCACCAGCACAGTGGGCCTCTGTGGGCCCCCCAAGGCCCCCCAAGCTCCCCGCCACTCCCTCCACCTGCCTCCACTTTGGTGCCCATCAGCCACGTGCCTCGGGGGAGCGCCTGTCACAGTCCCTGGCAGGCAAAAGGCTGGCGGCTAAATGAGTAAGGAAAAGGAATTTGGGACACTGGCGGGGACACCGCCCCGAGGGGAAGTGACAGCAGGTTAGGCCCCTGGGTTAAGCTCTCCTCTCTCTCCCCGAACTCCCCGAGGCGTGGAACCCGAGAAACTCGGACTTGGAAGGGACCTGGGGGCCATGTGTCCTCTCTCTCCAGCCAGGGTGGGAACCATCGGTGGACTCGATGGGCCTGCTCTCATTGGCCACACCCTCATCAGCTAACACTGCTGAATTGCTGGAAAGATCCTTTGCAATTTTTGAGTTCCAACCTGCCTTCCCATGACCTGGAACCTGTGGGTCCAGGATCTGCCTCTGGAGTGACCCGGACAGACCTGGTCTGTCTTCTACCTCCTACTTGAAGAAGGACCCCTGCCTCCCCTCTTCCAGGATTGAACAGACACCATCCTTTCCACAGTCCCTTGCAGGGGGTGCCCTCCAGAGCCTTCTCCATCCTGCCCGGCTCAGTACGGTGTGCCCACATCACCGGTGAAATGCTGCCACCAGAACAGGCTGGGACACGTCAGCTGTGGTCCACCACCCAGCAGTGATCACCGTACCCCTTCCAGCTGCTGTGGGTTTTCCAGTCTTCAGATGCTCCAATGAGAAGAATCTGCTTATATGTGCCTATGTGCACTTTTCTGGGAAGGAGGCCCAGAACTTCCATGAGATTCTCTAAGCCTCCTTGCCAAAAGGAATTCAGCCATACTCTCCAACTATTTTCCTATGATCTCTTTCTAAGCCAGGTCTCCCCTGTCCAGAACTTGTGTAAATCACATTTAAATCCAAATGCAGGATCTTGTGTTTATTTCTTCCACAGTCATCTCATTCACATTGGCTCATTTGAGTTTCTGAAGATAAATTTTAATCTTGACTTCTTTTTCATCTGTCATATTGAGCATCCCTCTTTGAAGTGTTTCACCTGCAGATTCCATAAGCATATATTTTGGTTTGTTCTCATACAAGAGATTGACTAAAATGTAGACCAGGACAGAGGCAAGAACAAGTCCATGGTACTCGAGCCCCCAAGGGAGCTACCACCACACCAACACCAGTTAATTAATGGGCACTCTGGCATGCCTGCTCGATGAGCTCCAGGCCCACTTAGACCTACTGGCCATGCATTCCCATGAGGATCTCCAGGGACTCTGTTGTGTTTTACCGCAATCTCAATATGCTGTGTTTACACGTTGCCCTGTTCTCCCAACCTAGCAATAGAACAATTTAATTTGTAACAATTAGTCTAGGTGAACCCAGGCTCACCCCAGCGCTCACCACATTCTTTGCTAAGCGCTCACGACTCCCTGCGTAGCCTGCATGCCCTACAGGTGAGGGTTTGGTAGGAATTGATGTTATCAGTGGATTTTCCTCCCATTTTGAGGTCTTAGGGTGCTTCTCGAAGATGAAAGACAGAGGTCTTGAAGTCACTTTGCAAACCCTTCAGGAGCCATGACGTACTTTGACTTGAATCCATTAAAAGCAGCAAATCCCAGGGTCATATAGCCTCGCCTCCCTTGCTTAGTAGCAGTTTCCTCTTTTGCATTCCTCCTTCAACCCTTTCAGTCCTACCTGCCACTCTGTGTTTTTCAGGCCTCTCCCCCTTGGAATGCTCTGGTCCCTCTACCTCCTGCTCTCTAGGAAACTATTCATTCTTCAGGGGTTAGCACATGTGTTCCCCTCCTCTGGGAAGCCCCCAGGCAGTAACACCTCTACCACTGGACAGGGAAGTTGATGTCATACATTTAAAACAATCTCCAGCACTTAGCCCAGGGCCTGACACACAGCCGGGCTCAATAAATGTTTGTTGAGTGAGTGAATGAGATCTTTAAGGCCCTTAACCCCAAACCGTCTCCTTCAAGAAGCATTACGTGACTAATACACACCAAGTTTGTTCTGCGTTCCCGAAGCATTTTTGTGAACGTACCTAAGTTAACATCTCCACTTTCACTGCATGGCTTAGCAAAGAGGACGGGTATAGTCGATGTGTGAATGTGCTATTTTAGGCTAAAATCTCATCTAGAACCAACACTCTATTTCCTATTTACTTTGACCCCACAGAATTGGCGGTATGTCTGGAACCTTTCTTTACCTAATTAGACATGCTTTTGACAAGGTGTGTAGGAACTGAATTGCATAAATGCTCTGACATCCATGCTCACCCAATATGCTCATCACCACCAGGATGGCGAACAGAAGCACTGCGATGGCCCCCAGCAGGAGACGCGTGGTGGTGTCTGAGGAGAGAGAAAGGGGTTATTACCTGGCACATCCCCACCACCCATCCCCACCTCCAGCCCCAAGTCCTGATAGTGAGAAGCTCTGGGGCTGTGTTTGAACAAGCCCTCCAGGAGATTCTGATGCCGAAGTCTGAGGTGCCGTTCTAAAGCACGGGTCTGTCTGATTCTGCAATCCCCCTGCTTAAGAACCCTCCCTCCGGGGCTATGCACTTGAACTCCTTCTGTGGCTGTCGGAACTTTCCAATCTTTCATCTCCTGCTGCTTCTCTACCTCATCCCTGGTTTCAGCCAGACGGACTCCTTGAAATACCCGAGTCCGTCCTCACAGCCCTGCAGCTGGGTCTTTGCTCCCAAATTTCTTCTCCTCCACTGCAGTCTCTTGAAATCCTGCCCCGCACCCTCCATTCTCTTCACGAAAGCTTTCCTGATCCTCTGGCTTCTCCCTTTTAAATTTATATTTATTGCTCTCACCTAAACTTTTAATTTGATGTTTAATGAATGAACCCTTTTAGACTTCAGACACAGGGTCTTTGAAAGTTTTTCTGTGATAAAATATACATAACATAAAAGCTGCCATCTTAACCATTTTTAAGTGTGCAATTTGTGGCGTTAATTATATTCACAGGGTTGTGCACTGTCTATTTGCAAAATGTTCTCATTACCCCAGACAGAAACTGTACCAATTAAGCATTAACGCCTCATTCCCACCTCCTTCCGGCCCCTGGTAACCTCTAATCTCCTTCCTGTCTCTATAAATTCACCTATTCTAGGAACCCCATGTAAGTGGAATCATACAATATCTGTCCTTTTGGGTCCGACTTCTTTCACTTAATGTTTGCAAGGTTCATCCATGTCGTAGCACATCAGAATTTCATTCCTTTTTTATGGCTGAATAATATTCCATTGTATAGTTATATACATTTTGTTCATCCATCCGTCCATTGATGGACACTTGGGCTGTTTCCATCTTTTGGTTATTGTGAATAATGCTGCTATGAACATTGGCAAGTATCTGTTTGAGTCCATTTTCAATTCTTTTGGGTATATAGGAGTGGAATTGCTGGATCGTATAGTAATTCTACATTTAACTTTTTGAGGAACCAGCAAACTGTCTTTCACTGCTGCTGCACGATTTTGCATCCTACCAGCAATGCCGGCGCACAAGTGTTCTAATTTCTCCATCTCTTCACCAACGCTTATTAATTTCCATTTTTGTTTGTTATAGCCATCCTAGTAGGTGAGAACTCCCTTTCTATTTTTAACCATTTTTAAAACCTTTTAAAAGTTATATGTGGGGGCCTCCCTGGTGGCGCAGTGGTTGAGAGTCCGCCTGCCGGTGCAGGGGACACGGGTTCGTGCCCCGGTCCGGGAAGATCCCACGTGCCGCGGAGCGGCTGGGCCCGTGAGCCATGGCCGCTGAGCCTGCGCGACCGGAGCCTGTGCTCCGCAACGGGAGAGTCCCGCGTACCGCAAAAAAAAAAAAAAAAAAAAAGTTATATGTGTGTATAGATGAAAGAAGTGTCTCCACAGCCCAGTGCTGGGCTGTCCACCATTACTCACCCATGACGAGCGAAGTACCAAAATCGAGAGGAAGTATCTAGAAACTTTTACAGCAATTCAGCATTGCTGTGACATCCAAGTGCCTGATACTGTTTCTAGTAATTTGTCTGTATTGTACTTCACAACAAATTGGGAAAAGAAACCTGGTCCTTTATCAAGGATCTGAAAAGCAACAGATCTGAAGTCAAGAAATTCTATCAGGCTTCACTAAACAAACTAACAACCAAAGAACATTGCCCCTTCCACAGAGGCAACTACTTCCAACCCTTTTAGCTAATTCTTTTGGTATTTACCTCCAAATCTCTAAAAGCTTTGAGCATGTCAATACTTTTTGACTTTTCTATTTAAGACACTACTCATTAACTTCCCACAATAATGAGGAAGATTTAATTCTCTGCATTACTGTCCCCATCCTGACCACTCACACACTACCTGCTCTCTCAACATCATAGTTTGGGTTACACTGATAATTAGGTGTTCTTTTCGTATGGCAATGTAAATGCTACTCCCAGGAAAGCTATGCGGTGTATTATGATCTTTATTTCTACACAACTTCTTGTTTCCCTGTAATTAATCATTTTCCTTTGCTTACACTTCTGTGTGCTCATCATTATTTCAACTTCAAAACTCCTTTAAGCTGAAGAGGCAAAATCAGGAATTCTACTTCACCTTTGACTTAGTCTGCACAGGCTGCTCTAACAAAAACCACAGACTGGGTGCTGAGCCAACAGTCACTTCTCTCTCACAATTCTGGAGGCAAGGAAGTCCAAGATCAAGGTACCAGCAGATTCCATTCTTGGTGAGGGCCCCCAGGATGGGATTAGTGCCCTTATTAGAAAAGGAAGAGCCACCAGAGAGGAGAGAGGAAGCTCTCATATCCACTTTGCCTTTGCTATTTCCTGAAGATTTTTTTCAACTTTATCTTCCCACTCTCTATTGAATCTTTTATTTCTACAATTATTTTTAACTGCTAAGGTTTTTTTGGGTTTGTTGATGCTGTTCCCTGAATACTCCCTCTTAAAGCATCCTGTTCTTTTTTTTTTTTTTTTCTCTTTTGCGGTACGCGGGCCTCTCCCTGTTGTGGCCTCTCCCGTTGCGGAGCACAGGCTCCGGATGCGCAGGCTCAGCGGCCATGGCTCACAGGCCCAGACACTCCGTGGCATGTGGGATCCTCCTGGACCGGGGCACGAACCCGTGTCCCCTGCATCGGCAGGCGGACTCTCAACCACTGTGCCACCAGGGAAGCCCCCTGTTCTTACTTTAATGATGCAAACTTTTCTTTTATCTCTCTGAGGATATTGCTGATAGTTTTTTAGGGTTTTTTTTGGGGGGGGGGGGCTCCAGAGGGGGTGGGGGAGAGGTGGGCAGAAAGTTTAATCTGTATAATCTCTGTTTTCTCCAAACTGTTTTTTTTTTTCCTGTTCATTAGTTTTGATCTCTAGCTTCCATGTCAGAGACTTTCCTCAGATGTCTGGAGATCCTTGGTTATTTGTTCATGATTAAGGCAGGAGGAATAGGACTTCACTGGCACCTCTGAGACAGGAAGGGGGGCTTATTAACTGTGAGGGTCGTGGCAGAGTGACGGGCTGGTCCTCAAGGCTGTTTGTTGACCTCCTTGGGTTTTTCCTCTTGGGTCAGTGTCCCTGGAGACTGCTCTTCTGTTTTCCCTCCTGGAGGGTGTAGGCTTGGCTGGGAAAAGAGGCTAGGAGGCCATCCTGAGCCCTCAATACATAAATGTCGCCTTAACTGCTTGCTCTCAAGTGTGTTGGTGTCCGGAGGCCCTCTCTCCCCAAGGCAGAGGGCTGGGGATGGGCTCACAGGGTGGGGAGAGGATTTGGGGATCTGAAGTCTTCCTAACACGTGTTTAACCAGCCCTCCTGATTTCAGCTCCCTCTGCATTCACGGCCGTGCTGACTGGCGCCCCGGTCTCTGCGCTGTGGGGTTCCTGTTTGTGACTCAGGTTGCTCCTCTGCTTCCTGAACTTTCTCAGGCCAGTGGATTCAGTGTCAGTTACACCATCGTTGATCCCTATGTGTTTGTTTGTTTGTTAAATTTATTTATTTATGTTTGGCTGTGTTGGGTCTTCATTGCACCGCCAGCTTCTCTCTAGTTGCGGCGAGTGGGGGCTACTTTTCATTGCGGTGCGCGGGCTTCTCATTGCGGTGGCCTCTCTTGTTGTGGAGCACGGGCTCTAGGCGCACGGGCTTCAGTAATTGTGGCGCACGGGCTTAGTTGCTCCGGGGCATGTGGGATCCTCCTGGACCAGGGCTCGAACCCGTGTCCCCTGCCTTGGCAGGCGGATTCTTAACCACTGCACCACCAGGGAAGCCCCTCGTTGCTATTGTTTTGTCTCCTGTTCTTGTTATCCTTGTGACCTTTTAAAAATCCCTTTACGGTTGTATTAATGAGCTTTGGAAGAGGAAGAAAATAAACGCATTCAGTCTGCCATCTTTACTTGCAAGTCCAACAGACATCCAGGAGTCCTTCCTATGAGCACGGTCTATACTGGCAAGTGACCAGGAGTCCAGAGGTGGGTGCCTTCCGGCACGGTAAAAACAGAGGCTCTCGCCTGCCCTCGAGGGCTGGGCTCCTTCTGTATCTGCTCTGCTGTCCTCAGGGGCAGCTTGTTGTTAGACTAATCCCCTTGAGCTGCGTATGAATCCTGCCTTTCCCTTCTTTATTTTTTTTATTTTTTAATTTGTTTTGGCCGCACTGGGTCTTTGTTGCAGCTCGCGCAGGCTTAGTTGCGGTATGTGGGATTTTAGTTCCCCGACCAGGGATCGAACCCGGGCCCCCTGCATTGGGAGTGCAGAGTCTTAACCACTGGACCTCCCTCTTTTCCCTTCGTTAAACGCCTCTCAATCCTCTTCTATAACCCTGGCACTGCAATAAGAGCATAGCATCGTCAGCCACTTCACGGGAGTTCAAATCCCAGCTCTGCCACTTTTTAGTGGTAAAGCTACTTAGCTTCTATTTTATTTCATTTTTCTCATCTTTCAAATGAAGTCATAATAGTGTCTCCCTCTTAGAATTTTATGAGAATTCAACGTATAGGCCTTAGAGCAGTGCCTGGCATGGTAAGCTCTCCCTCAGTGTTAGCGGTTACCATCATGATGATAATCGGCCCGTGGGCTCATTTAGGGTGAGGGCAGTGCTTTACTTACGTTTGGGTTCCCTATAACAGGGCTCGGTCATGGCCTTGCATGTTACAGAGCACCCACTGATACTAAAGAACACAAAGGGAATCTAGCTACCCTGAATGACAATGCCCTTGGCCATGCGGATATACACCTGCTTTCAGGGAAAGGGGAGTCTGTGCCTGTGTCTCCAGCATCACCAGAACTGAGGACTCTCTTCATTCTTTCATGGGGATAAATGCTCTGGCTGCTGCACTGTGGACAGAGAGAGGGTGCGCTACAGAGTCTGACAAGCCAAAACAATGTTGTATTAGTTTCCTAGGTTGACGTAACAAAGCACCACAAAGCAGGTGGCTTAAAACACCGCAAGTGTGTTGTCTCACGGTTCTGGAGGCTAGAAGTCCACGATCAAGTTGTCAGCAGGGCTGTGCTCCCTCTGAGACCTGTAGGGAAATCCTTCCTTGCCTTGTCCTCGTTTATGCTGGTTGGCTGGCGATCTTCAGCGCTCCTTGGCTTGCAGCTGCGTCACTGCAGTCTCGGCCTTCGTCGTCACATCCTTCTCCCTGTGTGTCTCTTTGTCTTCATGTGACCACCTCTTATAAGGACACCTGTCATGTTGGGTTAGGAGCCCACCCTGCTCCAGTATGCCCCCATCTGAACTAATTACAACTGCAATGACCATATTTCCAAATAAGGGCAGATTCTGAGGTGCTGGGGAGTTAGGACTTCAACATATCTCTTTGGGGGGGATACAATTTAAGCCGTAACAAATGTCTAACTCAGCAATCCTTCCTTCTATGCAATGGCCCTTATTAGATGGAGTTTGAGGGTGCAGTTTATTTATGTTATAAATGTATATGACTTAGCCTAATGTTAGAAGGAACAACTGAAAAAAACCTGGCACCCAAGCCCGGACAAATCTCCCAACACCCTCATATCCACAGTGCAAAAGAGAATCATAGCTGATGTCTCTAAGTTGCCAGGGCCACGGCCTGGAAAGCATACTCTTGACTGTCACAGACTATCAAATGCAGAGTTTGGTAATTTTTACATTTTTAAGAGGCTTTGCTAAATGCACGTGTGTGGTTTTGAGCAGGAAGTTGTGGGTTTATGTCTTATCAAGAAACTTTCAACATTAAAAATTCAGAATTGGTGAGCACTGGAAAATCTATAGCCTGAGATTTGCAGAATCACTGTCCCCACTCCTGTACCCCCAGGCTGCTTTTCCTCACCCTCCCTACCCCAATGCCAGAAATATTCCCATCTCCAATCACCTCCAGTCTTCCCAGAACCCAGGCGGGAGCTCTGGATCACTTTTCCCGCCTGTCCCCCAAGGCTGAGGGTGGAAGGAAAGGTTAGTATCCACAGGGAGAGGACTCAATCAGGAGAATTTCTGTTTGGTTTCCTATTTATAAAGCTAACTGTTCATCGAAGGAGAGTCTTAAAGACCTGGGCTCTAATCCCAGCTTCAGATTTAAGCCGTTTTCCACGTCACTTAACCTGTGAAGAGGAAGAAGCACCCGCCGGAGGTGGCAGGGCTGCCTGAGGAGCGCGGGGAGGGGGGCTACACGCGTCAGAAGCACAATTTGATCCTCTCCAATTAGCCTCCCCAAGCCGCATGTTGGTCAGCTCAGGACAGGGTAAGAGGTTTCACATCAGAGGGCCTCGTGGCAAACCCGACGGGATTTCACGAGTGAGAGAGCAACGTGCATCCTTGGGCAAGACACTTAGCCTCTCTGAGTCTCGGTTTCCTCATATATAAGATAGGTACAACACTCACCAAGCCCCTGCAAGGGCAGATGTGAGGGTTAAACACGACAGCTATTGTGGAAGCCCCAGCACGGGGCTGGCTCTTTGTAGGTACGTGATAAATATTCGGTACGTGGTAATACAGGAGCACAGGCCCCCTGAGGGTTCAGCTTGGTCAAATCAAGAAGTCTCAAGACAGATGCTCGGCTAAGCAAGGGCTGCAAAACCCCTTGGTCCCCAGACCTGGCAGACCCCTCATCCCATCATGGGTGTTTCTCAGGGTCTGTGGACTGGGCTCATTATGAGGACTTCAGTTTGGGGCGGGAAGTGGACTCACAGTAGGCAGACGAGCAAAGGATTTCAGATGAGCAGCTGGTCATACACTTTCCCTGGGTTCCCTCATCAGGGATGCCGGGCTCTAGGGACTGGGGAAAGGGAATCACCTGCACACAGCCTACACCCCAGCACCTTTGTCCGTGTAGCCCCGAGAGGCAGAAATCCTTATCTTGCTTAGCAGATGAAGAAACTGAGGCTCAGACACGTTTGAAAACCTGCCAGCCCGCTGGCAGTGGGAAGATCTGGCTCAGGCTTACCCAACTCCAGAATCCGTGCTCTTTGCACTGCAGCAGGCTGCCTCAGCCCCTGTGCTGTGACTTCTGCAAGGGCAGGGATGTTCCCAGTGCCTAGATCTGCGCTGGAACAGTGGGGCCTCCAGGAGTGTTTGTGGGAGGTGAGGAAGAGTGCGTGAATGTGGGGGGATCAGCACACGGCAGGACCCTGGAGAGCACCATCGTGGTCCGAGAGCTCCCCTCTCCCCGCAGGAGACACGGCGCCCAGGAGATACTCAGGGGACCAGTGGAGGGGAGACCCCTGGCAGGGACACAGACCCCACATCCTAAAACTCCTGTGGGAAAAGGCCCACAGGCCCCAGGCGCTGAGCCCCCAAGGTCCACAGGCACCAGGGTGGGGCTGCTCCTGGTGGACCGTGGGAACGAGGGCAGGGGCCGGAGGTGCCACGAGACACAGAGCCAGGCCAGGCAGGGATCCATGCCCAGACAGGCGAGACGAGGCTGGGCCACAGGTGGGCACTGAGCACAGAGTGGGCTAGACTCCACAGGGCCTGGAAGACCCAGTGTCCTGAGAGACCCCCTGGGCCATTTCCTGCCGGGCGTGTGGCTTCTTCTTCAGCCTAACTTGCAGGTGGTCGGCCCAGCCATGGCTGGGAGTGGGAAGCAGAAGGGGCCAAGGTCAGGATGGGAGGTAAGACGGGAGCCAGCCAGCCGGAGGCACTGAAAGAGGCCGCACCACCCCTGAAGTGGCCCCTAAGCACTGGGGGTTAGAATGAGGTTAGGGCAGCCCCTGGAGAAATGCTTACGCATGAATGAGTGGAGATATACAGGCAAGAGGCGTGAGCAACTTCAAGAAATAACCTGGGCAGGAGGGAAGCAGGGGGTCACAGGCAAATCTAACAGTGAGCCCGAAGATACACGACAAAGAGAGGGTTTGTCCACCTTTATTCAGCTCAGCTCTCCCCAGACCGAAGGTCCTCTGCAATGGCTGTCCTACACTGAGTTCCAACATCTTTGCCTCCTTTGTCCCAAATCACCATCCAGGTGTCCAGCTTTCCCCTCAGAGTCTGCACAGCCCCTCCTCAGGCCATCTGTGTCCCCTGGCCTATCAGCCTTTGGGCCAAATGCTGACAGAACTGTCCCCCCCTCTCCCTCCTTGGCCAGGCACCTGCCCTGGCTGGCACTGGTTATGTCCCTCCCCTGACCACAGCCCCGCCTTCCTCACTGACCTGGCCTTGGTCTGACCCCTCTGGGCCACCACCACTTTTCCAAGGGCCACCCACTGTCTCATTCTATGCTTCAAATCTCTCAACAGCCGCTTCAGACAAAGTCCAAACACTTTGGCAAGGCCTGGGTGGCCATTCATGGTCTGGGCGCTCCAGATTCCTCTCTTCTCACCACGCCCCACCCCGATCCTGGTATTCTGGAGGTCAGTTCCCCACAAGGGACAGGCGAGTCCTCGCCACTTGATCCCTGAACGTGTCACTCCTCGAACCTGGTGCATCCATCTTTCTCTTTCCACACCTCCTAAGAGGTCACCTACTCCAGGAAGCCCTCCTTTTTTGACACTCCTTCCCTAATGGTTGGATGATCCAGGTCCTGGGCTTCCCTAGTTGATGCCATCCAGTCAGGTCCTCGGCCTTTGGACTCCGGGTGTCCAGAGTACCGAGAAACGTCCAGAGGACCAGCCCCTCCAGGCAGCTCCAGCACCTCCCACACCACACAAGTTAACTGAAAGAACTCATGAACTTGAAATCTGTCTTCCACTTTGGTGACCGCCCCCTTGACCAGTCAGGGGTCAGGCCGTGAGCCCCTCTGACCGGAAGAGGTAGGTGGGACCCCGACTTGCAAGGAAGGCCCTCTGGCCGATTCTCCCTCCCGGCACCACCAGCGCCCCATCCCCCAACCCCCTTCTCAGGGGGCATTAGCACCGCGTCGGGGTCCATAGCTTTTGTCACTTTGCCCAAAGCACTTTCACTGCTATAGGGTCAAGCCACTCTCTCAATATGCCTATCGGGTGAGTGCCGGACAGTAACTGTCCCCCTTCACTCATAAGGAAACAGGCTCAGAGCGTGAAACCTGCTCCCAAGGTCAAAGAGGGAGCTGCAGAGACAGGGGCAAGGTTGAACTATAGGTGGTCCCCAGTTACCTGTTCCCCATCGCCCCACAATGTGGCATCTGATGCCCTGGCAATCCTCCGGGTTCCAGAGTCGCGCTCCCCGCTCTCCCCACCGGGAGACCGGCCAAGGTGACTCTGTCCCGCCTCCCGGGTCCCCGGGCCGGGGGATGGAGGACCGCTAGGCGCTTACCCTCCAAGGCCGCCTTCCAGCTGGTGCTGCCCTCGTAGCCCGACCCCGATCGCCGCAGCAGCCCCTCGGGACCGCGGCCCTCCGCTTCGGCTGGCGAGCGCAGCCTGGGCGCGGCGGGGGCGGGCGCGGGGCGGACGGCGGGGGGCGGCGGCGGCCGGGCCCGCGCGGGGGGCTCCTGGGCCGGCTCCATGCCTGTCGCTGCGCCGCGCCGCGCCCGCGCTCCTGTGCGGAGGTGCGGAGCCCGGCCCGACGCGCACTCTGCGCTCCGCGCGCCCTGCGGGCCCCCCAGACCGGCCTCGGGTGGGCGAGGGTCGGGGCTGGCGCAGGCCGAGGCTGAGCCCGGCTCCCCGCGCCGGACCCGCTGCGCCCGGCGGCCGCCACCGCCTGGGTCCCCGCGCGCCGCGCCTGCCTCGCTGAGCCGCAGCCTCCGCGCAGAGCCGGGGCGGGGGAGGAGGAGCGCGGGGAGGTGCGGCAGGGCGGGCGCAGGGAGGGAGGAGGCTCCGGGCGCGAGGGGACCCGCAGCCCCGCCCCCCGGCCTCCAGCCCTCTCGGCAGGAGTCCAGATGCTGCGGAGCCGGGAGCGCGGACCCTGGAGCCGGGAGCCCTGGCTTCTAACCCAGGTCCACCTGGCAGCCTCCTGCTTGTCCTCTGTTAAAACGGGAATCAAGTTCATGCGGCTCAAGGAAGATGAGGGGCTTTCCTCTGGGCTACCCTGGAGCCAGAGCAGAGGGGTGAGGGCTGTGTCTTCGGCCAGAATCGGCGAGCACGAGAGAGCAAAGTGCCGATGGGACGCATGGAGCAACATTTCAGATTCAGTTAACACTGAGCATCTAGTAAGTGCCAGGGGGCTTTACAAATGTGAACTGACAACACCCCCAGTTTAGGATGAGGACCGGAATTAGAGAGGTCAAGGGCATTGCTGAAGGCGGCACCGCACGAGCGCACGGTTGGCTGGTTTTCTGACTCCCAGGCCAGGGCTCCCTCGATGGTCTTCACTCGAGCACTCTTTCCGTGGCTGAGCCCGGGCCACCTCCGGCTCCACGCCCATCCCCACGTCTGCGTCCTCTCTCAGCCCATGATTCCTCATCCTCAGCCTTCCTGCTCTGTCCCCCACCGCCAGATCCAATCAGTACCGACTCCTGTGAACCGTCCCTTTCAGAGGCTCCCTTCTCACAGCCCCTCGCCAAGTACAGCAAGTCCGTTTCATCTGTCTGGCCGCAGCCTCGGTCTCCTTACGGTCTCCCTCGGCTCTTGCTTCCTCCTATCTCAGCACCAGAGGCATCTTCCTAAAATGTGAACCTCACCAGTCCTTCAGGGCCCCCTCTACCTGGGGACTTGGTCCAACTTTTTTTTTTTTTTTTTTTTTTGCGGTACGCGGGCCTCTCACTGTTGTGGCCTCTCCCGTTGCGGAGCACAGGTCCTGGACGCGCAGGCTCAGCGGCCATGGCTCACAGGCCCAGCCGCTCCGCGGCATGTGGGATCCTCCCGGACCGGGGCACGAACTCGTGTGCCCTGCATCGGCAGGCGGACTCTCAACCACTGCGTCACCAGGGAAGCCCTGGTCCAACTTCTTACAAGGCTACAAGGTCCCTCATGTCTTAGCCCTGCTCCTATTTCAGGCTTCATCTCCTTCTACCCCTTCTCTGGTGGCCCCAGACACCCAACTGTGTTCTGTTTTTCCTCCAGGCCAGGGAACATTCTCTCCCCTCTGCCTGGAATACGTTTCCTCTTGGTCCTTCTCATCCCAGCCTGTAGCCCCTGACACACCAGTTTGCCCATGTAACGTCTGCTAATGCTTCAGATCACACATCCTCTAGGATGCCGCATTCTTTTGGATTCGATTCTGCAGACTGTAAGAGAAGACCCCAAGAACAAAGGCTTAGACTCGAAAGTCCAATAAAAGAAGTCTGGAGCTGGTCAGCCCAGGACTGGGCTGAGCTCCGAAGTGATCAGGACCCAGTCTTTTACCCCTGGGCAGTGTTTTTACCACCTTCTAACACACTCCGTGTTCCTGTCTCTAGAGCTCCATCCCAGGTAAACCTGGGTCCTCCTGTGTCTCAGGATACAGGCTCCTTTTCTTAGGGTTAGATAATAGGAATGAGTCCTGCCCACAAACTCAGAGGTTGGGGGAAAATTTTTCCTTTTCCTTTAAATCAACTTAATTGTAACTTCAGGTCACCATCCGCTAAGGTGGTAGCAAATTCCAGCTCATTTTTTAAATTGAGATAAAATTCACATAACGTAAAATTCACCATTTTAACCATTCTAAAGTCTACAATTCAATGTCTTTGAGTACATTCATAATATATTCACGACGTAGTGCGACCATCATCACTATCTAGTTCCAGAACATTCTCACCACCCCAAAGAGAAAGCTGGTCACCCCTCATCTCCCTCTCCTCCAGCCCCTGTCCACCACGAGCCTGCTTTCTGTCTCTATGAATTTGCCTAGTCTGGGTATTTCATATCACTGGAATCCTACACTCTGTGGCCTTTCGTGCCTGGCTTCTTTCACTTAGCACGTTTTCGAGGGGCATCTGTGTTATAGCATATGTCAGTCCTTCATTCCTTTTCATCTCAGTCTGTTTTGAAGGCTGTTGTCCTTCCAAGGTGGTATCAGAGTCCCTGAGGCTTATGAGGGAAATCCTGGCTGGTACCTGTCCTCCGAGCCGGGCAGGCCCTGCTTCCTGGCTTTCCAGGGATATGGAGTCTTTGCTGGGCCTGGGGCTCGGGGGCCAGAGCTGCCTCTCCTGGCCACCGAGCCATGTGGCTCCAGAAGGCTCTCATGGAGTGCTAGTGACCCTGCTGCCCTGGAGGAGTCCCCAGACCTCTCTGCCCTTCCCGGGCAGGGGCCCGCCCTCCTCACCTCACCGCTTCTCCAAGGGCCCCCTCTCTCCAGGACACCCCATCACCTCTTCAGTGGCCTTAGGTTTTTAGTACAGATCAGCTTCATTTTCAGGCTGCCTTGCTGTCTGCCCCACCACAATTATTAAGGCAAAGACATACAAAGCCTGGCGAGTTGCTTACAGTTAGGAAATATGTAGAGAGCCGAACAAAAATTTCATGAGAATAGGTTATCCTACTACCTGCCAGTGTCATGGTTGGCCCTGCATCCCCACATGCACTGAGCAGTTCTGGAACGTTGGTGTTTACTAGACCGGGAGGGCACAGAGTTGTGAACCCAAATGTGCAGGGGCAGACATTTGAAGGAAGGAAGGAAGGAGTAAATCCTACCAGTGGGGGCTGTGGGGGATCCCCTCACTCAGGTCAGTGGGTTATTGCCAAGTGGCCATGCTGCTCCCCTGTTAACAGCGCTTCCCAGCATTTTGGTGTTTTCCAAAGGGGTTGGAAATATGAGTTGTTATATGAAACTTTATGATTTTTAATTCTGGCAAATAATTCGTATTTTAATAGAAAACTTGTATAAGCCAAAAAATAACAGCCACAGCGCGCGCGCACACACACACGCACACACACACACACACACACACACACACACACACACACACACACATCTACATGATTGATTCAGCCTCTGGGCTACCAGTTGACAGTCTCTGATTTACGGATACACTTGATGTCAGGGACCCCATATAGCACAAGACATCACAAACCCTTAGGTAAATTGTCACTGGATGAGACCTAAAGACAAACACCTCCTAATTAGGCAGGGGCCTCATTTGCTGGCCTATCTCCCCCGTCTGGAAGGAAACTTCCTCACTGCTTATTACGTGAGGATACGGTGTGGGTCCTCATGGTTATGAGCAGGTGCTGAACTCGGAGGATATTAGGAAAGGTATTTCCATATGGATGAGGGCTGAACCTATATACGAGTTGTAGGTTTCTCTGCTTATTCCTTTGGAGTAGGCTTGAGAAATCACACTGCCTACTCTCCATACGTCAGTGAAATCACCTGAGATCTGCAACCAGACTGCCTATTACCGTGGGACACCGGGAAGGTCTTAGCTCTTGGCAGTAAGAGGAGTAGGAACAGATCATTTATAACAACAAACATAAATAATTCCGTTTACTCTCCATAAGTTAATAAAGTGAAAAAATTGTGAAACCAACGCAAGGAGAAGACTAAGTACTGGTGGTAGAATATATTTTATTACATGGCTGTATTTTGGCATAGTTTCCTTCGCAGAGTCTGTTCTTGGCTGTCTACAATCAACTTCTCATTGCCAAGTCCATGTGAGTATTGTTGTATAACTCACTATGCTGCTTGGAGCCATGGGGTCTTCAAGGTCCTTCTTCCTTGGGTTCAGGAAGACACTGTCCTTTTTGTGGCACAGAGGAGACATCCTTCTGGTGAAGAAGTTCCTCTCCACCGGGGCAAAGCCTCCCCGTGTCAGGTTGATGTGTATTTCTCTCTAGAGCATGGCTCATCTTGCTGAAATAAGTCTCCACTCCCCTGTCCTGTCCTTCTTTGTCACAGGGCCCCCAGTGATGTGATGATGTGGTTTGTCCTCTGCTGGGTTTTGGTTTTGTTCTGTTGCATTTTGTTTTGTTTTTGGCTTGCACAGCACAGCTTGCGGGACCTTAGTTCCCCTGGGCAGTGAAAGCGCGGAACGCTAACCACTGGACCTCCAGGGGATTCCTAGGTCCTCGCTGGTTTCCATGAGGCCAGATGATGACTCTGAATCTTTCTCATCCTCAACCTAACCCTAATACACTGTCTATGCTGGCGACCCCAAGTAGCGCACACAAACAGATTGTTCAAGCAGAAATACTGAGGGTCATCAAAAGGCTTTGGCCAAGAGATTTTCCTATCCCAGAGCCAACTGTGAGACCCACTGAACAATGATACTGTGGCCCAGGAAATGAACGTCAGCTCCTGGACGTGGGCACACCAAAAGAGGATTGTGGTGAGTAAATCTTCGAAGCACCGGAATAATATCGTATGGCCAGTGGTTTCCCGAAGCTGCTCCACAGGTTGCTCTCTGGAAGGAGGAGAGTCCACAGAAGTTAAAGCACGTGAAAGTGAAGGGGAGGGTAGGCAAGGCAGCAGCTACGAAATCCCCGTGGCGTGGGCTTTTCTGCATCCAGGGAGAGAGGCACCGCGCTGGTGCAGCAGGGCCTGGAGGTCACCCTGGGACTGAGGCTTTGTGAGCTGGTGTGGGTTTCTCTGACAACACGATCCGCTTGGGATCTCAGGGGGCTTCCAGGCTATTTGTGTCCCAGTGCCATGGAGTAGGAACAGAACCACTGACTGCCCAGCTCACAGTCCTGACTCTGTCCCTTACTTCGTCGAGGTTTATTTGTTTAACTTCCTCCTGCCTCTGTTTTCCTCATCTGAAAATCAGCATCTACCCCAGTGGGTTGTTATGAGTAAATGAGTTCATATAGGCGAACACGTACAAGAGACACCTAAATGTCAGTTTGCGGTACTCGCCTCCTAAGTCCCAACTTTCTCTCTTGCTGTTTTCTGCCTCTCAGCCCGTGGTCCCTGTGCTCTCGGCTTGTTGCAGAAAGTTCAGCTTTTCCAATAGCGCTTGACCAGACTCTTAGCCATATTGGATTGCAGGTCACAGGCAGAAAGGGCCTCTCATGATAAAGCTGTATCTTCTTCTTTCTGTGTATGTTTTATTTTAACTCTAGTAAAAAACGTACAACATAAAATTTACCATCTTAACCATTTTTCAGTGGCATTCAGTACATTCATTTTGTGCAAACATCACCACCATCCACCTCCTGAACTCCTTTCATCCTGCAAGACCGAAGCTCATTACCCATCAAACAACTCTCTGTTTCCATCTCCTCCCAGCCCCTGGCAACCACTGCTCTACTCTCTCTCCCTGTGAATTTGACTGGTCTAGTTACCTCATATAAGTAAAATACTGCACCTAGTCTGAGTGACCACAATTTAATTAGTTGCTTCATTACTGGGTAACGAGAATGGCCAACTTGCTGCCAAGAAGAGAAGGCTCTCCACCTTCCTTGACTCAGCCAATTCCATATTGCAGGGTCACTTGCCAACCCCCCTTCTTTTTTTTTTTGGCTGTACGCGGGCTTCTCACTGTTGTGGCCTCTCCCGTTGTGGAGCACAGGCTCCGGACGCAGAGGCTCAGCGGCCATGGCTCACGGGCGCAGCCGCTCCGTGGCATGTGGGATCTTCCCGGACCGGGGCACGAACCCGTGTCCCCTGCATCGGCAGGTAGACTCTCAACCACTGCGCCACCAGGGAAGCCCCCAACCCCCCTTCTTGATGCCAGTTTCTATAGCAAGACTCTTCCTAGTGTGAGCTACAGAAAGCCCTGCCCAATTGGCTTAGGCAAAAAAGGAATCCATTGGCACATGTAACTGAAAGTTACACGTGAGCCCCAAAAGGGCTCCAGGTAAACCTAAGCCAGACTCTTACACTGTGTCATCAAGGCCAGCAGCTCTGTATTTTGGTTCCATTCTTCTCCATTCTGCCTGCCTACTCAGACTCCACACAATGGAACGTGCTCCAGGACCACACCTCCCCAGATGCAAGGTCAGCAGGAAAAAGAGAGCTTCTCTTCCCTAAATAATTCAGATAAAGTCCTGGCCCTGACTGACCTTGCCCGCACCCGGGTCATGTGTCCACCCCTGAACCAATCTCTGTGGTAAGGTCTAGGTCATATGTCCAAGCCTGTAGCTGAGGTCAGGGTCATCCTCACCCAAATCACAGGACTGAGAGTGGGGAAGAGACAAAGAAAATGCTACTGTCACAGGAAGAAAGGGGACAGGCTGTCAGGCAGGAAGAAACAGCAAATGTTTGCCATATAGACAGTGGAATAGTAAAGCCCTTTAAAAAGAATAAAGTAAATCAGTATTTGTTGATTCGGAGCAATCTCCAAGCTAAGTTAGAAGGAAGCAAGATGCAGAAAAGCAGCAGAGTACGTGTCCACCTGTGGCCACCAAAAGATGCGTATGTGTTCACGTACACGTGTGTGCTCGTACAGGCATGAAGATTTTTGCGAGAATATACAAGAAACAGTTCACGGGTATTTACCTCTGAACCAGCGGAACTGGGGGGCATGGGACTTCTTTTGTTTTCTGTCCTTCTGAATTTTTAGCTGAATATGTGTACATTTTCATTAAATATCAACTTACCAGGCCCCACCTTTAAGTCGTATTCAGAGCATCTGTGTTAGAATTGTTACCTCACAGAAACTGGGGAAGATCACTGGGTCCGTGGAATCTGTGGCCTGGCTGAGATTTTGACTGAGGGGCAATGGGTCTGGGATAGTGAGGCCCCAGGGCCCTGGGCCAGGAGCTGGGCAAAGCAGAGCCACCTGTCATGTTTTCTATGTCAGGGGTAGTGGCTGGGGAGCCCTTCAGAGGGAAAGGGGAGCTTGGGACTCAGCTCTGAGAGCTCACAGCTGGGCACTGTCTTCCTTTTTCAGGAACAAAGAGAAAACTAGCATCTGGGTGGGCCTGGATTTGGGGTCCAAAGCATCTTTGGAAGGATCTCAGAGCAGCTACAAGTCCCCTCTTTGGCACCCTGGCCCCAAAGGTGCCCCCAGAAGTGCTTGATTTTACCTTGGCCGTGAACCCACTTACCATTATTTATATAAGGTGATTACCGTTTACATCTAGATATCGTGTAGCAGAAACATTCTGCAAATTGCTAAAACATCAAATCAACTCTGCGGTATCGTTTCTAAGTGCAGGGACAGCGTCTGCCCCTGTGTGTTAAGACTTCATCACGTGCTGCTCAGGTGGCTGGGCCATCTGCTTACAACCTTCCAAAATTAGGAGCCCAGGAGACACCCCCAGACTCGTGACCCAGGAACTGCCAGCCACCTTCACAGACACCCCACTTCCCCAACCTGAAAATCAAGCCAAGAGAGATCAAAAGCTCTTCCTTCAACAAATTCTTTAACAATTATTGAGCATCAGATACACACTGGGCACATTGCTAGGTGCTGGGAATACAGAGGCCAAGGACACACCCAGTCCCGGCCCTCGGAGCTTCATGATGAGAGCCTAAGCAGTGGATGGAAGCTGAGCTGCCGGGTGAGCGCACTGGCTACCAGCTCTGAGAGTGAGAGGGCAACTGTGCTCAGCATTTCCTGATGGAAGCAACCTCTGCAGGCAAGAAAAACTGTTCCTGGCCAAAAGATTGACTTCACAATGAGAATGATGTCTCAGGCATTAGCCCTCTCCCTGGAGGGTAACAGGAACCTGCAAGTGACCCAAAAAAACTTGCACCAAGTCTTTGTTGTATTCACCAAATCTGACTTTGTACTTTTTTTCTAAAATGACAAAAATAAATTTTTAAAATTATAAAGTCAATACATAAGCTGTTTTCATGCAAACAATATATAAATTTTTTAATTTTAAACTTTCGCTTGAGTTTGGTATACTACATATGCTTCTAAGTACTTTTTAATGTATGTAAAATAAATATTTATGATTTTTTTTTACAAAAGTTAATACATTCTGCAACTTGCTTCTTATGTCACTTCATATAGCTCTCTTGCATTCTTTTTTAACACTTACATAGAATTCTACAGTTTGGAGATACCATAATTATTATTACTTCATTATTCTCCCAGGGATGGACATTTAAATTGTTTCTAATTTTTTAATAGCACAGGCAATGCTGCAATGAATATTCTAGCATATTTAATTTTGTGCCGTTGTACAAGTGTTTCTTTTTTTTTTTTCTTTTTTTTTTTTGGCTGTGTTGGGTCTTCGTTGCTGCACACGGACTCTCTCTAGTTGCAGGGAGCGGGAGCTACTCTTTGTTGCGGTGCGTGGGCTTCTCATTGCTGTGGCTTCTCTTGTTGCGGAGCACGGGCTCTAGGCGTGTGGGCTTCAGTAGTTGTGGCATGCAGGCTCAGTAGTTGCAGCTCGTGGGCTCTAGAGCACGGGCTCAGTAGTTGTGGCTCACGGGCTTAGTTGCTCCTCAGCGTGTGGGATCTTCCCTGATCAGGGATCGAACCCGTGTCCCCTGCATTGGCAGGCAGATTCTTAACCCCTGTGCCACCAGGGAAGTCCCTGTACAAGTATTTCTATGGAAGAAGTTTCCAGAAGTGGAATTACTGGGTCAAAAGTTCTCTGAAATGGTTCAGCTTGAGTTTGAAGTGAAAATACTGTGTAAGTAAACATTCTGCAGAGCAGAGAGTTATTAAATAATGCACAAGATGAATTATTCAGAGTGATATTTAAAGTGTGCCCAAGGGTATGCTTTGTGCCTTTGGGCTGCCGTGTCAGAAATGTTCCAGTTTCCTCGTGAGGACAGGAAGTCAGCAGAGCAGGATTCCTGAGCCGGGGTCTCCCTGATCCCACTGACAGGAACGTGTGAAGGGTTTTGATGGCAGCATCAGAATTATTCACGGACTGAACGCATCAGTTGATCACACAAGAGGATGGATCACACGTGCGCATGAGAAGCCCTCAGACTCCTAAGTGCTGTTCTGAAGAGAGAACAGCATACCCAAGAGGCATTTGGGTGTCAGCACCTGTCCTCACACAGCACCTGATCCTCTTCCTGCTTAGGTAATAAGCTCCGGGTCAGTTTCTCACTTACTCAAAACTCACACTGTACATACTTGCTGTCTAAACCTCTTTTTTTCCTTTTGGCTGTGTTGGGTCTTCATTGCTGTGCGGGGGCTTTCTCTAGTTGCGGCGAGCGGGGGCTACTGTTCGTTGTGGCGCAAGGGGTTCTCACTGCGGTGGCTTCTCGTTGCGGAGAGCAGGCTCTAGGCTCGCGGGCTCAGTAGTCATGGCACATGGGGCTCAGTAGTCGTGGTATGCGGGGCTCAGTAGTCGTGGCACGTGGGCTCAGTAGTTGTGGCTTGCAAGCTCTAGAGCATAGGCTCAGTAGTTGTGGCGCACGGGCTTAGCTGCTCCGCGGCATGTGGGATCTTCCCAGACCAGGGCTCGAACCTGTGTCCCCTGCATTGGCAGGCGGATTCTTAACCACTGCACCACCAGGGAAATCTCCAACATCTCTCTGATTGAATAACTTTCAACCTGAGAGAAGTGAGGGACCAAGCATCATATTTAGCCCCAAGTTCCCTGAATCTTACACGGTGCCTGGCACACAAGCGGTCTTGGCAAATGCTTCTTGTAGCATGGCGCAGAGTAATGTCAGCGCTAGTTGGGCTGTTAATTTACTACTGGGCATGGGCAAATCACCTCCCTGCTGTAAGCCTCAGTTCCCCATCTCCCTGCTGGAGTTGTTTCAGGGCCGAAGTGAAACATACACATAGCCCACAGTATTGTGAATTGATGTAAAAGGTAAGGATTAGAAAGTGGCCTCCATATGTGACTTTTCAAATATGCCCAGACATTAAGGAACATTTTGGGGTCTAAAAAGCAGGTTAGAGTTTGTTTTTCTCACAGACATTTTACGATTCAATTAAGTAGGGATTCAAAGTGGTAAAAAAAAAAAAAAAAAAAATGCCCTGTTTCCTGTAATACTAAAACTGTTTTCATTTTGAGTGGGGTAAGAATACAACCTTTGAAACTTTTTTTTAAAAATACATTTATGGGGCTTCCCTGGTGGCGCAGCGGTTGAGAGTCCGCCTGCCGATGCAGGGGACTCGGGTTCGCGCCCCGGTCCGGGAAGATCCCACATGCCGCGGAGCGGCTGGGCCTGCGCGTCCGGAGCCTGTGCTCCGCAACGGGAGAGGCCACAGCAGAGAGAGGCCCGCGTACCAAAAAAAAAAAAAAAAAAACCTAAAAATACATTTATTTATTTTTGGCTGCACTGAGTCTTCGTTGCTGCTCGCGGGCTTTCTCTAGTTGCAGAGAGTGGGGGCTACTCTTCGTTGAGGTGTGCAGGCTTCTCATTGCGGTGGCTTCTCTTGCTGCAGAGCACGGGCTCTAGGCGTGCAGGCTTCAGTAGTTGTGACACGCGGGCTCCGTAGTTGTGGCTCAGGGGCTCTAGAGCGCAGGCTCAGTAGTTGTGGCACACGGGTTTAGTTGCCCCGCGGCACGTGGGATTTTCCAGGACCAGGGCTCGAACCCGTGTCCTTTGCATTGGCAGGAGGATTCTTAACCACTGCGCCACCAGGGAAGTCCCTGAAACATTTTTACGTTCCCTGGTTTGGCTTTGAAAACGACTGGTGAAAGTTTCTCTGAAGCTCCGCCCCCTCCCTCATTCGGTTTATTACCCACAGGTGACACCGATGGCCTCGCGGAGCCTCGAGCCTGAAGCCCTGGACAGGCATGTTCTAGGATGCCTGAGCCCAGCATTTTCGGCATTTTTGCAGAGCCGAGTGAATTCACACCAAGCGTGAGGTCTAATCGGGCCACAGAAAATTCGCTCTCAAGGGCCATTTCTTCTACCTTAACGGACTCATCGATAACTCAAACGCGTCGATTTTGGTGCCGTGATATGCGTGACTGTGGAGCAGTTCCACAAGCTTCCAAGCACACTGCAGAGCTTTTATTATTATTGTGGTGGTGGTGGTGGTTGTTTAAAGTGTACAGCTGTGAGCACACAGAGCCGCTCTGGTTTTGTGTCTGGTTTTGCTGCTTCCGCGAGCGGGAGCCACCTTCGCGGTGGTCTTGAGCCCGGAGTCTGTGCCTCGGAGGCCCCCGCTCAGCAGGTGAGTGTTCTCTCCCCCTCTCGCAGGGCTCACGTCCTTGCCCTGAGATACTGCTTCACCTGAAAACAGCATTTGGGGGGCAAAACAGGTCCCAACTCGGTAACGAGGAGTCACTTCGCGTCTGCGCACAGCTCCGGGAGCCCCGGCTCGCTGGGCTGGCCCCTGGGTCGTCTGCTGGGGAAGGACCCCGGGACTGGGGGAGGAATTGCCCTCTGGAGCCACGCCTCCCGAGCCCCCGGGCGGACCCGAAAGTAAGCACCTTCCGTATCCGGCCTCTGCTGTCTTGAGTACCTCCAGGGACCCCGCCTCGAGAGAAAGAGGCATCCCGGCGGTGGGCGGCTTCCAGCGGCATTTTGCTTTCCCTTTACACAGGGTCGCCATCTAGTGACAACAAGGATGTACTACCACGTTCTAACTTCGGCAGGCTAATGCTCCAAGTGTGGAACGTTCTGGTGAGTGCGGGAAAGCTCTGTGGTGGGGACTGGAGCCAGTTCCAGGCCTTGCTGGGGGCGGATGAGGGCTAGACCTTCCCTGCCCTGCAACACGCGGCCTGCGGCCATCTCCGCAGGGGGCGGTGGGTCTGGGGCAATGGTCGAGTCCGACCTCGGGTGGACAGTGCTTTGTTCTTCAAAAGGGGAGGCCGGTGGCCCCCCTGAGTTCGGCTCTGAGAGCCACACTCGGCATAGGACCTGTCTGGAGGAATTCTGGCTTAGGATACCACACTCTATGTCGGGACTGGGAAAGGTGTTCGGGAAGACAAGGGTGCCAGATGGAGAGCCCAGATGGGCCTGCCTCGTGCCCTCCCTGAGCACACCTCCAGTTAGAGACTCTGCAGATGGGCGAAGGGAGAGGGCTGGCTTCCCAGGTTCCTGGAACAGTCTGGCCCTGAGCTACCTCACCCCCGCCATGTCCACTTGCTCCAGAACAGACCCAAGGGGCAAGTGCCTTCTGCAACTCAGCAAACATTCAGGTGGAAAGAGACTCCAACCTCCTCTTTTTTTAGAGACCCCCGTATCTTTACTAGGGATTTTCTTGTAGCTGTCAACTTGGCTTCATGGAGGGAAAGCACCGCACCCCACATCCCCACTCTTTCAGAGAATAGCTTCTCTCCAGAAGCGCTGTGCTCCCAAAGGCGGCTGACCTCCTTCCCTCCTTGTCCTATACTGAGGGGGATGGGGAGAGGGGAAAGAGGGAAAGTTCTCAGTAGTCACTGCTCACTGAGCCCTGTGGATAGGTTGCCATGTACGTTTGTGCAAGTTGCTCACTGCACAAGGGCGCCTGGCCTGGGGGACCACTAGGATCTGGAATTCAGCTCTTACCTGATCACAGAGCCATGCCACCTGGAGGAAGGGATACACTTTTCAAATTTACCTGCTCTCGGTGATCCTGCCTACAGGGACCCCCTTTTCCTAATTCTCACAGATAGGGGCCAGCTGCAGCTTTTGGGGAGTTAGGTGATGCTCCTTGGAGAAGAGGCTCCTGCATGGAGCCCCAGCCCAGGACTCCTTGGCTTCTGTGGGCCCCAACTCACCTCTCTTCTCCCACAAGTAGAAATTCCCCCCCGAGGTGCTCAGTGTATTAGCTGGAGCGGCAAACCTATTCCAGTGCTTGTGGTCTCCATCAAGGGGCTCTGCTGGGGAGGAACGGCAATACTACTCTTGCAGAGGTTTGGTATTTGATTATAAGATTTTCAGGCAGAAGACATGTCTTTGCACCATTCTGCTGACTCTAGCCTAGTTCCTCAAGCCAGCCCGTGAATGGCTCACCTTCATTTCTCTTGTCCCCAGAATATCTCAGATACACACACACACACCTCTATAGACAGAAAGGTCATTACAGTTCCAGTGGACAGAAATTTAGGTGGGCCCAAGGGTGGGTTTATGTTTCTGCCACCTGGTCTATAAAATCTGGATAGTTTAGCACTTTTTGATGTTTGAAATGGGACAGTGAGGCGTTTCCTTGTGGCCTGTCAAAGGCCCAGGTCAGTGTGTTTGTTTCCTAGGGCTGCTGTAACAAAGTACCTTAAACAGAAATGTACTGTCTCACAGTTCTAAAGTCTAGAAGTCGAGATCAAGGCATCCGCAGGATTCCTGCTGAGGGCTGTCAGGGAGAATGTTGCCTTTCTCCTAGCTTCTGGGGGTTTGCTGGCCATCTTTGGTGTTCCTTGGCTTGTAGCCGCATGACCCCAGTCTGCCTTCATGTTCACATGGTGTTCTCTCTGCAGGCATGTCTGTGTCCAAATCCCCCCTTTTTACAGTGGGTTAGGGCTCACCCTAGTGACCTTACCTGAGCTAATTACATCTGCGAGGACCTTGTCTTCCAACAGTCACACTCTGAGGTACCGAGGGTCAGGAATTCAACATATGAATTTGGGAGGACACAATTCAACAGATAACATTAAGATCTCCCCAAAAGATAGCACTAAACCCCTCATCTTCTACCCATTGCCATGGTGACAGGAGGAGGGGAGGCTGGAGGGACAGGGAAGTTCATCTCAGAAAAGCTACAAGAAAGCTTTTCTTTCTGTGTCAGGTTGGGATCAGGAAACTGTCTGATCCCCACGTAACTGAAAAAAATCTCTAAGACAGACAAGCCAGACGGTCTCATGTTTATGCATCTCCAGACCACAAAGGAGAGGGAGGTTTTGGTAGCCCGAACAGACCCTGAGCTGTCTCAGCGGCCAGAGAAACACAGGTCTGTGGAAGGCTGGCCTACTCAGCCAGAGCCGTCATGGTCCTTGCAGGAGGTTGCCCGTTAGGCTTTTGAAATTATACATTGTCTTAATCATCACTGTGAAGGTCTCCTCAAAATTAACAGTAGCTTAACTGCCTGTTTTGGTTGTTGCATTTTGCTTGCAGAAATGGCACAGTTCTGGCTCAAAATCACAGTGTCTAAATCTTGAGCACTGTGGCCAGACTGGCTCTCCTGCTGCCTGAGTCATGGTATTTCAATCTGTCACATATGACAGTCACATAATCCCACTTTGGGGCTCTGATGAGACAGGTGGAAAACAGCCTTCCAATGGCCTGTGAAAGCTTCATGGGCAAACATGCAGTGGAATCGATAAGCCAGCTGGCTAGAGCTTCAGCCAGAAGACCAGGGGTCCTTACATTGCTGTTCATGGGTGGGCTTCAGGGAATCTGTGACCCCCAACACATGTATTTTATTAGGGAGAGGGTTCCCAGCATTCACTGAAGATTCAAAGGAATCTACAGATAAACCAGTTAAGAAATACTGCCCTGAAAATTCCCATCCCCCCCACATCTTTATGGTAAATGAGTAAAGTCCATTTTCTTCTAAAGCACAGAAGCTCATCATGAAATTGGGCACTGTTAATGATGGGAGCAAGACCTTTAACCTTGACAATGGTTATCTCCCAATCTGGACCCTGAAGTTCCTGTCAAGGTTATGCATGTGGATCTATAATTGGGAGTGTGCAGGCTAGGTTCTGTGGTCACAGAACGGCATATAATGTGGCTCCCTGTGGCCTGGGCTCTCTGATGGGTCCCCAGTAATAGAAGTGTCTGTTCCTTTACGGAGAAGGGTGAACCTTGATGGAGTCCATGAACTGGGTCCCAAGATTGTTAGGGATGTAAGACCCTTCCCCCAGAAGTGTGCCTCCCTAGAGGGTTTTTGTTCACATCAACCAGAACTGAGTGGCAGACAACTTCTACTTGACCAAAGGATTCACGATGTTTGTATTTAAGACAGAAGCTGGTCCAGCGCCCCCTCTCTCTCTCTCTCTGTCTTTCCGTGTCTCTCTCTCTCTCTCTCTCTATTTGTCCAACCCGTCTCCACCATTCTACCCTATGATAAATAAATAGATGACAGATGGATATTAGATAGATACATGTACATCCATGGTACACGGTAGGGAAAGTTCTCAGTCTGAATTATTATAACAGGGACAGCCAGATATCAACTTATTTTAAAAATAATTTATTTTATTTATTTATTTTTGGCTTTGTTGGGTCTTTGTTGCTGCGCACTGGCTTTCTCTAGTTGCGGTGAGCATCTCTTGTTGCAGAGCACAGGCTCTAGGTGCGAGGGCTTCAGTAGTTGTGGCACGTGGGCTCAGTAGTTGTTGCTCGCGGGCTCCAGAGCTCAGGCTCAGTAGTTGTGGTGCACGGGCTCGGTTGCTCTGCGGCACGTGGGATCTTCCCAGACCAGGGCTTGAACCCGTGTCCCCTGCACTGGCAGGTGGATTCTTAACGACCGTGCCACCAGGGAAGCCCGATATCAACTTTTACAGAAATAAAAGAAGAAATTTTAGCAAACTGTTTAAACTATTTTCTTAAATAGATTTCCTTCGCAGCCAGAGGTCTTCAGTAGCCTCCGCATCCGACATCAGTTCTTCACCAACTGATGAATTTGGCTTTTATTTTGGGGAAAGAAGCCTCTTTTTCTCTACTTGCTTGCATTTTTGCTTTAACATCTTCTAGCAAGCTGGGGTGTTTCAATGCACATGGACAGCACCTGGGAATATCTCCACCTCGCTCTGTGCTGTGACCACCTCTATCTGGCCATCCCTCTCCTTGTACTTGACAGACTGGCAATCTTGTTACACTCATTACCGTGCAGGACTGGGTAGGGTCTGCACAAATATGCTCGCTGTTTGGAAAGCTTCTGCATGACATCACCCAGAGTGAGGCGTAATGAGATCCCCCTCCCCAGCCCAGCCTTCTGCACAGGTGTTAGTGACGGTGTGTCACGCTGTCGTGTGCTCCTGGTCTCCCTTCAAGGCTGGGGTCTTTACCAGTGTTATTAACCTGGGCCAAGGAAGAGCCTCACAAATCCCATTTCTGTGACCATGAGGTGTGCTGGCATCAGGCTGGCAGGGAAGACGCAAGGTCGGGACTTGGAGGCAGCGTGTGGAGAATCCCTGGATTCTCCCTCTTGAGGAGGGTGGGAGTCCCTGCGAAGTCTCACACAGTGTTTGTGTGAGACCCCTCCTCTTTCTCACATGGAAAGTTGGAACCCTTCCAATATCTGAGACAGGTCTCAGGAAGCAGGCCCACCTGTGGCTGAAGGTGGCTGAAGGGGCTCAGGGGAGACAGGTGAGAGGGAGCCATCACAGAGCACAGAACTGAGATGGACCAGGGCCTAGGAGGGCAGGTGACTCCATGCCTCCGACAGGCGACCCCATATGCCTCTGACAAGCAGAGGTAGCCAGGTCAGTTCAATCCCGATAGAGCCAAGTCCTGGGCCCGAAAGACAGTCAGGGGATCCCTAATGGGCTGTGGGGTTGCTGAGACCTTTCGTCTGACCTTTTGTCCTGAGCGACCTTGGGCTGCCTGCTGGCTCCAGTACCACCATCTAGCCTAGCATCTAGCCTAGCATCTAGCCTAGCATTCCCACCTGCCCGGGAAGACCAGGCTCTTTGTCCTCACTGAGGTCTGCACTGCCAGGCATACAGACGGTAGTTGGGGTCTTACAGGGAGACCCCACATCTTCCTCTGTGATCAGTCACCCACTGGGGCCTGGGCACAGGGTCTAGCAGAGGGTCTCTTGACCAGGGTGTGCATTCAACAGCACAGGCCGTGAGCTGCTTAGCCCCGGGTGCCCCTCCTCTGGACTCTGACGTGAGCAGGTTGGGTGTCTCTGGAGTTGAGCATCTCATCCCCTCTGCTCCTGACATAAAGAGACAAAGCTGATGTGTACGAAGAGTCTGATGCGAGGTTAGCCGTCTCACTCTCCTATAGACTCATTACCAAAACAGAGAGGTATTTTCTGCTTCTTCCTCTTCAGAAGGCAGTTGGACTTGTTGTCCTGGAAATTGAGGTGTTCCTAGCCCCAGGAGAGAGTTGAGTGCTTTCATTTTTAAAAGCCTAGACTCATAAAATAATCATAACACAGGAGGTTTAGGATAGAGGAAGACTCCAAGGACTGAGTCCAAAAACAGCCCAAGGATGGAGGAGACTGGGTGGGGGCAGGTGTTCCCACAGTGCCAGAGACCTGCCCTGGAGGGACAGGGAGGGGGCAGGGCCTCAACCGGGGGAGGGCATGAGGGGATGCATGTGGAGGCTGGCTGGCCAGGGAGGAGGGAGTCTGTAACACAAAGGCTGGATTTGTCGGGGTTCTTTAGAGAAACAGAACCAACAAGGACATGTTTGTATATATATTTCATATGTTTATATTTCCTATTTGTATAATTAGGAGCTAACTCACCCCCTTATAGAGGCCAAGCAATCTCATGGTCTGTAGTTGGCAGGCTGGAGACTCACTAGAGCTGATGGTGTCGTTCCAGTCTGAAGGCAGAAGACCCAGGTCCCAGCTGCCTGCACCCACATGTAAAGGGTGGGGTTAAGCCTGGTAAAGACCGGCACCTGGAGGCTACATCTGTCTCAGGCAGAAGCAGCAGCACAATCAGGACCCAAAACCCAAGAATGGGCCTCCTCTTTCAAGGCACCAATAAATCCTGGGGTCCTTGTTTAATCTGCTTGCGAGAGGGAGCCCTGGAGATTGACTCAGTGAAGTTCTCATGCATCTTCATAAGTGACAGCTTGAATTGGGTATCGTATGACTTAGGAAAATAAAGAAAGGTGACATTTCTTGCCCTTGAATGCTGAAAAGCACATTACTACCCATTCTGAATCTTTAGGAGCCCTGTCCATCACAACAGTGATGCAGAAATAAGAAAGGAAGTTGATAGGATTCAACTAACAAGTCGTTAATCTCTGCAGCTACTACCTAAGGTGAGGGGTTGAATTTTTTAAAATTTATTTATTATTATTATTATTATTATTTTTTGGCTGTGCCAGGTCTTAGTTGCAGCACGCGGGGTCTTCGTTACGGCACAAGGATCTTTAGTTGCAGCATGCGGACTAATTAGTTGTGGGATGCGGACTCTTAGTTGTGGCATGCATGCGGGATCTAGTTCACTGACCAGGGATCGAACCCGGGCCCCTACATTGGGAGCGCGGAGTCTTACCCACTGGACCACCAGGGAAGCCCTGAGGGGTTGAATTTTATAGAATGTGAGACAGAGGTCAAGGATGGTAAGGATTCTGGGTATCAGTTCCCACGTGGGAGGGTATTCCCACACAACCAATCAATTCTCAGACACCAGCTGGTTATTCTACAATTTAGCTCAATTCTGACACTGTCTACCTGGAGATAGTCAGATCCCACAGATTAAGGACTGAGTCCCACCAGACTGCCACCACTTCAGGTGTCAACTGAAAGTCCAGGTTGTCACCTGTACTTATAACCAACTGGCTATACAGCAGAGGTTCCCATGACCCCATCCTTGTGTTGGATTAATTTGCTAGAGCGGCTCACAGGACTCAAGATACCAGTTTACTTACTAGATTACCAGTTTATTATAAAAGGATATAACTCAGGAACAGCCAGGTGGAAGAGATGCATGGGGCAAGGAATGTGGGCAGAGGTGGCAGAGCTTCCACGCGCTTCTCTCCAAGGGCACCACTCTCCCTGCATCTCCACATGTTCACCAACCCAGAAGTTCTCCAGACCCCATCCTTTTGGGTTTTGATGGAGGCTTCATTACACAGGCATGATTGATTAAACCATTGCCCATTGGTGACTGATTCAACCTTCTGCTCTTTTCCTGTCCCTGGAGATCAAGGGTGGTACTGAAAATTTCAGCCCTCAGGACTTCCCTGGTGGTCCAGTGGGTAAGACTCTAGGCTCCCAATGCAGGGGGCCCGGGTTCGATCCCTGGTAGGGGAACTAGATCCCACCTGCTGCACTAAGAGCTCTCATTCCACAACTAAAAGATCCCACATGCCGCAACTAAAGAGCCCGCATGCCGCAATGATGATCCTGCATGCTGCAACTAAGACTTGGCGCAGCCAAAATAAATAAATACTTTTTTTAAAGTTGAAATTCTTAAAAAAAAAAAAAAAAAAGGAGCAAAGAAAAGAAAGTTTCAGCCCTCTAGTCACATGGTTGGTTCTCCTGACAAGCAGACCCATCCTTTGGTGTAGTCCAAAAGTCACCTTACAAACATAACAAAAGACACCTTTATTGCTCTCATCACTTAAGAAATTCCAAGGGTTTTGGGAACTATGTGCCAGAAATGGGGACACAGACCAGATATATATTTCTTTTTCTTTTTTTAAATAAATTTTAAAAATTTTATTTATTTTATTTTTGGCTGCATTGGGTCTTCGCTGCTGCGTGCAGGTTTTCTCTGGTTGCGGCGAGCGGGGGCTACTCTTCCCTGCGCTGTGTGAGTCTCTCATTGTGGTGGCCTCTCCTGTTGTGGAGCACAGGCTCCAGGCGCACAGGCTTCAGCAGCTGTGGCTCACGGGCTTAGTTGCTCCGCGGCATGTGGGATCCTCCAGGGCCAGGGGTCAAACCCATGTCCGCTGCATTGGCAGGCAGACTCCCAACCACTGCGCCATCAGGGAAGCCCCTATATTTCTTATAAAATGCAATGTCGCAGATGGTGTTTCCCCAGACACAGTGATTGAACCTGGAGATCTCTGGGCTCTCGTCTGAAAAACCAGGCTGGTGGGGCTTCCCTTGTGGCACAGTGGTTGGGAATCTGCCTGCTAATGCAGGGGACATGGGTTCGAGCCCTGGTCTGGGAAGATCCCACATGCCGCAGAGCAACTAGGCCCGTGAGCCACAACTACTGAACCTGCGCGTCTGGAGCCTGTGCTCCACAACGAAAAGCCGCGATAGTGAGAGGCCCGCGCGCCGCGATGAAGAGTGGCCCCCGCTCGCCGCAACTAGAGAAAGTCCTCACACAGAAACAAAGACCCAACACAGCCAAAAATAAATTAATTAATAAACTCCTACCCCCAACATCTTAAAACAACAACAACAACAAAAAAAACCAGGCTGGTGGTCACCAAATCACACATATACCAGAATTCAAGACTATTCACACATGGTGGGGGAGGTACTGTGGACATGGCTCCCCGCTCCTGGCTGCAGGGAGCTCCTTGAAGGGAGGAAGCCAAGAATAGGCAGAACAGGAGCTGGAGCCATCAAGATAGATGATGGAGCCCTAGTGACGGGGCCACTCAGACCACAAGAGAATACTAAACTCTAGACCAGGCAGGATCCAGTCTAAGTGGGGGTGAGATGGTTTTCTTTTCTTTTTTAATAAGGTCTTTCCTTTTTTATTATTTATTTATGTATTTGTGTATTTATTTATTTTTTTGGCTGCGCCGGGTCTTAGATGCAGCTCGCGGAATCTTCGTTGCCGTGGGGGGGATCTTTGTTGCAGCATGCAGAATTTTTAGTTGCGGCATGCGAGATCCAGTTACCTGACCAGGGATCGAACCCGGGCCCCCTGCGTTGGGAGCGTGGAGTCTTACCCACTGCACCACCAGGGAAGTCCCGAGATGGTTTTCAATGGTGAGTTTTCACCATGGGCTAAAGGGCTCAGCTGTCTGAGTCCATAAGAGGAGGGTGGGTGGCCGGGACCCATCAAGGCACTGACAGCTGGGCCAAGCTTGAGCACGAGGCTGACCTCCAAAGGGTCTCAGTGGGAAACAGGGCAGAAGGCCAGGGAGGCAGCAGAGCCCTGTACTAAGGGGTTAGACAGGGAGGCTGACGAGAGATGAGAGATGTGCCCCAAACTTACCAGCTACCTGCACAGTAGTATTGAGGGACCCCTTATCCTTCCCAGCTGGCCCTCCCCGCCCTTCGGTTCCGGGCCTCAGTTTTGTTGCAGGAAGGAGAACCCTTTCCAAGGCCCGAGAGTGGGCTCCTTTCTAACACTCGGAAATGCATTGTCCGAGGAGACACACGTGCTGACAAAGCAAGAGACTTTATCAGGAAGGGGCACCCGGGTGGAGCTGGTAAGGGAACCCAGGAGGACGGCTCTGTCACGTGGCTCGCAGTCTCGGGCTTCATGGTGATGAGATTCGTTTCCGGGTTGTCTCTGGCCAGTCACTCTGACTCAGGGTCCTTTCTGGTGGCACGCGCAACCGCTCAGCCAAGGTGGATTCCAGCGAGGAGGATTCTGGGACGTTGGTAGGACATGCGGACGGGCGTCTCCTCTCTCCTTTTGACCTTCCCCGTATTCTTCTGGTTGGTGGTGGCTTGGTAGTTCCGTGTTCCTTACCAGGACCTCCTGTTGTAAGATAACTCATGCAAATTGTTACTGTCTTGGCCCGGCCAGGGCAGGCGGTTTCAGCCAGTGTTTCCCTAACAGTTCGGGAGTGGGGACTGCCAGTGATAGGTTATCACCACCACTGGCAACGGGTCGCACGGGGCAGGCAAGGGTCCCCCGCGTCTCAGGGGACTAGAATGTCTGCTGTGTCTCTATATCAAGCAGGGCTGGGAAAACTTGCCAAATTCTTGTATTTGGGAGACATTTTCTTATGTTCCACTTTTTTCTCCATCCCTCATTTTCCCTGAAAACGGCTTTTTTTTTTTTCTGATTATATAAATAGTTACCACCTTTGTCTTGAAATACACGTGCTCCAGCTGTTAACATCTTAGCTTAGACTTACATCCTCATTTAGTCAGCCTTCCTAGTTATATACTCTAGGCCCTTGTTTAGAGTTCGCGAGGCCTGCTTTGACTTGGGAGATCCCGGTGCCCGAGGACTCGCTAGGAAGTCTCCCCCGCGGCGGGCTGACTTGGCTCCGGGGGTGGGGGTGGGGGTGGGGGAGGGTCCCCCACATCTGGATGCCGCTCACCGAGGTGCTTCTGGGCGCTGCTGTCTTCTCCTTTTGCTGCTCTCAGACTGTGGCTCTAGGGGTCCCACACAGCCTGATGAAGAGTCTTTTGCGTAGCAGCGGTGTGAGGCAGTGGGTGCCGCTTCTGCTCTCACGTCCCTTTGTTCCCCCCTCATCTCTTTCTGCCCCTGTCTCCTGTTCCCTGCACGGCTCCCATCCAGGTCTTTCCGGGTGTTGAGCCCCAGGCCCAGAGAGATCAGCTGGGTGTGCCTCAGTAGACAGTGTTACTATCTATTCATCAGGGCTGTCTATTCACACAGGTCAGTAACTCACAAGCCCCAGTGCACCGCATTGTAGCAGATTCCGGGAGTGGCGCTCCCAGCAAGGGAGGATCTTTGTTTTGACATGCCGGGAGCTAGCAGACGGTGACTCAGGGAGCTGTTTTCCTGTCCTGTTACGGCTTCCAAGTCTCCTTGGATGAGCTTGCACGCGTCCAGGTGGAATATTTTCTCACCCCCGTTTGCAGCCTTACCTTTACCTGCTCACCCGACTGAAGGCCACCGTTTGTTCCTCCACTGGATTCACGTTTGTCTCTCCTCTAGCTGCAAGCGGATCCTTCACCAAATAACTGAGGCAGAAACAGGATGCCTTGTCACTCCCAGCAGAAAGCTAATGTCCCAGAGAACAACAGGGATAAGATCGGGGTAAGGAGGTGGCTGGAGGAACTTGAAAGCGAGGCCCCGGCTGCTGAGTAACTAGGTCAACTCCTGCTCCTTGGCCCCAGCCCATGACTTGCATGGACCAGAGACTGGGAAAGAAACCTCCAAGAGCCCAGAGGATGAGGGGAACAAGATGCAGGAAACGGGGAGAAAAGACGTGTTTGGCAGTCGCAGATGCATGATGGCATCGTGAGTCTTCCACTTAGGAGTTCTGTGACCCTGGCAAGTACCTCAACCTCTCTCACTCTCAGTTTCCGGTAAAGAAGGAATTTTAGTGTCTTCCTCACCGAGTTATTGTGAAGAGTATTTACTCATAACAGCCAAATGCACTGTGTGAAACTTGATTGGATCCTAGTTTGAAAAAAATTGGGAGAATTTAAATACGGTCTCTGTAATATCATCTAGTATGGAGTACTTGCTCATTTCTTGGTGTGAGGATGGTATGGACTTCTGCAGAATACTATATTCGTGGGTGATACATGCTGAAGTATTTAAGGCACAAGTTTCGCGAGGTCTGAAACACATTCAAATGGTTCGGCAACAAAAAGTACATTAGCATGGAGAGAAAGACAAAGACAAACATGATGAAATGCTAACTGTTGAGTCCAGGTGGAGGGTCTTTAAGAGTTCGCTGTGTGTGCTTTCTATTTTTCTTAATGTTTAAAATTTGTCAGAGAAAAATCGGGGGAGAAAAAGAAGAAATGAGACAAGGTATGTCAAGTGCCCTGCACAGCGCCCCATTTGGCAATGTTTATTTCATAAATATTCATAATATGTCACCAGGGTGACATTGGCCAAGAGCCGGGGATGGGCCTGCCAGGTACTGTCCTGGGGTTACAGCAGTGGCTGCCAGAGGGCCGGAGACAAATAGTAAACAACGAAACAAATATGTGAACACGTTGGCCGAAGACAGTGCCGAGTGCTATGAAGACAGTCACAGGTGAGGGACCAGGGACCCGGGGGTGGGAGTGCCACACTGGCTTGGCTGCCCCTGAGCCTCTGAGCAGGTGGAATGTGAGCTGAGGATGGACCGTGCCAGGGAGCTGGCGGTGCAGAGACCTCCCCCTGCCACCACCTGTGCATCCAAGGACCCTAGAAGAGCTCAGGATGCCACAGGGGGTGACATCGGCCAAGAGCCGGGGCTGGGCGTGTTTGCTTCCTCTCTAGGAGCAGCCAGCCATGGCTCAGTTTATGCTCTTACAACTCCTCAGTTTGCTCAGGTGGCCCCGGTACCATCAGCCTCCTGGAGCAGTGAACTCCAGGAGGGCGTGACAAGGGTGCCTGCTGAGCCACTTCCTGGAACCAACCGGTGATCTGGAACAGGGCCTTAGAGGGAATCTCCATGGCCCTCTTCACAGGCCCTGAGACTGGCAAAGACTTCTCAGTAACACAATTAACAAAGTATGTTCAGGGGGCTTCCCTGGTGGTGCAGTGGTTAAGAATCTGCTTGCCAGTGCAGGGGACACCGGTTCGATCTCTGGTCTGGGAAGATCCCTCATGCCGTGGAGCAACTAAGCCCGTGCGCCACAACTACTGAGCCTGCACTCGAGAGCCCACGAGCCACAACTACTGAGCTTGCACACCACAACTACTGAAGCCCGTGTGCTCTAGGGCCCACATACCACAGCTACTGAGCCCGCATGCTGCAACTCGTGAAGCCCGCGTGCCTAGAGCCCGTGCTCCACAACAGGAGAAGCCTGCGCACCGCAAGGAAGACCCAATGCAGCCAAAAAAAAAAAAAAGAAAGGTATGTCCAACCTCATTCATAACTCAAGAAATTCGAGTTGAAACTTCACCCATCAGATTAGTAAAGACTAAGGAGAATGGAAATATCAAGTCCTGTTGATGCTGTGTGGACGACCCTCTCTCATCCTTCATTTGCTCAGCCTCTTGTGGGTAATCTGGGTCATTTGGGCCCTGTCCATCAAATTTGAAATTGTGACCACCCTTTGGTTCCATTTTAATTAGTCTATTCTGAAGATATCATCAAAGAAGTGATTTTTTAAAACAATGTAGAAGGATGGTCACTGAATTATAACTGTAGCGTTTGCAGCACTGCAGGAACTATGTCACGCAGAAGGAAACAACCCAAATGTCCACCAGGAGGAGACTGCTTAAATAAATCATGTATAGGTATGCATTTAATATGAGTGGAGTTTTGGAAACAAAATATATGTACGTATAATAGCAATTGAGGTCAGTGTATGCATAGAAAAAACATCCAGAAGACTGTATGTGGAAATGTTAGTAACAGAGGTCTCTGGGGCATGAAATCCTGGGCACCTTCACTTTCTACAGTGTGTCTTTCTGTAATATTTAAATTTTGTATCACAAGCATGTAGCGCCCACTTCTCTTGCTGCCCTCGGTCTCCCCGCCCGTGACCCCTCAGTGCCGGTGTGTGCCGCCAACTTCCCACAGGCACTGTGGTCTACAGCTCAAATTCAAGATGGAGTTTAGATGGCCCTGGGTGCTTCTGAGTCTGAGCCCAGCCCAGGGTGGTGGGCTGTGGCTGGGGGAGCCAGGCCTTGGCGTCTCCCTCTTAGGGACTGTGACACAGTGACGCACATCATGTTTTCCTCGCGGACTCGCTCTGAGCCAGAACACGTGGAAGGTAAGAAGTCTTTGATTTTATAAACTACATATGTGATGATCGTCATCCCAGGCGAAGATATTTAAGCAGGAAGGCCAGTCAGGATGCTCCCCTCTCAGCTCCAGTCCACACTGGAAATGAACAAGCAGCCCATCTCCACAGGGACAGCAGCTGACTCTGAGAGGTGAAATACAGGGACAGGAGAGACCTTTCCTTTATATTTTATATACTTTTTGAACTATTTTCATATTTTTAGTAATCTTTATTAGCCCTAAAAAATAACTTACTATATGCCGTCTCTTTAAAAATTGAATTTTTATGTAAGAATATACAAAAATACCTTCTGTTTCTAGAAAGTGGAAACATTGCAGATAAGGTTAAGTCTCCTAGACGTTCCCCCCTGCCCCAGCCCAGACAACCTACAGCAAAATCCACTAGTATTATCACTTTGGTATGTATCTATCTTTCCACATCTTTTTAAATGCATTTTCAGGCATATATATATATCCCCACATTAAATACATAGCCTGGGTTTGGTAGAGATTAAACATAAAGTGTTTTCATATAGTGCTTTCTTTCTGCTGGACTTTTTCTCTCAGTTGCTTGTCTTCAGGGAGCATCCTTTGCAGTAGTTTACCTCCCCTCCTAAGATCCTTCCCCTCCACATCCTGCTTCCTTCCCGTCTCTCAGGAGTAGCGAGTCTGTGGTCTTTCCAAATGCTGCTACCAAGATCACTCCAGCAGAAGTCCCTGGGGTAGACTTGCCTGATTTGGCAAATAAAAATATAGGAGGCAGGTTAAGTTTTAATTTCAGATAACGAATACTTTTTAAATATAAGTATATCCCACGGAGCACTTGGGACGTTCTTATACAAAAAACAAAAAAACTATTATTTATTTATTTATCTGAAATTCAGATTTAACCGAATGGTCTGTATTTTATCTGCCAATCCTATCCTGGGGCACTTGTTAAAAATTGGCCTTATCCCCTTATGAGATTCAGTAGGTCTGGGTGGAGTCTGCCAGGAGTCTGTATTTTTTTCATGGTATTCAGACTACAGGTCAGGGCTGGGAACCCTGTCCTCCACACCAGGCTGGTAGGGGACCAGGCTTCTCCCGCCGTGAAAATACACATTTTCAAGCTTATTCATTTCTCAGTCTTTATTGAGTTAGCCCAGTAGGAGTCAGACCTCCAGAGTACATGTCTCTGGGACTTCTGCCTTGGGGGAGTCCTCTAGGTGTGCCGCTCCTTCCCTAACTCTCAAAAATCAGCACAATGGCAGAGGGCTGGAGGGGGAAATGGGTGGGGCCAGGGACAAGAAAGAGAGAAGGGTCTGCGCTCTGGGCTCCCCCTTACCCGTCTCCCGGCTCTTTCTGGGTAACCCCTCAGCCAGACCCTTCTGCCCCTCTCTTCTCCTTCGCCAAGTGAAGGCGAGGCTGGGGGCCTGAAGGGGCGTGGCCAACAGAACCCGAGCCACAGCCAATCTCAGCAGGGTCCTTGGCTGGGAGGAGGAAGTGGGTGTGGCGACGGAGAAGGGCGTGGCTTGACGGTTTAGAGCGACCCGTCGGAACCAATCCCGACCTGGGAGGCGAAGCTAACTCCCTGCCTGGGCCCAGGTGCACCCCGCTCGGCACCTCTCGGCTGCTCCGCGTATAAAATGGAGGGAGCCCGGGCGGCGTCGGGGGAAGACCAAGACGGAGCCGAGTTCCCAATGGAGCCCTTGGGAAGCCGGGTCCCGGAGCTGGAGCAGCCCCAGGTCCCCGCGGAGGAAAGACGCCCTGAGAGTCCCGAGAGCAGCCCGAGTCTGGCTCCCGCAGTGAAGGAGGAGGCGGGCGCGGGCCAGGACCTGTCGGGCGGGAAGAAGCTGCCCTCGCCTCGACCCGCGCCCCTGCGGTTGCTGCCATCCAGCCCGGGTTACAAAGCCTTCCGCCGTCAGGAGTCCGCCAGCCCGGAGCTGCCGTCGCCGGGCCCAGCCGCGGCTGAGCAGCCCCGGGACGGCGAGACGCCGGGGGCCGAGCAGATGCTCAGGGCCGCGCCCGGTGAGCCGGCTCGGGGCGCCTGGGCCCCCGTGGAACTACAGGTGGACGTGCGCGTGAAGCCCGTGGCCGCGGCCGGCAGCAGCCGCGCGCCCTCGCCGGCGCCCTCCACGCGCTTCCTCACCGTCCCGGTGCCGGAATCGCCGGCCTTCTCCCGCCACGCCTCCCCAGCGCACCCGCTCCTGCGGCTGACCCCGTCTCCGGGAGGCACCTGGGGCCGTGGCACGCCGCTGGCCGCAGCCCGGACGGAGCGCGACCTCGACGCCGAGGGTTGGGCCGGTACCGCCGAGGGGCGCGCGGAGTCCCCGGGCTCCCCCACGTGCCGCTGCCGCTGCAAGGAGGACGCCGTGCTCCACGCCGAGATGGACTTCGACAAGAAGCTGTCCCGGGTCATAAAGCTCATAGGTAAGCGCGCGCCGGCGCCGGGAGCCGCGCTCCCGTGTGGGGGTCGACGAAGGTGAGGCCCGCCTGCTACCCACCCAGCGTTGGGCCGCTGCGGCGGAGGAACCCCACCCGGCCTCTCTGGCGTAGAGTCGGTAACTTTTTGTCTACGTAATTCTAATCCAACTTGTTGGCAGTAAAAGAATAAAACCGCTATTCTCCCTCTCCGACCCTCCAAGAACTTTCGCCTTCGCTCTTAGTGTGCGCAGCGTCTTTGAGAAGTGGAGGTGGAAGGAATTCCAAGCGAGGGGAGGGCTTTCAGGATCACGTGACGGCGGTGGCGGCCCGGCAGCACCGCGGTCTCCCGACTCCTGACTTCGGCTCGCCGATCTCTCGCAGGTCCAGACTCCCTTTTTCTCTCTCGTATATTGAGGACCACTTGACCCCTAACACTCATCCATTCAGCAGCTACTGCTGCTACTGCGTGGGGACTTCGGGCCAGACTGTGCTAGGGTGTGTGTGAGGTTTTTTGTTGCCGCGTGGGGGGTGGCGACTTGCAGGGAAGAAGAAAGAGCCTGAAAAATACAAAAATCCTGGACAAGGAACCAGAAGCGAGTGGCTGGTGAACTTGAGGGCATGGGAAAGCTTCCTGCAGCTAAAGCCCTGAAAGCTGAGTAGGAGTTGGGGGTGGTAGCGCGCCTTCTGGCTGGAGGGGCTTAGAGGCCTCCCCAGCAGACAACCTGCTGAAAGCTTGACCGGTTGAGAAGAGACCGGTCAGCTAGACAGGCTCCAAACCCCGAGGGCCTATCTATGCCAGGGGTTCTTAGACATGGTAGGGTTCAGGGACTCTAATCACGCGGGGACTTTTGCAGAGTTGGGTGTGAGCACATTTTCTGCATGAGAGGTGTATCGTTTTCTGGTGCTGCTGTAACAAATTGGCACAAACTTAGAGGCTTAAAATTGCACTAATTTATTATCTTGCAGTTCTGTAAGTCTGAAGTCTGATATGGGCTCAAGAGACTAAAGGCCAGATGGCAGGGCTGTGATCCCTGCTGGGGACCCTAGGAGATGATTGTTTCCTTGACTTTTCTAGCTTCTGAGGGCGATTGAGTTCCTTAGCTCATGGTCCTCTGTATATTCAAAACCAACCGGGACTTCCCTGATGGCGCAGTGGTTAAGAATCCGCCTGCCAATGCAGGGGACACGGGTTCGGGCCCTGGTCCGGGAGGATCCCACATGCCGCGGAGCAAATAAGCCCGTGCGCCACAACTCCTGAGCCTGCGAGCCACAACTACTGAGCCCACGTGCCACAACTACTGAAGGCCGCGCGCCTAGAGCCCGAGCTCCACAACAAGAGAAGCCACCGCAATGAGAAGCCCATGCACCACGACGAAGAGTAGCCCCTGCTCGCTGCAACTAGAGAAGGCCCGTGCGCGGCAACGAAGACCCAGCGCAGCTAATAAAAAAGAGAAAAAACAGCGAGTGTCAGGCTGAACCTTTCCACCCTCATCTCTGGGGCTCTCCTGTCCTTTTGCCTCCCTCTTCCATTTATGAGGACCCTTGTGATGACACTGGACCCACCCAGAAATTCAGGATAGTCTCCCCATCTCAAGGTCAGCAGATAAGCAACCTCAATTCCATCTGCAACCTTAATTCCTCTGTGCCTTGTAACCTAACATATCCACAGGTTCCAAGGATTAAGACATGGATTTCTTTAGGAGGACATTATTCTGTCCACCACAATGAGTCTGTAGCTTTTTTTTAAAAATAAATTTATTTATTTACTTTTGGCTGTGTTTGGTCTTCATTGCTGCGTGCGGGCTTTCTCTAGTTGTGGTAAGCGGAGGCTACTCTTTGTTGCGGTGCGCAGGCTTCTCATTGCGGTGGCTCCTCTTGTTGCAGACCACGGGCTCTAGGCACGCGGGCTTCAGTAGTTGTGGCACGTGGGCTTCAGTAGTTGTGGCTCGTGGGCTCTAGAGTGCAGGCTCAGTAGTTGTGGCGCACGGGCTTAGTTGCTCTGCGGCATGTGGGATCTTCCTGGACCAGGGCTCAAACCTGTGTCCCCTGCACTGGCAGGCGGATTCTTAACCACTGCGCCACCAGAGAAGCCCAAGTTTGTAGCTTTTTTTTTATCAGATTAATAATAGGAGAGTCTGTGACTAAAAGGGTGGGATGATAAGGAAGTGAGGACTCAAGGAAGTGAGGAGTCGTGGGGAGGTAACATGGTTGGATTTTTATTCTAGAAAGTGAGCTCTGCCAGCACTGTGGAGGAAGGTCAGGACAGGCATGAGATTGAAGGAAGGGAGACCTTAAGAGGTGATAGCACCAGTTCCGCAAGAGCCGATGAAGGTTTGATCTATGGCAGAGGTGGGAGGGAGTGTTCAAAGGTTGAATTAGAGAGTGGGGCCACTGCCCTGATGAAGATGCACTAACAGGAAGAGTGGGGATGATTCCCAAGTTGCTGAGCTGGGTAGCTGAATGATGGATTGATTGGGTTATCCTTGCAGAATGGAGAATGGGGGAAGAGGCGTGGGAGAAATAAGCAGGTACCTTTGGGAGTTCCAGGTAGTGATGTTATTTAAAGGAAGAGGAGCCAGGCTTCCCTGGCGGTCCAGCGGTTAAGACCCCCTCCACACATCCATGCCGTGTAGCACAGCCGGAAAAAAAAAAAAAGGAAGAGGAGCCAGCCACAGACTGGGAAAGAAAAATGTAGGTGGTAGGAAGAGAATCAGGATGCAGAGAAGCAGAAAAAGGAGAGAGTTTCTGGAAGATGTGGTCAGCAGTGTCCAGTGTCCAGGGGAGAGGCAGACTTTGGGACTGGATGGTTAGGGAGAGCTGCCACGTGGAAACTATACTCTGGACATGAGGCAGGTAACCCGGGGGTGTGGAGAGGAATGACGTCAGGGGAGGGAGATGCCGGGCAGGAAATACTGCAGGGTGCATGCAGACACTTGATGCTTTGGGCTTCCTCTCTGGGAAGTGTGGGATTAAAGAACTTTCAAGTTCCTGGCTGAAGCTTGGCCTGAGGGAGGCTGCTTGGATGAGGATCTCTGCATTGTGGTTTCTGCCTGTGGTGGCCTTTACCGCCTAGATCAAGCTGGTGACAACAAGAGGGCACACTAGGGCACAGGCTCAGGGACTTGCCCAGGCCAGTGTGGTAATGCTGCCACCCAGCTGTTTCATGTCCCCTCCTTGTGAACCCAAGAGGGAGGAGACCACTGTGGAGAGGGTTGGAGACGTCACTGCTTTGTCTCTTCCCTTGCTTTTTGGGGCAGATGTCCCGGAGGCACTGTCCAGGTGTAAACTGAAGAATCAAGGACTCAGGGAATGTTCTATACGGGAGCCCTCAGCCCAGAAGAGAAATTGGCTTTTGCAGAGAGCCTAAAACTGGGGGGAGGGACTTACCTGGTAGCGCGGTTGGTTAAGACTGTGCTCCCAATGCAGGGGGCCCGGGTTCAATCCCTGGTCAGGGAACTAGATCCCACATGCGTGCCGCCACTGAGAGTTCCCATGCCACAACTAAGGAGCCCGCCTGCCACAACTAAGACCCGGTGCAACCAACCAAATAAATAATAATTAACTTAAAAAATAAAGAAATAAAACTGGGGAAGAGCTGGATCCTCAAATGGAGACTATTCCCCTTTAGGTGTTGGTTCAGAGTCACCTCTTCTGGTCCCCAAGGCAAGATCAGGTGTCCCTATTCCATGCTCCACGGGCCCTTGTGCTGCCCAGCTCCAGCATCCCTCTTGTAAGTATGCTCCCCTGGATTCTGAGCCCCGCGGGGCATGGCAGGTGACAGTCTAGCCTTTCACTGAATCTCCAGCACCTGGCACTTAAGTGCTCTGTAAATCGTTACTCAATGAGTAGCACTAACCTCAGAGTGTAAGCACATGTCAGAAGTGCTTAGTCCCATCCCCGTCTGGGGAAGGGGAGCAGCAGTTGGATCTCAGTGGTTGTCCAGCCTTGCTGCCGCCTGTCACATTGTACTCAACACATCAGGTGTGGAAGATGTGAGGAAACGGCCGTCCTGACCCTGCCCTCCAGCAGTCCTCAGTCTGGGCAGGAGAAAACAAAAGCGCCTGGCAGTCTGGGATGGTGCCAGGAGGGGTACATTCAGAGGAAGAATGCTCTCAGTGCCTGGAGGAAGTGGAGCTGGGAGAGGTGATGTCCAGCGTGGTCAGGCTCCGCCGGGAGAGCAGAGGCCACCGGCCGAAGTAGATGGACCTGGAGGCAATGACACAAGCAGGCCTCTCACCGGCAGGAGCCCTTTGAGCCCCTGTGCTGAACTTTGTATTTTATTTTTTTAAATAAATTTATTTTATTTATTTATTTTTGGCTGCGTTGGGTCTTCGTTGCTGCACGCGGGCTTTCTCTGGTTGCAGCAAGTGGGGGCTACTCTTCGTCGCGGTGCATGGGCTTCTCATTGCGGTGGCTTCTATTGTTGTGGAGCACGGGCTCTAGGTGCGCGGGCTTCAGTTGTTGTGACACGCAGGCTCCAGTAGCTGTGGCTCGCGGGCTCTAGAGCGCAGGCTCAGTAGTCGTGGCACACGGGCTTTGTTGCTCTGCGGCATGCGGGATTTTCCCAGACTGGGGCTCAAACCTGTGTTCCCTGCATTGGCAGGCGGATTCTTAACCACTGCACCACCAGGGAAGTCCCTGTATTTTATTTTTTAAGATGCCCCCCTGCCCCAATTGGATAAACTAAGTCGCACAAAACCTGGCTCCACCCCAGCCATGGGATTTGACTAGGAGGAAGCAGAAGGTGTTTCAGTTGTGGGGTGGGAAAGGTAGTTGAAATGTAGACAGTGACGATGGGATGAGCAGTGAAGGAAAGCAGCAGAGGGTGTGACCCTGGAGATGTCAATCCCAGATACAAAAAGGAAATCGGGTGGTGGGTATATACAATGTCCTTGGTCTTTTAAATGGAATTACTCTTTTCAAAGTAATGAAATATTTGCCACAGACTAACGCCTGCTGTTTCAGGCTTTGGGAAATATAATGATTGAGTTCTTAGGACCCTCACACTGATTATGTGGCATTCCTGACCCTCATCCCCAAGATTTGGGTGGGTCCTGGGCCCCTTGCAGCAAGGTGTTTGCTCTGATCGATCTCGCGCCTGAGTCGTGGCAGAGGTCAAGTTCTGAGAGCTCAGCTACTTCAGATGGGTGCGTCTTTCCAGGTGGAAAGCTGCTTATAATTCTGGCTGTGATTAAGCATTTACTATGTTCTACTCCTCGAGTTTTCCGCTCTGACTTCCCTGGTTACTCCATCTACAAGGCAGGATGTGGCATCGGAATGTGTTCTTTTTTTTTTTTTCTGGCCACGCAGTACAGCTTGCAGGATCTTGGTTCCCCGACCAGGATCGAACCTGGGCCCCCAGCAGTGGAAGCACAGAGTCCTAACCTCGGGACTGCCAGGGAAGTCCCTGAACATGTTCTATCTCTGAGCCTTTGCACCCTTCCTCCCACCTGGAGTGTCCTCCTGTCTTCCTTTCCCCTCCACAGCCTCATTCCAGCCATCTGGTCCCCTAGGTCCTTGGGCAGCTGACAACTCACATCTGTCTAGCGCTCTGCAGCCCAAAAGGCACTCTCTGTGTGAAGCTTCATTAGTGGCCTCCAGTGACCTGGAGAGATAGAAGAGGCAGATGTGATTCCAATGTTAAAACGAAAACCACCAAGAACACTTGAGGGGCCCATAGAGTCAGGACTCGAACTTGAATTTGGGCGTCTGTCGAACTCTGAATCTAGCCTTCGTTCCTCTCTTGTGTGGAGTTTGATCTCCTGCTACCTTTGCCTGTCCCGTTAGCTCCCTGAGTGCGGGGCCCTTGCCCCGTCCTTGGTGCTATTTGTGCCCTATGTCTAATGCACATCAGATGCTCGATAAATGGTTCTTAGCCACTTTCTTTCTTGAAGAGAATCTTACGTCTTCTAGTTATTTAAGAAGTGGAATATCTTCTAGCAGTTTTCTCCGAGGTATGAGGTTTGGACCCAAATTGAGTGGTTTATCCTGGTGTCTTGGGCCTGAGGGTGGGCGATGAGGTGGGCATGTTGATGGTATAGGAGTCAGCATGGTCCTGAGTTGGGACCATCTCCTAACCTGTGTCTCCTGGTTGTCCCCTCCCCTCCCACAGGGCTGCCCATGTACATGAGGTCCCTGCGCTGGGCCCTGGCAGTCATGGCCGTGCTCCTGGCGGTGTCTACGGTGGCCATTGTGGCCCTGGCCTCGAAAGCAGGTATGGCACCTCCCCGTCCCCTCTCCTCCCCCTCTCCTCCCCTGCTCCCCCAGCAGGGTGTCTAGTCCTTCTAGCTCCTTTGTGAGAATTAGAAAAAGACATGCCCCCCACGCAGATGCAGCGTGAAGACGCAGGGCTCGGTGAGCAGAGGTAAGGGAGAAGAGCCCCTTCCTTCTGTGGAGAGGCCTTGTGCACAAGCTGTGCAGCCTTCCCAGGGCCTGCCCGCCTTGCTTACCCCTCCAAGGCTTGCCAGTTCCATGCCTGCAGATTTGCCCCCGATTTTTTTTTTTAATTTATTTTTGGCTGTGTTGGGTCTTCATTGCTGCACGTGGGCTTTCTCTAGTTGTGGCGAACGGGGGCTACTCTTCGTTGCAGTGCGCGGGCTTCTCATCACGGTGGCTTCCCTTGTTGCGGAGCATGGGCTCTAGGCGCGCGGGCTTTACTAGTTGTGGCACGTGGGCTCAGTAGTTGTGGCTCGCAGGCTCTAGAGCACAGGCTCAGTAGTTGTGGCACACGGGCTTAGTTGCTCCGCGGCATGTGGGATCTTTCCGGCCCAGGGCTCAAACCCGTGTCCCCTGCATTGGCAGGCGGATTCTTAACCACTGCGCCACCAGGGAAGTCCGCCCCCGCCCCCTCGATTTTTGAACATCCACACATTCAGCTCTGTACAGTTTACCCTGCACTCACTGGTGGTCTCTGTGCTGCAGGGGCCAGGTGCCAGCCATGCCCCCAGGGCTGGATGTGGTCCATGGAGCACTGCTACTACCTCTCTGCCAAAGCTGAGGCCTGGGAGGCCAGCCAGGCTTTCTGCTCAGCCCACCATGCTACCCTCCCCCTGCTGAGACACACCCAGGTGAGGAGGGGGGGAGGTGGGCAGGAGAGGGGCGTGGTTATCATTACAGATTAGATTCTCAGTACTAGAAGGAACCTCAAAGATCTAGTCCAACTCTATGTTATAGAAAAAGTCACCAAGGCCTGGAGAAATAAAGTGACATGCAGGAGGACCAGACTTCAGGTCTCCAAGATGTTCAGTTTGCTCTTCATTCTAAGAAGTGGAAGTGGAGCTGGGAGGGCTGGAGCGGAGATGCTCCCATCCAACCTGGTGACCAAGCACTTAACAGTGAGCTCAGGAACAAGTCTGTGCTGGCCGGTCTGTGGGAGAGACACACATGTACTCTCTGAGAGGTAGTCTGGAAAATAAATTACATTTAGTGGGTATTCCAGTCAGGTATTGCTATAATAATACTGGGTAACAAATCACCCCAAAAGTCACTGACTTAAAACAATAGGCATCTCTTTCTTGATCGTTGGTCTGTGGGAGGACCGTTGATGGGCTAATTTGGGCTGAGTATGGCAGGACAGCTCAGCTTCGGGATGCCGATTGGCTGCGCTTGGCTTGAGCCTATGGATTGGGTCTGTGTTTGCTCCATGACTCTCTCGTCCTTCTTCTTGAGAGAAACTCTTTGTAAGAAAAACGGCAGGAGGGCAAGAACTGAGAACTTCTCATGTCACATGTGCTAACATTCCGTTGGGCAAAGCAAGTAACATGGCCAAGCCCAACATCAAAGGGACAGGGTAGTATACTCCATGCCCCACTCCCACCCTGGGGGTGGAGGGGAAGGAGTGAATATTTGCTGAATAATAATCCAGCCAGTGGGTCTGAGAGTGGCTACAAAAAAGGACCTATAAACTGGATCCAAACCTTGGCTTAATTTTATCTAACCTAGGGCAAGTGCCAAGAATTTATATTAGCTGTTCTAATATGCATGAAAAAGCACCATTCTTTCAGTCAGTGCCTTAATAAACATTTACTGAGCACCTACACTGCGTTTGGCACTGGGGATTCGACGAAGAGCCAGAGAGCACAGCCTCCACCTTCACGTGGCTAAGAGCGGCGAGTGAGGCAGAGAGCAATCTGGAAATCATAGAAATAGATGTTTAATTACTATATTGATCTATGCTATGAAGGGAAGGTGCACAATGCTCTGGTTATATATGACAGGAATATGTGATTGAAGGTCAAGGTGGGCAAGGCAGCGTGGACCAGAAGAAACAAAAAAACCCGGAAACTAAAAAATAGTTCAGGAGATGGACAGACAGCCTCCTGGAATCCTCTGTCTCCTGCTTCAGTCTGGACTGGCTGCTCACGAGGCCTGCTACCCAGCTATTGACTTGGAATTTCTTTTTACCTTCATCCTCAATATACCTTTGCCTCTTTCCTGTGTGAGATCTCGTTTCCTAGATTCCATGTCTTTTCTTGGTAAAGCACACCCTCTATAAATTTGCTGGAAGACATTTGAGATCTTTCATGTCTAAAGATACTTTTATTCTAACCTCTCATTTGATTGATAGCTTGGCTGGGTACAGATTTCTAAGTTGGAAATAGTTTACCTCCAGAATTGTGCAGATTTTGCTCCATTGCCTTCCACCTTTTAGTCCGACCACTAAGAAGTCTCATTCACGCTGATCCCCAATCCTTTGTATGTGACTCTTACCAGCCCCCCTACCCCAAACTCTGGAAATTTTCAGGGTCTTCACCTTTGTTCTTATTCAGTGTTCTGAAATTTAACAATAATAGTCCTTTGTGGGTCTTTTTCTTCATTTTTATTTCTGCTGCCTTATTTGTAATTTTAAGAACTCTTTTTGGTTCTTCAAATGTTCCTTTTGTATGGTGTCCTGTTCCTGTTTCAAGGATGAAGCATCTTCTCTTATCTCACTGTAAATACTAATTATAGTGTTTTGGAAGTTCTCTTCTGCTCCCTGCATTATCTCTGCTCTTATGCAAGTGCTTTTTATTCTGTGCCTTGGCATTTTCCTATACCTTGCCTCTAATATTTGAGCACTTTGGGGCTTCTCAGTACAAATTAGCATGTTTCTCAGCTTCCTCCCACTCCACCCTTTCCTTGAAAAATCACTAGGCTTTCTTGGGTCTGCTAAGCCAATCAATGTTGTCCAGCTTCCAAAATTTTGTCGACATTTCTCATCTGCTGTTATCTCCTCCCATTCTTATATCCTTTTTTCCCCCTTATGTTATTATTTAAGGAAGTTCCCTTCTATTCCTGTTTTACTAAGAGTTTTAAGCATGAATGAGTCTAATTTCATTGGATTTTTTTTGCATACATTAAGATGGTAATATCTTTTATGTTTCCTCCTTTAATCTTGTGGTTTTTTTTTTTTTTTTTTAATTCTTGGCATCTTGTAGTAAAGTTTATTTAGCCAGGATTTTTTTCTTCCCAAAATACTTCTGTATTTGAGTTGATAATTTTACTTAACATTTTCTCACGTATGAAATTTCATTTCCTGCCCAGTCCTAAAATCAAAGGTATTCCACCCCACACTGCAGGGAAGGCAGCTTCTGTATTTTTCTTTTCTCTGGGAGGGTTCTCATGAAGTAGATATAAAAATCTGCTGGAGAAAATGTTTTACATGAACATGGATTATTTTATTATCAGGAATAACACATTTTTCAAAAAACATGGGGAAATGAAAAAGATACAATGTAGATTGAAAAAAGTCATGTGTGATCCCAATACGGTAAATATATATGCAAAGAAAACATACTGAAAGGAAGTATATTAATAGCGGTTATCACTGGAGTCAAGATTATGAGCGATTATTTTCCTTCTTCTTTAAAGCTTTTTTAAATTGTCTAAATGTCCTACAAATAGTATGCACTATGATTAGGGGGAAATACTAGAGTAATGGTAGCCCATGGAGGCAAGAGATCAGAATATAATGTTTTCTGCCCAACCCAGCCTGGCTGCATCTACAAAATGAAGGCCAGTGGGAACTTGGTGAGTCCCTAGAGAGTGCCTGGACCCGACGAGGGGACGAGCTGGGCAGGGACTTAGCGGCCCATCTCCTGAGTCAGACCCACTGAGCACAGCAAGTGTCATCAGAAAACTGGTGAAGTTCCCTGCCCTCGGGCCTCTCATCAGACAGGTTCAGCCCACCGTGACCTCGGACATCGGCTGAACAAATGGCCTCCCTGTGGCTGGGGGTCCTCAAAGAGGGGAGATGAGCTGAACTACCCAGATCGCAAACGGAGCTTGAATTCTTTTAAAACTAAGCAAACAGGATCAATCATTTGTAACACAAGTATATATTCAGAAAATATATCACAAAGTTTGGATAAGCTTTTTCCAAAAAGGAGCTTCCAAAAAGCCCCTTGCAAAAAGACCAAAGTGAAGATTTGGGTCTCAGGCAGTTGAAATCCAGAATATGACGACTGTGGAGCTCTGGAGCCCTGCTGAGTTCTGGACAAGGGCCAGAAGCTGCAGGAGGCACCAAGGCAGGTATGGGGAAGAGCAGCGGAGGACAGGCTGGCCGCTGGCAGACGACAGGCTCCACGAGCTGGGATGCGAGACCCCAGGGACACGCCAAGGCGCCAGCAGTACACGCAGCCCCAGGATAGACAAGTCTCGTCCTCCCCAAGAGGTTAGAGGAAAGGAGGAAGTTTCAGTGCCTCTGTGCCATCAGTCATTAGACTCACTAGCCATTGGTTTAAGATCAGCTTTGTTTTGCAGGGTCGGGGAAGGAAGAAGCTTCCTGAAATGTACACATTGACTGTAAGCCACGTTTTGAGTGCAGAAAGATGAAAACACGAATAAATATCATAGGATTCAGAAAATTAAGTAGTTTAAAACATTTAAATATTAAAGCAGAAATGTTTGAAGGCAGAAAGTAGAATGGTGGTTGCCAAGGGGAGGGGGAAATGGGAGTTGTATAGTGGGTGCAAAGTTTCAGTTGGGGAAGATGAAAAAGTTTTGGAGATGGGGGTGGGCGATAGTCCCACAACAATGCGAATGAACCTAACGCCACTGAATTATACACTTAAAAATGGTTGAAATGGTAAACTTTATATATATATTTTACCACAGTTTTTTACTTTCTTTTTTCTTTTTGCGGTACGCGGGCCTCTCACTGTTGTGGCCTCTCCCGTTGCGGAGCACAGGCTCTGGACGCGCAGGCTCAGCGGCCATGGCTCATGGGCCCAGCCGCTCCGCGACATGTGGGATCTTCCCAGACCGGGGCATGAACCTGTGTCCCCTGCATCGGCAGGTGGACTCTCAACCACTGCGCCACCAGGGAAGCCCTACCACAGTTTTTTAAAAAGAAATGTATGAAAGGATGGAAAACAATTTACCTTAATTTTAATATGTAAAATATGAGATTTCAGGTAAATTCTGCTCAGGATCACATTCCCCTCCCCCCACGTTGGTGGCAAAGTTGGAGATGCACCAGCTGGAGTAGATGGAGGCCCCAGATACCTGTGCCATTACGGAGCAGTCCTTTGAGCCATAAATTACACAGAAGTTTCTAGAATTTACTTATATCTCCAGGCAATGCTTTTCCCACACCATAATTTTTGCTAACAATGGGAACAGGTTAATGGTGTCTGAGCTGCAAGGAAAAAGACGGAATGGAGTGGGTGGAGCTGGTTGGGGACAGGCCATGGCTCCTGTCACCAGGAGGCCCAGAGGGAGAGCCGCATGGCCTGGGGCTAGGACAGAGAGAAGGGAAGGATCACCTTGGCAATGCCAAGGCATCAAATGAGGTCACATATGTTGGAGTCAGACACGAAGCTTTGTACACCATCCAACGGACTGGAGGCGCCTCATTTAATGAGTGTGTACTACCTGCCCTTGGCTTTGTACACAAAACATCTCCCCATTCTACAGAGGACCATACTGAAGCTCTGAAAGATCGGGTAACTTAACTAGGGTCACTTAGCTTGCAAGTCACAGGACCAGAATTTGAATATGGGGTGGCCTAGCCCCAAAGCTCTGCTCTGCAGTGATAGCCCCCTTCTCGGCCCTGGGAGGAGCTCCAAGCTCTGGTGTGTCTTCCCGATCAGGTAGCTGATTGCTGCCAGGAGGTCGGGGCTGGCCAGCAGGAACCCCGAGTCTGCTGCAGCCACGGCAGTGAGATGCTTGGAGCTGCTGTGCCCTCTGACTCGCAGCTCAAACCCAGCCCAGGTTCCTTCTCATCCCTTCCAAAGCTCCCACCCAACCCTGCCCAAGGGCCCCAGCCTGTGGAGTCCAGCCAGAGAGGAAATGACCAGCCCAGGAGAGGCTGTATGTGTGCCTTGTGCAGTCTGGCTTTTGGGATTTCAGAAGGGGTAAGGTTGGCACCCTTCAGTCTGGAAGTTCCTTCTGGCTCTTCTCCCAGCTGTTGACCAGCTGATGTTCCCTTGAATGTCTGCATCAACACCTCTGGGAGCAGGGCTGGCCTGACAGCCCGATTGTTACCTGTGGCCCTTGCTGGTTATTGGCAGTGACACAGGGGAGGGGGGCCAGTTTTGTTGAGCTGGTCTACTATGTGCTGGGCTGTCGTGGTCAGTGGTGAATAGGGCAGGCACCCGGCGCTCACCAAGTTCACTGTCTGATACAGAAAACTGACAAGGAAGCAAGCCAGCCAAATGCCACACACCATGCTCTAAACTGTGAAGGTTGTGGCAGCCCAGGGGAGGGGGTCAGAATGGTGTCCCTACAGGAAGTGACCTTTAAACTGAGACCTCAAGGACAAATAGGAGTGTCACCAAGGGGATGGGCATCACTTGGTGCTTGCTTTCTAATCCCCAGGGTTACATATAGAGGTTTTGTTTCTGTCAACATAAACACTTTTCTAGGGAAGAACTGAACATACATCAGATTTACGTGGCTTCTCATCACTAACGCGAATGTATGCTGCTCGGCATGGGCTTGCTGGCGTGGTCTGCTTTTTTCCACTCGGCGTGATTTTGTATCTGCGTTTTCTTGCGTCGCTGCATCTTCCGTGTGCTCATCATCTTTAACAGCTCTGTGAGTTTCCATCATGTTGATGTCCTATAATCTGCCTAGTTATTTCCTGACTGCAGAGCATTTGGGTGGTTTCCATTTTTTCTTTACAAATAGCAGTGTGATAATTTTGCGAAAGTTCATTTTCTCCCCTTTATGTACTTGGATTTCTTCCCCAAAGTGGAATTACCCGTCCGAGCAATAGGAACTGTGTTGCCACTCTTTTTTTGTAGCACAGATTATGTTCTGGAAAGACTGGGCTGGTGTGGACCACTGTCCCCACCTCTATCCACCAGTCTTACAATATTGAAACATCCTTTTTCCAAGTTGAAACTTTTTAAATACAATTTTTTGCTTTAATTCATTACTAAAAATAAGATGACGCTGGGGACAATTATTTAAAAGAAAACAGCATCTCCGCTAGCTCTCTAACATACTTGTTTTGCCTTTTGTTCCTTGTGTGTCTGCGCCCATGTGCGTACACATTTTTTCATTCTTATAATCATGCCACAACTTTATTTTTATTTATTTTTTTAAAAATAAATTGATCTATTTTATTTTTGGCTGCGTTGGGTGTTCGTTGCTGCGCGCGGGCTTTCTCTAGTTGCCTCGAGCAGGGGCTACTCTTCGTTAAGGTGCGCAGCCTTCTCATTGCGGTGGCTTCTCTTGTTGGGGAGCACGGGCTCTAGGTGCGCGGGCTTCAGTAGCTGTGGCACACGGGCTCAATAATTGTGGCTCACGGGCTCTAGAGCGCAGGCTCAGTAGTTGTGGCGCACGGGCTTAGTTGCTCCGTGGCATGTGGGATCTTCCCAGGCCAGGGATCGAACCCGTGTCTCCTGCATTGGCAGGCGGATTCTTAACCACTGCGCCACCAGGGAAGTCCATGCCACAACTTTAATTCAGCTTTTTCACTTACTATAACCCTTCATGTATTATGACTTTTCCCCATGTTGCCCCAGGGACTTCATACTCACCCTTATTTTGAATGGTCTTCATAATACTTCCGGAATGAATGCCATGTAGTTTATGCTCTTGCTGGCGACTGTATTGTTGACCATCTGCTCCCTGGCCGCCTCTGCAGCCTAATCAACCCTAGCGCTCTTCTCCTGCCCAGTGAGGCTACTTGCTGTTTGTCACCTGGATTGCTTTGTAGGCTCCCAGCTTTGCTCATGCCCTTCACCCCCTCTTCTCTGAGCTGCCTCGTTTCGCTGTCCGCTCAGTACCCAGCGTGCATTGCTCGTGGGGATGGGCGATCACGTCCTGTCACCCCTTGGGGAGGGCTGAGATGGGATTGCCCCCATTTCTGGTCCTCGGTCCTGAGCACGGTGCCTGTCAACCAGCAGGCATCTAATACAGCTTCCCAATTCCTGGTGTTTGGGGAGGGATGAGTCGCTTCTCTAGCTTGTGGAACTGGGAACTTGCAGAAACCTGGGATGGGGGATGGGGTAGGGGGACGGAAGCCCCAGGTGAGCCGTATCAGTGGCCCGAGAAGAATGACGAGCTGCTTTTCTCTCTCTCAGGACTTCCTGAGCAGATACCCAGTCACCAAGTACTCCTGGGTGGGGGCCCGACGAGGCCCCCAGGGCTGGCACTGGATCGATGGGACCCCTCTGCCACCCCAGCTGTGAGTGACCGTGGGCCTGGGTGGGCGGCCCCTCTGTCCCCAGCACGCTAGCATTGGGCCCCCAGTGTGACCCACGTGATACCACAGCAGGCGCCAAAGGGGCTGGAGGCCTTCCCCTCCATGTGTCGCCAGGTTCACCCCCCTGCACCACCCCCAGCCTAGGATGTCCCTTGGTTTCATTTAGTCCTCATCACCCCATCCCTTGTTTGGGTCCCACGCATTCACCCAGGAAGGACTGTCACCATGTTCTATGGATAAGGGGAGTGCTGCTCAGAGAGGTTTGGTGGTTTGCCCAGGGACACACAGCTGACTCCCTGGGGCAAGAGGCGGGGCACATCATCATAACTCCTGCCTCAGAGCTCTTTCCAGACCCCCCCGGGCTCCATGCAGCGATCCCAGCGGTACCCAGGCAGCGGGCACAAGGGCTGGGAGGGCCCGTCAGCCTGAGTACCTTCCCTTCTTCTCGCCCTTCCCCAGACTCCCGGAGGAAGACCAGCAAGGACCGGATCTCAACTGCGGGGGCCTGGAGGGAGGCAAGTTCGTGGCTTCAGACTGTGCCTCCCCCAGACCCTGGGTCTGCGCCAGGGGGACCAAGTGACGTGGGTTCTGCCCGCCCTGAGCCTGCTGGGGGAGGCCAGGCTGAGAGCCGGGGCAGCCTCCTCCCCGGACCCAGGCCTCCAGGTCTCCCCACTCTGCTCAGTGGCCCCGCCTCGGCGAAGCAGGGAGCGGACTCCTGGCACAGGGAGGTCACATCCGCGGGGAAGGAGATGTTCTGCGGCCCCGCGGCTGAGCGCCCATTTGAGTGTCCAGCTGCTGAAGTGGATTTGTTCTGTGACCTTGTGGGTTTTTTTGGTTTTGGGTTTTTCCTTCTGAGCCTCAGTTTCTCCCTCATTAAAACGGCCACTTCTCATTCTCCCACTTACCTGCCTAGTCACAGGTGTGCACCCTTTCAGGCCTAGAGGGACAAAAAGGATGAACGGTCACAGGTGATCCCAACCTGGCTTCTCATTGAGCCCAGGAAGTGAGTCTCCCATTTAGTGGCCTTGGGATTTGGCAGCCATGACATTATTGCTACAAAGGCCACTTCCAGGCGGCCACGCACGCCGACAGCATCCGGAGGGCAGCGCGCGAGACGTGGCCACCCCGGAGGAGAGAGGAAGGAGGGTCCTGTCCCCACCCCGGGGGTTGGCAGAGAGTAAGGTTCTTTGCGGTGACTGGCATGTGGGACTGGTGGGGCGTCCGGCCAGCTGATGCCCAAGGCTGGGAGGACGCAGAGAGGACACACCCCCTCTTGGCCGGCGAAGCCACCACAAAGCTTGGGGTCCGAGGGAGAAAGGAAATCAGAAATGTGGGGAGGCGTGAGGCTGCTCTTCCTGCCACAACTGTGAGGACCCCAGCCTGAAGGTGTCTCCCACTGAGGTTCAGTGAAGGGCCTCCGGCCTGGAGGGAGTGGCAGCAAGGTGGGGGGAGGGTTTGCTTAGCCTCCAGCCTGGAGAGACTTCCTCAGAGGACAGGAGACTGACTGTACCAGCCTCTGGTCGTGGTGCCAGTCATGTGCAAACCAGCCTTCCTCTTTAAAGGCAGACCAGGTGTCCGAGCTCCTCAGAGAAACCTTTACTGGTCCATTCGAACTAAGAGCTTGTACAGAGTGCGGGGCTGCCCGGGAGAAAGGGATGGAGAGTGCTAAGAGCACACCTGACAGGCAATAAAAATCTTAGACGCACTCTCGTGTTTCTCATGGCTTTCTTCTTATTTCAACTACAGATTAACCCCAGAGCTTGATGACATGTTCAGGTTGAACTCGCTTCAAAGCCCTTCTCGGCGGCGAACGTCCGTGTCTGGTAGTGTCAGGCTGGTTTAACGTCAGCTTCAGGGCCACCGGCTTGGGGCCCTCTGGGCTCGGCGCTGTTTAGAATCGCCTGTGGAGCTTAAAAGATCCAGGTGCCCAGCGTGGGTGGTGTGATGCTGGGGCCTGGAAATCAGAGAGTTTTTCAGCTTCAGTTGGTGGGGAAGGGGAGAGTAAGAGAGTGACCTTTGACCTGCCGAAGTAGGAAGCTCCTAGTTACTGTCCAAAGTTGGCAAACGAAGGAATAGCAGTGTGCACTTACTATTTAGAAATATGGAGACAAATACTAGAAGGAATGGCAAGAATCATTTAAAGTGGTTGCCTTAAAACTCATCTGATGCCAATAGAAGTCAGGACAGCAGTTATCTTGGTCAGGGGGGAGGAGTATTAACTGGGCAGGGGGACCAGGGAATATTCAGGGGTGCTGGAATGCTCTAGATCTTGATCTGGGTGGAGCTGGGTACATACGTAAAAATTCATCAAGCTACATCCCTAAGGTTAAAACACTTAAATGCCTATCTCCAAGGAACAGGAGCGAGGTTACAGGAGTAGTGAGGTTTTTCTTCTTTTTCTTAATATACCGCCTTTAGTACTATTAACTTAAAACCATATTCACTTTTTAAAAATACCCATATCCATGTATTACTTCGATAAAAAGAGAAATTATATTTTTTGCAAGGTCCAAAAGATTCTGACGTGCAGCCTGGTTTGAGAACGACGAGCTTCAGAAAGCATTCCTGTGACTGCCTTTTCTTATAACCTGTCATTATTTCTTTCACCGAGGTACATTTTCACAAGTTGCAGCCTCGCCTCACCTTCAGAGCGTGTCTTTCCCTTTCTGCTAAATAGAAGCTGGAAAGGTTCCACGGCAGGCTGGTCTGCGTGGAATTCCTCTGCGTAATTTTTCTAGTTTCTTTTTCCACCAGGCACTGCCAACTGCTGTTGTCTGAAATCCACACTAATAACGTTGCCCCCAGTACCGGTTTGTTTTATGGAGCTTTGGAGAACTGCCTCTGACACAGGCTGGCCCAGCAGCTCACAGCGGCCTCCGAGGTTACAGCTATGGACACCTCGTTTGCGGAAGAGTCACCTGTGTGGAGCCCACACCTCATCCTGAGATTGGGCACAGGGAGCGGCCCCCAAGTCAGGTTTTTACCAGCTTTTCTGGTAATTCTGATGCAGACAGTCTGCAAACCACATTTTGAGAAACGCTGTCTAAAAGAGCCCGTATCGGGCTTCCCTGGTGGCGCAGTGGTTGAGAGTCCGCCTGCTGATGCAGGGGACGCGGGTTCGTGCCCCGGTCCGGGAGGATCCCACATGCCGCGGAGTGGCTGGGCCCGTGAGCCATGGCTGCTGAGCCTGCACGTCCAGAGCCTGTGCTCCGCAAGGGGAGAGGCCACAACAGTGAGAGGCCCGCATACCGCCAAAAAAAAAAAAAAAAATTAAAGAGCCCGTATTGCCCCCAGGGGAAAAAAAAATAGTGTGTAGATATTTTGTCAACTTCACTGAGGTAAGAAAATGCATCCATCTCAGGAGTACCTTTTGACAACTGTTGGCACCCGTGTAACCACTGCCAATCAAGATATGGAGTAGTTCCAACACTCCAGGTAGGTCCCTCGTGTCCCTTTGTGGTCAATGTTCTCTTCTCCCTGATCTCCAACCCCAGGCAAATTTGCATTGTGTCTACAGATTATCTTTAGCTTGTTCTAGGATTTTACAGAATAGTAATTAAACATACTCTTTTGTGTCTGCTTCTTTAGCTTAGCCCAGGGTTTTAAAGACTTGTTCAGGTTGCCCCAGGTAGCGGTAATAGTTCCTTTCTTTGTAGGGACAGATCACGATCTGTTTATCTTCTCTCTAGTGGGTGATACTGCGGTTGTCTCCAGTTTGGAGCTTTTATGAAGACAATGCTGTGGACATTCGGATTATCAGTCTGTGTGTGGACGTAGGCTGTCAATTTTCTTGAGTGCCTCGGAGTAGGATTACTGGGTTGTATGGTAAGGATGTGTTTAATTTGTAAGAAACTGCCAACGTGTCTTCCAAAGTCGCTGCGCCATTTTACAGACCCGCCAGTAACATACCAGAGTTCCGGTAGCTCCACATCATCAGCATTCGGTGTTGCCAGCCTTTTCGCGTTTAGACATTCTAGTGGATGTGCAGTGGTATGTCAGTGTGGTTTTCATTTGCACTTTCTTTTTTTTTTTTTTTAAATTATTTACTTATTTTAGCTGTGTTGGGTCTTCGTTTCTGTGCAAGGGCTTTCTCTAGTTGTGGCAAGCGGGGGCCACTCTTCATCGCGGTGCGCGGACCTCTCACTATCGCGGCCTCTCCAATTGCAGAGCACAGGCTCCAGACGTGCAGGCTCAGTCGTTGTGGCTCACGGGCCCACCCGCTCTGCGGCATGCGGGATCCTCCCAGACCAGGGCTCGAACCCGTGTCTCCTGCATTAGCAGGCAGACTCTCAACCACTGCGCCACCAGGGAAGCCCTCATTTGCACTTTCTTGACGACCGATGTTAACTTCTTTTCAGGTGCTCGTGGCCATTCGTATATTTTCTTTTGTGATTGTCATACTGATGGTCCAGAGACCATATTTGGAGAACCTGCCTAAAAGATGCATATGCCCACCAGGACAGAGCATTTTAAAAGTGATGATACAAATGGAAAAATCTAAGATCTCCCCCCAACTTTGTGAAAATTTTCAAAATACAGAGTTGCAAAAAATGACATGACAAACACCCAGCTGCTCTCTACCTAGATCTAACAACTGTTAACATTTTGCCACATTTACTCTATGTCTGTATGTACAAAACTGTCAAACCATTTGAAAATGAGTTGCAGACATGAAGACACCTCAGCCCTAAATACTTCAGCACACATCTCCTAAAAATAAGAATATTCTTCTACATAGTTGCAATTCTACCATTACACTTAATGAAATTAAGTTCATATTCAATCTGTGCTCCAACTTCCCTAGTTGCTCCATTAATTTAAACAAAGGTCCAGTCAGGGTTTAAGCACTGTTAGGGTTTCTCACTTGAGTCTCTTTCAACCTGGAACTTCTTCCCTGTAACATGGACTTTTTGAAAAGACCAGGCCAGTCTTGTAGAGTGACTAATATCTCGAATGTGTCTCATTTTCCTGTAAACTGAAATGAGGCTTCGACTCAATATAAACATTGAAAAAAATTTTTTTCGCTATTGTTGAAGTATAGTTGACTTAAAATGTTGTGTTCATTTCTGCTATACAGCAAAGTGATTCAATTATACATGTATATACACACATTCTTTTTTACAATATAAACATTTTTGACAGGAGTAGTTTGTGATTCACATTTCATCACCTGCTAGAACTTAACATTGATTTCAAGTAATTTGCACCAAACTTTCTCAAAAAGAAAAAATTCAGGGAGCTAAAACATGTAACTCATATATCCAAATTTGGATAAATATGGGCGTCTCCTCTGTTATTCCCAGCTTTAGAGATAGTATAAAAGTCAAATAAGGCTATATAAAGAGGTTTTAGAAATGATACCGTTCATTTGCACCTTTGTTGTTCCCTCCTGGGACATACCATTCACAATGCCGTGCCAGGAACAGCCTCAGGCTCAGGAGCAAAGAGATGTTGGGCAACTTTGTCGTGACCTTGGCTCCGCTCTGTTCCCTCCGTAAAATGGGCGTGATAGGATACAGCTCCCACCAGTACCACAGTGATGCACGAATCAGGTGAGATCAGGTGGGTCAATGTATGTCAATAATTCACTCCACGTTCGTTGAACATCAGTTGTGTTTCTGCGCCAGCTTTGTGGGAGGAGGCAGAGAACAAGGTCCATTCCCAGCACTTGGCCTGGCTGCCAGCACGAGGGCGTGTGTTCAGGCAAAGGAGTCATTGGGGATGTTGGGGGTTCTCCCTTATCTGCTCCGACCTCCTGCGCTGACTGTGGAGCAGCCGTGTGGTCTGACGGTGACCCCAGTTTGGGGGTGGAGGTGAGCAGGGATAACTTGGGAGGCAGACCTGACACATCTAGGCCAAACATGCTGGTGGCGCAGTCCCAGTCCCCTGGCCATTGTGTGGTTCTGGAGCCCAGGCCTAAGCCAATCAGGGATGTCACCAACTCTGTTCCAAATGGGAACACACCCCAACCGGGCCCCAGATGTGAGAAAAGCTTGCCATGCTCTTTACAGACACAGGACGCGATGGTATTGAAACGGTGCGTGATGATGAGTCAAATCCATTCCACCTGCCTCCGGTAACTGAGGTAATTGAGGTCGTAAACACTTGCGTGTCCCCCAAACAGCACGTAGCCTAAACATGAAGATGTTTTTTGCCTGAGTTACTGTCCAGGAACTTGGAGTCTCAGATGAGCCGGTTAAGGCTGGATAGGATCACCCACCCTCCAGGGGTCACACATGAATGTCAGCTCTGTGACCTTTCACATGTGCAGAAGCCTGTAGCTTAGTTACGCCTGCGCAGAAGGATGATTCCTGCACCTTTTTCCAATCACGTTCCCCACAAGCCCCACCCCTCACGCGCCCTGCTTCTTCATTTGCCATCCTATAAATACCCTGAGCCGCTGGCTTTCCCAGAGGCAAATTTGAGATCTGAGGTTTGTTCACCTCTCCCCCCTCTCTCCCCCCTCTCTCCCCCCTCTCTCCCCCCTCTCTCCCCCCTCTCTCCCCCCTCTCTCCCCCCTCTCTCCCCCCTCTCTCCCCCCTCTCTCCCCCTCTCTCCCCCTCTCTCCCCCTCTCTCCCCCTCTCTCTCCCCCTCTCTCTCCCCCTCTCTCTCCCCTCTCTCCCCTCTCTCTCCCCTCTCTCTCCCCTCTCTCTCCCCTCTCTCTCCCCTCTCTCTCCCCTCTCTCTCCCCTCTCTCTCCCCTCTCTTCCCTCTCTCCCCTCTCTCCCCTCTCTCTCCCCTCTCTCCCTTCTCTCCCCTCTCTCCCTTCTCTCCCCTCTCTCTCCACTCTCTCTCTCCCCTCTCTCTCTCTCTCCCCGCTCTCTCTCTCCCCCCTCCCCACTCTCTCTCTCTCTTCTCTCTTTCTCCTCTCTCTCTCTCTCCCCTCTTCGGCTGGAATAAACCCACTCTTTGCCCCAAACTTTGGCGTCTTAGCGTTTGGTTTGCTGTGCGACGGGCACGATAAACCTGGTTGGGTAAAGTTTGGCGAGCCGGGCAGGAGGGGAAGTTCAGATGGACCTTTTGCTTGGGGCTTTTTGGCCTCTTGCTGGTACAGAGAGCACGTGGAAAGGTCCAAGCAGCTGCCTGGTCCATTTGTTCCACGACCGTCCCCAAATTTCCCCTGCCAGGTGCCACCGATATTTCATTTTGCAGCAGATGGTTTTGGGTTTGGAAGACATCTTGTGGGTGAGTAACTACGTTAAAGAAATCCAACTGTGCTTAAATTGTCCGATAATTCTGACCAGATCGTGGGCTGGGGGCCTGCCTACCTGGAGGGATTCTGGCCGACAATATAAAAGGTTACAGGTGCTGAGTTACTCTACCTGGGTTAGAGGCCCGGGGTTTTTGTCGTTGGTCTTGTTTGTGTCCCTCTGTGTCTGATTGTTTCCATTGTTAAGCTTTGACTGCTGGGGATTGAGCTTGGTGATGGTGGCAGGGACCCTTAGAAAGACTTCATTATTGTGACCACCTGGAAGCAAAGCCCCTTCAAAATGGGAAAGGTTAATTCAGTTCCCCCTTGCAGCCCTCTAGGCTGTATTTTCCAAAATTGGGAGACGTTCAGTTATGAATCCATGGAAAAGAAAGTGATGGTATTTTTTTTGGTAACACTGCATGGCCATAATATCCTTTAGTCTCCTGAGCAAAATGGCCTGTAAGTGGATCCTGAACTTACAATATAATTCTGCAACTAGATTCATTTTGTGAATGAGAAAAAACATGGGATGAAGTACCTTTAGATACAATGTTTGTATCAGAATAAACCTATGCAAAGAAGATGTAAGGTTAACAGGAAGGGAAGGAAGGAAACCTGTTTTGCTTCATGCTATTTCAAAGGAGGAGGATTTGCCGTTGACCCTATATCATGGGGGCTGTTGCCCTTTCGTTTCCACTGTCTGAGCCACAGCCTCCGGCTTGGGCCCCTCTGGTCTCTGAGGGTCGAGAAATAGGAGTGAGCTCCCCCTTCTCATACCTGCTGCTGGATTTGGCCAGGGAGCCACCCAAACTCAGGTGGGGCAATACCCAGCAAGGCAAGTCCCCACTGGGGGTGTGAATGCTGAGACCGGGCAGCCGATGGGGCTGATCTGGGTCCACTCCCACTTTCAACTTCAGATTTATTTAATTGTAAGAGCACTATGCCAACTTAACAGAGATGACCCGAAGAGAATGGAAATACCTTTTCTCATCCTGTTTTTTTTTTTTTTTAAACTCCAAACCTGACCTGGGCAGATGTTCAAAATTTATTAAATACCCTTCTCACTTCAGAAGAACATAGGATGGTGCTGGATAAAGCTTGGGAGGAGGCAGATGTGCTTCATGTAGACACCCCTGGCAGGCGGTAGGGGATGCTGGGAGCGTGGCTCTGTCAACAGGGGATCCTAATTGGGATGTGAATGTTGGGCATAGGCCAAAACTCGAGTACGATTGAGATTGTATTCTTGCGGGATTTCAAAGAGGGATGCCCGAAGAAGCTTTGATAAAGTACAAGAGGTAAAAGGGAACCCAAATGAGGCTCTTTCAGAGTTTCTAGTATGGGTCTCTAAAGCTTAGAGGCATTATACAGATACAGACTCTGAGGCCCCAGAGAATTTAAATATGGTTAATATGACTTTTATTGGTCAGGTTCCCCCCGCCCCGCTAATATACAGAAGAAACAGAAGGTGCTCTTGGAATGCCGAGTCTCAACCTGTTGAGATTGCCTTCAGTTTCCAATGGCAGGGACCAGGCTCAGGAGAAAAGGGAACAAGGGAATGAAACAACAGGCCACTCTGCTGGCGGCTGCCTTACACAGGAAGAGCCGGACCAAGCTGAGGACCCTAAGAGGGACTTGGCAAAAGGTAGGAGGCCCCGAGCTTCTACTCGAACTGGGCAATCAATAGTGGGATTTCTACCACCGTGAATATTGCAAACAGGAGGGACCCTGGAAAAGAGACTGTGCCATCCTAAGGAAGACTCTGGAAGAAGGTAAACAAGTGGCACATCAGGTGGCTGAGCTAACTGAGAACGATAGGGACCCAGGGGCTCCCCTTAATCCTGCCAAGTCCATCAATATCTCACATACAGAGCCCCACGTGACTAGGACAGTAAGAAATCAACTTTTGGACTTTCTGATCAATACGGGGGTCACTTACTGTCTTATTATTATATTTGGCTGCATTGGGTCTTCATTGCTGTGCGTGGGCTTTCTCTAGATGTGGTGAGCCGGGGCTACTCTTCATTGCGGTGCGCGGGCTTCTCATTGCGGTGGCTTCTCTTGCTGCGGAGTACGGGCTCTAGGTGCGTGGGCTTCGGTAGTTGCAGCACAGGGGCTCAGCAGTTGCAGCACGTGGGCCCTAGAGCACAGGCTCAGTAGTTGTGGCACAGGGGCTTGGTTGCTGTGCAACACGTGGGATCTTCCCGGACCAGGGATCGAACCCATGTCCCCTGTATTGGCAGGTGGATTCTTAACCACTGTGCCACCAGGGAAGTCCCCCACTTACTCTGTTTTAAATATCCAGCTTTCTACACTTTCTTTTGAGACTGTGTTTGTAACTGAGGTGTCTGGAGAAAACGTGAAAAAGCCTGGTCTCCAGCTGCTAGACTGTCAGGTGGGGAAGCCTCACCTGAAGCGGCTTTCTATGTTGTTGTTGTTGTTGTTTTGGTCGCATGGTTTGCGGGATCTTAGTTCCCCAATCAGGGAGTGAACCCTGGCCCTTGGCAGTGAAAGCACCAAGGACCTAACCTCTGGACCACCAGGGAATTTACTGAGGCAGCTTTCTATACGAGACTTACTAAATACCAGGGTTATCTTTGCACCTGGACAAATGGACATGAAAGTACCACCAGAGCAGGCTTGCGCGTTGCAGGCTTCATTGCTCCAACCCCCAAAAGGATAGCCTACAGCCATTCCCAAAGGGACACTACAGAAGGTGATTTAAAAATTTGCCCACAATATTTGGAGAAACCCGGGCAAAAGAGTTGAGGGAACTTCAACTAAACGAGGGAGCCCTGCTCCAGTATGTGGATTATCTTTGATTGCTAGTAAGACAAAGGACATCTCAGACCAAAATACGGTTTTGGCTATGAACTTGTTGGTCGAACGAGGCTATAAGGTGTCCAAGAAAAAGGCATAGACTTCTCAGCCCTCTGTTAAACATTTGGGTTTTGAACTCTCACATGGACAGAGAGCCTTGCTCCCTGATGGAAGGGAAGCTGCAGCCAGGGTTGCAGCTCCTACTACCAGGAGACAATTTAATTACAGGACTCCTGGGAATGTCTGGGTTCTGCTGCATTTGGATCCCCAACTTTGGACTTGTAGCAAAACCCCTTTAGGGAGCTCTTAAAGGAGGAGACGATGAACCTCTAGACTGAAATCTTGAAACGATAAACATCCGGAGGACCAGCTCAATCCTCAATGGACTGGACCTTCTGAGGAACGTGACGGGAAATAGAGACTGTGCTGCAGAAGGGAAACCGCACCCCGGATCATCATCCAAACCTCAGCTGGTTCCAGACTCCCGACATTGACTTCTCCGAGTGGGCAAGTGAACCCCTAGCAGATCTTAAGTTGTGAGAAAGAAAATAAGGTGAACAAGACTGCTGCAGTGTTGGCTTTGGTTAAGTAAAATTCTTCAGAAGGCAAGTTACTTAAATAACGTATTAGGTTACCAGAATGATTTCTTTTGTCTCCTCTGTATTTCTGACCTCCCAGGCTTGGAAGGACAATTCAATGATTAGGCTTTCTCAGACTCTGGCAAAAGCAGGTAACCTCTCTACCTGTTGCATATGTCACCCAAAACCTTTTTTTGTATTTGACCATGCTGACCCCCTTGGTTATGCCTGTCATCAATTTTTCAACCACCCCCTACCTTCACTGATACTTAGGATAAAAAGCCCTCAGATGTAACATCAGGTTAGGCTAATCAACAGAATTTCCCATCCTCTGTTTTTTGACTTAGCTGAAATTTGGTCCTCTCCTCGTGTCCTCAGATAAAACCATCCTGGGTGTCTTCCCCCTTCAAGAGTCCACTTGGTCAGGATATTGTAGCAATCGTACTTACTTTTCCCAGCCCATGTCCCTTCCATATTTAATATCGAAGTGTTTCAGCCCAACTGGTAACGATCGAGACACTCTAACACGTAAAGGTTAGGTCACAGATCCCTGGCTTGACGTGGGAAGTTTATCAATATGTCTGGCATTCTGTGTGCTCCCCACCCCTGCGAAGGTACATCTTTTTGGTTTTGATTACCAACCTCGGGCCTATGAATGCTGTGACAGCTGCCACATAGGTGCCATTTGCTTATTGGGATCAAAATGTTAACTTGATCAGGAGCAAGAGAATATTTTCAAATGAGCACTAAACAGTTTCATTACTCAAGTCCTTGTTAGGTCTACACGCTTTATCAGCAGGAAGTATCCAGGGCGGGCATTGCCACTCTTCCCTCAAGATTGAGGAATGAGGGACTTGCCGGGTGGTCCAGTGGTTAAGAAAACGCGATTCCACTGCTGGGGGCGAGGGTTCGATCCCTGTTTGGGGAACTACGATCCCACACACTCAGTGCGGCCAATAAAAATAAAAATTAAAAACATTTTAATGCTTTATTTTTAAATTATAAAAAAAGATTGAGGAATGATCCAAAGATTTGGGGGACCGAAACCGTGCATGAGGATTAATCAAATCCACTTCACCTGCCTTCACTGATCAAGGTGGTTTTAATACTTGCATATCTCCTAAGGCCCGTAGCCTGAACAATAAGATGTGTGCGTGAGTTATTTCCCAGGAACTTGGACTCCCAACTGCATCTACTGCAGCTGAGCCGGTTAAGGCTGCTTAGGACCGCCCACCCTCCAGCTGAGCATGCGTGGGTGCCTGCTCGGTGACTTTCCCAAACTACAGAGGCTTATCGCTTAGTTACGCCTGCGCAGAATGATTCCCGCGCCTTCTCCCAATCACCTTTCCCCACACGCCACACACCTCAAGCCGCCCCCTTTTTTTTAAATTGAAGTATAGTTGATTTTACAATGTGTTAATTACTGCGGTACAGCACAGTGATTAAGTTATACACGTACATTTTTTATATTCTTTTCCATTATGGTTTATCATCCAATATTGAATATAGTCCTCTGTGCTACAGAGTAGGACCCTGTTGTTTATTCATTCTCTATATAAGAGCTTACGGGGAACTCCCTGGAGGTCCAGTGATTGGGACTCGGTGCTTCCACTGCAGGGGGCCTGGGTTCGATCCCTGGTCGGGGAACCAAGATCCCAAAAGCCATGCAGCACAACCAAACAGAAAGCTCACATCTCCTCACCCCAACCTCCCACTCCATCCCTCCCCCAACCCCCTCACCCCGGCAACCACAAGTGTGTTCTATGTCCGTGCTTCTGTTTCATAAATAGGTTCGTGTCATATTTTAGATTCCACACGTAAGTGATAGATGGTATTCATCTTTCTCTAACTTCTCTTAGTATGATAATCTCTAGTTGCACCCATGTTACTGCAATTGGCATTATTTCATTCTTTTTTATGGCTAATATTCCATTGTATGTGTATGTACCACATCATCTTTATCCATTCATGGACACTTAGGTTGTTTCCATGTCTTGGCTATTGTGAATAGTGCTGCTATGAACATAGGGGTGCATGTAGTTTTTGAATTATAGTTTTGTCTGGATATATGCCCAGGAGTGGGATTGCTGGATCATATGGTAATTTTATTTTTATTTTTCTAAGGAACCTCCATACTGTTTTGCACAGTGGCTGCAACAGCTTACATTCCCACCAACAGTGTAGGAGGCTTTTCTTTTCTCCACATTTTCTGCAGCATTTGTTATTTGTCGACTTTTTAATGACGGCCATTCTGACTGGTGTGAGGTGATACCTCGTTACAGTTTTGATTTGCATTTCTCTAATAATTAGCAATGTTGAGAATCTTTTCATGTGCCTGTTGGCCATCTGTATGTCTCTTTTGGATAAATGTCTATTGAGGTTTTCTGCCCATTTTTCGATTGGGTTGTTTGCTTTTGAGTTGTATGACTTGTTTGTATATTTTGGAAATTAAACCCTTGTCGGTCACATTGTTTGCAAGTGTTTTTTCCCATTCTGTAGGTTGTCTTTTCGTTTTGTTTATGGTTTCCTTTGCTGTGCAAAAGCTTGTAAGTTTGAGTAGGTCCTATTCCTTTATTTTCGGTTTTATTGCTATTGCCTTGGGAGACCTAAAAAAATACTGGTAGGGTTTATGTCAGAGAATATTTTGCCTATGTTCTCTTCTAGGCGTTTTATGGTGTCATGTCTTGTTTAAGTCATTAAGCCATTTTGAGTTTATTTTTGTGTAATGGTGAAGAGGGTGTGTTCTAACCTCATTGATTTACATGTGGCTGTCCAGTTTTCCTAACACCACTTGCTGAGGAGACTGTCTTCTTCCCATTGTATATTCTTGCCTCCTTTGTCAAAGATTAATTGACCGTAGGTGTTTGGGTTTATTTCTGGGCTCTATTCTGTTCCATTGATCCATGTCTGCTTTTGCGCCAATACCTCACTGTTTTGATTACTGTAGCTTTGTAGTAGTGTCTGAAGACTGGGAGGGTTATGCCTCCTTTTTTTTTTTTTTTTTTTTTGTGGTACGTGGGCCTCTCACTGTTGTGGCCTCTCCCATTGCGGAGCACAGGCTCTGGACATGCAGGTTCAGCGGCCATGGCTCACGGGCCCAGCTGCTCCGGTGCATGTGGGATCCTCCCGGACCGGGGCACGAACCCCTGTCCCCTGCATCGGCAGGCGGACTCTCAACCACTGTGCCACCAGGGAAGCCCTACCTCCTGCTTTTTTTTCTTCAGGATTGCTTTGGCAATTCTTGGTCTTTTAATGGTTCTATATGAATTTTAGGATTATTTGTTCTAGTTCTGTGGAAGATGTTATGGGTAATTTGATAGGGATAGCATTAAGTCTGCAGAATGCTTTGGGTAGTATGGCCATTTTAACAATATTAATTTTTCCAATCCAAGAGCATGCCACCCTGCTTCTTTATTCATCATCCCGTCGCTACCCTGAGAGCCCCTTGCCTTCGGGGAGGCAGGCTTGAGATCGGTTCTCCCATCTCCTACCTCGGCTAACTTGCAAAGACATCCTCTCTTTGTCTCAAATCTTGGAATCTCAGCGTTTCAGTTCCCTGAATGTCAGGCAAGATGAACCTGGTTTGGTAACAGTTTCTCTTCATCTGGATATCTGGCTCTGTGCTAACCTGAGAATGAAGGTGTCACATGGAACTCAATCATGTGAGCCAACAGACCCTTCCTTGTGTAAGGCTGTTTGAGTTGGATCTTGTGTTACAAGCACCCAACAGTATCCAGGTAAAGGAGTGCATTGTGTTTGGGACCCTAGGAGCCTCTCCCAAAGCATCATCTGCAGGTTCTGGTGCTGGCACTTCCTATGTGGCCTCACCTTGCTGGATCCTTGACTGAGAGCCCAGTTCTGTGCGTCTGAATGCCTTGCTTTCAGCCAGAACCCTGCCATGCTGCCACGTAGTTTGGTCTGACCCTAGGTGTGCTTGTAGACCCAAAATCTCTGACATCCTGGTTTCTGCTGGTACTTGGAGAACATGTAGGTACACCTCACAGTTCTGAAACATCTGCTGCCCCCAGTACCTCACAGAGCCCTGCTCACCTGTGGCCCCAGCACCACTCTACTGGTAGTCCCATGCCTAGCCCGCCCCCCCCCCCCCCCCCCGCCAGTCTGCCTCTGCCATCAAACCCCTGTTCTCAGCCCTCTCCTGCCTTTCCCCACTCTGCTGAAGGTGAGATTTTTTTCTTTTCAAATTGCAACAGGTAATGAAAAGAAAGAACAACTTAGTATTTATTGCATTATTTATGCCCTGGGAAAATCTGAATACCAGTAGTCAAGGTATAATGGATGTAAATAGCTTTTTTCCAGATAGGAAAAACAGACAAGAAATTTCCCCCCAAAGTATCAGTATAGCATATTGTGCCAGATCAAGTTTCTGAAGATTCTCAGCTGCACCAGACCTAAACCTAAGAGATGCGAGGATGGTTTGGGGGCAGGGGAGGCACGCAGGAAGCTCAGGGCAGCAGCTAATTACCAACTGAGGGGTATGTTTCAATGGCTTAACAATCTGCATAGCTGTACCTGTTCTTAGTTGAGTATCTACCTTAAATGTGCATGCTTTTATTATGTAATATTTACTTGGATCTTTAATGTTAAACCCTGTAAGTACTTACGATTTTAAACTATCACATTTGTTTATAAAAACTTACAGTGATGGGCTGTTACCTAACACTACCCTTTTGAAAAGGTACCATACTGAATGACAAATTACATTTGCCACAGTGAATGACAAATTACTACCTTGAATGACAAAACTGCAATGCACGCTGGGCTCTGGCTCAAAGGGCTAATGTTGAAAGCTGTTATGAAATTGTATATGAAAGTAGGCTCTTAAAATGGAACTTGGAGGGTAAAAATACCAGGAACTTGATAAATCAACCCTAAAACTAAGGTTTAACTTTTTATCATAAAGGTAAGAAAGTCTTACTGGGAAAAAACAAGTCTCCTTACAAATGGAGGGTTTTTTCTTTTGAGTTGATACTGTTTATACAGCTCAGCAATGCAGCTTTGGGGAAAATGCTTGCTGACAGTAAAATGAGGGTCTTAAATAAAATTAAATCTTTTTTTTTTTTTAATTTTTGGCTGTGTTGGGTCTTTGTTGCTGTGTGCAGCCTTCCTCTAGTTTTGGAGAGCGGGGGCTATTCTTTGTTGCAGTGCACAGGGTTCTCCTTGTGGTGCCTTCTCTTGTTGCGGTGCACAGGCTCTAAGCATGTGGGCTTCAGTAGTTGTGGCAGGTGGGCTCAGTAGTTGTGGCACGCAGGCTCAGCAGTTGTGGCGCACGGGCTTAGCTGCTCCTCGGCATGTGGGATCTTCCCGGACTAGGAATCAAACCCGTGTCCCCTGCATTGGCAGGCCAATTGTTATCCACTGCGTCACCATAAGTCCCTAAAATGAGGGTCTTATTGGAGGAAAATACTTAGCATAACATCCCCAGAGGAGCAAGTGTTCTTGTAAATGTGACTAAACTTTCTCTAAAGATAACAAAAAAAATACCAAATTGTGTATGAGACTTTAGGGTTATTCTAACTCAGAACGGTTACCCTGGCTCAAGGATGACTACCAAAAATGTACATTTACTCTGAAGTCCAAATACGAGCGGTGGGACTTCCCTGGTGGCGCAGTGGTTAAGAATCCACCTGCCAGTGCAGGGGACACGGGTTGGAGCCCTGCTCCAGGAATATCCCACATGCTGCAGAGCAACTAAGCCCGTGCGCCACAACTCCTGAGCTCTAGAGCCCACAAGCCACAACTACTGAAGCCTGCGTGCCTAGAGCCTGTGCTCTGCAACAAGAGAAGCCACTGCAATGAGAAGCCTGTGCACTGCAACGAAGACCCAATGCAGCCAAATAAGTTAAAAACATAAACAAATACTAGCAGTATCTAAGCCACAGAATTGTTCTAAAAGGATCTTTTAAAATGGGGGTTATCCAGAGCTTCCCTGGTGGTGCAGTGGTTGAGAGTCCGCCTGCCGATGCAGGGGACACAGGCTCGTGCCCCGGTCCGGGAAGATCCCACATGCCGCGGAGCGGCTGGGCCCGTGAGCCATGGCCGCTGAGCCTGCGCGTCCGGAGCCTGTGCTCCGCAACGGGAGAGGCCACAACAGTGAGAGGCCCGCGTACCGCAAAAAAAAAAAAAAAATACTACTACTAATGAAATGGGGTTATTCAGTTCAGGAACATGCAGGTGAGGTGACCTGCCATGGGCCCCAGCCCCTGGATGATGATGATGTCCTTCACTGGCTATTGCTGACCTGTTTGTTGGTGGCCACTTAGATATATGTGGTATTTATTTATTTATGGTGGGTCAGGTTCCAGGCAGCCTTCCTTGCACCTACCAGCTTAACCTTTTGGACCTCATTCCACACCCTAAGGTACTAAGTCTAAAGTGCTTTTAAGGATTGAAGAGAACAGCACAGACCACTAGGAACAAAGGAGATAACAATTTCTGAGCAACCAAAAATAAATGGGTACTGATGCAGCTGGGTCTGCGATAAAACTTCGTATGAACTAAATGTGTGGAACCAAATATGGCAGGAAAACCTCATTTAATGAGGCACAACTTGGTAAACTGGGAACGTGAGGTTTGTCCCCTTTAGATGTAAATCTGATGTCACTTAAAATGATTAGTTTCAGTTTCTGAGGCTTACGTTCCTGTCACATCAAATTTGTTAAAACTTACGGAACTAAAGATAGAAATAGTCCTTGAAAGGATCTTAACTATACTCACTCACAGACCCTTATTTCATTATATTCTTGTTTTTCAAGAATCTCAAGTTTTAACTACTGTTTAAACACGAGTGGGTATATAGCTTTTCAATGCAGAAATCCTTAGTCTCATTACACTGGTTACACCATGTTTTTATTTCAATTTGCTCAATGTGAAGAAAAACAAAACAAACTCAATTTCTTCTGCAGGTCTGGTCCTTCTCTACAGTGGTTGTTACAGTCCTGAAGTAGCTGGAATATAGCCAGCAAGGGCCCAGGTGGAGCAACAGTTCATCTTGCATCTGTAAGTATATATTTATTTCCTTTGGTGCCTTGCACAGTAAGGCACTACTAGTAACAGAATAGAAATGGCCACAGCAAGTAGTTCTAGTGACAATTTACTAGACAAGTTACAGTTTAATGGTGGTGGTGATTTTCATTTTATTATTTTTTACAATAAGGGTGTAATCTTTATACTCCGCACACACAAAATAAAACAAGAAGTGCTTATGAAAGAGTCCCTGCCCCCACCCCCCGTCTCAAAACATCCTGAACGTAGCTATTCAATAGAACAGAAAAATCAAGACATGTTTGATTTCAAAATTTCAATAAAAAAGCAAAGCATGTAATGCAACAGCTGTTCAACCTCCCACTCTAAAATAGGCACCGTTAGACAAACAAAACTCCCGGTACTTTAAATTTCTCCAGCACACATTCCAGTATAAATGTTCTGAACTGTAATCAGCTAGTAATTAATAATGGGACTAGAACCTTAGAACAGAAGTTATATTGCTTCCCTGCACCCCTTTCTCTTACAGTTAGAGGGTAGAGGTATCAGGGGATACGGAGTCAAAGGAAGAAGGATTAAAAAGAAATTCCCGATGTTTCTGTTTTTTTGGACGAGAAAGGAAGACAGCATTTTACAAATGTTCAAAAAATCCCAAGGCAAGTAACACAATTCATTCACTATCACTCCTACTAGAAAGAATAAAGACATCAGCATCTTATTATATAAAACTGTACTTTCAGAAGTGTATTACAAGTTCACCAGAAACTATGGATGTAGTTTTAGGCTTCATCAAAGAAAACAAGTTCAGATCGAGTTAGATGCTATACACCTAAGCCTAGCTGGATCGGTGTCTGGAACTGCTCACTGTGTCACCCTGAACAGCTGTAAACTAAACAATAGTATGTAACTCCAGAGGAAGCTTAAGGATTGAGGATATGTACACAGCTAATTATATCTCCCCTGCTTCGCGCTCTTCAGAGCTCCTCCTGTCTTCTGATCTGCCATTAGCGCTCTCATAGGACCGCTTCTTATCTTTTCGATCTCTGTCACGAGGTGATCTGTCTCTTGAATTCCTGTCTCTGTCACGTGATGCTAAGTCTTGTTCTCTGAATCTCTCTTTTGAGGATCTGAAAAATATTAATTTGAGGAGCAAAATGTGTTGGGAAACCCAAAATCCAAATGAAAGAATCGGATAAATATTAAGGTACTGATTAGCTGAAGCTATACAGAATGCATCCAAGAAGAGAGCACTACTGTATTTGACAAGGGTACTAAAACAAGGAGATGGATGAAGACAAACAGCTAAGGGTCAAAAACCATAAGCCAAAATGACTTACAGGACATTCTCATGATCTTCGAGGCAACCCTAAAGCTTCTCCAGTTCACAGCAAACAATTAATTAATATAAAAATAATATCTAGACAATACCGTAAAGATGTTATCCAATGTTTTAAGAATATACAATAGAATGTAGATTCCCAATCAGATGGAAATCAGTGGCTTAGGACAGGGGTCAGGAACCCTCTCCTCTTTGCTGTCTGCCCAGAGGGATAAATATTTTAGGTGTTGCAGGTCATGTGAGTGTGGTATACTCTTCCTTTTCTTTTTGTCAACCCCTTAATATAAAAACCATCATCCATAGCTCCCTGGCTGTATAAAAACAGGCTGTGGAGCCACATCTGGCCTGCAGGCAACAGTGTGCCAACACTCAGGTAAGAGAACTACTCAATGATATGGCTTTGAGCAACCATTTATTATTTAAAACTCTGCCTTATTCCTGCGGAGTTAGCTCATTCAACCGACAGAAAAAAATACAGAGAAAGATGATCACACTGTAATAAACCTTGATTAACTGTAACTGTTTAATACCACCTTTCCATTCCCATACCCAAGTCAAGAAGAAAGGTAATAAGCTCATACCAGAGATTCAATCAAAAGGAAACCCAAAGGACATTAGGGGATCAGAATTAATATGGAATCTTCTATACCTTCAACATCTAGAATAAATCAGTAACATATTACATTTATTTGCTTCTTCACGGGTGACATGGTACTTTTACATAATTCTCTCACTTAACCCACATGCAGAATTAGGATCTGAGGTCTGATTAAGTAATACTTTCAACTTCTAAGGCAGGGGAAAAAGTACTACCCAGTTTTAGAAATACAGTTAAAAAGAATTAAACCAAAAAGATTGAAAGAGTAAATGTCCGTTTCTGGCATTCTACTTAATTAAGGTTTTAATAAGCTTGATTTTAAAATGATGTGTTAAATCATAGAGTGCACATTCCTATCCGTGTCTTTGTAGGAATGGAACATGAAGAGAGACGACTGAGACGATGCCTAAGAATAAGGACACGCATTGCTGGTAAGTCCCAGAGAAATAAGAACAAACTCTAAGTATCAACTAGTATTCTGCCAGAGATTACAGTGTCCTTATTACAGAAGCAGTTTTCACTCAGTATTTCACTCAAACTATCAATATCCTGACGAAGCAGGCACCCTTCTACTAAGTAGATAAGGAAAGACAGGAGGGGTAATTAGATAATTTGGCCAAGGCCACTTTCATCCAAGTAGTCTGACTCTGAAGTCTGCACTGTATGTGTCTGAACGCAGCAGAAAAATGCAAACGGTCCTCATTTACCAAGGCTAACTGTTACCCGGAAAGGCCACAAGGAGAATCTACTTATATTGGAGACCAGTATCTCACAGCTGGAGCAGGAGAATGGCAAGTTATAAAAGACCTTTAACTGGGGCTTACCTTGAAATTTAAACTCAACTACTATGTAGGAATAACTTGATATTCTCTTTTATACAGTAACTGTAGATGGTAGTAGCAACTGTCTGCTAATTTTTGGCAAAAAACAAAATATTGCTTTGAAAAAGTAATTTGAGTATCAAGATTAGAAGTGCTCTTGGGAACAGAAATAATTTTACAAAAATAATCCTCTTTATTAACAACATGCTGAAAATACTAGATGAGGGATGTCAGGTGGTATGGTGGAAAAATTTCCTATATGTCTTAACTAACAGAGGAAACCTTAGGGACTAGGTTCCAGAAGAGGAGACTTCATGCCCATCTCTCCATCCCTACCACCAAAAACGACATTTAAGAGTTCAGAGACATCAGAAAAAATGACAGGTAGCCAAGCTGACAAGAGAAATTATCGAGACCTATCAACCGGCAAGATGATTCTTAAAATTTACAGTGCAGGTAAGATTCCTGAAGAATGTTTTAAGTGTATTGTTCTGGACACTGTACTGTATGCCTAGTTTTAAGAATGAGATAAGTGGCCTAGAATTCACACCATGCGCAGCTCTGCCCTCATCAATTCCCTGCTCATTCTCTGCATTTGCCTATAATACCCAGAATATTTCCCACCTGGTTTTATCAGTCGGATTACACCCACTCTGGGTTTTAGGCTATTCCCTGCAGCCATTGTTGTTGTTGGTTGTTACTCTGGTACTTCCCTCATCTAAGCTCCCGTATTATTTACTGATATCCAGTTTAGCACTTTGTCAGTGCTCATTATTGTCAAAGATGTTATTAGGCCTGTGTCCTAACTCACTTGAATAAAGCTGCTCAACTACATTATACTTATTTTTTTTAATACAGTAGAAGGTATACAATTATTACTGATTTAAAGTCTCCTGAAGAACTACTTGGTTTTCTAAGAGTGGAACTTAAATGTTCTCACCAAAAACAATAAAAATATATGTGAGGTGATGGAGGTGTTAATTAACTAGATGGAAGGAATCCTTTCACAATGTATATGTAGAGCAAATTACCACGATGCCCACTGTACATGTCTTACAACTTACTTTGTCAATTATGCCTCAGTAAAGCTGGGGGTGGGGGAGGGAACCTACTTGGAACAAGGCAAGAATATAAGGAATAAATAAAAGAGCCTATTATATCCAACGCAGTTTGTGAGCCGTTTCGGGGAATGGCTAGCTGAGGGGGCAAAAAAAACAAAATCTGCAGAAAGCTGTTAAAAATTTATCACGGACTTTATGTGGAGTAATCCACAGAAAACTTAAGATTAGTAGATACTAGGCACTCAAAAAATGTTTCTGTTCCATAGAAATGACCTGGCTTAGGGCCATAATGGGACCTGAGAAGTTTGGGGAGCTTGGTCTATACAGACCATGAGTGCTTAAGGCTCCACCACATTCTAATCCTTTGTCCTGATTAGATATTCAAGTCCTTAAAACATACCTCACCCTGGGTCTGCTCTCCTTGCACGTTTTGAATTTTCATGCCAATGACGTCTAAACTTCCTTTAAAATTCTGAACCTGCCCTGCCCAACTAACTGTATATAACAATGCATATCTATAGTGCAGAAAAAACAAAAATATACTGAATGTCTGCTCTGAAAAAGTACACCAGCTCAAAGAAGTTCAGAAAACAGTAAGTCAGACAACTCTTAATGAAAGGACTTCTCAGAGTCCCTAATTCACCAATACATACTGGAAAAGCGCTCTAACAGTACTGGTACCTAAAATTATTTGCCCATAAAGTACTTTTTCCCAAGACACACTAAGCAGAGAAAAGCAATAACCTCTGCACATATTGGTTCCAATTTCTTACTCTTGCTCATAAGTATATTCTTTCTGAACTACCCATATATTCAGGGAAAAAAATGTTATACACTCACACACAAATGTGTACAAATTAGCAGATGCCAAGTTCAAACCACCAGTATTCCAAGTCTAAACTGTAAAGGTAGTTCCATATCCTCCTATGGACCTCAGTACCTCCTCCTGGATCGCTCTCTGCTCCTGTCTCTAGAACTGTGCCCACTTCTCTGGTGGCTGCGGCTGCGACTACGGCTGCTGGAGCGGGACCTGTGGCGATGGCGTTTCTCCCGGGATTTGGATCGAGTTCTCCTTTTCCGTTCCCGTGACATGGAGCGAGACCTATGTCTGCGATGCTCTCTGGACCTGGATCTACAAAAGATAGTTAGTTTTTAGCTTTGTTGGCACTACACTTCTCTTTACTAAAGCCTCCTCTTTAAAGAGAAACTATCCCTCAGTAGCTTTATTTAACGCCAATACTATTTCAAATCAGCTAAATCTATGCTAAAATGAATTGCTGGTATATTAATAACTACATACTAGAATTTTGAAATAAAAATTAAACAGTAGTTCTCAGAGGTCAATCAGTGTTGTATAAATTTACATCAGTAATATTTTTTACGAAGGAAACAATCTGTAACACTACTACATGCCAGGGGTTGTATTATCTAGATGCTTTAAGGACAATTTCATTTAAACTTCCAAGATTTTTAGTACACTTTAGAAACAAAGTATGTACCTAGTGAACATGGACAGAAAGGAGACACGTGATAAAGAATATTGTTTAGGATAAAGTTACTAACTTGCTAAATTGAAAAGGTTATATGACCATTGAAATAAGTTTAAATGCCCACAATGTGCCTTGTCAGTGTAATCAAAACAGTTAAGACAGTTCTCTATTCAAGTAGTACATAATTTATTTGGGAGGAAAAAATTAACATGCATAAATCATTTTAGAGAACTTTAACTGCAAAAAAAAAAAAAAGTATTTACTTTTTGTAGGTGTACAGAGAAGGAAAAATACTTCTGTAGCCTCCGCTGGGTCACAAAACTAACTTGTGTATTGTGTCTGCGGCCAGGATGAGGATGGCATATATAGAGGATGTAAAACATTTGAGGGAAAACAACGGGGAAGAAAGGTATGAATTTTGTTAACAGCCACTTTCAAAGTGATGGGAACATTCTAAACTGGGTTGTGACAGCTGTACAACTTTAAATTTACTGAAAGTCATTAACCAGCACACTTAAATGGGTAAACTTATGGTATGGAGTATAAATTAAACCTCAGTAAAGCTCTTTTAAAAATTTTAAGTCACTTTAAAGAATGAGGTATTTAATCAAATTATGAGAAGAGTAAGTTCAAAAGCACATTATTCAGACGATGTAACAACCACAGCTAAGTAGAGTACTTTCACAATTAAATATTTCTGAAAAGAAAAAGAGGGAAAAGATAAAATTCATTCCATACAAGTTTTATCAAATGATATTTTCTTTTATCACTCACTTTGAGCTATTATAACAAATTATTTCTCCCAGGGCGTAATTTCATTTTACTAGTTGTCTAGTAACACCATTTACTGGGTGCCTACTGCGCTGCTCTAGGAACTGGGGAGACTGAGCAGCAAATCCAGTCCTTAACCTCAGGGAGCTTATACTCCGGAACGAGGCCTACACAGATACGTAGGCAGTAAATAAAGATAGGTCAGGGAATAAAGAAGGGTAAAAATGTAGAACAAAAGGAGGTGGTCATCTTTTGTATCCAATAGGCAGGAAAGGCTTTTCTTATAAAATCACATTTAAGCAAAGATGAAATTAAGTAAGGAAATCAGCTCATCAGCCAGCTCAGAGAAGACTGCTTCAGGTAGAGGGAACATGGGTGCAAAGGCCCTAAGGTGAGAGAAAGTTCAACATGTCAAAAGAATAGAAGAAACCCTTTTGGATGCAATGAAATTAGCAAGGCAGAGTAATATCAGGAGTCTAAACAAGCAGGATGACCAAGTACTTGGTCACTCAAACCAGGATGCTCTCAACATCAAATTATACAGAGGGAAAGGGGGAGCTATTAATAAACATGCTGAGACAAGAAATAAACTGTCACTCCCCGAGGGCACGCTGTAAAGCCATGGTGAGGATTTCAACTTCTGTGAATGAAATGGAAGACCTTTAGAGGGTCTGAAGACAGGGCTGATATGATTTATTTCACTTTTTAAAGAACTCATTCTGGCCGATGTGTGAAAAACAGACTGAGGCGAAGGAAAGTGGATGACAGAAACAGAAATTAAGAAATTGCTTAAGAGGCTATTGTAAATAGTGAGGTAAGAAGTGGCTTGGACTAGAGTAATAGAAATTAAATTTCTGGCCTGAGTATCTAAAGATGTTCTATGTACAAAGAGTTTAAATCTCTCTTCAACAAAGGGAGAAGCTTGCATTAAGCAACTGGTAAAAAAGAACAGTATCGTCATTTAATATTTCTACTTCTCATCCTGGATTGAAAAACTCAACAACAATATAAGTTAGCTGACACAACTGGTCCTGTTTCATGCCTTAGTTTTTTAGTGTTTTAAAGCAGAAATACCACTGAAAGATGCTAAAAAGTAGTAAGGGACATCTAATAGAAACATAAGGTTTTTCTTTCATAACAACAAATGCTCTAGTTTACAGGGAAAAAGTTCTTGGGAAACAGTCACTCTTCAGAGTCAAGAATACTCGGAAGGTTTCAAAAAAGAAGATGTGATTTGAATAAGGAATGGTAGGATTTGAAAAAAATGAGAAAGGGCACTCTGCGTAGGCATGGACTCATTTGAGAAAGGCTCAGGGGACTTCCCTGGTGACGCAGTGGTTAAGAATCCACCTGCCAATGCAGGGGACACGGGTTCGAGCCCTGGTCTGGGAAGTTCCCACATGCTGCCGAGCAACTAAGCCCGTGCGCCACAACTACTGAGCCTGCGCTCTAGAGCCCAAGAGCCACAACTACTGAGCCCGCGGGCCACAACTACTGAAGCCCACACGCCTAGAGCCCGTGCTCGGCAACAAAGAGAAGCCACCACAATGAGAAGCCCGCACATCACAACGAAGAGTAGCCCGCGCGCAGCAACGAAGACCCAACCCAGCCAAAAATAAATTTATTAAAAAAAAAAAAAAAAAAAAAAAAAAAAAAGAAAGGCTCAAAACAGGAATGAGAGAACAGCAAGTGAAGAACTAAGAAGGATGAAGTGCACCATGTTTCCTCACCTTAGAAAGAGAAAAATTGTCAAAAACTGTATTAAAAAAAAAAAAGCTTCAAAGCCCACAAGTATTAGTGCCGAAGGTCAAAACAAAGTGTTATCTTGTCCTCTTTCTATTTAAAGGGGCATTTAAAAAATGCCCCTTTAAAGCTTTTTGGGATCACTGTACAAGGGGAGAAGTAATAAACTCAAAGTCTAGATTGGGTGCAAACAAACATTTTCATTTCCCCCTTAATTAACTCACCATGGATTCCCTCATTCAAAATGTATCCAACTACTTATATTTTGAACAGGTACAACCTCTCAGCATGTGTTTCTTACATGTGCGACCCAAACTGATTTTTAAAAATAAATCCCGTCACATGTTTACTCTGAGCTTCTAAAGAAGATTTTAATAAAATATTCTGAAATATTTTTAGCTTTCTCTATAACTCCAGGGCACTTTGTGATTTTACTCTGATAAAACTAAACTGTAGCTCATGAGTATCTTCTGACCAACTTCTCAAATGACACTGCTCAAATGTGAGCTACAAAAGAATTAAGAGTAACTAATTAATTCTCATTCATCTTAAGAAAGATATTTAATCTATAAAAACTACCTTTGGAAAACACAGCTTCACAACTTATCTTGTATAATACCTACCTTTTAGGATTCTTGCTATGTGATCGAGACCTAAAAAAAAAAAAAAATCTATTTTTAGAAAACTATGAAAAAGGAAGAAAAGGTACAATGTACTGTTAAAATTACATTTCTAATTTTTATATTAGTTTTATAAATATAAGGCTTGTATGTATGTACACAAATTTTTCCAAAAGGCACCACAAACTTTACAGACTTCCCCACTTTGGCATACCCCTTAACTAGGCTACCTGGCTCTGAAAAAAAGAATATGCTCTTAGAAGACTAAAACACAACACAACTCACTAAATCTCCAAAAACCACCTCCTAGCCTGGAAAAAATTCGTTATTTTTATCTCTGTCATTTCTTCTTTCCCTCTGGGAACAGAATAAAATTTCTGATCTGTGAGACAATACTTTGTAATTATCACCTCACACTATAATCCCTAGAACACTCAATTCAATCATACAATGTTTCTTAATATGACACACAATACTCTTATATAAAGTACTCTTCATATTTCCTAGCACATAATTAAAGCTCAACGGATAGTAATAGCTAACGTTACGGTTACTAGGAAGTCAGTCACAGGGGGTTTTTGGTGGAGAATATATACCATGGTTGCAGCATGACTTCGGATTCAGCCTGATGTAAATCTTAACTGTTTCCATCACTCACTATCTATGTGGCCTGGGCAGATTATGTATCTTCCCTCAGCTTAGTCTGTCATTTGCAAAAGAGGGATAGTAATAACAATTTCACAGGGGGCTTTCAAGTATTAGATGAATATAGGTAAATTCTTAGTGCAGTGGCTGACACATAATAAGCATCAAGTGACAGTAACTTTTATCATTATCCTTTGCAATACCATAGGTGGAATCCCATTTTGTGTGTCATTTTCTACTTACTAGTAATTTCCTCATCTTCCATACTTAGGTCCATTTCTGAAACAGTGTTAACATTTTATAACTAATGTTAAAGGCAATTTGCCATTTGTCATTAAAGGAGTAAGATGTGATGTACTTTCTCATTAACTTTACATATGTGAAAATGTAGTCCTGCAAATAATTTTGTTTCTCATTTGACTATCACCTCAGTTCAATAGTTTATACTAGTGGCACTATATTCTGTTGAATTTTAGCTTAAACTGAGATTTCAAATACCATTCATATTGTCTTAAATATTACAACACTGGGCAATATTTCCACAGAAACTTAGTATACACAAAAGAGAACAGAGATAAAGCTCTGAGGTAAAATTTACCAGTAAATGAAGAACATATATATCAACGGAAGAAGGACAGCAGTTCCTCTAAACAGGAACATGTCCATATGTAGCTTTGTTTTGTTTTGTCATTACAGTGCAAAAAGATTACCTGTTACAAGCCATGTAACACAAATGAAGTCAGTTTAAACGTCTTGAAATAGACTGAGTGTAACAGGATCAAAGCTTGAAAGAAGCTGACATAACCTAGTCCTGTATTGTCAAAGATATTAATTAATTTAGGGACATCTGCTGAAGAGAAGGTATTTAAATTTCAGAGATACGTAATACAATTAAGGGAACACTATTAAGTTAGAACTACAGGTAAATGTTTTGTGGCATACCCCTCCCATCTGAAAATTGCTGAATTTATAAACATGATGCCACACAACTTGCTGCCAATGGGTAAAAGTGACCCAGAACATGTAAACATTCTAAATATGAAGAATATGATTTTATCAACTAATGTCAATATAAAAAGAATGGTGCACATTTAGCTATTAATAAACGAATAAAAATTTTAACAGTTTATAGCTCCTAAACTGAAGAAATACAGAATCGAAGTACAATGTAAAATAATCAATGAAAGAAGCGGACAAAAAAATACCCAAACCTTCTATCAACAAGTATATATCATAAAATAGTTCCATGCCAGCCTGGTACAAAGCTAGCCCATTATGAAAATCAGAGGGCTAGAAAAGGGCCTTGTTATATATCTTACTGAACATACAGATGTGAAGCAATCATTATTCCCTCTTCCATACATTTTGAAGGAAATCTCCTTAACTTAAACAGCCGTAAGTTAACATACTTGAATAAACATTGTTTCACATGGTAATATTTTTAAGAGTAAACAAAAATTTCTCATGTCCAGATTTATTAACATCTACAACCTTGTATAATCACATCTCTTTTTAGAACCGGGGATGTTCAACTTCAATTACTCCATACCTCCTCAGCTTCTCCCTTTCTTCTCTCTCCCTTTCTTCTCTTCTTTTCAGGCGTTCCTGGTTTCTTTTCTCCTGCTTCTCAGCTACAACTCTCTTAAAAAACAATGACAGTTCAAATAATACTAAATGAGAAGCATTATTTACTGGGCCCATTCTTAGTGAGCATTATCCTAAACTTTACCATATCTAACATTAAAAAGTTTTTAATAAGAATTCATTTTGAAGTTTTGCCAGGTATAATCATTAAGCTTACAAGTCTGGTTTCCAAACTCTTTCCCCCCTTCCATATAAAATTTCATGTTTCTCCATGACTTCTTAATATTTCAAAGTCACTTTCACGAGATTTTTCTCCTCTTAACGTCTTCTGAATTCTAAACTCTTTAAAGATTTCCAATATAGAAATGTCTTCTGTCGACTTCTAGTTACAATCCGGAGGCTGCTGCTTTTAAAAAGTACCAGTGAAATGCTAAACAGTTCTGTTGCTAGGTCTATATTTGCAAAGGTTCCCAATTAGGTACCATTTTTGAGTTTTAACTTCAATCCAAACAATCATTTGCTATAGTGAAACTCTTTTTGTAAATTCAAAAACTTTACCCAAGGTCATCCTAGCTACTCCAAATACTGAGACGAGCTCACAGTTAACTACAAATATGGAGACGTGTCTAGGTGATTCTGATTCCACATTATTTTAAATGTCCATCTATGGATCCTGGGTTAATTTCAGTGATAACTGCACAAAAAGTCACTTCCCAGTGTTTCCCATCTTTGAGACAGTCCTCAGTTCATGACAAAATGCTACAGTGCCACCATTTTTAAAAAAAACTAGCCACATCAGATTGTTGAAAAGTAAATTGATCCTTTCCATTGACTCTGCTTATGTTCACCTCTTTAGAAATAACCTTTTTTTTTGTTTGCTTATCTTCTCAGAACTCAGCAGACGAGTAAGAGCTGTGTTGCCTTTCTCACAACAGCCTATATATTTAAGCGACAGTGATTGTCCTTTTTAAAAAATTGGTTTCTAAGTCCTTTCTGAAATGGGGGCAAAAGCATAAAACTAGAGGTCCTACCAGTTTGCTATTTAGTGAACTGCAAAATATTTCAAATAAATATTGGATCATTTTTTCAATCTTCCTTTAAAGTAAACATCATACTAAATTACTATTCGTTTTATTAAAAAAAGAAAGTATCACTGGAAATTTTAGGCATTATTTTAGAACCCAGTTTGCAAGGTTCCTCCCTAATTCAACATCGTATCCAAGACAAAATAGTACCTCCTCCCAGAGTAAGAGGATTTTTAAAGTCTGTTTCTCAGATATCATCCATTAAACAAGCTGGTATTTCCATTTACAATCCTACACTATTCAGTATGAATTGTTAACAGAATCACAGTTAAGAATAGTCTTGAATCACAATCAAGAATACTACACAAAAAGACAACTTACACAGATCAAAAAGAATGAGTGGCTATATTGGATAAAGTGAGGGATATTAATTTACCAATGTACCTTTAATTCTTCAAGCTTCTCTCTTATTTCAATAAATCCCAGGTGCAGTTTACCCCCAAAATGATCAGCCAGTCGTCTGTCATTATCATGAAGACCTAAATAGGCAGAGCAAACTTCACAGACTCGAAGTTTCTGCTGCTGGAAACTGGAAGCTGGCATAGAATTCCGATAAACTTCCTAAACAAAAGTGACAGAAACAACGTTCATATAAACTGCATTAAAATCATACAATTACACAAAATACACTATGTTTATACCAAAAATGTTTCTAATGAACACACAAAAGCATGACTATTTTGTCACGAATATTACAGATTCCCCATTACCCCAATCCTCTGTCCTCGGGACTTCTCCACTGGAAATGAAAGATCAGAGCCTCTTTTGTCAAGAAGTACCATAACAGTAACATGATACAACTTTCTTAAAAGGCTTTCTCAATGTTCTGTTTTCTATAATTTTCGTTAAAAATGAGATGTAGCAACCCCAAAAGTATACCTCAGTGAAGGATCAAGGAAGCAGCAGTCGCTCATGCTTGGGGAAAAGGACTGCATGTCTTCCATACTACTACAGCTTCCTTCCACTGCCTTACTGCCCACATATCATTTCCCCCCTATGTAAATGCAGACAGGGCATACAAATGATAAGACTTCCCATCAAACAGAGTAGCTCTAAAGACAAAGATGAAAGGTGTCTTATGGAGATTAAGATGACTTGTACTCAAATCATTTTATTTATATTAAGTTCATTAATGAAATAATAAATATTAGTGGATTTGCATATCCACTCTACTCTTTTTCCTTATTAACAGGATTCTGATTTCTGTTTAAGGCAGCATCATGGCCAGCTAAAAACATTACATTTCCAAGCTTCCATGTAGCTTTTGCTAAGGAGATATAAGTGGACACTGCTTGACAGAATCTACAGGAAAGTTCTTTAAAAAGGAGTCAACAGATTCAGACGAAAATCATCAACAGCTGCTATAACCCGTGGATCAAGAAGCAATGGAAAACAGAATACTTACAATGTCAATACCAAGACACTTATTAATTACAAAAGGGAAACACAGTAACTTCACAGTGGAAAAATAGGTAACATCACCAGAAATGAACAAACCACTAACACATGCCTTTTGATAAGGCTGTAGCATTATTTCAGTGGTATTCCTCTCAAAAATCTAATGAGAAAGAAATATTAGACAAATCCAAAGTGAAGGACATTTTACAGAATAACTAGCCTATACTTTTCAAGACTGTCAAGATCATGTAAAACAAAGACTGAGGTACCAGATTATATTAGACTCTAGAGAAACATAACTAAATGCAATACGTGATCCTGGACTGGATCTTAAACAAAAAAATTTTTCTTTTCTCAAAACGAACATCATTGGGACAACTGGCAAAAACTGAACAAAGTCTTCAGATTAATTAATAGTACTGTATCAATGTTACTTCTTAATTCAGATAACTGTACTGTGATTATATAATAAAATATCCTTGTTTTTAAGAAATACACATTGAAGTATCTAGGGATAAAGAGGCAGCATATTTATAACTTATTGTCAAACAGTTAAAATACACACACACACTCATGTAGGAAGAAAATGATACAGCAAATGTGGTAAAATGTTGAAGAGTCTGGGTGAAGGACATAGGGGAATTCTTCACACGATGTGTTAACTTTTCTTAAAATATTTCAAAATAAAAAAATTTTAAAAAGGAAAACTGAAAACACAACACACAAGACGAGTCAACTCAACTTTTGTGCCTTGTTACTCCTCCTCTTTCTACTTACGCATAGAGGAAAGGCTTTAGGCTTAGTGGCCATAGTGCTACCACAAACTGATAAGCATAAAGATGAATCCACATCGTAAGGATGGCTGAACTTAAAGTTAGAAGTAGCTTGTATGCTAGATGGCATCATGGAGCTACTGTACCAGCCCCAGGCTTCCTAACCTCAAGTATTTATTAGATGAGAAAAACAAAACCCTTCTTTGGTTCAGTCATTGTAAGTTAAGTTTCCTATTACGTACAGTTGAACACAATCTATAATAGCAAAGTAAACAATTTAATGCACTGTCCTAAGTAAAAATCAACTGATAATACATAACAGGCTAACAATATTGAGCTACTGGGTAATACTAGTAAATCACCAGGTGTATATATATGAAGTTTTATGAAAACTCCAATATATGGAAGGAAAGTAATAATGACTGCTGGCTTCATTACCCAAGAGTCTTCTGGGGAAATAAACTAGCTATAAAATACTTTGTGCATTTTAAAATTCATAGTATTTATTTTCTGGATTGATATTAACTACATTTCAAGAAATCCTAATATTAAGACATTAAAGCTATCTAGAATGGCTACTTGGTATATCTTTTCCCAGCCTAGAACCTTTAATCTGTGTCTTTCTATTTAGAGTGGGTTTCTTGTAGCTAGTATATAGCTAAGTCTTGTGGGGGTTTTTTGTTGTTGTTTTGTTTTGTTTTAAATCTAGTCTCACAATCTCTGCTTTTTAATTGGATTGTTGAGACCATTTACATTTAATGTAATTATTGGTACACTGGGTTTAAGTCTACCATCCCACTATTTATTTTCTATATGTCCAATCTGTTGTTTGTTCCTTTTCTCCTGCCTTTCTTTTGGATTAAGTATTTTTTAGGATTCCATTTTATTGCTACTATTAGTTATAACTCTTTTCTCCCCTCCAGTGGTTTCTCTAGGGTTTATAGTACACAACTTAACTTATGAAGAAAGCTGGAGAGTCTTTTATTAACGTAAGATAAAGGAGATTTCAAAACAAGGGACATTAACAGGGACAGAGAAGGACATGTCAAAATAATAAAGGGTTAAATTAATCAAAAGATACAACACTCCTAAATGTCTATTAGCCTAATAACAGAGCTTCAAAATAAAACAAAAACTGACAAAATGAAAAGCATAAATAAACAAATCCACAACTATAGAGACTTCAACACTCCTCTCATAGGCAGAAAACTCAATAGGATACAGAAGACTTGAAAAAAATCTATTAACTACCTTGACTCGATTGACATTTATAGAACACTCCATTTAACAAGGCAGAATATCATTCTTCTCAAGTACAGATGGAAAGTTCACCAAGACAGACCATATGCAGGGCCACAAAACAAGTATTGACATATTGAAGAAAACAGAAATCACACACATGTTCTCTGACCACAACAGAATTGAATTAAAATTAACAGAAAAAATCTGAAAAGAACAAACAATAAAACAAATCCAAATATGTAAAAACTAAACACATGCCTTCAAAACCCACAAGTCAAAAAAGAAATCACAAAGCAATATTAGCAAATATTTAGAAATGAATGAAAATAAAAACACAATATATGAAAATCTGTTTCATACCTTCTAAGCTACCATCGTGCTTAGAAGAAAACTTACAGCATTAAATGGTCTAAAATCAATGATCTAAGGGGTGTGGGGAGGGAGGATTGGGAGCTTGGGATTAGCAAGTGCAAACTAGTATACGTAGGATGCATAAACAACAAGGTCCTACTGTAGAGCACAGGGAACTGTATTCAATATCCTGTGATAAAACACAATAGAAAACAATACATATGTGTAACTGAGTCACTTTGCTACAGAGCAGAAATTAACACATTGTAAATAAACTATACTTCAATAAAATTAAAAAATAAACCAATTATCTGAGCTTCTGCCTTAAAAGGCTAGATAGTAAGAAAAAATTAAACCCAGGTGTGATACAGTTAGGAACAATGGAGACTATGGTAAAGGGGAGAGTACACTTTCATCCAAAGGCATTCGATTTTCTAAAAAATATCAGGGGGACCAAACAAAATAGAACTTTGTCTGTAAGATATCAGATTTTGATCTGTGCTGTGGAGGAAGAATGAGAGGAGGCTCCCAATGTGTTAGCAGACTGTACTAAGTAAGAAGGGAGAATACTATAGTTGCATGGGCCATGGAGTAGGGGGTAGGGTATCATAGTGACCATGTATATTAAGACTGCACGTGTGTGGATTGTGTGTGAGACTGCTGTGTATGACTAGCTAGTTTAGTTAATTTCATTTACTAGTTATAAATTTCAATAGGATCAATGACTCTAAATTCCAAAACAACCACTAATTTTGATATACAACCCATTAGTATGATACAAACTAGTTAAATATTTTTAAACTGGTTTAAATTTCCTTTAATAGTAATAATTTTTCAATAATTTCTAGTCAAATATATGTTCTTTAGGAAGTACAGACACTAAGGCTCTATGAACTACCATAAAGAATTTAGTTACCTCTGCTTCTCTTTTCTTTGCCCGTGCTTTCTCTACTTCATCCATTACTTTCTGGGATTCCTCCACATTCCCTTCAGCTCCTAGCTGTTCCACCTTAGCCAACAGTTTACCGATTTCTTCATTTAACTCATGAACACGTTCTGCCTGGAGAGAATCAGAAAAGATCATGAATAAAAAGCAGAATGTACCAAAGTTCAAAATATTGCATAAAAAGACATAAATTATCTAAGGCAATAGGAGTATAACTAATGCTTTCTGAGCGTATCATAAATGAACTGGTGGGACATCAAGATGTTTTGAGCCTGCCTGCCTTTACTTCAGTGAATTCAGGGGTACAACTGATCTCAATGTAACTATTACTTCTCAACCTCTGCTCTGGCAGTGCAGTCCAAGTATAAAATACATTTTTGTACACAATTTGGCTCTTTGTACCTTTCCAAACTATCTCTTTCTGTTCTCCAACTTCACAACAAATCTACACTTTTATTTAGTTTCCCAAACTTACCCTGTTGTTTTCTTCCTCTGTGACTTCGCACGTACTGCTCCCTCTTCCTGTGATGTCGTCCATTACCTCCCTTACCTGCCTAGTGTATGTCTGTCTATTCAGTAAGATTCAACTCAAGAGTCTATTATGTGAAGCAATCAATCACCACACCTTACCCTCACTTAAGACACTTAAGCAGAGAGGGCAATACCCTCCTTTGTGCCATCTTCGTATCTTCTATGACCATTACTTTTATATATATCACACCACTTTAAAGATATCTATATACCATTTTTGTATTTCCAATGCCCAAGAAATAGCATACGCTCAAACACGAGTAAAAGAAATGAACTGGAGGATGTTCTTTAAAGCAAAGATATGGCTTTAGAGTCCAACTGCCAAACCAATTAACAGCCATGCAATTTTGGCCATATTACGTAACCTGAATCTACTTCCTCATCTGAGAAGTACGGATAATCTCACAAAATTGTGAGAAACGAGAAAACGTGCCTATACATGCACGCAGCACATTACTGATATTCAGTAGACAAGCATGGCACCCTTCTCTCTTAGTCCATGTCTTTCCATTAGGATTAATTCTTGCCTTGCGTTTTGATATGCCTCCTCCACACCACCACCATCATCGTGGGAATCTAGTTCATTCTTATTGTTTTAACAGCATATGATAACATAAACACAGTCTTTACTTTGGCTACAAAATAAGTACTCAGCCTGTGTGGCCAATAATATTAGTAAAGAAGTTTTTGTTTTCGCCTTTGGCTGCACTGGGTCTTAGTTGTGGAGTGCGGGCTCAGTCATTGCAGCGCGTGGGCTTAGTTGCCCCATGGCATGTGGGATCTTAGTTCCCTCACCAGGGATCAAACCCGTGTCCCCCGCATTGGAAGAAGGATTCTTAACCACTGGACTACCAGGCAAGTTCTGCAAAGAAGGTTTTGATTTGAAATGGACATCCAGTCCCAACAAAGTAGTGTGCCAGTAATCTTTCCTTCTTAAATTTACCTCAATCCAATATATTTGTCCCTCAAAGAAATCCCCAACTCTGTTATCATTATCCTACCACTTTTAACAAAATGTTATCTTCTGTAAATACCTGCCACAGAATGACTGCATTAACGACCAAAACTCTTCACCCTTCCGGCATCTGTGCCCTTTGCTATGTAACTGAGTACCATCATATGCTGACTCTGAACCTGGCCATGTAACTGGCTTTGGTTAACAGGATGGTAGCAGATATGACATAGGGGAAGGCTTAAAAAATGCTTGTATGACTGGGCTGGATACTTCTGCACCTCTGCTACCACCATGGGAACATGGCCAGGCTAGCTTTCTAGGCCATAGTTCAGCAGCCTCTAGCCGACTGGAAGACATGTGAGTGAGCCCAGCTGAGACAGGAATGACTGCCCAGTCAAGTTCAGCCTAAGTCACTGATTGTAGACTCATGGGCTACATAAATATTTAATGTTTTAAGTTTTGAGGTAGTCTGTTAAACAGCATTTCTGTGGTGATATATAACCAATACAATACTGTATAAATCAATACAGCTGGGGTCTAGCCAACACCTGTGGATCTCTTTCAACCATGAGAAATGAGATTCCTTGTACTTTAGGATGCCCATCTTTACAGTCCCCATCTTAAGGGAACTTTCCAGAAAAAGTTGGTTAAAGGTAACCCTCTCTTCAAACAAAGGAATCCATTTCCCTTTGTACACACATATATGAGCACTATATTTAATCACGTCACCTAAACTCTACTGAGTAACTTTGTCTCCATTCTGCGTTTTCATAAAATGTGCCAGACTACACATTTCATAAAATGTGCCAATCAAACCAACAAAAGTCAGTATGTGGACTTTGAATTCTGATTCAACAAACCAACTCTACACAGGAAAAATGAACACATTCTAGATATTGGATAATTTTTTTAAATTGTTACCTTTATGGATGTAATTTTGTGGTTATGTTTAAGAGGTGAAATGATATGACGTCTAGAATTTGCTTTTAAAATAATGAAACAATAACACAAGACTGATGGATTCGAATCCATTGGGGTTCACTATACTTTTCTATTTACTTTTTGCATATAAGTAGACAACAAAACATTTTTAAAAGGTAGTGAGTAGAGTAGAACATCTGAAGAATACTCAAAACTCAACATTAAAATAATGAGCAATCCATTTGGAAAATGGGCATAAGACATACACAAACATTTCACTGAAGAGGTTATACAAAAGAGGTTATACAGTTGGCAAATAAGCACGTGAAAAAAGTGTTCAGCATCATTAGTCATTAGGGAAATGCAAACTGAAACTGCAGTGAGATATCACCACACACCTTTCAGAATGATTAAAATGAAACACAGTGGCACTTCCCTGGCTGTCCAGTGGTTAAGACTCCACACTCCCAATGCAGGGGGCACGGGTTTGATCCCCGGTCGGGGAACTAAAATCCCACATGCCATACCGCACGGCAAAAAAAAAAAAAAAAAAAAAAAAAAAAAGAAAAAGAAAAAGAAAAGAAAGAAACATAGTGACACCATCAAACGCTGGCATGGATGTGGAGAAACTGGATTACTAACACACTGCTGGCAGGAATGAAAAATGGTACAGCCACTCTAGAAAAAAGTTTGGCACTTGCTTTCAAAACTAAAAATATATTTACTTAATGATCCAATAACTGTATCCTTGGGCGTTTATCCCACGGAAATGAAAACGTATGTCCACACAAAAATCTGTACGTAAAGATTTACTGCAGCTTTATTGGTATTAGCCAATAACCGCAATGTCCTTCCCAAATGTCCTTCAATATGTGAATGGTTAACCTGTGGTATATACATACCAAGGAATACTCAAAAATTTAAGGAATGAACTACTGATGAACAACCTGTATGAATAGTAAGGAAGTTGTGTTGAGTGAAAAAAGCCAATCTCAAAAGGATACATACTGCATGATTCCACTTACATAATATTCAATGATATTACATAATTATAGAGATGGAAAATACATTAGTGGTGGCCAGGGCCTAGTGGGGAATGGGTGTGGCTCTAAAGGGGTAACACAAGGGAGTATGTGGTGATGCTACACAGTTAAGTAACTTAATTATGGTGGTAGTTACCCAAGGAACACGTGATGAAACTGCATAGAGCTATACACATATATGCCTAACTGGTGAAATCGGAATTAAATGTAAGGATTGGCCCAATACCAATTTATTGGCTTATGATACTGTACTGTAGTTGTGTAAGATGTTAACCTAGGGAGGCTAAAGGAAGAGTATGTAAAATTTCCCTATATATGTCTTTGCAATCTCCTATGAATGTAATTATTTCAAAATAAAAAGTTAAAACAAAAGTAGTGAGGTAAAACTATACTTTGTATTAATGAAATGATTGAAAATCTTACCTTTGCTGCAACTTCAGCACTGATCTCTTCCTGAGTTTCTGCTAATCTTTTCTTAGCCACTTCTGTTCTTCGATCACAATCTGCAATGAATGACTGCAGATGATCCATAGCCTACAAAGTTTAATTAAAAGACAATTACTGCAAGAAAAATCAACCTTATTCATAAATATCTTTACTCACAAATTACACTTTTATTATTTAAAATGCTACCATGGGAATAAAAAAATAAAACTGGGTTCAGTTACAAATTGAAAACCTATTCATCATCTATCAAATTGACAAAGAATAGACATAAATAATTCCCAGGGAAGGTAAGGCTATAAGGAAACTGCCACTCTCATGCTCTGCTGAAGGAAGCACAAACTAGCACAGCCTTTATAAAAAGGCACCATGGTAATCGTTATCAAAAGCTTTAAAAATGACCCGACTTAGTAATTTTACTTGTAGAAATCTGTTTTAAGAAAGTAATCAGGGCTTCCCTGGTGGCGCAGTGGTTGAGAATTTGCCTGCCAATGCAGGGGACACGGGTTGGAGCCCTGGTCTGGGAGGATCCCACATGCCGCGGAGCAACTAGCCCCGTTAGCCATGGCCGCTGAGCCTGCGCGTCCGGAGCCTGTGCTCCGCAACGGGAGAGGCCGCTATAGTGATAGGCCCGCGCACTGCAATGAAGAGTGGCCCCCGCTTGCCACAACTAGAGAAAGCCCTCACACAGAAACGAAGACCCAACACAGCCATAAATAAATAAATAAATTTTTTAAAAAAAGTAATCAGAGGTATATGGAGGAATTAATATTCAAAGATGTTCTTCACAGTTATTTTTAATGGTGAAAAGTTGTAAATACCCTAAATATCCAGGTAACACTTGGAAAATTTAATCCTCAGCCATTTAAAAAAGGTGTTAGTAGAACACGTTAAGGATATAAGAAAATGGTCATGATTTATTTGTAAATAAAAAGTTACAAAACGTTAAATGCAGCAAGATCTCATTTTTGTAAAATAAAGTAGCATAGAAAAAATGGAAGAGCATACATTAAATGTTAACAGTAATTATTTCTGAATATACAGATAATTTTTAATAATCTGTTTTCAAATTTTTCACAATGAAAATGTTACAATCAGAAAAACTTGCCCTTTTCTCAAAGAATAAACCACTGAGAATTTTAAAAGTGTCTACACTGCAAAAATCCAGGTCAATATTTATATAAAAGACACTCATCGGGCATATATTAATATATCTATAATTAAATAATTCATTTAAAAGTAAACTTTAAAGATTTATTCCCAAACCAACCGATTTAGACTTTCATATCTTACTGTAGAGAAATACAACTAATTCAAAACACAAATGTTTAAAAATAAAAATTTATTCAACACATATCAAATTCTAAAAATGGTTAACCCATGAATTTCATGAAAATGCAAAATAAAACCTTTTATCTGTGATGAGAAACAAACAGCTACTTAATTCTTTTAGTTTAAATTTTATCTTTAAAAAAAGATGAACTAATCCATAAATAGTGCTGGGTCAACTAAGCAGCTATCTGGAAAAAGGGAGATCTATACCTCAGTTCCTTATAACAGAATAAATTTAAGTTGGATCACAGATTTAAATATATAAAACAAAGCCATAAAAATTCCAGAAGAAATCATGAGATAGAATTCTCATCACATCAGGATAGGGAAGACCTTTTGAATTAATCGAATAGATTTTTAAAAGATTAATAAATTGGACAACTATACAAACATTTTGCAAGACTCACAACTACCAAAAAAGAAATAGGAAAAAATTGCAATGTATTATCTGAGAAAAGGGACTAATTTTTGTTATCTGTAAAGAGTCAGTGCAAATCAATTAGAAAAATACTAACATCCAAGATTAGCAAATAGCACCCACCCCCTGCAAAATGTACACTGACAGTTCAATGAAAGGGAAATAAAAACAGATCTTAAATCTATAAAATTTTTTCAAACTCACTCATAAGAGAAATGCCAATTAAAATTACACTATATTTCACATTTCATCTATCAAAGCTACATAGAAATCTTGACAGCACACTATGTGGCCTATGGGAAATAGATAATTTCATACATACTGGTGGGAGTATAAATTGGTAATTCTCATGGAGGGCAACCAGGCAAAACTGGCCTTTGACTCAGTTATTGTTTCTAGAAATTTAATCTGTAGATACTTGATATGTAAAAACAATGTATTACCATACCATAAGAGAAAAAGATTGAAAACACCATACCCCTACATCTACATGGTGGTGAATTTCTGCTGTATTTTATGCCCAGTGTAGATTAAATCATAACACAATCACTTTAAGGTGTTTCCCTGACTGCTCCAGCCCCATATTAAATTATGTTTACATTGATGACTTCATTTCCGTTAGCAGAAATTCCTGGAAGTTCAAAAAAGTAGATCGGGGTGGGGGGGCTATTTACTACTTTATCTCCCAAACCAAATGAAACCTCTACTACCTCACTGATAAAACATATAAGGTTTATGGTCATCAGTATGTTTTACGTAACGCTGATTGGTACGTTTTCTATTAAAAAAAAAAGTCCCAATTATTCTCAGGTTTGTATAAAAAAAAAAAGTCAAGAGTTTGAGCCCTTTAGATACCTAAATTGTACCTTCTGTTTCCTCTAATACTTCTTCTATTAGTTTTACATAAAAAACAACATTGTCCTTAATATCCTCCCTCTCTCTACATATGTATTTACAAATACAAAAACGAATGTAAAAATTCAGTAACTAAAGGGCTTTATATACACTAGAAATTAGTTGTTTACATTTGCTTAAGATGGTAGTTCCTTAATCACAACCACCTTAATTGGGAAGAATATGCTTAATTTTCAAAAGAATATATATGACGTGCACAACTTTCACACATTTTCTTAAAATACCCAGTTTCACCTATTTTTAAAAACTATTGTTAGTCAAGAAAGTACATAATCTTAATTTAGTACTACCCTTCATATAATCACAAAAAAGATAATTTGCTAAGAGCCTTTTCCCATTAAGAGATATGAATCCATATTCAAAATATTTTACTGCAAAAGATAATCTAACTTGAAGCAAAATGACATACATCGAGTTCAAAGAAAAAATCTTGTTCTTTGGATGCAATTTCATAATCTGCTCTTAAAGCCAGGTCATGGACTTTCAGACATTCTCCAAGATCCATTCTCTGGGTGGGGGGAGAAAAAACACACATATTATTAAAACAGAAAATATACTTTTTCAAAAATTCATTAACAACCACAATTCTCTTCAGAATAATGATTAAGTCATACAGATGTTTATTTATGGACTTTCAAATTACAAAATTTCACAGACAGGTATAAAACTTGGTGCCTGCATGGAATAACCCGCATGAATTCTGTCTACCAACAGATGGGAACCATGATCACTTGTGTACTTAAGAACACATGGACAAGGAAAAGCCTGTCAGAATCTGAGAAGAGCTTCTAGCTTTTATCTCAAAATATATTTCACTTGGCCCTTTAACACAGAAAGACAAAGTTAATTTAAAATCAAAGTAGGGCTTCCCTGGTGGTGCAGTGGTTAAGAATCTGCCTGCCAATGCAGGGGACACGGGTTCGACCCCTGGTCCGGGATGATCCCACATGCCACGGAGCAACTAAGCCCATGTGCCACAACTACTGACCCTGGGCTCTAGAACCCGCGAGCCACAACTACTGAGCCTGCGGGCCACAACTACTGAAGCCTCCGCACCTAGAGCCCGTGCTCCACAACTAGAGAAGCCACCACAATGAGAAACCCACACACCACAATGAAGAGTAGCCCCCGCTCGTCGCAACTAGAGAAAGCCTGCACACAGCAACGAAGACCCAACACAGCCAAATATAAATAAATAAACTAAACTAAAATCAGAAGAGCGAGCAAATCAAACTGCTGAATTATAGTCAATATTCTTTGAATAACATTCTAATTTTCAAATAAAGATGGAGTCCTCAAACAATAGACTGGTAATCTTGATATAGATTCCAGACAAGACTCCAGGTGAACTAGTAAAGAGATAATTTATTAAAACCCAATATAACTTCACAAAGAATAAGTATCTAGCCCCACTTTGATAAGCATATGTCAGGGAAATAAAATAAACACCAAGTAGATATTTATTTCAATAAGGAATCTACTAGGATCCTTCTACTTGAAATTCCAATTAGATATTATTTACCCAATTAGAGGCTTTTCTCATATCTAAGACAAAAATTTCTAAAATTCTGTCCACTTTTACATGTATCTGGGCAACTGATAAGATCTTTCATGAAATCCTTTTGGAAGCATACTGAACAGAAAAAAATGGGCTAGATGTAAAGATAATTACAGATGTGATTAAAGGTGATCAGAGCAAAGCAGAGATTTTCCAACTAGAGGTATGCTATCCCATCACTGGAATGTCACAGAATCTCTGGAAAGTTGGTGAAAGTGAATACAATAATTCAAAAAGGTATAGTAAATATTCCTTTTGTTTTTGTTACACAAATTATGCACAAAGTAAAACTACAACAAAACATTGCAGCAGTAAACATTGTCAGCCTTCAACTGACAGCTGAGTACCTAACTTGTGCCAAGCACTATGCCAGGTGCTTGGGACATAGCACCAAGTGATAAAAGATACAGTCTCCAACCTCATGGAGCTGACATTCTAGAAGAAGGGAAGCAAATAATAAACCATACTTGTGTCGCTGAACAAAGTTAAGTGATCTAATAAAACAGTAATGCTCCCATTACTGTGAGAGGCCACTTGGGATGAGGTCGCCAGAGAAGCCCTTTCTGAAGAGGATACATTTAAAATGGATCTAAAAAGTGAGAGGAAGCACACTAACCTTAGGGAAAGCCAAGAAAAGAGTGTTCGAGGTTTACAGAAGATTTAGAAAGCAGATCTTTAAGTAAATACATGCCAGCGTTACTCGGAGGGAACTTTCTAGTAGCAGGGGACAGGCCTCGAGTATCTACAGCACATAGGTCTGGGCCTTAGCTTTGTATATACTATCTAAAAATGACTTTGCCTATTTGACATGGTTGCCAACCACGTGGACATGTGTATAACAAAGGATATGATTATCAATTCTGTACAATATCCCAAGCTTTTTAAAAGGATGGTGAATTCACTGGATTAAGATTCAAAAATATTGATATACCAGATAAAATTTAGTGTGAAGGAATAAATATGAACTCCTACAGCTACATCTAAGAAGTCCAATTTACAAATAACTAGGTTATAAGCAAAAAATCTGACAAATTGAAAAACTTACTAGTCAAAAGTAAGGGTTATAGTGTGGCATGACTGAGATCAATTTATGTGATACGAAATTAACTTTCAGAATACAGTATGAGCAAAGTTGAGAAATCTCTTATTGAAGGCTGGTTTTAAAAGCAAACCCCTCTCCTCCAAAACACACACTGTTGTGTGCTAACACATTTCAAAAGTGGTATGAATAGGGCTTCCCTGGTGGCGCAGTGGTTGAGAGTCCGCCTGCCGATGCAGGGGACACGGGTTCGTGCCCCGGTCCGGGAAGATCCCACATGCCGAGGAGCGGCTGGGCCCGTGAGCCATGGCCGCTGAGCCTGCGCTCCACAACGGGAGAGGCCCACGTACCGCAAAAAAAAAAAAAGAAAAAAGTGATATGAATAAACAAGATAAAGTGTCTCAAAACAAAGCTATACAAAACAGCCAGAGAACGGATGTAATTAGCTGGAGAAGAATTAAGATGTGAAAAGTCAACTGAAGAACTTTTCAACATGAAGCAGAAACAGAGTGTATTATGGTCCCAAGGGACTCCAGAGAGTGGGACTTTAGTCCTCTCAACATAAGAAAATAACCTTCTAATAATCAGAGCTTTCCAAAGATGGAATAAGCTTTCTTGAGAGCTAGTTGCCAGATAACTGAGAGGTTCAAATACAGTTTAGACAACCATTTCTGTAGGGTAGTGAATAAAGAATTCAACCATCAGATAACTTTTATTCTTTCCTCCAACTCTGAGATCTTATGACTATCTTTAAAAAAGTTTCTCAATAAAACTATATTACCTCAGTTCTTAATTATGTAAAGGAATGATGGGAAAATATAAATAGACAATGTCCTCAAAGTTATCCTTTTGGAAATAATAAGGAATATTCACCACCATTATGAAAGTCCTCATCACACTAATGGTCTAAAGGGTCAGTGTTGCTGAGGATGAGGAGATTTTCCAGGCCCCATTGCTTACTCTCATTCATTAGTCCCTGGATTAACAAACTAAGGAGTTTTCCAGTGATAAGAAACAGCAACTGAAACTGTGTGGAAATTCAAAGCTGCTTATTAGGCAACATTTATTAAGAAAAAACTGCAGAAAAACATTTAACACTCTTTATAAGAAACATGCAGGAGGGCTTCCCTGGTGGCGCAGTGGTTCAGAGTCCGCCTCCCGATGCGGGGGACACGGATTTGTGTCCCCGTCTGGGAGGATCCCACGCGACGCGGAGCAGCTGGGCTCATGAGCCGTGGCCGCTGAGCCTGCGCGCCCGGAGCCTGTGCTCTGCGACAGGAGAGGCCGCGGCAGTGAGAGGCCCGCGTACCGCAAAAAAAAACAACCACCAACCATGCAGGAAAATAAGACAGGAATGAAAGAAGTTAATGGCAAAAAGAATGGTGTTACCCCCTTTGTTACACCAGCCTGTTGATTTCTTAATAATAATATCTTAATTAACATTAATCATTTCAACAATCCTATTTGCATATATTTCCACAGCTATAGTTGTTCATGCTATGCTTATTTCATAAAATGTTAAGACGTCATAATTGGAAATGCCTTTGATCCTGTGCAGCAGTTCTCAACCTAGACCCGGGGAGCTTTTAAATAATATCAGTGGAAGCTTCTGAAAACAGGCCCAAGCTCAACCCTCCAAAAACTGAATTGTAAAAGCCTCCCAGAAGTTTTTAATGTACAGTGTTGTGAACCACTCACTGATCCAGTTTTATTCCCATTCCACAGACAAAGGAACTGAAGGCCAGAAAGGCTGACTTCTTCAGGGTACTTATTAGGAAATCTGGTTAGCAGATTTCTAGTCTAACACCGCTTCCACTTTATTATGCTAGTTCCAATTATTTCAGTACTAACTCATCTTTTAATATTTTTAGTTGACATTCATCCCCCGTAACATCTAAAAAAGCTCTGCACACAGCAGATATTCAAAGCAGCCGTCTACTGCCTTTCCTTCAGTAATCTCCCTTATTTTTATCCTCTCCATAACTGTATTTCCAATCTGTTTTCAAAAACATATAAATTGCCTGTGTTTAACCTAAACATCTCTGTTGTCCACCCATATTATCCTTTGGCAGGAACTCCAGGCTTTCCTCAGTCTATCTTTAAATTTACATCACACAACCAACCAAAAGAAGAAACTACATGGGTCAAGAACAAAATGAACACCAAAAAATACCCAATTATATCCCTGTAGCAGAGGTGGAATTTTGGTGACAGGAGTAGAGCTGGGGGTAATATATGCCTTGGGGGGGGATTTACAGAAGGGAAAATATGAGCTCCAAAGGGATAAGGATTTTTTTCTATTTTATCCACTATGTACCTGGGCCTGTATACAGGTACACAAGAATGCTTAAATAAATATTTAATATTTGTTGAACGTACCAAACTAAGAAAAGAGAGCAGAGAAGAACACTGGCACAGGGGGCCCTGGACTTAACGAGCAAGGGTGGTCAAGACGCACCCCAGGACAAAACTTGTCTGAGCTCTGGAGGAGAAGGTCTTCTTAGCCTCTCCTTGGATTATCTTCTTTGTTGGAACTGCTTTCCTTCTAAGGTGTTTTGAGCTATTCTTCTCTGTTTTTTCCTATGTGCTCCTCTCCTCCAGGAGGAAAACTTACTTGGGCTTTTCACTGTGCTAGGCTATAAGCCTCTGCAGCTTTGGTCTCGTCTAGCTCACCAAAGTAGATCTGGTGGCCAAAGCTGTAGGAGCTAGAAGAGCCTAGTTAAAACGAAGACCCCCTACTCCGCGCCCCCCGCAATAGCCTCAGTGCTTATTTCTTCAGGGACCCAGCAGAACAGTAGGTGTAGCAAGGCAAATTTTCAGAATTCTAGATACTAGTCATCTATTTTCCTCTGTCCATAACATCATTACTAACCACTTATTCTGGCATCATGTCATGCACGTGAAGAGTATTTAAAATAAAAAGCCAAAATAAACTCAACAATTACCTGCCACTGTGAAAGTGAGTGAAGGGAAAGTATGCCGATGTTAATGCTCTCCGTGACCCTAGTCATCTGATTAAAAAGCCACCAGAGGGAACCATGATAGAACCACACCATGACTAAGCATGGACCAATTCTCAAAAGCCAAATCAAACCTGACTTCACCACTGATAGTGCAATGGTGCTTTGAACACTAAGTGCACAGATATTTCCTGCGGCTAGTGCTTCTCTTTTGAAATAGGTGAGCTTCAAACTGAACAAATTAAAATGTTTGGTTATTTATTTTAACTTAAAGTAACTATTTATGATGAAAGCCACAGGAAGACTTTTAAATTTAACAATTTACTTCAAATTCTTTCTGCAAATTTATTCTTGGTATTTCAATTAATGGACATCTAAATTCTTAGATTATTGGAAAAATGCTTATTTTTAATTGGATAAATTCAGTTCTGCATTTTGTCCTTTCCATCCTAAATCCTTTCCTCCATGAAGTTTTGACCAAATAACTATACCTACTTCTGATAACAGAATTCTCTTATAACCTCCCAACATTTTATATTATGTTTTACTACTTAATAAAGTTGACTTTTTAACTGTTCTTTTGAAGTTCCGAAGGTGACTATTATCTCCTCAAATGAACCCTAAGCATCACGAGGAAAATGGTTTATTTCTCTTATTTTTCCCTCATACACAGAAGATCAGGTTTGCACAACCCATGACTTAACCATTAAATAAACTTGACAGTTTGACTAAGGAATTCTACTTCTAGGAACTTGAGGAAACAAGTAAGTACACAAAGACAAATGAACAATAAAGTTTAACAAATGGTGTTTTTGATTTTTAAAATTAGAAACATTTTAAGAGCCTAGCAAAAGGGGTCTGATTAAATGAATTATGGAATAGCCATATAATAGATTACATAGCCATTAGAAACAACGTTCTTGATACTAAGTGGAGAAAAGAGAAGATGGCCAAGAAAGACATATAATAAAATGCCATTTTTGTAACTTCCGATACAGATATTGCTGTGAGGTTGAAGATTTTGTTTGAATTTTTTGACAGTGGTTGAATTAAATGTAATGAGCATATGTTATTCTTATAAGCAGAAAAATCAATGAAGCCACTTCAATTTTGGAGAAAAAAATTGAAGGAACAGAAGCATGTGGAAATTGAACATCAAAATCAACAAAATATTACGGTAGTGCAAATCAAAGGGTTAACTTAGCTAATGGCAGTTAATATGTTAATGAATATATCAGTGATAGAAACGTGACACAGTAACAGCTCCAAGTATCTGCAAATATTTTTGCTTTGTTATATGTTAGTACATTTGCTCAGTTCTGTGAGCTAGATCCTAAAGGGAATTACAAAAAGGTATGAGAATATTAATTCGTGCTATCAAGGAATTTATATTCGCAATGAAAAAAACAAGACATTAAACTAAAGCAACAGCAACAAATGTAAATAAAGATTACATACAAGGATTTCATTGCCATACTGCACACCAAAACCAAAACCAATTAACATATTAATAGTCACTGGGTAAGTAATTTAGGGAATAGCTATGTTGTGAAATAGTACATTGGCATTTAAAAAATGTAGACCGGGCTTCCCTGGTGGCGCAGCGGTTAGGAATCTGCCTACCAATGCAGGGGACACTGGTTCGAGCCCTGGTCCGGGAGGATCCCACTTGCTGCGGAGCAGCTGGGCCCATGTGCCACAACTACTAAGCCTGGGCTCTAGAGCCCGCAAACCACAACTACTGAGCCCACGTGCCACAATTACTGAAGCCTGTGCGCCTGGAGCCCATGCTCCGCAACAAGAGAAGCCACGACAATGGGAAGCCCACACACCACAACGAGGAGTAGCCCCAGCTCGTCGCAACTAGAGAAAGCCTACGCACAGCACCAAAGACCCGACACAGCCAAAAATAATATAAACAAATTAATTTATTAAATATATATATATATCTTTAAAATAAATTTTAAAACAATGTAGACCACTAATATGCAAGCTTCTCCAAGACAGGTGAGAAAAATTCAAAGATTCCATTTGTTAGAACACAGACACACATGCATGCACACACACTTGTAAAGGTAAAGAAAAAAAAAAAAAAAGGTACAGAAAGGACAGTGGAAGATGTACATTGAATTCTTAATAGGGTTTAGTCCTGGGAAGGTGGGGGATGATGAATAATGGGAAATATTCATGTTTTATGCTTTCTTCTCTTATACTCGAAGATTATATTGCCAAAATAATAAACAAAGTAAGACAGAGTAGGCACTGACCAACTCAGAAAATATCCCTTTACCTCTCATTATTCATTTAACTGAGAAATTCACTTAATCTCTCAGGACTTCTCTTTTCTCATGTACTTCAGGACTGCTATATGGATCAAATTACAGACTGACTAGATTTTAGAAGATTTTGAATGTGAATCAACACATGCAGAACTTACTCTGGACGAAGAGAAGAATGCAAGAATGCTCGACTACTTGGAAAGAAATATGACATGATAAAATCTGTTTCAGAAGCATTAACACCACACTACTGGTTGGACTAACATCCTTGTCAGACAGCAAGGAATATATAAGAATAGACAGCAATATTGGTAAAGCACTAAAAGGAATATATACATATACCAGCTGGAGAAAAAGTGAAACAAAACCATGACAGCAGGACAGAGAGCACAGGAAATACAAACCCCTAGCCTAGCATTTGAACCATTCCATATACTGTTCCAATGCCAATGCTATTTTCAAAATAAAACAAATCATCTACACTTTGACCTTCCTTCTTACATCTTCACTTTCTTCCTCCTCACATTTACAAAATCTCTCTTCCATCCATGGTCAGTCCCTGCTTCAAGACCCAGCTCAAGAAGCTTGCCTGGTGCTGCAGTGGTTAAGAATCCGCCTGCCAGTGCAGGGCACACAGGTTTGAGCCCTGGTCCGGGAAGATCCCACATGCCACGGAGCAACTAAGCCCATGCGCCACAACTACTGAAGCCCGCGCTCTGCAACAAGAGAAGCCACCACAATGAGAAGCCCGTGCACCACAAGGAAGAGTAGCCCCCCGCTCGCAGCAACAAAGACCCAACGCAGCCAAACATTAAATAAATAAATAAATAAATAAATAAATAAATAAGTGTGTGTGTGTGTGTGTGTGTGTGTGTGTGTGTGTGTGTGTATAAAGACCCAGCTCAAGAGCAAGAGAAAGCCTAGTATACTATGGAAGAAGCCTTGAAATAACAAAACCTGGATATGAGTTTCAGTTATGCCACTATTGTCTTAAAACAAAAATTAAGGTTTTTCTTTCCTAATTCCAATCCTGTCACTCAAAACTAACAAGTCAAACATGAGTGGTGGGTGAAGAGGAATGGGGCACACTGCGCATGCACAAAGTAGTTCCTGCTTTTCTACTACTTCCCAACTTCTTAACTGCCCATTCTCACTTGAATGTCCTTCCTCCAAGTTCACTTTTTCCTGAGTACATAAAGAAAAATATAGCTCTTCTTCTACCTTTTCTTAATGTATGTTTTTTTGAAGAATATAGTAGGAAATACCTTCTTACCCATTTCTAATCCTAGATATGCAAAGATAGCTAGTTAAAATTAAAACAAATGGCCTTGCCCCACAAAGACTATTCTAATTGAGGAGAGGAAGAACATATATAAATAAGAGAAAACAAGTGCACACTCGGTAGTATGGAAGGCAGGTGCTACACGGGGGTTCAGAGGAATTGTGTGTAGTAAGCCAGGCAGGATTTAAGTTTGTACAGAAAGGTTATTCCAGGCAGAGAAATGGAGATAGGCAAAAATGAGCATGCTGGGCAAGGAGAGTAGTGAGACAACAGTGAATAAATCAGTCTGGGGCTTCCCTGGTGGCGCAGTGGTTGAGAGTCCGCCTGCCGATGCAGGGGACGCAGGTTCGTTCCCCGTCCGGGAAGATCACACATGCCACAGGGCGGCTGGGCCCGTGAGCCATGGCCGCTGAGCCTCTGCTCCGCAACAGGAGAGGCCACAGCAGTGAGAGGCCCGCGTAACGCAAAATAAACAAATAAATCAGTCTGGTCAAAACAGAGGACCAAACTGATTTATTCATTCAAGGGAGAGAGAGACCTACTAAAGATTTTAGATTTTGACCATATAAATAACAGGGAACCACCAAAAGTTTCTGTGTGGAGGCAACATATGATAAATTCATTTCCACTCAGGAATGACTGGCTTCTTTTCTTCACATTTAGATCTCTTCAAATGTCATTTCACCAAAAAAAGTTTTCTCCACTCACTGTCAGTGTAGCCCCTTGTCTCAGACCTAAGCCCACTGTCTCAGACTTAACTACACATTTTTGTCACAGCACTTAACATCATGCCTGAAATCACATTATTTCTTTTCACACTTGGTTGTGAAAGAACATTAGAATGTAAGCCCCCATCACTAAAACAGAAATCCCTGTCCACTTCTGTATCCCCAGCATTGCACATGGCACATAGTAGGTCCTCAATAAGTATTTAAGTGAATAAATGAATGAATGCTGATCTCAGCAATTAGCAACACTCTCAGAGAGATAAATCACTTCTTGAAGGGGAATTTTTTTAACTTTTACTGTGAATTCTCTTTACTTTTTCCATTTAGCCCTCATTAATCTGATACCTCTTGCTTGCCCTTTCCTATTTCTTTCTCTGCTTAATTCCATTATTACCTAAATTTCATTACTGCAAACACTTATAATAAATACCAAAAAGGGGGGGGACACATAAAAACCTACCTGAATTTGGATATTTTACAAATTACATTATCCAATACATCAACATATATGCTTATATTTTTTGACCCTGTAGACCAAAAACGTCTATGGGGTAATATATATTCAAGATGTTTTATTCAATATAGGTAAACACCAAATGCTTTAAAAAGATCCCTTCGTGAGTAACTATCATCAAATTACTGGATTGGCCAAAAAGTTCGTTCAGGTTTTTCCGTAAGATCTTACTGGAAAACCCTAACAATCTTAAAGAAAAACCCAAACAAACTTTTTGGCCAACCCAACAGAAAGGATTATACTAAGTCATTTGATCTTGCCACCTGCACATCAAGACAGAATGCATCACATTTAAAAAAATACTTCCAGTGATAAGACAGTCCATGACTTTGCTTGATGTTTGTGGTTAATCACCTGTGTAATAAAAATGTTTCAAGTTTTTGGTTCTTACCATATGTTTGCTCTGTGTTCATTGTCTACATCTTCCAAATGATGCATTTATAACTCTATCCCACCTTTCTCAATGAATAGCCTCAGAAAACACACTAGTTTCTTCAGAGTTGTTTAAAATGCAGTTTATAAAACTGTGCCTGTCTCCAAAAAAGATCTAGAGAGTTCAGGGACTACTAAGTGATCATTCCTGGTTCTTAGGTAATAAGCATTTATTGAGAATCATTGTACAGAAAAACAAATGTGTGGGAATTCCCCGTCGGTCCAGTGATTAGGACTCTGCACTCTCACTGTCGAGGGCCCAGGTTCAATCCCTGGTTGGGGAACCCACAAGCTGCCATGGCGTGGCCAAAAAAAAAAAAAAAAAGAGAGAGAGAGAGAGAGAGAAATAAATGTGACAGTGAAACATGCTGACAAAGTATCAAGGCTATGAAAAACAACCTGCTTGAACAATGACTTCCAGACCTCACTCTGCTTTGCTTGGAAATTATTGGTCTTTGCTACTCTGTAATGTTTCAAGAGTCATCCTAAATGACAGGTCCAAGATTTAAGATCCACTTCAAAAAACAACAGGGGGTTTCCCTGGTGGCACAGTGGTTAAGAATCCACCTGCCGGGCTTCCCTGGTGGCGCAGTGGTTGAGAGTCCGCCTGCCGATGCGGGGGACGCGGGTTCGTGCTCCAGTCCGGGAGGATCCCACGTGCCGCGGAGCAGCTGGGCCCATGAGCCATGGCCGCTGAGCCTGCGCGTCCAGAGGCTGTGCTCCGCGATGGGAGAGGCCACAGCAGTGAGAGGCCCACATACCGAAAAAAAAAAAGAATCCACCTGCCAATGCAGGGGAGACGGCTGCAAGCCCTGGTCCGGGAAGATCCCACATGCCATGGTGCAACTAAGCCCGTGTGCCACAACTACTGAGCCTGTGCTCTAGAGCCCGCGAGCCACAACTACTGAAGCCCGCGTGCCTAGAGCCTGTGCTCTGCAACAAGAGAAGCCACTTCAATGAAAAGCCCGCACACCGCAACAAAGAGTAGCCCCCGCTCGCCACAACTAGAGAAAGCCCGCACGCAGCAACAAAGACCCAATGCAGCCAAAACAAAACAAATAAAAAACAAAAACAAAGCCAAAACAAACAGCAGGACAGAGGACATACGTAATTATAAATGAAATAAGGTAGCTGTGTGTAAAATATTTACTGAAGCTGGCATACAGGTACATGAAGTTCATTATACAACAACTCTACTTTTACTTATAGTTGAAATTTTCTATTAATGAAGTTTAAAAAGACTCCTCGGGCTTCCCTAGTGGCGCAGTGGTTGAGAGTCCGCCTGCCGATGCAGGGGACATGGGTTCGTGCCCCGGTCCGGGAAGATCCCACATGCCGCGGAGCAGCTGGGCCCGTGAGCCATGGCCGCTGAGCGTGCGCATCCGGAGCCTGTGCTCCGCAACAGGAGAGGCCACAACAGTGAGAGGCCCGCGTACCACAAAAAAAAAAGAAAAAAAGATTCCTCAAACTGATTCAATATTACAGAATAAAAATTAGAGTAAAATTAACTTGTATTTGATCTACAAAGACTGGACATCAGCACAATAATTCATCTTATTTACATGTATGTATATTTGTATTTAACCATTAATCCAAGTCACGGACAAACATGCTGACCAACTTCAATTAGAGACAGACTAAACTAGAACAAGATTCTAGAACACATGGTCTCTGGGTCCCCTTAAAAAAATCACTTCCATAAGCCTGAAGTATATTAACTTATTTTAAGAATATGAAATTAATGACTGCAAGATTATTCTCAATAACAGAAAAAGGTTATTTCCCAAGGACAGAAGTACCCCAAGTTGAACAGCTCAGGGTATTCATGTGTCAATTTGCCAACAATACTCCAAATTATATACAGGACTGGGTTTTTAAAGTTTAACAGTAAAGCTCTAATTATTCACTGGGAAGCTCTTAATACGCCTCTGATTTCCTAAGCACCAAATGTATTTTTGGTTTACTGCTTGTTAAAGGGATGCGTATTTTTGTAAGAAACCAAGAATAAAATATAAGCAGCAAATCTGATTAATATAAGGACACTTCAAAATCCAGATCTGGTAAAAACCTGGGCTATCTGGCAGTTTTGCAAATTTGGAAGCTCTAGAAGTTGACGGTCATAGAAATTAAAAAAAAAAAAAAATTCAAGCCAGTCATCTGGGCCAATGTTTTGTTTTCTTTCTTTTTTTTTTAAATTTTGGCCATGCCATGGCAGCTTCTGGGATCTCAGTTCCCTGAACAGGGATTAAATTAAACCTGGGCCACAGCAGTCAACGTGCCGAATCCTAACCACTAGACCACCTGGGCTAATGTTAAAAACACTTGTTTAAAAACGCCTAAGTATCCCAAAACAAACCCTTTCCGGAGAAGAGGTTATGAGTTTAAACTGTCTATAGACGAATTTTCTCACATCTGCATGTGAAACCACTGCTGTCATGTTTTGATACACAACTCAATATCAAGATACTCTACAGGGCTTCCCTGGTGGCACAGTGGTTGAGAGTCTGCCTGCCGATGCTGGGGACGCGGGTTCATGCCCCGGTCCGGGAGGATCCCACATGCCGCGGAGCGGCTGGGCCCGTGAGCCACGGCCGCTGAGCCTGCGCGCCCGGAGCCTGTGCTCCGCAACGGGAGAGACCACAACAGTGAGAGGCCCACGTAACGCAAAAAAAAAAAAAAAAAAGAATACCCTCCAGCTCCTTATCTGTTAGAAGGTAATACTTTTTCCACAGTCATTAATTTTTGAAACTCAAAGTTAGTTTTTGGAACATTTATTTCACTTTCTACTTCTGGGTGATTGATTATTCATTTAACACAATGGAGGGACACCATTCTAGATGCTGGGGATATAGCAGTGAACAAAATGCCCTTGCCCTTACTATGAAACTTATATTCTACTGAGTGGCTGAGAAAATTCTGTGCAGGTTTAGTTCTTATCACTTATTCTGCTTCTCTAAACTTTCATGGCTCCTTTAAATTTGTACTATCAAAGAGACTTCAGCAGTTTTAAAGTTCAGGTTTGTAGGTATCCAAGGAATTGATTATAACCAGGCCTTAAAAGAAAGCGTTAGAGAAACAATAAAGGAGTTTCAATTAATAAAAACTTCATTTTGGATAAAACCCAGAAGCTACTGGGGACACCGTAAAATCAACTCAGGATTTTTGACAACCAATAAATACTCCCATCCAATCACTTCCAAAGGCAGATAAAATTTTACTATATTCCTGTCCCTAAGTATTTCACAATATCAGCTTTTCTTAAATTTTATTTCAGAGCTGCAGACTGTCTTTATAAAAACAAAATGTCATGGAAAAATCCCTGTATTTAAAATGTGTAAAAATTCCCATCAAAATAGGAAAGACTGGCCTGTCCCCAGGTCCTCAGTGAATGAGGTACCTCTAAGGACATTTCAGAAACTTCTTAAAGTCACTGTCTTAGGTAACTGTGTTATCTAAAACAACTAACAACACAACAAAAAACATTTAAAAAAGTATTCGGATTAAAATAACCCTAAGATTCCTGTGTGGTATAATATACTGTGATTCTTTGTGAGACATCTGACAAAGACAATTTCTCTGAACCTTAATTTTTCTATCTATATAAAATGATGGCCAGGGCTTCCCTGGTGGCGCAGTGGTTGAGAGTCCGCCTGCCAATGCAGGGGACACAGGTTCATACCCGGGTCCAGGAAGTTCCCACATGCCGCGAAGCGGCTGGTCCCGTGAGCCATGGCCACTAAGCCTGTGAGTCCAGAGCCTGTGCTCCGCAACGGGAGAGGCCACAACCGTGAGAGGCCCGCGTACCGCAAAAAACAAAAAAGACGCAGGCATAGAGAATGGACTTGAGGACACGGGGAGGGGGAAGGGTAAGCTGGGACGAAGTAAGAGAGTGGCATGGACTTAAATATACTACCAAATGTAAAACATATAGCTAGTGGGAAGCAGCTGCATAGCACAGGGAGATCGGCTCAGTGCTTTGTGGCCACCTAGAGGGATGGGACAGGGAGGGTGGGAGGGAGACGTAAGAGGGAGGAGATATGGGGATGTATGTATATGTATAGCTGATTCACTTTGTTATAAAGCAGAAACTAACACACCATTGTAAAGCAATTATACTCCAATAAAGATGTTAAAAAAAAAAATGATGGCCTTACACTAGAAAACATGATGGCCTGTCAACACTAAAATTATACTATGATGAAGGCTATAAGAATTAGTAGTGGCCACTTCTGAATTTAGGATAGATGCATTATGAGAGTATATATTTCCATCTCTGCAGATCTTAATCTCAAGTTTCTGCTTTAGATTTAATGCCTTCTGTAAATTATTACTATCATATATCCTTTTCCTAGATCACTAGGAACTAGATGGAAAGATTTTTTTTTAAGCACGTCAATATACTTATCTTTCCTTAGGGAATATATGTGCCAGAAATAATGTGGTTCATTTTTGGGGGGGGGCAGGGGGACAACTGTACTTAGGTTTTTTGTTTTGCCTAAATCTGAAAGGGGATGCTGTCTACTTTCTGCATGGTAAATAGAAGAGGGAGAAAACTAATTGTTCCAAAGGAGGAGAAGAGTGAGACTAAAACAAAAAATTCTGGATGAACAGGAAAATAATCCATACCTTTGAAATACAAAAACTTCCTAATTATAGAAATATTCATGCTTCTTATAAAAACCATAATCTAAAGATACATATACACACAATTATTTTGATTCTCTGTTCTACATTTTACCTCCTCTAGTTAATTTGTTAGCTTAAGAGTCAGTTATAGCAGAATAACCTACATGGGAAAAGAATCTGAAAAAGAATGGATATACATATAACTGAATCATTTTGCTGTACACCTGAAACTAACACATTGTAAATCAACTATACTCCAATATAAAATTAAAAAAAAAAAGTTAGTTATACCAGAGTACCAGACTAAAGAATGGTAAAATGTTACAGGGGCATTTTCATCAAGCTGAATTCCAGGAACTTCCCTAGTGGCACAGTGGTTGGGAATCCGCCTGCCAATTCAGGGGACAAGGGTTCTATCTCTGGTCCGGGAAGATCCCACATGCCGCAGAGCAACTAAGCCCGTGCGCCACAACTACTGAGCCCGTGAACCACAACTACCGAAGCCTGCACGCCTAAAGCCCATGCTCTGCAACAAGAGAAGCCACCGCAATGAGAAGCCTGCACACCACAATGAAGAGTAGCCCCCACTCACCGCAACTAGAGAAAGCCTGCAAGCAGCGATGAAGACCCAACGCAGCCAAACATAAATAAATAAAGGTAAATAAATTTATTTAAAAAAAAAGCTGAATTCCAAAAATATTCCATACTGTCAGTTACGAGTATATTTTTAGAAACGATACTCTTCATCTCCAAGTGCTCGGTATAAAGTTCAACCTTTTTATAATAATAATAAGCCAAAGAATATATTTCTGTGTATTATTCTGCTAAATAATCCAGAATATTGATGAGTCATATTCTGCTGGAAGTGACAGATCTGAGGAACAAGGTCTGGAAAACTAAAGGGCAACCTTCAGTTACACAACAAAGAAAAAGCATTATAAAAAGTTACAATTTAGTTCTTTTCATCCTTGATCTAACATCAAAAATAAATAAATAAACAAGCATCTTCAACACACAGAAGTGTGAACTATTAGATTCCGTGCCAGAACAGCGTGTGTTCTACAGAGACTGGATGCTAAAGAAGTCTGAGCTCTGTAATTACAAACCATTTGTACATAGGATAAACTTATAAATAGCCCTTTTTAGTAATAAGGGTCATGAGAAAGTCACTCTGTGGATGATTTCAAGTTCTCAAGGACATCACACTGTGACAACCTTGGACTCTTACAAAGTCCTAGAGCCAGCCCTTAAAACTCTGCTTAAGAGGTTCACAACCACTTAACCCCATCCTTACATATGACAATCTCTTGCCTATTAAGATGACAAAAAGGAGATATTTCTCATACAGAGTTTCCCTGGCAAGTGCCTTTCCAAGGGCTTTCCTTAACTGTTTTTCATGTGATCCAAGACACCATCAATTTTAAGCCTCATCATTAAATTCTGTACTATAAGAAAAATGTTACAAATTAAAATAGTGTTTTTCTATCATCAATTTTAAGATGCATATTTCAGAGATATTAAAATTTGAAAAAATGTGCTTCTTACAAATCCACCAGCAAGAATTTTATAAGAAGGAAAGTCCAAGACCAACACTAATCCTTTTTATTTAACTTGATGAAGGATTAAGTATTACCTACAGAGTAGAAAACATGTTGAATAAAACTATAGCTCAGAAAATTTGGGTTTGGTTCCAGTTTTACCTTAAATCAATACAACTAAATAATTCTGAATAAATCACTTTACTGTCATTAAGGCTAACTATGGAACATACACCCAAAAGAATTATTTTGAAAAATAAATGAATGTGACTGCACTGTATACATTATAGAATGTAAAAGTACAATTGTGATGGCAGATTTTTTTCATTATTATTAATGCCACACCTGAAGAATATAATAATATGTCAAAGTCTTGCTACGGCTGGTTTTAAAGTACTAAAATTTAAATTCTGCCATTTTATCAATTAATCTTATCCTCAAAATTCATTTGAAGTGATAATTTAGCCTTAAATATCATTAAATGTTAAATTCAATAATAAATGTGAAGAATCAAATAATACTACAGATAATTACTAATATTATAGATTTCAACTGTATTATAGCAGAGTAGAAAATATTTTAATTATGGAAATTCTAAAGAGCAGATATGAGGGTTAATTATCTGTCACAGTCCTAATTCAAGTGCTCAGAAACTGGATGTCTTCCCTTTCAATACTATACTTAAAAAAATTTAAGTATTACATATTTTTTAAATGTTAGCTCTTCTATTCCTTTTAACATAATATAGTTTCGACAGTCTTCACTATTGGAAAAAGTGGTGTTTTCGATCAAAAATGCCTTGATACTTATGTATTTGGGGTATTTAACTCCTCCTATCAGGAAGAAACCACTCTTTAAGACTCTGAGCTTCCACTTCAGGGTGCACGGGTTCCATGCCTGGTTAGGGAACTAAGATCCCACATGCCACGTGGCACGGCCAAAAAAAAAGAAGAAACCACTAATTTAGACATCTTTAATTAAGGGAACTCATTGCTTCTGCAAATGGAAGTTTGAAATCTTTTCTTCATTTCAGACAAATGACAAAGTCAGCTAAATATTTAGGCCCTACCAGCCCTCCTCTGCTATCCTTGTGAATGGAAGCTCTTGAAAGTGAGTTATCATTTCAATCAAATCCAAAAGCCAGGGAATCAAATCCTCTGTCCCATTTAAATAGGTCCATCATCATGTGATTTATCTACCAAATTAAAATGATGCTCTAAGATTAACCAACATCACTAGATATAGAACTTAAATTAAGTGAGCTTTACATCATTAGGAGTAAGCAATATAAGTGAATTTTAACTGACAACAATACTCACAAATTGTGTAAATTTAAGTATTTACCAGTATATTTTCCCCACAATGATTTCCACATTCAAATGTGCACAAATCTTAATAAAAATGTATACTGTTTTGGATGAAAGTCTACTCTGCTCAACAGTGAAGTAAACAATTTAAAAAATCATTTACAGGGCTTCCCTGGTGGCGCAGTGGTTGAGAGTCCGCCTGCCGGTGCAAGGGACACGGGTTCATGCCCCGGTCTGGGAAGATCCTACATGCCGCAGAGCGGCTGGGCCCGTGACCCATGGCCGCTGAGCCTGCGCGTCTGGAGCCTGTGCTCCGCAACGGCAGAGGCCACAACAGCGAGAGGCCCGCGTACCAACAACAACAAAAAAATCATTTATATTATTTCTAAACTAAAAGTGCAACTGCTGTATAATAACTGCCTCTATGTTTCACATAAGAAATGCTTTTTAAAAGCTTGCTCTGAAGAATGGAAAAAATTATAAAGTAAAACTCAGCAATCATTTTTGTGAGGAATCCAATTATTGCAGATCTAAATTATCAACCTGAATATAAGGGATGCAAATTGCTGCGCTAACAAGTGTTTAAAAAAAAATCACTGCATAATAATGTGACACGAAATTAAGACTATCAAATAGTTTGTTTTCGTAGTATACCAATGACAAAACAATAGATTTAATAAACACGTACAGTTCCAGACAGGACATCATGGGGGCAACAATTCAGAAGGTGACTCTTGCATACTCTGTCATCACTGAATTTGATTCGTTGACGAGTAGTATCTCCTGTAATAGAGGAAAGTTAATAACATTCAAGGTTAGACAACTGGAAAATATTTATTTTCTGAGAGCCCTACCATCACTAGCTTTTTATGTGTGGCTATACACACACACATTTATAAATCAGCTCAAGAGGGGTTAGTTTTTATATAATATCCTACAGAAAAACTATTTTAGACAACATGCAGTTGCAGTATGTGTACTGCACATGTAATTCAAATAGTCAAAGTGGGAAAGCAATGCATTCTGTTAAACAGAGTACTTCAGAAAAGCATAGCATGTAGAGCAGGAATGGACCTTAAAGATTATCGAGTCCAACTCCTTCATACTGCAGATGAGGAAACTGAGGCCCCAAGAGGTTAAGTGACTTGCAGCAGGCCCACTAGGAGAATTTCTACTGGTATACAATGTTCCCTACTTGACACTAAGCACTGATTTATATTTTAATTATTTACATTAATTGAAAAACATAAAAAGTAATCTTGCAAACATTGCATACACACTGCGAATCCCCACTGAACCCCAGACGCCATTTCTTCCACTATTTTGTTCCAGCTGAAGTGTCTCCCTTTTGCTGCTGGGAGGAGTTAGAGAGGGTAGAATAACGTGTTTAAGAGCGTACAAACCTGGAAGAAGGACTTACACACCAGTCAAACAAAGGCATACTGCCTAAATGAAATGTTAACTTTAATGCCTCCAAAGGTCCCACACCTCCAAGTTTTATGTAGTCTGTGCTATATATGGCCAAACCGGGTACATTTAAATTCATTCTGTCTTCATTTAACATAATACACCTCCTAAGCAACAGAAGCACCCAACCTAATCAAATATGCCTATCTACTCCAAACTTTAAAGAATCTAAGAAAAAGAAAGGTAACTATATTAACAAAATATAGATGTTAGTTACATTTTTTTTGCTTAGAATCTCTTTGGGGGGTGGGGGGACTCTTAAGGACATTTCCTCTAAGTAAAATGATAAGCCCTAGGAAATGAACGTGTTTTATTTTTAGCCTTAAACTGATATAGTCATTGATGAATGAAAACCTACTGGTGAATTACTGAAGCGAGAACTGTTGGTATCAAAATAGACTTTAAACACCACTGAACTAAAAACTTTCATCTATGAAGTGATTCAATTATCTAAATTAATTTGTTTTTCACATGTGAATAACAAAAAAGGTTAAAACTTTACCCCTTTCACATGGTCTTATTTTGAAGAGCTTAACTCAAAGTCAACTAAATACTATCATTTTTAGGCGGGGTAAGATTTTGTTCAAATTGTTTTAATTTGGTTAAAAAGACTTAAAGAACATATTAATTTACAACCAGGTTTATAAAATTTTAAGAATAGTAATTTATAGCTAAAATGATAGCTTCAGAGCAGTTCAACAATAGGTTTTCTAGAGGCTAGTCTCTAGTTAAAGTAGGTTATTTTTGACACCACAATTTGGAATAATTTAGTGTTCACGCCTGCTACTATAATAAAGGTTATTTTGATGGTCCTTTTTTCCTTTTAAACACAACTGCTTTTGTTCCACATTCATTAACACATCTGAAAAGTTAGTGATAACTCACGGCTCGGCGAATGCGGGGCCTTTCTGACACTCCCTTGCAGACTGAAGTAGGCAGGCATAGATACATTGAACCTTTACAAATAAAACAAGGGGCCAGATTGTTCAGTCTGTATAGAATAGACTCTGCCAGCAATTTCAATATAGCATCTAGAAGTACATGTTGACTGTAAAGATTCTTGTATATGAAAACAAAAGTGAACAAAATCAGGGTTTTTTGTTTTGTTTTGTTTTGTTCTAAAATATTGACTTAACAAGTGTAACCCTAGAGAAGAATATGACTGATCACAGGTAAAAGTCCAAGGCTGGAGCTCTGAAAAGTGGTCCTTGGGCAAACTGGGGTTTTGAAAAATGTTTTTTTATAAAGTATATTTCATCAAGACTTTGGTGAGGGCCTTAAGCTCATGTCAGAATGGTACTCTGATGAGCTCACACCAGAATGGCAATGCTTTATTAGAGGCTTTTTGCTTTCTCGCATGTACCCAAATTATGCTAAGAAATTTAAAGATAATACAAATTTTTGAAGAAAAAAAACCTTACGTATCTAGAAGTCTCCCAGCTACAAGTTTCTAAGTTTTTCAGTAATGCAACAGCAGTATTGTTTCAGTGCTTTGTCAAACTAATGGCTCAAGAATATGACAAGCCAGGCCTTCGACTAAAATCAAGATTCTCTGAAGTTTTACTAGTCAAACATTTCCTCTGAAATCACGACATAAATCTAATATTAAGACATATGTGCCTTGAAGACACTGCTACCAGATAAAATGAGAACAATTCCAAATATGAATTAAGCAAAATTATCCCTGAGGACCTTTAAGTGTCAGTTTCTATAAATGCCAAAAAGTATTTTTAAATAACTCCTCACTACATACGAATGGTTGCTCTATGAACATTTGATAACTGCAGCAAACACAATAAATACAGCTATCAAATATCAGCCTGTACAGTACAGAAATCTTTGTAACAATGAAATAATAAAATTCCTAATAATTTGAGATACAGAAATACCCTGAGAGGGACTAGCAACTGAATATGTTTATTGATATTTTTTAAATTTTACTTGAGAGACTTTAAGGTTAACATTTTAAAATAATTTGACTATATTACCATACAGTATTTAATAAATGTATTTTATTTGGGCTTAAGCCATGAAAGTATAATCTGGCTAAACCAACAAAGAATTTTAAAATAAAAATACTAGTAATATAGACTGTCAATATATCTGGCCCAAACCATGTTTTTCAAAAGAAACTAGGTAAAACAGCACCCACTAAAAAACAAAGGAGGGGGGAGGGGGGAACTATAATTAATAAGGAACAAATATGAACCAAATCTCCTTATAATACAAGGAATTACTTTATTAATTCAATGTACTTTATCTTTGGGTTTTCTGGGTATATATTCATTATAAAAATAACCTAAGTTAAAAGAACAATTGCTCTGTTACACTAATATTGGATCCAAATAATAGAATCAAGCCCAATGCTGAACATATCCTCTGTGCTAGGCAATGGGATTACAAAGAGGCATTTAAGACAAGCTCTCTACCCTCAAGGAGCCCCTCATTTTCCTAGAGAAACAGGATATTTAAATGCAGTAACAAGTAATAACAAAAGGAAGCATGATCCAAGTGCCAGATGAATGTCTCTAATGGATGAAATACTACCAAATAGTAGTACTTCAGGAATTCTAAGACTTAGAGTGACCACCAAGGACTGAAGAGGTTAGAGAAGGCTTCATGCAATGAGTAGAAGCCATTATTTGAAGGAAAGACAGGACTTAGACCAAAGGAAAGGGGAAAGAAGAGCATTCCAAACTGGCGGTAATACCTTTGACAAAGCTTATAGAGGCAGGAAGGTTTGGGAAACAATAAGTAAGTCGTATCTGGCTTTGGCAAATGGCTTCATGTAGGGGAATAGCAAAGCTGGGGCAAGAAAAATATTTTTAGGATAAAATCTGATTTAATTTTTTCTGCACCCAGATTTTAAATGTGTAAACAAAGAAAAAAGTTTAAAAATAATGGGGCGGAGGTTAGACCAAGTTATTTGAGTTCACAACAACAAAATGCCCTCTCCATAAAAACATGGCAGGCTCTCTTCTCTATGACCTCCGTAATACTAATTAATTAGGCTTTGTACATAACTATAATGATGAGATTTGAGATTAAAAACTTGATTTAGAACTTTGAAAAGAAAAGTGTTCTTCATCTGAATGGAAGCATCAAAATTTCTATTAATGTTTTTTCTACCAAGCAACTACCTTCAGAGTAACAACTCTCTTAACCTCTGTTGTTCAACCCCTTCATGAGTTTCACGAATCATAACCTATATTTGAGAACAACTGAGTCATAGGTATACAATAAAAACTAGAATAAATATTATTCCTCTCAAGGTCTTTCAGTCACGTTAACAGAGCATGAGGTGCTACTGAGGCAGTTTTACTCAGGGAATATGGACAGCCCACTCTAAAAAGGAGGCTTCTGTCCAAACTACTCAAATATTGCTATTCTCAAAATCCCCTTCAATCTGTAGGGAGGGAAAGATAAACCCACTGTAAATCCCAACACTGCCATTTTATGGTCCTGCCCTTTCTGAAACAGACTTAAACTATAGTAGCAACACTTAAAAATCTTAGCCTAGATGGTATCTGACATCATTTTACATGGTGCATGCTATTTTCCCAATATCCACCCCCTCCCTTCCAGCGCCAACCACCCTCTCCCACCCATACAAACAATAAATCAAATCAACTTTCATAGATTTAGGTGCTATTTTAAAAACATCAAAATTTTACTTTACCCATTCTCTCCGATGCTCCCTGTATTTTTTTAAGCTGTGAGTGGATGACCATGCTATGTGATCAACAACTGTGAAGGCTAAGCAAAAGTGAACTGAGTTTAGTATTGTAATTTCAAAAGAACCTTAAACTTTGTAATATTTGACATATATAATGGTATGCAGAATCCTTATTTTACCGCATTTTATCAGGCATTAATGGCAAGCAATTTATAAAAACAACTAGTATTTCTTTTGTACAGAATCAGCTAAGAGCTTAGCTTAGAGAAAACAGAGAAGAGAAAACTCAACAGCACACAAAGCAAATGGAAGCATCCTAGTTTATAAATGGGGCCAGAAGAGGAAAAGCTCTCTCACATTCTCCAATGTGACAACCAAAGCCCTCCCCACAGGCATACTTGTTAGGGGCCACTTGTCACTGTTGGCTTGGGACAGGGCAGGCACATTCCCTCTGAAATAAATTCCATACCCTCTCAGTGAAAGGAAAGCCAGAGCTAGAAGGAGAAGTGAATAAGCCTAAAGCTTCTCATTTCCCTGTGCCCTCAAATCTTCAAATGTTCCACCTTCTTATTACCTACAACATTAAGCTAGGACTCCACATAATAATGTGGGTACTATATAAAGACCAACTTCTAGTCTAGTAACAGAGCAGGAAGAGACCTGTCCTGTGCAGTAAACACATGTCTTCATATGGACAAGTAAACCCCTATGTCTTCACGTGGAACCAAGATAAAAGCTACTGCTTCACTGTAACTATTACAGTAAAGAACAAATTCGATCATTTTTACACACTCCTCCAATAGTCTCACCAAATCCACTAACATCTCCCACCTACCTTTGTTGTTCCTTTAGAATTTAGCCTAAAGCTCACCTATAAGAACCCTTTTATAATAACCTTAAAAGAAAAAACTCTTATTACTCCATGTTACCTTGTTAATAAATACAGTTTAATTCATTGTATATTTATATAGTACAAAGTATAGGGTTTATTTTTTGAAAAGCTTCACTACCATGTCTTAACATTATATGATTACTGATGCTTTGAAAACATTTAATAGGACTCGATACATGTCAAACTTTTCAGGAATACATTTATTACAAAAGGAAAGAAAAAATACTCAGCCAAAGATGGCAGCGGGAAAAACTAATTAAGGCATTCTCCCTTCCAAATGTAATATCAAGTCATTCTTTCTAACAGAACTTATAAAATCATACTGAGTATTAGTAGAGGCTTTCCTTTCCCCCAGAAAATGCAAAAAATAAGGGTACTGAAAGGCCATCCCTCTTAATTCTTTCATATGGTCCTACAGGTTTATCATTACAAATAGGTACCAATATCACCCCCACCATAATCACCATGACAAACCCGACATTTTAAAAATGCAATGCCCACTGCAGAAGAAATTTCCAAAACAAGTTCATTCTTGCTGAATATGACCAAAGATTAATAATGCTAAAATAATTTTTTAAATCTATCAGCCTACTTGTCTATGAAAATCCATATAAAAAAATTATAAGGAATGAGACTGGGAAACAGCCTTGGTATCAGGACGAAAAGCTCAGGGTCTTTAAGAGCTAACAGAATGGTGAAGGAAATGTGCAGAAAGAAATACTGAAGTAGCTACATTCCAAGGGCTCTATTCCACCCCTGCCACAACCCTATCTTCCCTCATTATACAAGCACAGAATCTTGGTCACTGGCAGGGCTCAATGCCATCACATTTCTTCCAGGGGGATACATGCTTTAGGAGATCAACATATTCCTCCTCTTAGATTTAAGACACACATTAGAAAAGCCTGAATAAACAGTTACCCACAAATTCAGTCCTAAAAGTGGATTATATACAATTTGTTTTATGGTATATGTCATAAAGGGAAGTCAGTCATTAAAAAGTTGCAGCCTGCTAAATTTCATATTTTGATACTTACTTGCAGAGCTGCAATTCTGATACAATAACACTCCTACTCTGGATATCTGGTGCCTTCTATCATCCAGAACTTTTTATACACAAAATTAGAAGTAACGAAAGCTATCTCTGGCTATGAGGAAATAGCTGAAAAGAACCAAAGAAAAAGTAATTGGCTGATTTGTCTATTAAAGAGACAAGTTCTCCATAGTTGGTGATAGCTATAAACGCTAAGCAGAGCCTCCCCAAATCTAAAACTAATTAAGAAATAAAAAGGAAAAATAAATAAGAATATCAAAGGACAGAGGCAACAGACAACTCAATGATAAAGGAAGTTAAAATGAAAAACAGAGATTACCATGAAGGAGACTGAGCCTTACAACTATTCAAACAACAGAGCAGGAAAACCGTGGAAATCCGTGACATAGTCACAAGAATTGCCTTTGGGGGAAAGGACTGAAACTGTGAAGGAGAACATGAGCGACTTCATTTGTAACACTTTACTTAATGAACAAATAACACTTGTTCTCCTATAGGTGTTTGGTGGTCTTTTATATTTTTTAAAAAACTTTTTTCAAAATTAGACACCTATATGCAATCAGTACCACAGAATTTATCACTTAAAAACAAACGTAACTGTTCATGTGCAATCTTCACTCCCTACTGGACTCTCAGTCCCTCGAGAATTAGAGTCCTATGTCACTACTTTACTGCAGAGTCAAACGACAACAGAAGCAAGTACGTCCATAATCTCTAAGAAAAAGAAAGCAAGAAACAAAGTGAAGCAACTCAGCAACCTAGGGATATTCAGGTTCTAGTCCCATCAATTACTATACCCTAAAACACATCGGCCAGTATCAGAACACCATGTCTGGGGAAGTATTCCCTCTAATACTATGAGGCAAATTAAATCATTTGATTTACTTTCATACCAGAATTTCTCAAAATTCTAAAAACTGAGGTGAATCAACTGTTTTTCTAGTAAGCATGCCTTGCTGGTTCCGGTCCATAATGCAGAATCACAGCACTTCCCCCCAGTTTCTAGTCCAGGGGTTTTCTTCAATAATCAGCTTTTCTCACAGCCAGCACCTTTCACAATCCCACTGTGGAAGAAGTTGGTGAAATCCTGCAGAATTGCTGACCACCATGGACCAAAACATTAATGGAAAGGTAAGATGAAGCTAAATTCGTAATTTCATCCTAGAAGTCTAGATGGACCTCTCTGGGGACTTCTATATCTCTCCATCTCATGGGTGTGTATTTCTGTCTATTTCTAAGGAAAAGTCATTTCTACCCAGTGGCTTAGGTATATACAGTTCAAGCAGCTTTCCTTCCGTATGAGCAACTAATACAGTATTTCCTAAATTTGGACAGGATTTGGACAAAAAATAATTTTAGATGTTATATGATTTCACCAACATGACATTTTAAACACCACTCAATCACTAGTGATTATTTATCATGATTAAGGCAAGAAAAAAGTTTCCACTTGGTGCTTAGTACGTACTTAATACAGCTAACGAGTTCTAATTTTTAGCATAGGGTAAGTGACAACAGACTCTAGTTATCTCATAACACCATGTTTTCATTGTATTTATTTTTCTGGTGACATAAATTTTCATTTTAAAATTAGCTTAAATTTTCAGAAAGTGAGCTGACATAAAAAATTAAACAAAAAGAAAACAGGGTAAAAAATAGTACAGGTGATATATGTGATTTACATTTGGAAAACATTTATCCAGAACAGAGTTTCTCAAACTTTTAATGTGCATCAGAGTCACATGAAAGGCTTCTTAAAACACAAATTGCTGGCCCCCATCCCCAGAACTTCTGATTTGGTAGGCCTGGGGTGGTACGTCCAAGAATATGTGTTTCTAACAAGTTTCCAGGTGATGCTAAGGTTGATGATCTGGGCACCACAGTTTTGATAAACACTGATCTAGAACAATGGTCAAAAAGCTTTTTCTTAAAGGGCCAGATAGCAAATATTTTAAGCTTACCAGCTATATATCTCTGTTGCAACTACCCAACTCTGCTGTTGTAAGGCAAAGCAGCTACAGACAATATATACACAAATAGGCATGACTGTGTTCCAACAAAACTTTATTTACAAAAAGCAGGTGGGCCATAGTGCCAACCCTGATCTAAACACCCTCAAGTAAGTAACTGAAAAGGGTATATGGTATATCATAGTAGTAGGACAGAATATAGAAGCAGCTGAACAGCAAGGTGTATATATACTGTAGATACTATCCAATAAATATCCAACCTATTCTACTGAAAAGCAAAGCTTTGGAGAGTTTGACTCTGAAAGAGAAAACTGATGTCGGCAGAAACCTGAGGTCTCAAGAAAATAAAAACAATTTACCATGCATTCAGGAGACATGACAAAAGATTCAGCAAGGGCAGCTGGTTAAATTCTTTTCATGTTGAATCACAGAGGTTAACATCATTGCACATGGTTCACAACTAAATTAGAACATAAGGATCAGTATCTAGTAAGAGTATTTTAAGAAAAAAGTTTTGAAGACTCCTTTCTCTAGGCCATGTTAAATAGAAAAATATAACATTTATTCGGCTGATTGATTGAGTTACATGTTACTTTCTAATGGCTCTGACTTTTCAGTCATAAGTTACTCAGTTAAAACAAAAACACTAAGCTGTAGCCAATTTCAGAGTTTTTACAAACTACTTTTCTCTCTATCCTCAATAATCTTACAAAACTGATTAACTGATCTATTTTGGCCTTGCCTTCTAATTTCTATCCCAGCAGCTGCCAGTGTATGATATCTTAAACTGAAAAGGAACAGAATGACTTTTTTGCAGGTGCTGAATCCATAAGATTCCTGTCATAAACTTACCCTCCCTCCCACTCCCTCATTCTTTCTCCCCAAAATGTTCTAACTTTCCTCATCTTCACAGTCTACAACTTCTCAGTAAGACTACTAAGTTGGGTATACAATCAATTATGCGTCCTCAATGAACATACTAACATTTCAAGCACCTTTCTGGAATTCCATTCTTGAGGAGTACCTGCTTCATTTATCTAGTCTTGGCCACACTTACTATTTTAAGCCCTCTGCCTATCTTTGCAACCCCAAACTTGCCTGAACCCTTAGGAACATCAAGCTTTAACGTTGATATGAACCACCTGGTACTGAAACCCTCACTAAACCTCACCCCCATCCATGAACCGACTTGCCCTTGACTTCTTGCTACCCATCTTGAACATGTAGCTCACTACCATTTATCGTTATATAACATCTAACCCAAACCAAATCAAAGTATTTACTTGCTGCTTATAAAGCTTATGGGCTGACAGACAAAATGATTTTTCTTTGCTTTTATTTTTTTACCCGAAGCAAAAGAATGTCTCAGAAGCATAGATTTACTTGAGGAGAGCTAAACAACTGTAGAGAATCCAAGAACAATGCAGAGTTGTAAGAGGTGATATTATCATCACCTGGGCTGCTCTGTAGACAAATAGCTTGCAGAGTTCAAAGTGAGTTAAAGTTTTTTTAAATGGATTCACTATGTGGGTGTTAACAGAGTTTTCAGCGTTCTGGTATGCCTGGACTTCCGATAAAATCAAATATTTACTAAAACTCTGTTTAAGTTTATGTTTAACTACTTAACCTTATATTTGCTAAAATTTCTTATAATGTTAAAGAATTTACAAGCTCTAGAGTTAGATATAGCCCATCATTATTTAAAAAAATGTATATTTGCACATTAAAGGCTATGCCTCCTTCACTTAAAATGAACAATCCAAGTGGAATAGAAGAATGACTTACAACTGACCAAGAAATAAATATGATTCATTATGTTAATGAGAGAAAATGAAAAGAAAATGCTCTCAGTGTTGATGACAAGTCAAGGAACACAGATTACAGTAAAGATGATTTTACGAAAAAAATCCACTGAAGAAAACGCTACTTCAATCATTGATTCAATAATTTATTTTGCAGAAAGCCAGCGAGGTCATACTGTCCTATAGGTTCAACAGTTACGTATCACTAAACTTGTACTAGGTACAAATAAATGATTTTCTGAACTGCATTTTCCTGGGTATCTCCTAGGATGCATATCCTTTTAATTTTACATCCCATAAACTGCAACTACCATATATATGTGATCAGCCAAAATATTAAATTATGATTAATGTACTCTATTAACTGAGCAAGAACATCATATGGTCAGAAGGATTACCATCAAAAACAGCTAAAATTATCTGAAAGCTTCAATTTCCCCTAACCATAACGGACAACTAACTATGCTATAAAATTCTAATCTATAATCTGAATTCTATTAGTCTACTGGTTGTTTTTGAGGGCAGATGCCATTTCTGGCCTGGTGTAACCTTTACGAGATGGTCTCTGTTCCCATTTAAGGGTTATAAGCCATTAAGAGGTATTTAATCCCCAAAACTACCTTCTGTAACTTCTTCAGTTGCTAAACTTAGGATATAATCTAAATTCACACCCTCAATTTTGTTTAATTCCTATCCCTGGAACCTTGCAAGGCCTTTCTGGGGTCAGGGCCAGAGACTTCTCATAACTAAACTGCACTTGTTGGCAGAAGGGCTTTAGCTAAGGGACATCCTTCCAATTAAACCAACCCAACAAAAGTAACTACAGTCTGTGTGAGGACACTAGGTTCCTCCAACCATCACACAGACAATTCAGCTGAACTGCCGCTTGACTTCTCCTGTGCTGCTCCTCCCTGCTTTCAAATGGAGTATGTTCGGGGAAGACAACTTGCCCCTCTCCCTTCTATTAATGCTAACAACTAAAACAAAGGTAATTATAAAATTTAATGTATCTTAAACTTCAGACAAAATAAGATACTAATTTATATCTAGTTACAGTTCCTCCCTTTTAAAAAACTTAAAATATACTTATTTTTCAACATTTTTGAGGATAACATAGGAAATTACTTGGCTTCTCATTTAACAAATTATAGATTTAACTTGAGGCAAAAAAGGTTAAGTGACTTACCCAAAGTTACAATTAGAGGTACAGCTGGGGCTAGAAACCAGGTCTCCTGAGTCTCAGCCCAGTGCTCTTTTCCTTAGCCCATGATGCCTTATCAGAAAAATCCAAATACAGTCAGACCCCCAGTTACATGGGTATGAGTTACACTGATTCACATATACAAACTTTATATAGTGTGACCAATGTTTCAACTCACGCGGTACCCTGCTTCCATTTATGCAGTATGCCAGGCATCGGCACGATTTTCAGTGGCACACAGGCGGTTGCCACCACCAGGGCCCTAGGCAAAATTGCAAAGAAGGCAAAGTTTGTCTTTGGCCCTCCCACCTCCCTTATGCATTCCTCTCCCACCTCCTGGTCATCCCCCTGCCCAGCCTCCCAGCACCATCATGCTGCCCTCTGGTTGTCCAAAGCCTCCCACTTCCACCACTCACCCAGGACTGTCCTTTCTGGGAGTGCCCAGGGATCCAAAATTACCTCTCCATTTCCCTACTAAAACGCCTATTTCTGAGAATTTCAGTAAAGTTTAGGTAATCTACATGATTAATCGATTTAAGTAATTCAAAGTAAGTTACATTTAACAGACTTAAATCTCCAAGGAGTTTAAAAAGAAACTAATTAAAAATTCTAATTTGGGGGAGGGGAAGAGGAAATAAATCTTTCATTAGGGGGGCAAAGAAGGTAAAAGAGAAAGTACTCTGGGCCTCCTGTGCCACTTCAGATTCCCTCACAGACAGGACACTAAGAGTTGAGGGGGTGGTTACTGCCACCCTGACAAAATGACAGTGGTTGCTTTATAGTCTGTCTCTGGGATTCAAAAAAAAAAAAAAATTGGACACAGCTGCTTTGAATACCCTCCTACCTACCTTTTCCATCTCTCTCCCACCTCTTGGATCCCCATTTCCACCTCTTAGTACCAAAGACACCCAACAGCATTCCCTGTAAGCTGTTCCTGTGTCCAATACAAAGCTTCCCATTATATGGTTTCAAATTACATGAGTTATTCAGGAAGGTATCCACGTCCCCCTATCCCTGGATAACTTCAAGTTGACTGTATGCTAAAAAAAAAGTCCTAATTATTTAAAGGTCCTGAATCATAAGATGAAGCATGTAAACTCATTATCTGGTAAGAAGGAAAAGAATACTCTGATTCTTGTCTTATATACATAAAAGAACTAATTTGGGTATCTAAAAAAAATTCAATTCTTTTCCTTGAAAGTAGTATGTTTCTTACTTCTGGCCCAACACAGCAGTGAAAATCCAGTCATTTCAGCTAAATAATATCGTGGACTTGTAAACATGGGTTCATTGGTAAATCCTCTTAGTCTGGAGGCAAAAAAAAAAAAAAAAAAATCCAGTAACAGACACATAAAAATATAAATTTATTTGTATACAAAGCAGAGTGGATTTTTAAGAAACCAAGTGTCTGCTAATTACACAAATAGAAAAAATATATATATGTACGTATATGTGTGTATGTGTGTGTATATATGTATACGTATACACATATATATATACACACACACACATTTTAATTCAGCTTTGCAATATTAGATTGGCTGCCTAGTTTGGAAATTTATCAGGTGATAGTAGTTACTCTGATCCAACTACCCTCCCAGTAAAATTAGGGAATTCAATCCATGCAGAAGGTACCCAAAACGGTACCCATCTAGGATTAAAAGGATCATGTAAAGTATGTCTTAAATGAAATGATTTCTATAATTTTACTACAAAGATTATTCTGTTAGCTAAGGTTCTGGATTAAGTCCCTTCTCAATACCATATGTTATAAAAAACCATTCTTATCTAAAAGTGAAAAATGGTAACTGATAAGTTTCTCCAGTGGCATTTTTAATTAACGTTAACTTTCAAGGGTTTACTACACACATGAAATTCATTTCCTTCCCAATCCTGCCTCCTCTCTACACAACCACAAGTAGGTTTGCAATCTACACCTATTTTTCTATACGTTCTACGAAGATAGGTTCCAAATGTGGGTATTTATTACAACTGAACTAGGAACACTGAAAAACCATGCAAAGTATACACTGCTAAAACATTTGAATTCGATAAAATGTTTTACTCACATATTTTGCTGCAAAGCATTCAAGGAAATTATAATAGCGACTGCTAAAAAGTTGAGTGTGCCTTTTCTCTTACATCAAACAATGTAAATAACTTGTCAAAAAAAAGCATTTCTTTAATGGCTAAGTAACTATTTGCCTGAACAAGCAACATACAAAAATGAGCAAGTATTGGCTTTGTCTTTAAGAGAAAAAGTAGTGAACTAGACCCTTCCTCCATATTAGCATGGATTTGAGTAGAATATCAAAGAGTACATTACTAATTATCACCACCAAAAAAGCATCAGCATTTCATCTTATCTAGAAATTCTCTATGACAAAAAGATATCCAGCCATTAGTGGTTTTCTATACAAGCTCTAACCTAAGCGCCTAAAAGGATCGTTGTTTCCCCTCAATTCTACTTCACTGGGCAACACATTTTCAAAATGGTTCTATTCGGGGCACAAGCAAGGTTTGTCAATATTTACTGAACAAAGCCTCTATTAAATTGTCTAACAAAATGGAGGTCTCTCGGAAAAAAACAGGCCGTAACATCCGTCTTTTCACAAAATGGGCCAAACACACCCGCTTCAAGAAACCATGGTTTGGGTCAGATTTTCCCATAAGAATGGTTGTTTCATCCCTGGGACTGGATTCCTAGTAAAGGTTTTCTCCGGACCCAGGTAAGGGGGTGGTTGTTGGGGGCCAGTTCTTCCTGGATACTCTGGAAGGCGGCGACGAGGACTGATCCCAAAGCTCTGGGTTAAGGAATTAGTTCAGGGGGCGGAGGCTTTAGCGGTCCGCAGGTACCTAATCAGCGACAAAACAGGCCGCCCGCCTACGCAAAAGAGACGTGGGCTCTCCCGTCCCAGCCAAGTCAACACTCAAGGCTCAAACTCTCCTTTCGGCCTCCAGGCCCCGCCTGACCCCATTGGCAGCAGTTCCCGCCAATCCGCTCGGTCGCCGCCCCCCAGGCCCGCCTGCCCAGCCCTGATTGGATGGGACGGGAGCCGGGACCTCGTGTTACCAATCTAGGAGCCCCTTACTCAGCCACACACACAAGCCCAGGTGCGCCCGCGGAGACCCTTCCCTCGCCTTCCCCATCCCTTCCCCCACCCCCAGGGCACTGGCAGAGACTTACCGTCCCGGGAGGTGCCCATCAACTGGTCCAGCATCGCGCGCATCTGGGCCTGCGCCGACATGGCGGCGGCGTAGCGGGCGGACGGACGGGGGTGGGGCGCAGACCGGGCCCTCTCGGGCGGGGGGACAAGGGGAAGGGGTGGGGGAAGGTGAGACGCTGTCTCGGTTGCCGCCGCTGCCTCGAGGCGTGCGGAAAAGGGAGCTGGAGGGGTTGCAGGAGAGTCCGGGCTGCGCTCCTCACGACGACGCGTACGTGGAAGGCAGCAGCCCCCGAAAGCGACCCTCGTTCCCTCACTCTCCGTCGGGTTCCTGGGACAGAAGCAATACCGGCTAACCAAGCTCTCGTCTCCAACACTGCCACCCGCCAGAAGACGTCAACCCCCCCTTCAAGCTCTGACGCCGCTCGCCGCCACCGTCGCCGCGACGTGAGCGCGCACGCTCCTCGCGCTTAGTCGTTTCCCGCGGGGGCTCCACCAACTAGCGTCCAACTGTATTTGCTCCGCCCGCCCCGTGCGGGAGGGGTTCCACCCTAACGGCTCTCGGGCGCGTGCACGCGGGCCTCTCCCGCCCCAGCCCTCCAGATCTCGCGAGACTCTGGTGCCTCAACGCACCCTAGAGCCGGATCCGCCCCGGGCGCGAAAACGCTCCAGGCTGCAGGTCCGCTAGGGCAGCGTTTCACGCTGTGCTGGCGAACCAGCCCAAGCTAGCCAGTGTGCCAGAGGGTTAGCCCGAGTCGAAAGTAAATAGAGACCATACCCGTCGTTTCGACGGAGGTTAGCAGTCTTAGGAGCTAATCCGGGCGTATTCCTGACGAATATTCATTGACCGATTAACTCGTTTTCAAGGGCCCACCTGAAAATCGTGTAGACTCGACTCCTTTCTCACTGCTGCCCGACCCTCTACAGAAGGAGCCCTGGAGATCTGACAGCTGGGTCATCTTCCTAAATCTATGCAAGGAGGCTTTAAGCACCCCCAACTGGAATAAATCAGGTTCAGGAAATAACGCCTGAAATTACTGCACTACGAAACAGGCCACCTACCCCATTCGGATTTGTCATCATTACTTATATATATAGCAGGAAGCTGTTAGTCTAAATTAGAAGCTATAAAAGTTAAGCAGTATTCTAACAAAGGAAAGGAGGTCATCTTGTAGAGAATTTTTTTCCTGCTTGAGAGCTAAATTTTCAGTGTATCAGCAGCCCTGACAATAGAAAAGCAAGCCTGTGGGTTCTTAGCTTGCCATCACCCTGCATTCCAGATGTAGGTCGACCGATTACTAACTGTGGGGACATGCAGCGATTTATTTCTTAATCTCATGTCTAATGAAGATACATACCTTATAGCACTGTTGTGAGGACTAAATGAGCTAGCAGAAAATCCTAGCCCAGAGCCTTGCCCTGAAGTTTTAACTTTTTTTTGTAACATATTAATTCCTTAAGATGAGACATAGGTACTTTGCAAGGAAATAATGGTAAACTTTTTTGTTTCGTTAAGATTTTATATACATTGTCTTGGAACTTATAATTTAATATCAACATCAGTAAAAAATTTACGCGAAATAACAATCATAGTACCAAGATCCTTTTTTTCTTTTTGGCTGCACTGCGCTGCTTGAGGGATCTTAGTTCCCTGGCCAGGGATGGCACCTGTGCCCTGCCAGTGAAAGCACTGAGTCCTAACCACTGGACCACCAGGGAATTCCCCCAAGATCCCTTTAAATGCATACTGGGCCAACAAAAATCTTAGAATCATCCTAGTGTTTAGTAACTGACCAGATAGTTTCCCACCAGTTATTCAGAGAACTGAAAATTCAAACAACTCCAATACTTGGAATATCATCCTTTGAAAACTATTTACAATAAAAGAAAAATTTACAAATTAATATGTCTGAGAGGAATGCACTATTACATATACAATACCCTTAGGAGGAAAATAAACTAAAATGTTGAAATGTTAATGTGTCAGTGAAGAGATTTTAGTTCTTATCCCTCTCTTACTTTCTACCTTTCTGGTTGCTTACATTTTAGATGTATCTCTTATTTTAAAACAACATTTTTTTTTCAATAGTCTGATATTCACTGTCTTTTAATTGAAGCATTTAATCATTCATATTCATGTAATTACACATGTGCTTGAGTTTAAAGCTCTTATTTTGTCTATTTGTCTCACCTGTTTTATGTTTAATTTTCTCTCCTTTCTTGTCTGCCTTTTAATCATTCCATTTTTTCCCCTTCTAGTAGTTTGAAAATTTTAGTCTGTTTTTATTCTTTTAGCAGTTACCCTAGAAGTTATAAGGGGCGTTTTTAATGTATCAAAGTCTTTACACTTCCCCCAGAGAGATAATACAGAGAACCTAGAAAACTAACTCCATTTAACCTCTTCCCAAGATACATGCTCTTGTTAAGCATGTGTTTTAGTTCTTTACTGTTTTGTTTTTTTGGCCGCACCCCACAGCTTGTGGGATCTTAGTTCCCCAACTATGGATGGAACTCAGGCCCACGGCAGTGAAAGTGCAGAGTCCTAACCATTGGACCGCCAGGGAATTCCCAGTTCATGTTTTTTAAAACCAAGTTTCATATAATCGATGTTTGTTTATTTACCACTCTGCTTTGCTTTCTTTCTGGAATCTCTGCCTTTCCATCTGGGGTCATTTCCCTTGTGTCTGATGTTTAAACTTTAGGAGTCAGCAATATACAATTGACCCATCAAATCCAGCCCATTGCCAATTTTTGTGAATAGTTTCATTGGAATACCACCAGGCTTACTGATTTGTTATTGTCTATGGTTTTTTTGCGCTACAACAGCAAAGTTGAGTGGTTGTGACAGATACCATACCCTATGGCCTGCAAGACTAAAATATTTACTATCTAGCTTTTTAGGGAAGTTTGCCTACCCTGCCTCAGGGTTTGCTTTAGTGTTGGCCTGCTGGTAAGGAACTCTTCCATTGTTGTTGTTCTGAAAAGACCTTTATTTCGCCTTTCTCAATTCTAGATGGATATTCTAGGTTGGAAGTTATTTTCTTTCAGCATGTAGCCTTCGTTGCTCCCGGGAAGTCAGTTCTCAGTCTGTCACTCCTTTGAAGACAGCTGGCTGCTTTCAAATTTTGTTCTTTTTGCCTGTGGTTTTCTGCAACTTACTATGATGTATCTGGGTGTGGATTTATTTTTATTTATTCTGCTTGAGATTCATTGAGCTTTTAGAATCTGTGAACTGACATCTATCAATTCCAGGAAATTTTTAGCTATTCTCAAATACTGTCATTCATCAACTTCTGGACCTCCAAATAAAGTTTTCACTGTTTCCTCTATGTCTCTTTACTCTCTTCACATTTTCCACCTTGTCTTGCCAAGCTACCTTCTTGATGCTTTTTTTCTGACAAATTTTATAGTTCACACTAATCTCCCTTCCAGTGTGTCTAGTCTGTTGTTAAACCCATCCATTAAATTCTTTAGTTTTTCAGTTCTAGAATTTTTATTTGGTTTTTCAAATCTAAGTCATTTTTTATAGTTACTGGTTCCTTGATGAAATTCCCAAGGTTGGCTGTTCTTTGACCCTAGTGATCATAATTGTTTTGTAATCTGAGTTTGCTAATTATAATATCTGATGTTTTCTGTGTTTCTGTTTCTGGTATCTATTTCCTGGTTTTCACTTATGGGGTCTTGTTTTCTTTTGTGTCTAGTTACCTTTGTGTGCTGAACATGTATATGAAAAACTATGTGTAGGCATAATATAAGCCCTAAGTAGGATATAATGCTATCTTTCTCCAGAGAGGAATTTTATTTTTCTCTGATAGTAACTTGAAGTACTTGTCAAGGATCACCATGATACAAATTCAATGCTCTAATTTCCCTTGACACCAAAATGGCAAAAATATGGTCTGAAAGCCTGGCAAGGGCTTTTTTTAGTTCCAGTTCAAACTTGAGGGTGAACTCCAGGGTCCTAGTTTAAAGTGAGTGTGAGTTTATTAGAGTGCCCACCTTGGTGGGCCCTGGACTTTGTCTTTTGCCTCACTAGCCCTATAATCCCACCAAAAATACAGGTCAGTTTCAATACTGAAGCTATTGCTACTAAACTGGCAAATGCCCTGAAACCAAAAATGTGCCTTTGTGTGCTGCACTTACTTTTCTTGGTTCTTGTGTTCTAAGATTTGGCCTAGTATTTCCCTACTTATCTTAATAGCTCTTTAATGATTTTAAGAATTAAAAAAAAATTTCATCCACGTTTTTTAGCTGTCTTCAACAGAAGGGTTAATCCAAATTACCTAGACTATCATTAACAGAAGTTTGTTCTCTTTGTTTGTAAACTTCTTTTAATTTTTAAAATTTAGTAACTCTTATCTGAAAAAACAAAAACCTCTGTGAATATGTCTTTGTGTACATTCTAGCAATGATATCCATTCCTTCAGGAATAAGGTCTCATAAGGAAACAGGAACTTATAAGAACAGTATAAACTCTTAATCTATACATGCTAGAAACGAGGTAATTAAAAATTAGAATAGGTACAAGTAGCATACATTTTGCTAGCCATCCAGAGCAGACAACTCTGCATTTTACTGTAATTTATAAACTAATATAGTAAATAAGTAAAGGCTATATAGTAAAATTTAATACTGCAATTATCGTTGGGGCATGAATACATACCTAACATCAAATTTTATAAACATGGTTCCTGTTAATTTAAATGTAGATTAAAAAATTCAAATTCTGGGGGACTTCCCTTGTGGTCCAGTGGTTAGGACTCCACACTTCCACTGCAGCGGGCGTGGGTTTGAGCCCTGGTTGGGGAACTAACATCCCACAAGCCACACACAGCAGAATGTTGAAAGCAAGCCATGGCTCCTAGAACCAAATTTCAGTATGGCTAGACTGTCAAATGTAAGGGGAGTAGAGATGTGGCTCAAGATATTTGGCAAGGGCCAGATCCTGCAGGCCCTTGTTAAAGTTTAACTTGAAGGGTTGTAAGCTGGAGAGAGACAAGATCAGATCTGTACATAGTGGAATATGGATTGATTGAAAAGCGCAATTTGGATTTAACGAGACCAATTAGGGAGGGCAGTGGTTCAGAGAAGAGATGCAGGAGATAAGAGGTCTGCGCTAGGGTAGCAGCAATAGCGAGTCAAGATTCTTAGGAGGTAAAATCTAATTTAGTGATTATTTAGCTGAGGATGTGAAGAAAAGGAAGCAGTCTCAAATAACTCAGATTTCCGACTTAAGTGGCTAAGTGAGAATGTCAATGAACTAACAGGGAATACCAGGGATTTTATGGGGGAATGAGGAGTTTCCATTTTAGATGCACTGAATTTTCTTTTCTTTTTTTTTTTTTTGCTGTACGCGGGCCTCCCACCGCTGCGGCCCCCCCCGCCGCGGAGCACAGGCTCCGGACGCGCAGGCCCAGCCGCTCCGCGGCACGCGGGACCCTCCCGGACCGGGGCATGAACCCGCGCCCCCCGCATCGGCAGGCAGACTCCCAACCACTGCGCCACCAGGGAAGCCCGATGCACTGAATTTGAGATGCCTTTGAGTCACCTAAGTGGTGGTGTCTGGCCGCTGGACGGGTCTATAGCTTGGCAGGGGGGCCTGGACTGGAGTTAGCCTGTTTATGATAATTAAAGCCTTGGAATGGAGGTGATCACCCAGGGAAAGCATGTAGAGTGTGAGATAAGGACCTAGGTCTGAACATGAGGAACACCAACAAATGCCTACAATGAGAGAAGAAAGCAGAGAATGTATCATGAAAGCCAAGAGAAAAGGAAGGAAAGGTTAACAGTGGCAAATACTCCCTACGAGTCAGCAAGATAAGGAACGATCCATTGGGTTTAGTGGCATGAAGGTCATTTGTAAATTTGCAAGGCAGTTCTAATAGAGGGCGAAAAACCAGACTGCAGTGGATTAAGAATGAATGGTCATGGGCTTCCCTGGTGGTGCAGTGGTTGAGAGTTCGCCTGCCGATGCAGGGAGCACGGGTTCATGCCCCGGTCCGGGAAGATCCCACATGCCGCGGAGCGGCTGGGTCCGTGAGCCATGACCGCTGAGCCTGCGCGTCCGGAGCCTGTGCTCCGCAACCGGAGAGACCCCGGAGAGGCCGCGGCAGTGAGAGGCCCGCGTACCGCAAAAAAAAAAAAAAAGAATAAATGGTCATGAAAAATGCAGAAAATGGGTACATGAAACAACATGGATTATTAACCTCAAAATCTGTACGCTGAACAAAAGAAGCCAACTCAAAAGAGTAAATACTATATGACTGCATTTGGAGGAAATACTTGAACAGGCCAAACTAATCTATGATTACAGCAAGCAGGTCAGTGGTTGCCTAGGACCAGGTGTGGGGAAGGGGGGTTGTCTGCAAATGGGCACAAGGGAACTTTTGGGGTCCAATGAAAATGTTCTATAGCTTTATTGGTGTGGTTATTACACAGATGCATTCATTTGTCATTATTCATTCACCTGTATATTTATTATATGTACATTATACCTCAATATAAGTTTAAAAAATGTGGGGACTTCCCTGGCGGTCCAATGGTTAAGACTTTGCCTTCCAAGATGACTAATAAGAAAATAAATAAATAAATAAACATTAAAAAAAAAGACTTTGCCTTCCAATGAAGGGGGTGCGGGTTCTATCCCTGGTCAGGGAGTTAAGGTCCCACATGCCTCGCGGCCAAAAAACCAAAACATAAAACGAAGCAATATTGTAACAAATTCAATAAAGACTTTTAAAAAAAATGTAGAAAATGAAAATTCACTCAATTCACTGAATAAATTCATTCAATTCATTGAAAACATTCAATTTGTTTGCGAAGAGGAATGAGTTAGAAGATAGGAGCTGAAAAGATATTTGAGTTAAAGCTGAGTACTGACCCTTGAACTGACATGTGTTTGAACTGTGCTGGTCCACTTATACGTGGATTTTTTCAATAATAAATACTGAAGTACTACCCGACCCGCAGTTGGTTGGATCTAAAGATGCAGAACCGTGGAGGGCAGACTATAAATTAAACTCAGAGTTTTGACTCTGTGGAGGATTGGTGCCCTTAATCCCCCAAATTGCTCAAGGGTCAACTATAGTTGTTTTTAGATGGAAGAGGCTTGAGCATATTTAAATACTAATAGAATTCAGTGAGAGGAAGCAGCTGAAGTTAAAGGACAGTCAGAAGAGACAGCAAAGGAATGTGATAAAGCATGTACCACATCAAAAACTATAGTGAGTTAACACAGTGCCAAAACCTCAGGAGTCCCTACCTTTAGGACATTCCCAGTATAGAAAGTTTATCACTAATACAGAGTCAACTCCGTCTATTTCTAACATTGAGTTCACCTAATTCTGGATGGTAAGACCATTGATAGGAGGTCCAGGTTATTATATAAAGACAGAAATGGCCTGAACAAATCATTTAAACCATGGGAAATAAGTTGTCTGTATTTCAGAAGACTTGTGGCAATAGGGCTTAGAGGAAGGGTTCATGGTGAAAGAATAAGGGTGCGGTGGTTTAAGAAGAAAAGAAGTTTTTCTTTTTTGTCAGGCACTTATGTACTGTGCAAATGTTTTATGTAAACATTATTCTCACTTATTACAACCACCTTGTTGGCATTCTCATTCTACAGAAGAGGGAACAAGCTCAGGACAACTAACCTATCCAAGATCACACAGCTGGTAAATGATAAAGATGGGATTAAAGCCTAGGTCTATATGACTGCAAGCCCGTAAGTATTTCTTACCCTTTTCGGCAGTTCTGCCTCAAATCTCTTTCTTTAAAAACGTTATGGGAATTCCCTGGCAGTCCAGTGGCTAGGACTCAGTGCTTTCACTGCTGTGGCCTGGGTTCAGTCCCTATTCGGGGAACTAAGATCCCACAAGCTGCTCGGCTCGGCCAGAAAAAAAAAGTTATTTGTTATATACACAATATTTTAACTAAAGGAATCGAAACATCAATCTATCCTAATCCTTTTGCTTTCTTCATCTTAGCAAAGTAAAACATCTTCAGATAATAATATACCCATGTCCATGAAATAACACAGGGGGAAATAGTATGTTAAACATTTTTATTTTTTTGATCAGTTCAATTGAACAAATGCTTGTTTTGACCTCTTAATACTATTATTCTAATGTTAATCTCTTAGAAGAGATGATGTTTTGAAGTGCTTGGAGTTATTTCTGTTCAGATTGTTCTCCTAGTGAGTAGAACTGAGACTTGCATTCAAAACACTGATTGAATAATTGTCTATGTAAGTCACTGTGGAAGACACTTTATAGACTACAGAAATGAATGAGACAGCATCCTTACTCTAAAGGAGCAGACAGTCCAGGGAAAAAGAGATTATATGTCTACAATTACAATACCAGAAGAAACTGACATATACCACAAAGGGGGCACAGATAAAGAACTATTGGTAGTTCACAGAGAATTTTTATTTGTGGAATTCAGGACTTTAGAGGCAAGGGGACCACTTAGGAGTCTAGTTTAATAGTTCAGCCAAAAGATTTCCAGTGCTTAAACTAGGACAGAGACAGTGATGCTAACAGTTCTTGCAAAAGCAGAACTTACTGACTGGATCTGGAGAGTGAGGAGAAAGAGAAATACAGAATGAAGCCCAAGTTCTTGACTTGGTCAGCCAAGTGCATTATAGAGCCCTTCACCCTGAGACAGAATTCAGAAGGAAGAGCAATTTGACATGGAGGGTAGACGGCAGAAGCGGAGCGGTCAGTGTGCTCATTCCATTGCCCTCTCCCTGGCCTTCCTGCAGCCTGCAGATGAGTGGTGGCCATGTTCTTATACCTAAGGGTCAACTCTGTCAGGCTTGGGAGATAACAGCCCCCCACTGTCTTGTTGACCTTAATTCAACGCACATCTTTATAAATATCCCTTCATTAACTCTCCTCAGTAACCCTGTATGAGTGTGCCATCTGTTTCCTACCAGGACCTTAACATCATATTTGTGTACTTAGATAAAAGGTATATATGTATAATTGTTTGTTTATGCATAGGAAACATCTAGAAACATGCCCACCAAACTGTTAGTAATCGTTACCACCTGGTAATGGGGTTGGGCGAGGGGAGGGAGGGACAAGGGAAAAGGTAAGAGGGCTTTCTTTTATGTCTGTACCATTTGAATTCCTTAATAGGCTGTATTGCTTTTTAAATTAAAAAGAAAACTAAAGAGTTTTAAAAGTAAATCAAGAACATCAAGCAGCCTAGTGTAGGAACTTCAGAAAATTCACTAAGAGTAAAGATGAAACCTCCCTAAGAAAACCTCAGTCAACAAAATTTCAGAGAAATTCAGTCAACAAAATTTCAGAGAAAACCCCTAAACTTTAAAAAAAATTTAATGATAAATACATATTGATAGAAATTATTAAATTCTTGTATGAAGGCAGCATCCAAGGAATCTCTCCATTTTCATGGCTCCCAGCCCTTCCCTCCAGGCTGTTGGGGCAACTTGAGACCCACTAAGCCAGCCGACTCCTCCACTGAGCGCTCACCCTTGCCATGAAATTCCTGGTGAAGGGCCACATGTTCTCGGATGCTGCGCAGAAGGCAGAGATAGGTGGCAGCTTGGAAATGAAGCTCATGCTGGGCTCTGCACAACTTCTCACTGGTGACCTGGAGAAGTAGCAAGGTCAGATATTCTATTAACAGCCCAGCTGCAGATACAGGTCCACAGAGAAAGATTTATTAAACAAGCATTCTCTAGAATGAAAGTAAATTGCAGAGGACATACAAACATGTGTTTGTGTATCTTAATAACATATATAAAGGCACTCTGTACGTATATAGAGGCACTCTGTAACTGCTGCTGATTAGGAAAGCTGGCACCTGGTAATCAAAGAGGAATTTTACAAAGAGTTTCACTGAAGCATTTCATCATGTCCTCAAATTTTAATACTGGATAAAAGTTTATCTCTTGGTTAAACACCCTCATTTAACGAATGAGGGAACTAAAGCCCAGAGAGGCTCTATGGTTGGTTAATGGCAGAGATGGGGAATATAGTCAGGTCACTGATCATTAACATCACCTAAGGAATGAAATACAGAACTTTCTCCCCTTCAAACAAGTGAAGGGCTGCTTTATTTTATGTGACTGTGGACTTCGGCTAATATGGCATATGCCTTTCATTTCAATGAAAATTAAAAACTTATTTTTCTGAAAAATAGCTTTGTCCTCACCAGTAACAAAATGAAGGTTTTATAAATAAAAGTAATATGCATATGTTCATACTACTTAATTATACTCACTCTCACAATTTACTTATTCATCTGAAAAATCTGTATTTTGATGACCTTTAGAAGCTGGAAATGCCATATCCATTCCAAAGTGACTACAAACTTTGTTTTTTCTTCATCATAATTAACTTCCAGATTAAATTAGTACACAGACTTTACTTTACTAGTTTTATGTTCTGAGGCTGTGAGAAAGGGGCAGGAAAGGTAAGACAAAGATGTGTGCATAGCCTCAAATGACTTAGGGAGCCCTGTTCAAGTTGTGGGTTAATCTCTGGACACCACTGCCTACATATGTCTCTCTTTGACCTTTCTTTACTTGAATATCTAGGTTTGGAATCTGAAAACTAGAATGTGTGCTTTAAGATTTGCAGATCACATATATGAAAATGGCACCTATAAACTGCTCAAAAATAAAATTCATCTGCTTTAATCAATTTAACTTTTTATAATTAAAAATTTATGAGTGACCAACACTAATGTCAAGCTTCAACAAAGGGTAACATTCATTTCTATTATATAAGTCTAAATTGATAGAATCTGAAACAGGAATTCTATGTTAGTATAGGACAGAACGTAACTGAGCTTGATTCAGCCTGAATCAGAGGAGTCAGGAGAGAAGGATCAGCAATATAACATAGTAAATGAACCACAAGAGACCAAGAGATCTAATGAAATAGGAAATTGTATTTTCTCTATGGAGAAAGGGGAGATCCCTCCCTAACTGAATCCCTTCAGCCTAGGGAGAGGAGACAGAAAATGGGCATAGATTATTGAGTTAGCTCTGAGCCAGCAGGAAATAGAACCCTTCCCCATATCCTCATATGCATTCCACAGAGTGGTGTTTCTGGAATTTTTAGCATGAATTTCAGGTGTATTTCCAAGGAATTTCAGAGCCATTACCAAGGCCTTCTCAAGGGCAATAATGTTGCCTCCATTAGGTACAACTATAATCATGTCACCTTAAAAATCTTAAGAGTGACTTCCCATTACATTTCCAATAAAGTTTAAATTGCTGCCTACCACCTACCTCATCTTCCTCCACCACACCCTAAACCTTAACAGCTCTCACCTGTCAGTTCCTCTCACCTCTGGGCTTTCAGTTATGCACCTTCTTTACTTGGACCTCATCTTCCCCAACCCCCACTTACTTGCTAACTCTAATTTATTCAAGTCCCTGGTTAATGAATTTCCTACTGAAAGCCTACTCCTTCAGTATGCCAGGACCCCTGTTGTCTATTTACTCCCTTAGCACTTGTTTATTCTAAGTCCTTGGTTATATGGCTCCTCGGGTGGATTGTAAGCTTCTTAAAAGACAGCACCCATGTGGCTCTTATTCGTCGTTTTTAGCCAAGTTCATAACAGTCCCTAATATTGTGACCTTTTAAAAGTTAGTTAAGGGCTTCCCTAGTGGCGCAGTGGTTGAGAGTCCGCCTGCCAATGAAGGAGACACAGGTTCGTGCCCCAGTCCGGGAAGATCCCACATGCCGCGGAGCGGCTGGGACCGTGAGCCATGGCCGCTGGGCCTGCGCGTCCAGGGCCTGCGCTCCGCGGCGGGAGGGGCCACAGCAGGGAGAGGCCCGCATACCGCAAAAAAAATAAATTAGTTTAAGTTTAGTTCTAACATTTTGCATTCTAACTTCCATGGCTCAGAAAATCAAGAGTTAGGATGACGGTTCTCCCCTTTCCCACATTGCTCAAAAGACGCTAAGTTTCCTTTGCTAAAGCCCAAGCTGACTCTCCAATTTATTATTTCTGAGAAAGGCTGCAACTTCTTTCCAAGCCAGATCAGGAACTCTAAAGTCAGCAATTAAATGGAAGACTCTTATTTGGGAACCAAGTAACCTAGAGCCTAGTTGTTCCTATACATGTGCTTGTACAGGTCAACTGTCCCCGAGCCTCAGTTGCCCCTTTTGAAGAAAGAAACTATCTTCCATCCGATCTTGCCTAAGGGGTAGAAGGAGTGCGGATTTCACAAAGGGATTTTCCAAGAATGAAGGCCTCCCATATGTACGTATTTATCTACTACAGGCGGAAAAACTGTTGTCTGGTCACATATCGCGTTAATGTTGTAACTCACAGTACCACCTCATTAAAGGTTTCTAGCTCAGCTCTGCAAGGCACCATTCCCCGAAGCGGCGTAGTCCTGCTCTTCAAGAAGCGCCCAATATTTCCTCTCTGCATCAAAATCCGGTTCCCAGAATAGCTCTCCTCCGGGAAGGAGAGTGTTGGGTAGATGCTGTGGCCTGTGACGCTACACTCTCCACCAAGGACATCTTTTTTCTTGTCCCTCTCTATTTCCGCCATTTCACTTCCTTCTGACTTTCCCCTCCACACAGGCCAAAGACAGCCAATGAAATCCTCAGGGACGGCTCCACCCCAGGATGACTTTGCCTTCCCGCCGGTCCTCGATCTGTTTGGAGGGAACCAGAGCCTCAGAAATGAGGGCTAAGTCCAGGCGCGCTCCACCCTGCCCAGACCCGACTCTCCCTCCCTTCCCGGGAAAGGGACGCTGGAGCCCCCGGACACGGGCTTCCGTACCCGATGTGCACGGAAAGCCTTCACGAGGTACCGATAGGCCGCGGTGTGGCGATAGGGTCGGCCTGTGGCCGCGTTCAAGTAGCGCAACTCTCGGAGAAGGCCTCGCCAAGTACGCAGCGGTGACCCCAAGGCCGCCATTTTCCCGTCGTCCGAGCCTGGCGCGGGACGGCGCCCTACTCCCCTCTTACTCCCTCACCACCCCCTTGCTCAGCCGCTTAATGGTACGGTCGGAACCAGACTGCCGGCTCCCCCTATCGACTGCAGGACAGTGGAATGTCTCACTTCCCTTCTTTGCGGAGCGTTATTAATCGAACACCGAGCGGCGTCCTAAGGTGTTAAGACGAAAGCAAACGAAAGCCGAGTGTAACTGAAGAGCCTGGAGAAAGGCCGGGCAAGGGAAAAGAAGGTCCTAGTTCCTTTCCTGACTGCGTCATTTCAGACGCCATTCGCTGACAGACCGCTGACTCTGGAGAAAATGAGGGCACGTCGGAAGTGGGTGTCAATTTGAAATAGAAAACTTTGAGAAGATTTTTTTTTTTTTTTTTTTTTGGTGGTACGCGGGCCTCTCACTGTTGTGGCCTCTCCCGTTGCGGAGCACAGGCTCCGGACGCGCAGGCTCAGCGGCCATGGCTCACGGGCCTAGCTGCTCCGCGGCATGTGGGATCTTCCCGGACCGGGGCACGAACCCGCGTCCCCTGCATCGGCAGGCGGACTCTCAACCACTGCGCCACCAGGGAAGCCCTTGGGAAGATTTTATGTCTAGAAGGGATGTCAAAATTCAACGTGCTGACTTAGCAGAAATCTTAATGGGGTTACGGCTCAGAAGAAGGAAATGGGAGTGTGTTGATTCTCGCAAACTGTAGCCTAACACCTAGAAAAACCACGCATACATTTTCCATCTTTAAAGAGTAAAATTAAGTTTGCATTTTTCGCTATAATTGTTTAAGAAGGGGGAAAGGTAAAAAGTTTTATTATTTTAAAGGCAAAAGTACAATCACCCCAGATGGGACTCGAACCCACAATCCCTGGCTTAGGAGGCCAATGCCTTATCCATTAGGCCACTGGGGCTTCGGTGAATAATGTGCTCAAACAACGTATTCAATTTTTTTCCTCCTTGGTACGTCATCATCATCTCAGTTTCTTTTTAACCTATCCTAGGAAACTACACTTAGTACCATTAATGAGGTGCGAGGCATGCTGGGAGTTGTAGTTAAGAGAACAAATATCCGCCTCACAGCTCCAAAGGTTTTACCCTCGAAGCAGCACCGATGCGCCGTACGGAGATCGGGCACGCGCACGGTTTTGCGTACGCGTTTCCTACGCGGTAGCTCCCGCGCCTGCGCAAAAGCGCGCATACGACGTCGCGGAGCCGACTGCACTGGGCACGCTAGCCGAATCTCCCAGATTCGCCCGCTGAGCTTGTGCTTCGTTGGGTTTTCACCGGAAACAGCCGGCCCCTTCCGGTGTTGCGGCTTTCCGGCCTTGGCTTGGCTGCATCCTGCCATTAGGTGGCGTGCGTGGCGGTCATTTTGTTTCCGGTTGAAACACAGGCCATTTCCGCAGAGCAAGTGGCCAGTTAGAAACGGTTATCTTGCCTTCTGAATTGGCAGGTTAGTGGTAACCATGGGATAGCAGGGAATTAGAATTAGTTAATTCACTAGGAATTAGTTAATTATAAACAATTAGGAGTTAATTTTCTGTTTCTTTTCCTATTTGAATAAATTGGACAAGTCACTTCTGAGTCTCAGCCGACTAATCCTTGCTTAAAATCTCGCAGTGGCTCCCCGTTGCCCGTAAGGTAAATTTCAGACCACTGGACCCTACCTAAATTGACCCTTGCCTGTGTCTTAACCTTCATCTCCTCTCACCCTCTGCTCAGTGTAGCCGAACTTCTCTGTCTTCCTCTCCACATTTTAAAAATAGATTTATTTAATTAATTTTATTTGTTTTTGGCTGCATTGGGTCTTTGTTGCTGCATGCGGTCTTTCTCTAGTTGCGGCGAGTGGAGGCTACTCTTCGTTGCGGTGCGCGGGCTTTCATTGCGGTGGCTTTTCTTGTGCAGCACGGCCTCTAGGCGCGTGGGCTTCAGTAGTTGTGGCTTGTGGGCTCAGTAGTTGTGGCTCGCAGGCCCTAGAGTGCAGGTTCAGTAGTTATGGCACACGGGCTCAGTAGTTGTGGCTCATGGGGTCTAGAGTGCAGGCTTAGTAGTGTGGCACACGGGCTCAGTAGTTGTGGCTCACGGGCTCAGTAGCTGTGGCTCGCGGGCTCTAGAGCACAGGCTCAGTAGTTGTGGCACACGGGCTTAGTTGCTCTGCAGCATGTGGGATCTTCCAGGACCAGGCAAGCCCCCCCTCCACATTTTGTGTTATTCCCTTTGCCTGAGTCTTAACCATTCGCATTAATATTCCTATTCACCTTTCGGGCTTCAAGTTTTCTCGGGAAGTCTAGGTCAGACACTTCTCCAGGCCTTTATGGTCAGCATGGCAAGGTTAAAATGATTCACTTCACCTCCTGTGGGCTCCTCTAGATTCTCTATGTAATCTTACCTTTTACGAGTTATATCACCTGTGTCTCAGCTTCATCATCTTCCTCACAAGCCAAGATGCAACTGCGCAGACTCCGGACTCCCCATTCGCATGGGGCTCTCTTCATAGGTCCCTCTCAGGGTTCACCAGCTCTAGCTGTGCCAACTTTGATCAATTTTTCACGTGGGCTGGAATCCTGACACTTCCAGAATCAACTCAAGAGTAAACCAGTATGACTTAATGTGAATGAATTGATCTCTCCCTGTCACACATAAAATATTCATTTTATCACCCTGTAATTCACAAGTGTCTGATATTTAAAAGGCAAATATGCAGGGAGTTAAGAAGAATGCTGTCAGCTATTTTCCCCTTAGTAGAAATTTGTTTATCCAACTTTCTAAGATGTAGCAAATTTAAGCCAGCTCTGAGGAAGTGGGAGAATTAATTGGAAGTAGGTTTTCAATAACTGTTGATACGTTATGATAAGGGGCAATAAGACATAATTCTGAGTTCCTTTTTACTGAACTGCAGAGAGATTCTTTTCTTCCATTTTTACACTAAAGCAAGAGTAAATAGATAATCATAAAATGTTAGCTCTATGTAGCCACTAGTCACCAAAGATGGCCCCCCAAGATCTTCCCCTTTCATACATATGATGCTTCTTACATCAAGAGGTGAAGCTTATTACTCATCCTACTCACCCCTCCCCCACTTGAAAGCCAGCTTAGGCTGGCTTTGTGACCAGATTTAACTAAAATAGAATGTTCTGGGACTTCTCTGGAGTCCCAGGCCTTAAAACTGGCAACTTTCACAATCTGCTTCTTATCTAACTACTATGCTGTGAAAACCCCACGGCCCAGGAAGAGTCCTGAAATACGCCAAGCTGACCTCTCAGCTGACAGCTTGAATTATCATGTTCAGTGAGCCATCTTGAGTGTCCCAATCCAGTGGCACCCCCAAATGACTACAGTCTCAACCAATGTCACATGGAGCAGAGAACTGCCCAGCTAAACCCAGTCAACCCAAAGAAACATTAAAGATGATAAAATGGCTGTCTGGGAATAAATTCCACTAAATTTTAGAATTACTGTGTGTCAACAGAAAACCAAATCAGTCTAGAAAAGTTCTTAGAGACAATTTAGCCAAACTTCATAATTTTGCAACTTTGGAAAATCTTTATATTCCTAGTGCAGGGCTACATACCCAAAGCCCTACAGAAGACAGCAGGCAGGTAAACAAGAGTGAATCAGGCAGGTGGGTTCCTACCTCCTGCACAGGAGCTAGACTTTTCAGCTCTATCTAGTTGCAAGTAGGAATGTGGTTAGTGTTGCCAGAGCTTCTGATTTTTCAAGAGAAGTTGTAAATCCAGAATTTTTATGCAATGCCCCTTTAAGTGTTAGCAATCAGTTAAAAACACTACTGTCTGTCCAACAAAACACTTCTGTTGACCTTATATAACCTAGGGTTGCCAGGGTTCAAACTATGTCCTGGGGCACTTCACAGGCGACCCTCACCACAATCCTATGAGGTAGTACTCGGATTTTACCTACTTAGAAATGTGGGAACAAGCTCAGGGCAGTTTCTTGGTTTAGCCAACCTTACTAACTGCTCAGTGATAAGGCTGGTATTTGACCTCAGGCAATCTAACTCCAAAGCCTATTTTTTAGATTAAAAAAAAAATTTTATAGCAGAAAAGGGATTTTTATTAAAAAGATACTGGGTGATCCTCAGAACTTCCTGGTAAGGCTAGACACTAGGCTTAGAAGCTACACAGGCAAGAAACCTCACCTAAAAGTCTGTCCCAGATCTGGTCCAGTGAAAACACCAGCAGGCACAGTCGCTGCAGTTGCAGTGCTAACACAGTGACACTGGACAGGGGCTGGACAATGGCATCAAAGCTGTTGCTCCAGGACACTGGCAGTAGCTGGCTCCTCTGCTTCCACTTGTGCCGGAATAGATTAAGTCATTACCTAAGAGTCAGAGTTCTGGGCTGAGTACTAATTAGCATAGCCTGGGTTATGTTCCCATGTTGTTCGGGGGAGGCTGGGAAAGCAAATATTTTGTCATTCGATGAATTTTTATTAAGCATCTGCTGTGAGGCAGGCATTTCCAGATGCTAGGGAAAGCACAAGTAGAAGAGTTCTACTCATGAAGCTTCCATTCTAGAAAGGGGCAGACAGACAATAATCAAGTAAACAAGCAAAACATAAAATTTATCAAATGGTGATGAATGCTATGAAGACAGAGAAAGCCAGGGGCCAGGGATTGAGACCTGCTAATGCATTCTGGGAGGTCCTTACTGAGAAGGTGACATTTGAGCACAGACCCAAATGACCTGCAGAATCTGCACCTTCAGGGTGTGTGTGTGTGTGCGCGCACGCGCGTGGGGAAGTGCCCACACTTTAAGTAGAGAGACCCTACCTCCAGTCTCCACCCACTGTGAGGCCACCATTATTCTGTCCTTCAAGCTCTGGGAGGGTACAGGAGGAGTTCTGGGACAAGTTTTCTATGCCCAGTGAAACTGTAGGAACAGACCCTGAAGGTCCAGTCTTAACACTGCAACTATAGCAGTGACTAGCTAGCTACCTGGCCATGAGCTTGGGAATCTGGGGGAAATTTTGGTGGGAAAGAGCCAGGACTAATGAAAGCGGGTGTATCTGAGAGTAGACGTTTGTAGGCACTCGCTTCCATCAATCGTGATTCTAGAGATGGCGTGTCTCAAGGCAGTGATTTCTAAACTTCTTTGATTGTGTATCCACTGTGGTAAAAATCCTGTGCCTCCCCCTTTGTATTTATTTTTAAATTATGTACATGTACTATTGATTCAATGTAGTAGATACATTTAAAACATGCACAAAATAGAAATAAAACGTATATTTTAAAAAAGAAAAACAATATTTTGAAAATATTTTTATTTTATTTATTAACAGTAAAAAAGTACTAATTTCTCTCAGTAAAGAAAGATTATTATTCTTTATTTTATTGAAAATGCAATGTAATACAGTATATTATTTTGAAAATCTTGGTTTAACACATCATTTGGGGCAACAAAATCACATAGTGATAAAACATTTCTAAACATCCATTTTCAAATTTCTTCATTGCATGAGTTTCTTTTAAAAAGGCAGTCAGTGCCTCACTTAGCTTTAAAATATCACTTTTAGCTTAAAAGGACCCATTAAGTATGTTCATTTCTTTCAGAAGATCAGCTATGCACCTGTATCCATCAGGGCTCAGTCAGAAAAAGAGAAACCACTGCAGGCTTTTCAAGCAGAAAGGAACTGAGTGCAGGGCATTCAATTCAGTAGACGCTTGACGGCACTATTAGAAGAGCTGCAGGAGTTAAGGAAAGCTGCCACTAACATTCAGCAGTTCAGAGTATTGGGAGGTTGCTGCTATCACCTAGGTCAGAAAAATGCAGGTCCCCCCACTGCTGATCAGAGCTGGTCCCCAAGTACTCACATACGGGCTGATAGGAGATTACTTGGGAGCTACGGCAGAACTTTAAGTCTCCCACGGCCTGCCCGTTTTGCTAGGTGCTGCCAGAAGAAAAAACATCACTTTTTCCTCCCACCTACAAAATACCACGTGAATACATCTAGCAGAAAGAAATCACATCCAGAACCTTGAAGGCAAGGAGTTTGGGAATGTTTCCATAAATCTAGCCCCTGTAATACATAAGGATATGGGAATGAATGCTGGCTGCCAAAAACCAGACTGCAGACCACACAGCACCATACTCCTCATACCCTCTTGTCATCACAGAGGAGGACAGCAAATGAGAAACACTTGCCTCTTTTGTAAAAGAAAAATAGGTAATTTTTAAGTTTGACAACTCTTGTAAATACTTTTCAGCAAGATAATCATTCCATCTGTGTAGTTTACAGATTTTTATGTCGTTTACTTCCCATTACATAGTAGTTTCTGCCATTTAAATGTCTTACTCTTAAGCAAATTAACCTTACTGATAACATCCTGTAGCATATAGGCTGCAGTACATTATAATACTCAGAAGTAGAGGTGACTATGCCCCAGCAAGCTGGACTTGCTAGATACAAGCAGAGAGCAATTTATTCCTCCTTCCACTGCTGCTTGTGGATTTCTTCCTCTCCGGCATGAAATCGTGGGTGGCTCACACAGCTTTCCTAGGAAATAACAGGACAGTTGGCTTTTTTTTTTTTTCCCTTTGGTTTTAAAAAAGTCCAGTCTGTATAACATTAAAACTCCAAACGTCATTGCGTAAGACCTCTCCCCATTGTCAGCTGAGGCTGCCACAGGGTGAAAAATGGGCAGTTAGGGCAGTAGGACACATCCCACCTACTCTTCTGCTCTTCAAAGGCAACCTCTTCCTGGAATAATCTAGACTTGTATAAACAGAAAGCAACTTTGTTTTCTCATGAGCGCCCCTACACACTTGCTGTAATGATTTGTTCTTATGGTTGGATGAAGTTTACAGCTTTACTCTTTTAGGTGACAAACAGGTTAAAGAGTTATCATGATCATTTTAAGAATACTCTCTTTTTTCTAGGTATGACCAAGTCTCATCCAGGATCAGATCAAAACTTCAAATGTCAGTTAATTTAACATTTCTCTCCTCCTCCAGTCTGGAAATGTGAAGGAGAACGGGGGTCAGGATCAGTGTCATTTCTGTTTTCTCACTACCTCCTGCCCCCTTGCTGGCTGCTCTTCCAGGCCTGTGGGCCGGTTACAGCAAGGGAAAGAAGAAAGAGGTAAGGTCTTACTTTGTTGGTAGAGATAAGCTGGTGTCCGTATCCTCCGGGAGCAGCAGATTCCAGCGTTGCTTCTTTTTTTTTTATAGGTTCTCAATAGTTTCTCCTTCTCTGGGGATCTCTCAGCTGTAGTTCCCTTGTAGGCCATGCCTTCTCTAGTTACTTAGAATTCCTACCCCGGCCCCTTAGTTTCCAGGAGCCTCCCCACCACTGAGGTCATTCCATCCGTCCAGGTGTTCCCTTTGGCTTGGGTTCCTTCTTAAAATGACCAAATCTGGCTCCCTTTCTTGAGAACCACATCAGGCCCACAGGAACTCGGAAACTTTGGGAGTGTAAACCACTCCCATTGCAGCCTTCTCTCCTTTTCTGTCTTCTCCAGGAGCTAGCCACCTACTCCTCATTTGTCTTTAGACTTTTAGGAGTGAGTCAGACACCAGTTTCTGTGTTCCTCATACTCCACAGGATGTGTCACGCTCTCCCAATGGTCCTCTAGAAGCCTCCTCATTTGGCATGGGGTGAAGAGGAAGCACCTCCACCCTCTCCTGCTTGGGGAGCGGAAGGGAAACGTCCAGCATACTGACAGCTGCTTCCAAAGGAATCTTCTCACATTCTCTCACAGAGCCTGAAGGTGGGTGCCGAGCTCTTCCTTCCTAGCACTGAGCCAGTGCTTCCCAGTATCTAGTTCACAATCTCTTAGCATGTGGTGCACAGGTGATCTAGCTCCTTTTCCCTTTAGAATGTGGATGGACTTGGCACCTACTGTTTTGTTCTCAGCCTTTGGGGTTTCTGGTGAAACTGACACAGAAAGATTCCCACTTTAGTAAATGAAGTTACCACTGTCAAACCCTCCTTATGGAACTCCTGCTCTCTCAGCAGGACACCTGATGCACTGCAGGCAGCATGGGACAGTCTGACTTGTGAACTGGACTGTGTGAATGTACAGTTAATATAGAACTTTTTGATATTTACATATTAAGTATAATCTTATATTAATTATATTAAATTTTAATATTATGTGTTTATATAGAGATATAACTATTTTTATAGAACCTATATGTAAGACTTTTGTTTTTTACATTATGGAAGATTAGATGTGCAGAGAAATCTCTCTCCATATAAAACACAAAGTCCTGGGTGAAATTTTAACAAACATAAAAATATATATATATATATATATTTTTTTTTTTAAATATATTTTTTTAAGTTTGACTGAGCTGACAGTAAAGGAAGCCAGAACAACCGAGGTCAGAAAAAGGAGGTAAGTGAGCAATAAAAGCAACATTTGCCCCGAAGATATCTGCTCACTCCTGGTGGCCTACAGTCTAGATTTTAATTTGCCTCAGGTAGTCCAAAGGAAAGAAAGCCTCAGAGCAGCATGGTAGGAGGTCAGATCATAAACTCTTGCAAAATGATGGAGCCCCCAACAATTGACCTTATTGCTGGGAATGAAAAAAACATCCCTGACCTCACCAAGAGGAGACTTACCTGTCTCAACCTCAGCTCAGGGTTGGGTGGCAGGGTACCACCAAAAAAATGAGCAGGGTACCCTAGAACCTTCTACAAGAATTCTTAACCACCAGCAGTAACCACTCAAATACATTTGTGGCTGAAAATCCTCCTGTCTGTGTGTCCTTGAAATCCTTAAGCTGAGCATTTAGTTTGAAGTGGTCCTGGGTTGGTAATGTTCCTAGAAGCCTGGAAGAAGCAAACTCAAATACTCTTTTAGAGGAACGCACTTTAAAACAAGGCCTCAAAGAATGCCCAAAGCCAAAGTGCAGGGATATATAATAAAAAATCACCACACACATGCAGAAATAAGCCAGTATAAGCAAGTTAGTGGAAAACAATAAACTGTAGGATTGGACCTACAGTTTGGTTCAAGGTCTGACTCTGGTGCCTGGGACCTTGTGGGTCTGATGCTCCCAACCCACTAAGCATATGCTAGGGCCCTGATCTTGGCCTCTCCCCTTCGTATATATCACTAGCCGAGAAAGCTGCTAAACCCAAGAAAAAACAGGCTCACACCTGAAAATAATGAGATACTTGAGGAGTATAATCACAACAAAGAGACAATTAATGGAACATACCCTAATAGACAAACCAGAATGGAACAACACAGATCAAGAACTTAAAATAAGCATAATAAAGATCCTCACAAAGAGGCTAATAATAAGGAACAAGCAGTTACACAGAACCAAATGGAAATATATATGAAACATGTAATAGCTGAACAAACCCAACAGACTGGATAAAAACAATGGCTAGCTAGCTGAAAAATGAATAATAATCTAGATCAGCTCAAGGAATTTTCCTAGAAGGTACTAGAAAGAGATGGAAAATATGAAAGAACATTTAAGAGATAATAATAATGTCAATATCTGTACAATATGAATCCCAGTAAGAGAGAAAATGGATTTAGGGAAGAGATATTTAAAGAAATCATAAGTAAGAACTTAAAAAAAATGAAAGATAAAAAGGACTCCATTTCAAAGATCTCATGGAGTACCAAATGGGATAAATATGGAAAAACCAAAACTTCGACACATTACAGTGAAATTTAAGAACATTAAAGACAAAAACAAAACTCTAAAAGCTTCTGGAGAGAAGCAGATAGTTCACAAAAGAATAAGAATTAGATTGACATTAGTCTTCCTAAAAGACACTGGAGACAAAGAAAACAATGAAGTTATATATTCTAAGTGATGAAGGAAAATAACTTAGAATATTATACCCAGCTAAACTGTTACTTAAATGTAAGGATGGAAAGATGATACATTCAGACATACAAGGCCTTAGAAAGTTTACAGCACAAAGGGTCTCTTTGAAACCTCTCCTGCTAAGTGAAATAAGTCAGACAGAGAAAGACATATACTGTATAATATCACTTATATGTGGAATCTACAAAATACAACAAACTAACTACCATATGACCCAGCATTCCCACTACTGGGCATATACCCTGAGAAAACCATAATTCAAAAAGAGTCATGTACCAAAATGTTCATTGCAGCTCTATTTACAATAGCCTGGAGATGGAAACAACCTAAGTGTCCATCATTGGATGAATGGATAAAGAAGATGTGGCACATATATACAATGGAATATTACTCAGCCATAAAAATAAATGAAATTGAACTATTTGTAATGAGTTGGATAGACCTAGAGTCTGTCATACAGAGTGAAGTAAGTCAGAAAGAGAAAGACAAATACCATATGCTAACACATATATATGGAATGTAAGAAAAAAAAATGTCATGAAGAACCTAGGGGTAAGACAGGAATAAAGACACAGACCTACTAGAGAATGGACTTGAGGATATGGGGAGGGGGAAGGGTGAGCTGTGACAAAGCGAGAGAGAGGCATGGACATATATACACTACCAAACGTAAGGTAGATAGCTAGTGGGAAGCAGCCGCATAGCACAGGGAGATCAGCTCGGTGCTTTGTGACCACATGGAGGGGTGGGATAGGGAGGGTGGGATAGGGAGGGTGGGAGGGAGGGAGATGCAAGAGATATGGGAACATATGTATATGTATAACTGATTTACTTTGTTATAAAGCAGAAACTAACACACCATTGTAAAGCAATTATACTCCAATAAAGATGTAAAATAAATTAATAAAATACAACAAACTAGTGAATATAATAGAAAAGAAGATCACAGATATAGAGAACAAACTAGTGCTTAAAAATGGGGAGGGGAAATGGGGGAGAGGTAACATTAGGGGTAGGGGATTAAGAGGTACAAACTATTAGGTATAAAATAAGCTACAAGTATATATTGTACAACATGGGGAATACAGTCAATATTTTATAATAGTAATAAATGGGGTATAACCTTTAAAAATTATGAATCACTATATTGTACACTGTAACTTATATAATATTGTCCATCAACTACACTTCAAAAAGAAAAATAATAAAAAATATAAAAAAAGAAAGAAAACTCTCCTGGAAAAAGTACTTTTATATATTTAATATACTAATAAAAGTAAATTATACTTAATACACTACATACTTAATAAGCATATGAAAAGATGCCCAAAACCATTAGTCATTATGGAAATGCAAATCTAAAGGATGAGATATCACTTTATACCAACCAGGATAGCTATAACCAAAAAAAAAAAAAAAGGAAGATAACAAGTGCTGGTGAAGATGTAGAGAAATTTAACCTCTTATACATTTTTGGTGGAAATGTAAAATGATCCAGCTACTGTGGGAAACAGCTTGGTGGTTCCTCAAAAAATTAAACATAGAGTTACCATATGACCCAGGAATTCCACTCCTAGGTATACACCCAAAAGAACTGAAGACATATATCCTACAAAAACTTGTACACAAATGTTCATAGCAGCATTATTCATAATAATCAAAAAGTGGAAACAGCCCAAGTGTCCATACTAATGAATGGATAAATAAAAATATAATATATTCATACAATGGAATATTATTCAGGATATAGATAGCTGGGATATTAAATTTAATATTAGGGCAAAAACACATCATAAAGAAAAATGAGCGACATTATATATTGGTGAAAAGAACAATAGATCAGAAAGATATAACTAAAAATGGAACTACCATACGACCCAGCAATCCCACTACTGGGCATATACCCTGAGAAAACCATAATTCAAAAAGAGTCATGTACCACAATGTTCATTACAGCTCTATTTACAATAGCCAGGATGGGGAAGCAACCTAAGTGTCCACTGACAGATGAATGGATAAAGAAGATGTGGCACGTATATACAATGGAATATTACTCAGCCATAAAAAGAAACGAAATTGAGTTATATGTAGTGAGGTGGATGGACCTAGAGTCTGTCATACAGAGTGAAGTTAAGTCAGAAAGAGAAAAACAAATACCGTATGCTAACACATATATATGGAATCTAAAAAAAAAAAAAAAAAGTGGTTCTGAAGAACCTAGGGACAGGACGGGAATAAAGATACAGATGTAGAGAATGGACTTGAGGACATGGGGAGGGGGAAGGGTAAGCTGGGACGAAGTGAGAGACTGGCATGGACATATATACACTACCAAATGTAAAATAGATAGCTAGTGGGAAGCAGCCGCATAGCACAGGGAGATCAGCTTGGTGCTTTGTGACCACCTAGAGGGGTGGGATAGGGAGGGTGGGAGGGAGATGCAAGAGGGAGGGGATATGGGGATATACATATGCATATAGCTGATTCACTTTGTTATAAAGCAGAAACTAACACACCATTGTAAAGCAATTATACTCCAATAAAGATGTTTAAAAATATATATATAACCAAAACTAACATAACATTGTAAATCAACTATATTTCAATTTAAAAAAAAGAAAAGATACAACCATAATGAACTCAATAAAACTCATGGTTCCTTGAAAAGCTAGTAAGAACAAACCTCTGCCACGACTGAATAAGAAAAAGGGAGACGATGCACATAAACAAAACAGAATGAGAACAGGAAAACAAATACAGATACAACAGAGTTTATAAGAATAAAAAATATTATGAATACATTTCTAAGAAATTTTCTGCAAGTGGGTTGATTGTACATAGGTGTTATAGGAAAAGCACTTGACATAATTCAAATCATACTTATGATCAAGATTTCCAGAAAATTAGGAATAGAATTTACTTAACTTCATAAAAACTATAAACCAGAAATATAAACGCTATACTTAATGGAGAAAATTTAGATATTTTCCCGTTAAGATAAGAAACAAAGGTGGGAACTCCCTGGCAGTCCAGTGGTTAGGACTCAATGCTTGCACTGCCGTGGGACCAGGTTCAATCCCTGGTTGGGGAACTAAGATCTCACAAGCCGTGCAGTGTGGCCAAAAAAAAAAAAAGGAAACAAAGATGGCATTTTCACAACTACTGTCTGACATAGTACTTATTAAAGAGTCTAATACTCTAAAATAAGACATAAAAAGTGAAAAGAACTGGGAGAGATTAAACTGCCATTATTTGTAGAGTGTATGATTAACTCAGTTGAAAAGTTAATAAAATAATCAGACAAGTTATTAGAATAAGAGAGTACAGCAAAGTTGCTGGATACAAACGCAACTTGTGAAAATCAACAGCATTCCCCGATCCTAGCAAAAGTCACTAGAAAACATAATAGAGATTAACATACCATACTTAAAATCTACAACTATAAAGTACCTAGAAATCCATACACAAACAATACCTTTACAGAGGAAATTTAAAAGCTTTACTAGAAGACATGAAAGAGGATTTAAATAAATGAAGAGATATACCATGAATGAGGTAATTTAACGTTAAAGATTCCATTCTTTGTAAACTACAAATTAAATTCAATCCTAATAAATATTTCAGCTAGATTTTTTGAATGGAACTTGAAGATTTTATTCTAAAATTTATATAGAAGAGTAACAATTCACGATTAGTTGAGTGAACATGGAGGAACAAAGAGGGAGACTCTGCCTACTAAATATTAAGGGAGACTATAAGTCTATACTGGTATGGAAATAAAAAGAACAATGGAATGGAACTGAGCTCAGAATAGACCATTGCATATATGAGTATTTGACATATGATAAAAATGGCACCAAAAATTAATGGGAGAAATACTGACTTACTAAATGGTGCTGGGAAAAAACTGGCCCACTAAATGAAGAAAAATAAAGCTGGACCCCTACATTATACAAGGTATAATGGACAACAGAAGGATTCTAAATGAAAAACCGAATATTCAAAGGAATGTAGGAGGATATCTTTGTGATCTAGGGGAAGGGAAATATTTCATAACAAACCCCTCAGAACATAAATTAGACAAAAATTGACTATTAAAAAGGGTTTTCTGGTCAATAATGGATGGCATAGGCAAAGTTAAAAAGACAGGTAATAGACTAAAGTATCTGACATATCTGAAACTGTTAAGAGATTATTATCACAACAAAAAGATGAAAATGCAATAGAATGAGAAGAGATGAACAGGCAATTCGCAGACTACCTATAACTTTTCTCATGGTAATAAGGACTTGGAGACACCCTAGGTATCCACCTCTAGGAGGACGGATATGCAGAAAGTGGTGGGCTCATCATATGAAATGCTGTGCAACACGTAGGATGTACAGAGAGCAACACGGACCAATATAAGGGAGAAAAGTAGAAAAGAGCACAATTTATAGCACAGGACCATTTATATAAATTAAAATTGCATACACACAAAATAACACTACAAGTTACAGAAGAAAGCATGCAAAACAAGGGGCACATATTAAAAGAGTAAGGGAGGGTACCTTTGGGACAGAGGGAATGGGGACTAAGGAAGGAAGGAGAAACCTAATTTATAATAAAATGAGGGAATGAGATCTTGTATTAAGTGATGAAAACCATGTGCTATGGATCGAGGCACATGATTAGTGCACTGCTTTGCATTTGAGGTACAATAAAGCAGAAATAGACTATATACAACACATACTAACATACAGTTTGGAAATGCAGCAGCCAATTGGCTATGAAGGGAGAGGCAGTAGTTGTCAGAGGGCTACCTGTGAAACCTGACACTTCGAATGCCAGGGCAGAGACAGATGGCTGGCTCTTGGTGACACTGAATCAGTCGATAAAGCTTTACCTAAACTAGGTTTACCTCTAGACGGCTCACTTACATGAATCGAAAGATTCCCCTTAACTGTTTTAACAGACTTCATTTTTAGAGCAGTCTCCCTTTACTTTTTATGCCAGGGGTTTGATACCTGCAATGAAAGAATTTTAACTGATACTTATCCACTCCTGTACTTTTAAATATATATATATATTTCTTAAGATTTTTTTAAAACACTGGTTTCACTTCTATATTTGGGGAAATTAGGAGAGCAAGAGGAAGCACGAATTTAAGAAGAAAAAGGCAGAAAAGAGACAGAATAATAGTAGCCACCATTCATTAGCTCTTCTTATGTGCTAGGCACTATGCTAGGTGCTTTCCATATCTTGTCTCTAATTCAACAACAAACCCCACCACTGGAAATTATCCCTGCAGAAATGAGGAAACAGGCTGAAAGGAGATCCACATCTTGTCTCAAGTGCCCAGCTTCATAATGGGGACCTGAGAACCCAAGTCTGTTTAATGTCAGCCTATTCTGCATGCCGTGTCACCCTACTAGAAAAACGATAGTGGGAAATAGTGGAAGGTCGACACAGGAACACAGAAGAGGTCTAGACACAGAGACAGAGAAAACAAGCCATGTCAAGGCACATACTGATGAGGAAGGGCAATCTTACTAGATGACACCTGCATCAGAAGGGCTGTCGCTGTCCTTTGAAAAGCTCACGATCCCACCTGCAAGCTAACGCAACCCTTCGTGCACTTAGAAGCAGTTCTTTTACTTCCAATTTTCAAAACTGTTTTAGAAAATATTTATTTTCTCAAGTATTCCTCAAAGCTTTACATAGATATGAAGCGATGCCACAGATTCCAGACACCAACTTTCAGATCTGGAATGTTAGTCACTATCATCCATCACAAAACGAACTTTTGACTGTTGGTTTGACATGCAAATACCTACAGGATATCACAATGTAACCTGTGATAGTTACCTAACTGCCCATTAATGGATACAATTAATTATGGTACTATAACTATGGAATACTATGAGCTGTCAAAAAGTACAAGACAGACCTCTATGTACTGTGTGGAATAATCTCCAAGATAATAGAGAAAAAAATGCTAGGTATGGGAGAGCAGATATGTACACTAAATTTATGGTCAAAGGTCAGATGCATATTTATACTTTTAACTGGAGAAATTGGTAGCAGTGGTTGGTCTGAGGGAGGAAAATGGGGCCATGGGTAGGAAAGATGCTTTGCGTTCACTGCATAATCATGTATTTGGTACTTTTTTTCTTGTTAACTTAAGTGCAAGATTAATCTTCTAGAAAAATCTTTACTTTAAATCAAGCAGTTCAGGTGTCTTCCTTCTAAGCCAGATCCAATTCTGGGATCTAGCAGGGTCTGAGTGGAAGAAATAAATTATTTTCTTTTCCCTCTCCCAGTGATGAGACAGCAAGAGGCTCCTTCCCATTTCTTTCCCCTTTTCCTCAACTAAGTCCACCTACTGTTTCTTAAAAAAAACCCCAAACCAAAAAACTTGCTCACGTTATCCATGTTCATTGAAAATACATTTAAGTAAAATGATAAAGATAAAAGCATTCATTTCACCAATCTTTATATTTTGGCGTGTATGTCCCTCCATATACTTTTTTCTGTGCCTATCTGTGTGCATTAACACTTATAACTGCTCTTTTATTTAATACATGGACATCTTAATCACTTCTTCTGTTAGAACAATTTTGTTTAGTAGTAGTATTTTTATTTACTTAACCAATCCCCTCTAGCACGTTAGATTGGTTCAAACTTTTACTGTTATGAGCAACACAGATGAACACACTCGTACAGAAACCTTTGTACAAGGCCATTTTCCCCTTAGAATAAATTTGCAGAAGCAAAGTAGCTCCATCACCAATTTGTTAACTTCCGCCTTTGAGCTCCGTCTACAGTTGTCGATTTTCGTAACTAGCCACACTCTTTTCTGTGCCAAAGCTAAGGTCTGAGACGGTTTCTTGACTACACAGACAAGTGTAAAACGTACTTCCTGCTTTGGAGTTTTCTATACTCCTTTGAACCAGCCCCCCTTCTGGACACCCGTCCTTCATTCAACTCTAGAGAACTGGTTGCATTTCTCTACCTGCTTACTTCTCGGCTCTCTAAACTGACTTGGTTATTCTGAAATCCTCAACTCCTTGGGTCATGTTTCTTCTTCTTAAAAACTTTAAAAATATATATACTATATAATAAATAATAAAACAGAACTAGTATGAATGATAATAAAAGCTAACATTTACCTAGTACTTACTATGTGTCATTGGGCTAAGTGCTTCACGTGCCTTATATAATTTAATGTTAATTGAAGTTACATGAAGAAAAGTATTTCATGGTCAAATAAGCTTCAGGAAATTATGGGTTTAAAAAACCTGGTTTAACAATGGCACCTTTAATATGTTAACACACATTTACAAGATGGTGACAACATAGTTAAGTGTAGTCTTATTATTTAACTACAGATTTCTTGTTACTGTCAAGAACACACTTGCAAAACTGTCCTTAAATGTTACTAGTTTTTCATAAAAGCACTTGCAGCCTACCCTCCTCCCTGCATGAGGACCAGGCCTTTTAAATTCTTCATCCTGATGACAATACACTGAAAATACACTTAAGTACCACCACTCTTGTATTTGGGGGCTTATGTTATTTTCTGTATCTTCTATGCACATATACACTTATAAATGACAAAACCGTTCAATTTCTCTGACAAGTTGCTTTCTATCTTCTCATCCTTTTCCCACACTCTACCTGGATTTCTAAGGTTGAATTTTAAATTTTTTCTCTTAATATTTTTCCTAAAGAAGTCCTCCACAAGACTAAAAGATGCTCACCTATGCAACTAATTCCTGTATCTACAACTGCAAGCCTTGATCCTGGAGGCACACTCACACACACACACACACCCTATAACCTGAAGGAAGAGCCTGGTAAGCCTGCATTCCAGACTCCCACAGCCTGGCTTCTCCTACTCACCCCCGTGTCTGCCTCACACCAGCCTGGCCTCCTTCCTGTTTGTCCCTGACTCCGCTCAGGATGCCCCCTTTTCCTCCTTCCCAGCCAAATCCCACTTATTCTTGGAGGCCCAGTTCAAATGCCATCAACTTGACAATTCTCCCCAGATCTTTCCAATCCAATCTCTCCCCTGCTCTGAACTCACATGTCAGATGGCCATGGACCACACCTTTGTGATAAATTTTGAACTGTTGTCTTTTAACTTCTCATGTGATTGCAAACTGTAAATATATGGAGGGTGGGGACTATGCCCTTACTTCTGTATCCCACAGCACCGAGCACAGTGTGAAACAGGCAAGAGATACTCAACCACCACTGAAAGAATGAGATATTAAAATCCAAGTTAGTCCAATGATACAACAGACACAAGAACAATATGTACATTCCTCTTTATTTAATACAACACATAACACATACAAAAAGAAAAAACACTCATGTAAAAGGCCCTGTCACAAAGGATAGACAGGAAAACATCTACACTGAATCAAATAAGGCTCCTGCTTTAAAACAGGGGTTTGCTTAGCTACACCTGGAATATGAGCAAGGCTGTTACGAAAAAAAAAAAAAAGAAATCCCTGCACCGAAAGAGTATATCAATGGGGTCAATTTACTAAATTCACAGATCCACATTTAGGAATGTTCAAGTCCTCTCACATGTCCAAAATTCATCAGGATTTTATGAAATGTGATTTTTTTTTTGGTTACAAAAATTTACCTTTCTTTCTTCTTAGAAAATAGTGACAAGAGCTCTTTAAAAACTACAGACCAGCAAACCACCCAAAGTTTGGAAAGATTTACCACTGAAGTTCAAAAAGTGTGTAGAACTGAGAATTCAAAGGCAAGATGGCAGTGGGAAGAAGAATTTAACTTAGTCATTTCCTGGTCAATCACTAGGAAATGCAATGGAAACAGCTAGGCTCAGTGCAGGGTTCAGTAGCAGCAGTTTGTCCATATTCCTGCTCTCATTAGAGCCGGAAATTAAACAAGCACCAGTTCATCTCAAAAGAGCCTTATACAAACACACACACATACATACCCACACCCATCCACATGTCGTCACCACCCCATTGTATTTAAATTTATTATTATTTTTTTTACTAAAATAATACAAAAAAGGGAGACAGGTATATTTACAAAAATCCATGGCTGGTACAGTACATAATTTTTAAGACACACTAAATGCTACAATCTTTCAGGTCCTGAGATTATTACAAATATCAACTCAAAGCTGTGTTCAGGTCCAGTTTTAAAGGAGGAAAAAAAATCCCAAAATATTAAGTCACACACTTATTTAAAATACAGTATATCCCTTCAAGTTAGCAAAAACACACCTCCCTACAAACAAATGCAGTACAGTAACCAGGGCCTTTCACCCGGAGGAGCAACAATTATGTAGGCTCCTTCCTTCAAGACTCATTGTAAAACATGTTGACATCTATATCAAGCGTGGAGGCGGCTAAAGTAAGAACATGATGTGTAACTGGAGGGAAGCTCCTCTACAGAGTGAACATTCACTGTATAAATAAGTCCTGTTTTTCCTTCTGTTACCAAACAAAAGTCTTTCCTTTATGAAAATTCATACCGCAAGGGTTGGAAATATGTGCTTAACCCAGACTAAAAATCAGAATCCTTATTTCCAATCATTTATAGTAAATAGGCCTGCAGTCCCACAATAAGTTTTACAACTGCAAATAAATTTTCTTGCTTGTAATAAAAGAGAAAACACTCATCACTTGGTTACCGTGGTAGATAACTTTGATTAACACATTATTTGGGGCACAAAATTTTCACCAGCCAGAGATTTCCTTTCCTTTTCTTTTAAGCTTTACAATGTTTAGCAAGCAACAAACAAGGGCAAGCTCCAGATTTATATACTCTTCTTAAGAACAATTAGATATTTTTGATACATTCTATAATATAGTTTTTCAATGACAGCCAACAAAAGAACAGTACAAAGCTTGAATCCTTTCTCTGGAGGCTGGCCAGGAAATTACGTATAGGTTGGAAACCTACCTCTACTGGTGAAAGGGCCCCTTGCTTATCTGAAGGTCTCAGAAGGTATATGTAATTAATTATGTAACATAGCCAGGATTTTAAAAGTTGGCCAAACTTGGTCAACTTTCCGACTACCTATATAAAACAGTAATACATTTATCAACTGAGAATAACTTCTCTTTTAATGCCTCTGGCCAAAATTGGGGTAATTCTTGGTAATTTCACAGGTACAGGAAAGAAAACCCAATATGCGGGCACAGGGCACACTACCCCTGCAAACAGAATAGAGAAGCAAAAAAAGGGAAGTTTATGGCCGCAAGGACAGAAAATATAATATAGCTGAGATGTGACAAATAAAGGGCAGGTTGTCACATAGAAAAACATGCCACTTGGCTGGTCTTGGTTACTGCTGACTCCTAAATGTGCTTAGAGGGTAGATGGAGCTGTTAACTTCAAAAACAGAAGTATTTCCAAGTTATCTTAGGTAATAATCATCTTGTTTGTATTTCAATTAGGTTTCCATTAGTGCTTTATTACAAAATATTTTAAAACTAGATTAAAATAGAATTATATTATTATTGGCAAATGGGAGTAAATAATGTATAGAGAGTTTTCTGAGGAACATAAAATTGGTACTAAGGATTCATATGGCCTCTCTGACTCAGACCTTTGCAAAGTAGGTTTATTCCAGGGGAAGTAATGAAAATAAGCAAGGCAGAGTATTATGTGAAATAAGAGGCCTAAAAAAGGTCTGTGTCTCTTCTGAATAATCTTGAAGAGTATTGAGGAAGCCATGCAATGTAGCTGCTACTACATTATATAGTAGAGAAATCTATTTTTAACACAAAGAAGAGAAAAATAATTCAGGTCACCAGTGATGACTCTAAGTTCTGGACATATAGACCCCTTTGATTTTACTACTGAGATTTTTAAAAGTATTCTTGACCTGTTTGGGTAACAGTTCGGAAAAGTGTCCAAAATTTAAGTACTAACCCGATCTAAAATGTACATATGTAAGAAAGGCTGGAAAAAAGAAGTATTACAGTATGAGGAAATTAAATAAAGATCACAAATAGTTACTTTCAAGCAAACGGTACTTTGGGAGTATCTGAGAAAAATGTAATTTAATACTAAGTTATTCAAAAGCAGTCTGATTAAAATCCTACCAGTCCCTGTCTGAGTCTGTGCTGGGATGTAAACCGTCTCCTAGAAATGCCTATAGTCTTTACTTTTGAATTCAGTGGGAACACAGCATAGATGGTCAACGTGAGTGAGAAAAGGAGGTGAAAGACAGTTTAACCTTTCCTCCCCTGACTCTTAGCAACTTATATTCTAGTGTAGCAATTGGTTGATGGAATGGTTAACTGAAGAGCTCAGACTAGAGGAAAGAAGAATGAAGACTAAAGAAAATGAAGAAAGAATTTGACATTAATATTCAAAGCTTTTTAATTATAGTCTGACCATCTGTTTAGCTCCACAAACCTGAACACTGTGCCACAGAATCTAAAACTTTCTCAGAATTGAACACTGGGATGGTTTTATCTTAACAACCCAAAGACATTCCATGATTCTAACTACAGTTTGCACCAGTATCTGCACTTAGTTTTTGAATATAAAGTTCACATTTTAGGATAGATGAACACACAAAATATCTCTATTTTTATGTTTCCATTAATTTTCCCTAGAGGAACAAACACACATTCAACAAAACCCTTATGCCTTATTTCTTTGGGTAGAAGTCTTAATTAACATCTGTCATTTAAAGAATGGCAAAAAGAAAACGTGTGGAAAATCTGTGTGTTTATCTGCATAGTTGATATTTAGAGGCTACTAACTAAGGCTTTATCTGGAAAAAGCAACAAAAAAACCAAAAAGTGACTTTTAAGGAAAAACATCCTATCACTAGAGATTAAATGGGCCTCAGCTAGTTCTGGGAATTAACCCAGAGGCTTTGTCTGCTTGGGCCTGGCGCTTTCTGCTGACTCACTTACACACTGGATAATTTGTTCCTCATCCCCCTACATTCTCTTTCCTGACCCTGAATACGTGCTACAATTTAAATCTACACACACCCCCTAACAAATGTTGCTAAGCAATTAGCTCAGAGAGGCGGCATCCATTTTTTCCTGTTGTTGTTGTTTCCAATGATAAAAGGAAAATTCTATGTATTACTGCTTAATATACCCAGTGGAGGGTAGGATAAGATGACCTTCCTTTCCTCTTTGGAGTTGAGCAAAACATGTTTCCTTCTACCCCCACCCTCCCTACCCCCTCCCCAGCTATAGGAAAAGAATCCTGCCTCCCCCCTCTCCCATTTTCCTACCACCTGAGCAGTTGATGGCTCCAACTCTTTCACGGTTGAAGAAGCATAAATTACAAAGGTAGACTGGCTAAAAGTACACCCAGCTGACTGTATGTAGTGCTTGCCCCTTCAGTGCAAAGCTGGATAAACCTATAGTTACAGCAAGAGTACACAATCTCGATTTACAAGAAGGAGGAGACTCCCATTCAGTCTCAGAAAGTTAAAAGTTTAGCTATCCATCACTAAACAAGTAATATAAGGAAATCAGACTGAGAATATGGCAAAGTGAGGCAGATAAAATGTTTGGGATCATTAATCAACTCCAATAACCAATCGTCCAAGCTTTAGCTAGCTTCAGCTCCACAACCTTGGCAAAGATCACACGTGTAATAATACCATAAATGGCTAAAAAAAAATCTACTTATAATTAAGAAACTTAGTGTTATTTACCCCCTCCCCACTTATTAACCTGAAACTAAGCATTTTATCCAACCACAAATATAATATGTTTAAATAACAAATATGTATCTAAATTAGAATTCCAGTGATTTTTTTTTAAACTTAAAAATCATATGGTACTTTTTTATACCCATCATAGGGAAACATTTTTTAGCCTCTGCAGGAAAATGATAATACTTTTTTAATTATATAGGACATTTTAGAAAAACTCAAAATATTTTTGAAAAAGTCTCTGATATCCATGGGAGGTAGGTGAATATTATTATACCCAATTTTCTAGTGGGTAATCTGAGGCACAAAGGTTAAATGATATTCCCCCTAAACACAGTAATTCAAGAGTAACATGACTGAACTGAGGCCACCTGATAACAGTCTTGCTATCAGGTAACACCACCAGGAGCCTCTGCTTTCTCCTTTTTGGCCACCAGTCTCCTCAGTTAAAATGTAGTTAAAAGGGGGCATTTACTAGATATATCTGTACTGGGCTTTGAGGATTGGTTCAATTTAGTCTCCCTTAACATGTCACATCTGTTTTCAACAAGAAACTGATGAATATTAGCTATCGAATATTATGTTATTTTGCTCAAGGGAGAAACATAAATGACCATTAGATCGTATTAAGCCAAATGTAATTATTTGGCAAATAAGAAAACTGAAGCTCTCTCAAGAATGCTATGGGTTATATGAGTGTTTTTCCTCAGAATCTGAAGTCTTTCTACTTCTAAGTTTATTAACCTTTTGACAGATATGCAGCTATATGAATTCTTCAAAAATTATTTCCCAGAAGAATACATGATGCATTTTTAATATTGACAAAGTTGCTAACTTCCTTCAAAACTCAGAAACAATACCATGGTTCTAACTCTAGCTCTCCCATGTCTTTAGTCTTGCCTGCCGTTGTGTACCTTATCAACTTGACCCAGAAAGACTCTAAGATTCTTGTTATTCCAATGCTTTCTCTAGTATTATGCACGCCAAGTTTGAAGGGCACAGAGTAGTGGATTACATCCAGGAACAGTCAGTGAGTCCACTAAATTTATTTTACTTGTAACAACTGACTTATTTTATTTAGATCTATATCTATATATCTATATATATCTATATATATATATATAGCTATAGTTGTTGTTGCTGTTGACGTTTACAAACAGATATTCTAAGGGGGAAAATAGTATCTTGTGAAAAGACAATTTCCCAATCTATCCATTTGAATTGACTAAAAGCAATGGAATAAACAAGGCAGTTTTGCAAGCATTAATAGGGGAGTGCTTAGAAAGGATGCAATGGTACAGCAGCTACTAGTTTTGTATATATATTACATATGTATACATATATATACAGATATATATATATATATGTATGCATGTATGTATGTATCTTACACATATATCCATATTCATATAAGGAAAAGGAAGAATATTACAGCATGACATGATCTTGGCAAGTTTTGAGATTCTTCCTCCTGAATCCCCTGACGTATTAGCCTGTACTTTAGGATATCTGAGAACAGTTTCAAAAGAAGGGAAAAAAGAAAGAAAAAAAAGGCACTTAACAAAGACAAAGGCCTGAACTGAGTATGTTTTAGAGGAGTAATATAAGCCATTTTACCAGAGCTAAGAAACGATCTACAGAGTTAAACCTTTCCCCTTAAATTTTATAAAATAAAATTGTTTAACATGTTTGTAACCAGTCATTTACTTACTACTGCATTTTTCTTCCACATCATTATTACAAAAACAAAAGCCCCCTAAAAGCAAAAACAAAAACAAACAAAAAACCAATCATACATGCACAATAGAAAGTAAAAGTGCCCTTTTGAGAACATAAGGTCAGCAGAAACTACAGTGCTGAAGCATGGGGCAAGTTCTCAATTTTGGCCTGATTACAGATTTCTCTCACTCTTCTAATTTAAAACAAGACAAAACAAACATCAACGAACAAAAAAAGCAAACAAAAATTCAAAACCTAAATGATGATAAAAAGAATACAGGGACCAGTGTGCTTTTATGGTACACCCCTAAAATAAAGTATCCTAATTCTATACATGGGTCAAATTATATGACAAAACCTCCTAAAAGTAAAGAACTGTAAATTAGATTAAAGTTGACCATTACAGGCAAAGTTCATTTTACAAATGTAGCAGCAAATCTGATAGATAACTGGAGTGCTAAGAGATGATCCCAAGGGACACAGCGTTCTCATAATCAATGGCAGTTTGAATAACAGAATTCCATTTCAGAAAATGTCTTGAACCAAGTAGAGGTGGAAAGGGGTGTGGTAGAGGGCAACGAGAGGAGAAAGATTAGAGGTGTCTGCCCTTTCCAAACCTGGGTAGTAAACAATTTAGATCTGCTTTGGGAAAAAAAAAATCCTGGGTTAAAAATCTTTTCAGATAAGTTGTTTTCAAACAGGTGTCAAACCCACAGCATTCAAACATGTGTGTGCCCAGTTCTTCCTCCTACCTGGGTGATATGGTAAACCCTATTCAGCTTCTCTGATATTAAAAAATGTAATTTGGGCTAACAGCATCCATCAAAGGGGTGGTAGGCATAAAAGAATGTACTAACACAATCCTCTGATTCCCTCAATATCAAGATTTTGTGACTTCAGATTAACCTCACTTCTTTCCCCAAAACTTAGTTTCTTCAGGCTGCTTTAAAATCATGATTTCTTTTACCCACTGATCTCAGAAGCATATGAGAAAGAATCATAGTCGACTTACAACTAAATTATTGCTTACATCTATTGTGGAGGCTCTGAGTGAGCTTGACACTTTGCTCTCAGTCTCCAACGGAGGCTCAGCACTGCTATCTCTGGAGACAACTCTGCTGACCATTCATTATTGCTCGTGAATACTGAGGATTAACTTGTATGTACAGTAACAGCTTATACATCAGTGAAGGCAATTTAAAACACAAGACAGTTGAAAACAGCTTACTTTTCCTGAATCAAGAAATCCCGCTGAAATGGGACATAATTGTGTGCGGATTACTTTGACATTGGGGTGCCGCTAATGCTCTTCAGAAATACACTTTGCTCTATATCCTTTCCAAATTACTCATCATTTTAAAAAATAACATAATTTGACTTTCAAGTGCAAAAATAGAATATGAGTCACAAGCCTCTGTGCTAAAAAATAACCGATTTGTATGTATGATTTTAGTAAGACAAACTGTAAAAATAGGTGACTGTACAGTATGGACACCATTTTCATGGCCTAGAAAAGAAAGAGGTATTTACATGTAGTAACTCTTTGATCATACTTTTTAAGAAATATAAGGATGTTGGTTTCACTTGTACAACAGAAAAGGGTAGTCTTGATTGGAGTGGATTAAGGTAGTGAAAATGTGGTGCAGTGACGCAGAATCAAGACCGAAGAGAAAAGAACAGAATCTCCACGTATGAGAACTCCACAGAGCCAAGGGCCTTCAGTTATTTTTACCGGTTAGTTATAAACGATAGTGGGGAAGAACTGATAATCCTGTTCTTCTCTAATGAGGACAGAGTCATCAGTGATCTTCACATGGTGTGATTCAGTTCATGGATTTAAGAAATTAAAGTTGTTACTCCTCAACCGAAAGTCCCAATGAACTTATGTATAGATAAATATATGTGTACAGATATACACACGCAGATGAATACATGCACGACTGTCCTCAGGAAGAGAGATTAGTGTGCATTCTGACTTCTCTCCTGGTACGGGAAGGAAAACAAAGGCAGCTTCCCAAAGGAAAGTTCCTATAGATTAGCAAGACTTCTTTTTTCTAAATTAAATAAAAGCAAGAGGTATGCTACACTGGAACAACTCAAGAATTGGGTAAGTTTCCCTAGTTAAAAAACCAAACAAACTTTAATCAAACATACTCAATTCAAGTCAAACCTATCTGCACCATCCCAATATCCTTCCAAAATATCCACCAGGGTTGATACAACATTCTTATTTGCTTTACCGGTAAACTAAATTCTTAGAGGCAAGTAATTATATCAATGATTCCTTTGAAATAATCCTTTCCTCTTACTGTAACAAGTTCTTAGAACTAAAGTTTTCAGTTATTAACTTTTTTTTTTTTTTTTTTTGCTATAACCAAGCCAATGTGACTCTGAAGTCAAAATATAGGCTTACAGATCTAAAGAGATCTGTGTTAATTTATTCACAGTCCTAAAGCTATTTGGAACTTCTGCTCATGAAAGTAAAAAAAGGGCCTGGTTAACACCCTTATCTGAGTAAACGTAACAGGATGATTTGTAGTGAAAACATATGCAAGGAATCTTGCTACTACCAATCTGATGCTGGTTTTTTTAGGTTACTCTGTTATTGTTAATGGATCAAGCTTACACTATTCTTGAGTACAGTCTGAAAACATTCAGAAGCCTAAATAGGAAGAAAAAAGAGAGACTAGAACAATGATGAGGTGAAAAAAAAAACAAACAAAATGTATCCAAACATAACCATAAATTTCTCCCTTGGGGCTTCCCTCGTGGTGCAGTGGTTGAGAGTCCGCCTGCCGATGCAGGGGACACGGGTTCGTGCCCCGGTCTGGGAGGGTCCCACATGCCGCAGAGCGGCTGGGCCCGTGAGCCATGGCCGTTGAGCCTGCGCGTCGGGAGCCTGTGCTCCGCAGTGGGAGGGGCCACAACGGTGAGAGGCTCACATACCGCAAAAAAAAAAAAAAAAAAAAAAAAAATCTCCCTTAACGTCCTTTGTTGAATATGCTATTTGCATGAGGAAGCTGTAATAATGGAGTCTTATTATATGCAGGTTTACTCACATATCAATACTCTGAGTAAATATTAGTAAAGCTTTAAAATCCCAAATGCTCCAAATCAATTTCACTACACTGGATATAGGGAGTAAAAATACACTATGATTGTTATAAAAATAATCCCCTGTACACATAATGATCCTAATTTAATTCTTCCCTTTAAAATACCATCTTCAAAATTCAAAAAAAAATACATATATGCCATTTGAATGACCAATGAAGAGGCATTGTAATGCACACTTATACCTGTTTATATCAATAGTTAATAATCACCTGAAATACCACTAGCTAAAAGAACAGAAGACGTTGTGAACCTGAGGTGATGTTGGGGGAAATTCAAAGTTCATACTGGCAGGCCTGCAAAGGCTAAGTGGACCAAAGCCACAGCCCTATATCAAAGATCCCCATTTTTCAAGAGGAAAATGTGAACACAGTCACGTTTTAACATCAAGAATGGAAATAAGAATTAACCAGTCAATACCAGATGCACAGATCACCTGAAGAAGAGAGTTAAGTACCTGCTTCTGAATGGAAGATGTAATTGACCCTTTTACAAAAAGGGAACATCTAAGTTTTGTCTGTTAAGAGCAACGGGCTCAATTTTTTGACTTAAAAATGTAATATATATCACTGTGCTAAAATGACTTTCCTGAAGCATCTTCAGTCCACTGACTTACATAGGAGTTGCTACACACTGGAGTAGATTCAAGTTTGTTCAGGATTTGTGAGGGTACATGATTTATACTCAGCTACTGTCTGTATCAGACACAGGGTCATTAACTTTTTTTGTGGCAAATTTGCTGCACAGTCCACCCAGACATGATCATTACTCCTGACAAACTGGCCTAATTTCAGATATATTGTCTTTTATTATGCAATTATGTCTACAAGTATTCAGATCCAACCCCCAGGATGGATGGAGTTTACCCAAATCCTCAATTTCCTTCTTCCTCCCCCGGGAAAAATCAAATTTGTATTTCTGTGGGTTTGACAACTGAGTCTCTTTCAAGTCAGTTAATATGGTAACTTTGTCTTTCTTTAGAAGAGACCAAAGGTCACTAACTTTGCACGAAAGCATTTCTTCCTCCTGCACCTGGCTTTACTCAAGTAATGTTTTCTTTTCTTTTTCCTCCTCACCACAGTGCTTGGGACGAGAGAATGTAAACATCGACAGAACAGCAGCCCTATGACCACATGAGTACTTTTCCATCAGGTAGATTCCATCAGCCAGCCGAGTGTGTCATCTCCTTTGCTTGCTGGAAGTCACTGAGATTTCCGTGGTAATTTAGTGTCCCCTTTACTTTGGCCTCCATCTGAGAAAAGAGATGTTTAATTGGTATGGGTCGGTATGTAATAAAAAATAAAAACAAAGCAAAAAGAACAATTAACTTTTAATTTTCACGTGGATGATGACATTGCTAAAAAGATAACCTTTAGTACCTTACATGTTATATAGCAGTATAGAGGTTGAGAACATAAAGGAGATAAAAACTCAACAAGAATGATCCTCTTATCTCAAATGACTGGTTTAATTGGTTTTCAGTGTCCTACAAATACTATTTCAACAAGTATTTATTATCTCCCTCACTGTCAATTGTGTCAAATGCTGTGAGGATTATAAAGAAACATAAGAGACATAATCCCCCTCCTTCAAGGGACCTAACACATTTTTTGATTCCTTTAGAAGACAAGGTCAATTTCATTTTCTTGCAAGTGAGATTAAATTTCCTGCCATGACACAGCATTTAATAACTCTCAATTATTTATGTAAATGATTGGACCACACTGGTAGTGAAAACTCCAGCTGAGTCTTTGTTTTAGTCCTAACCTGGCAAAAGTTGTAAAAGGTAGGAAAGTTTGCTACTGGGAACAATGGTTTCTTAGTTTTACATATGGCTATGTAACTTTTACTGGGAAAATGCTGATCACTCAAGTTAAACTGGACATGAGTAGGGCCCAGTGACCTCTAGAGACAACAGAATATACAGAAAATCTCTAATAGATCATTCATCGCCTTAGCAAGGAAAATTAAGGCCCCACCAGGCCTGAGAGAAAAAGAGGGAGGCACAAAGGGCAGAAATACACAGGTGTAAAGGAACAAATTATTGCATTCAGTAACAATCCTAAGGCTGGAGGAGACCCCAAAAGTCACAATGCTAAGTCCACTCGTGTGAAACCTAAGTTACTCGGGTGAAACATAAGCAAAACAAAAAAACTGCCTCCACTGAAGAAAAGATGTATTAATGAAACAAGACAATTATTTCAAAAGCTGTATAAACAGAATACTATTAAAATGAACTTGGTGACAACATCTAAGGAACTGACTTTTCCATTTATAATGTGGTATTATACCCCTGCATTTGTAGACAGAAATGATTTGACTTGAGGCATAATTAAATTCATAAAATGGCAGAGTGGGATTTTGCTCAAAGAAGCTTTGGTTAATTACCAAAATAAAATACTCATATTAACTGGACTGTGAAATTCTTTAGACCAGGGTTTGGCAACTATGGCCTGTGGGCCAAATATGGTCTGCCACCTCTTTTTATGAATAAAGTTTTATTGGAACCCAGCCACACTCATGCTACATATTGTCTATGACTGTTTTCCTACTGCAATGGCAGCGTGGAGTAGTTGTGATAGACTATGTGGACTACAAAGCCTAAATTATTTACTATTTGCAGCTTTATAGAAAACGTTTACTGACCCCAGTCTTTAGATAAGGTCAGAAAATTAACATTAACTGAGCTCTTACTATGCACCAGGTACCATGCTAGAAGCTTTAATTTTTTTTTTTTTTTTTTTGCGGTACGCGGGCCTCTCACTGTTGTGGCCTCTCCCGTCGCGGAGCACAGGCTCCAGACGCGCAGGCTCAGCGGCCATGGCTCACGGGCCCAGCCACTCCGCGGCATGTGGGATCTTCCCGGACCGGGGCACGAACCCGTGTCCCCTGCATCGGCAGGCGGACTCTCAACCCCTGCGCCACCAGGGAAGCCCTAAATAAATATTTTTGTTAAATTCTCATAAGAAGCCTATTAAAAACATCTTGTTGTCCTCAGTTTACAAGCAAGGGAAGTGAAGGTCAAACAAGATAGACTTGCTCAAAGCGGCAGTCCTAGAATTCAAAAATCCCAGCCTGATTCTCAAATTTAGTGTCTCATACTTTAAAATGTTTTTACAATGAAAAATTATAAACTTTTAAATTTCAATTACTTGGAAAATACCGACAGTCTTATTTCCTTTCTCCCTCTGGAACAGTGGTGCTGGCCAGAAAACAAGATAATGTACCTACACTTGGAATATTGGGGTCATGTTGAACCATAAGAATCCCAGGTGTCTAATTCCTTGCAGGTTTCTACCGGTCTGCCCTCAAACATACAGCTCTAAGCTGGACTCATCCTACCAAGCTGTCATCAATACCCAGGGTGGAACTGCCTTAGTCACAGGGCAATTTTCCTTAAGCACTTAAACCTAATCAAGAAGCCCAGGAAGATCAGGACTGTTGACACTTGTGCCTACTTTGTGGTCCCCCATTTGCACAACTGTGGTTTTGTATTCATTCTCTCAAGGGAGAGTCTGGGGCAGCTTACCACTTAGGTGTTTTAGAGGATTAATTACAACCTATTGCCTCAAGATTGTTCTAAAGCTCCCATTTCCACATTGTGGTCAACTGTAAACTTGTTCAACAATAATTTTAAATGCAGTGGCCAAAAAGAATAGTGAGGCCCCAGTCAACTTCCAAAGTTAAGAGAGCAGCCGAGCGGCTCACAGATCCTGAAAATGGCCTTCAGAACAGTATCAGCGTTCTATGGGGGTCAACTGCTGGTGAGGGCAAGAATCTGGAGGCCAGTGTTGTGTCCAGTGTCCACTACCCAATTTCAGATTTCAGAGCGATCTAGTTGGGCTGCAAATATATAACGTGTACAGTTTAAAATCACGTTAATTTAATCACGGCTAAGAGGCAGAGAAGTTTAATAGTTAAGAATACAGGCCACGGAGTCAGACTTCCTGGGTTTGTATCTCAGATTAAACACTTACTACCCTATCATCCTGGGCAAGTTGCTTACCTCTGATTCAGTTTCCTGATCTGTAAAATGGGGATTGTTATCTCATTCACAGGTTTGTTGTAAGGATTAAATTAGCTAATACATGTAAGTAGTCACAAGACTGTCCACTTAGTAAGCTTTCAATAAAGGTCAACTATGATTAATTACCGGACAGGACTTTTGTACACTGTCCTATGAATTCTATCCTTTGTCATCATTTCCATATAACAAACACCTTCGAAAAGGCTCTCTGCACATGTAATAAAAGATCTCCTCTACCTATTTCCTTTCTGTAAGGTGTTTGTTGCCAATAAGGATTCAGTCACATGAAAATTAGTTTTTCCAATCTTTGTCATTCCCTCACATGGTTTTCAGAAAAGACTTAAAATATATATTTGTAAATTTGTATAAATAATAAAGAGAGGAAGAAACAGGTGGCTTTCTTACCATTAAATGTTTGCTGTAAATGTGTAGGCAGAGGTGAGTGGGAAAGTGTTGCTGCATGCTGAGCTCCTGGCTGTAAACCCTTTAGTAAATCTGAGAGGAAAACAGACTTGTCAGTAATCTTCTTAAAACTAAGATTTGAGCCCTCTTAGATAAAAAATGAAAATAGTTTATCTAATGCAAGCACAGACCTTGACTTCTTAAACTAGAGCACATACATTAAAAAATATTTACATGTATAAATATAAATGTGTATGCAAATAACCCAGCAAATCTGACTCCCTCTTATAAATTTCATTAAGATAGAAATGTGGAATAGATAGTTCACTTACAAACTATAAAAAAATTTCAGAGTCCAGTAATTTGACTTATTTTATATATATAGATGAAATAAACTGCATTTCTTTTTAAAAAATTCTATAATTTTCACTAACTCCAACTGGACTACTCTCAATTAGTATAAATTTGTGAAGTTTCCTGTTCTATCAAACTAGGTAGCCAAGTAAATAAAAGAGCCGCACTTACTCTGAGTTAGGCTATGGTGGAAAGCGGCTGAGGTAGATCCCGAGGTGGCTGTCACTCCAGCTGTGTCCGTTCCAAAGCCAAGTAGCTCCAAGGGAAACTGGAAGGGCATGGTCACTGGAACAAGGCCACCCAGCATCCCAAAAGGAGTCACATTTTGATTTGTTACAGACAAAGGTGATGTCATGAGAGTCAGAGGTGAGGCATTAGCCAATAATGATGCTCCTGCTGTGGACTGCAGAAACCAGGGGTCAAAATACATAAGAAATCAAGTCTTTAACCTGAATTGATTTATTGTACTTAATATCCTCATGGACACGAGACTATGTCTTACATCTGCTCTAACGGAAACTTTCGGAGACAGAACTGAAGACTGAAGCATAAATGACATTTCAAAGAGTGACCAATACTGGCTTTGGAAATACTTCTACTCAGCTCTTCATCACCAGTTTAGATTTCTTAACTGTTACTGCAATGCCTATATTAACGCCCATTCACTCTCTTAATCAACTCATTTCTAACCTTAGATTTCCATGTTTGCTCTTAGCCCCTAGATCTGACACTGGTACTTTATTCCATAAAATTTCAATTTGGTCTCTGAAAATGCTCTGTAATTTTACTGTTTGCCTTACAGTCTTTTCCGACACAATACCTGCAGCTGTTGTTCTAGACTATTACTCTCTCAGATCCCCCAACTTGATACCCTGTACTTTCATCATAACAGCCATCCTGTGTCCTCCTCATCATTAGCCTTACCTGCCTCTTCGTCAGAAGCTGAACACCTGACCTATGCCACGAATCCCACCCATGCAGAACTTTCTGTGACAAATGTCAAGCACTGCACCTTTTCCGTATTTCCTCTGCCTTGGCAAATATAGAGTCCTCTTACATGGTTTTACAACCACGCTGTTATTCCTGGCTCTTCCCCAACCCCTAGCAAAAACCTGACTTATGGATCTTCCTTTTATTATCAAACTTGCTGAATGACAGCCTCCTTTTTCCACATTATCTAGCCTCTCGTTAACCCCTGAAAGAGGTTTCCAATTCCACTACTTTTTTGTACTTAGACTCCTAAGGCAAAAGGTAAATTAGAGAGTGTTTTGACACTCCCGGACCTGGGCTGTGACGCCATGTTTGTGTTTAGAAATACGCTAGCACTCATGAGCTCTCATGGACAAATTACTTAAATATACTCTAGTAAGCTAATTTAATTCTTTGAACACTTTTCTATAAAGCAATTAAATATTTTTTTCCCATTTTGACTTTTTTTATGTGTACTTATCAACAAAGATTATAATCAAAATTTCGCAGTATCAGACATTATCTACTATAGTTCTGCAATTTTGTAGCCTTATTTTATCAACTCAAAATTTCTGCGGTACAAAACTTTACAGTTCTAAATTTGGTCAAGAAAACTGAATTCTCTGAATATTTGTTAATCAATAATAAGCATGAGCTATGGTCAGTTTTACTTTGTATGTTGATTATTTCTACCAGTAAGTATTATTAATTAAGGGCTAATCATTTTATTTCTTAGTTAATGTATGAGAACAAGGTAGGTGATTTTCCCATGCAAAAATGCCACGTTACATCATATGTTTATACACGTAATGGTCCACAGCACTGCTGAACAAAAAAAATGAAGAACATCCTCCAAAAGCTTTCTATTCTGGTTTTTCCACGAGTTCTCCAATAGCCTTCCCTTATCTCCTTTATTTATCTCTCAGATTTATACCTATAGTTCTGACCTCTCATCTCAGTTTCAATCCTGTTTAGCTAACAGTTTAGTGAAGAATTCCACTTGGATATCTAACACTCGCCAACTTGGCATGTCCAGAACTGAACTCATCATCTGCTACAATCACTTCCTTCTCGTATATGTTAAACGCTAGGATCAGTAGTTTCATTCTTTGCCACCACTCTGGCTTGAAACCTTAGTTTTTTTTTTTTTTTGAAACCTTAGTTTTTAAGCATCATGAAATGAAGAACAAGATGAGCTCGCAGTCAACATATCTTTTTTTTTTTTTTTTTAATCGCAACTTCCTCCCACACTTAAGTACAAATCTTTATCACTTTACGCTTGGACTTGACTATTTTTCTTACTTGCCAGTCTTTCCCCTCTACTGTGCCCACCATGATACACAAAATGGGTGATTTAGGAAAGAATTACTAAGTTAGAAACAACAATGCTTCTGAAGCAAAAAAAGGATCCAGCATCAATTTGAGAATTAACAAGGGTTCTTTCTTTTTAATCGTAATTCTATTTTAGTCTCAGGATAATATGGGGAACACACTCCAAGGCCATGTGCCCCAAGTGGAGCCCCCCTAGTGAGGAACATGAAACACTGCTAATAAGGAGAACTCTTCTATGCTTTTCTGGAGGAGGCTAATGGAAGCATTAAACTGACAGAAAATGCAAATTAGGGCAACTTTCACAATTAAGTAACGTGTTAGCAATAAAAAATGGCACCACGCCGTAACTATCTAACATTCCGTACTTTTAAAAACCTTCCAGAACCACTTTTGTTTATAAAGCTAAAGTGAAACACCAGATTACCTAAGTATCTAAGTTTCTCTCATAGAAGGTAGAGACCTTCCAGAAGTGGGATATCCCACTGTTGATACCATTTGGAAGCACACAGGAGAAGCTGTCAACATGCAGTAGGCAATTAGTTCGGGATAATGCCCCATAATCAAAAATAGTTTCCATGGCCTCCACATTTCATTCCTAGGGGAAAATATGAATGGGCACCTTGCTCTTCCTGCGGTGGGTATTACATTTTTCTTTTGACGACGTGTTTCATTTTGGTGAGTACATCTGCCCCCCACTCTCTACAACACCCAGAGTGATCTTTTGAAATATAAATCAGACCATACCACTCCCCTCCAACAGCTTCCCACTGAACAGAAGTAAAAGCCCAAGCCCTTATTGTAGCCCACAAGGTCCTCCATCACATGGTTTGGAGTTGATCTGTGATCTCCTCACCTCCCCATCCTTCCCTGCTGTCTAGCCATGCAGGCCTGCAGGTCGTCAGGCTCTCTCCTATCTCAGCGTCTTCACATCTACCATCCCCCTCTTGCCTGGGCTGTTCGCTCTTCTCTCCAAACGGCTGGCTCCTGCTCATTCAATTCTCAGCTCTAATGTTGCCTCGTCAAAGAGGCCTTCTCCATCTCCCTGATCCATGTTAGTAGCAATCACACTTTAGCATATTACTGTTTTATTTTACTTTTATAGCGCTTAAAGTATTTTTAAATACTTGTGTTTTGCTTATCTTCCTACCTAGAATATACGCCCCCATGAGAGGAGGGATCCTGATTCACCCCATTTCCCCAGCACCTAGAAGAGTGCCTGGCACACATTAAACATTTAGTAAACATTTGCTTAGTGAATTATTTTGGGAATTATAAAGTGGCAAAGACAGGATTCACAGAAAATCAATAAGCTGAAGGGCAAGAAAGAACAGGAAAGCCTTGAGTGGCAAGTTAATAAAAAGCAGGTAGATAATAATGTGAACCCAGAAAAACTTTAACTTTTGTTAACCTTAGGACCTGTCATTTTCACATCTGCAAACAGCTAAAGATGTCTTTCAGAAAGGAGTGGAATAGTTTATAGGCATAGATAGGAAACCTGTTTTTAGTGTTGGCCAGCTAGAAGGATAGGATCTAGAGGCCACAAGGTAGCTGATAAGACTTCAGTGAGATGCTATGTTAAAAAAAAGATCCTTAGGTTGGCCAAAAGTTAGAAATAACCTTATTCAATTACTGATCTTTTCCTCAGTCAAACCAATAAGAAAGACAAAAAGGATCCGATGTGAAGGCAGGAACACTAAGGTCTCCAAATCAGAAAGCCATTCGGAGAGGAAGAAAACCAGGGAGGAAGTAGTTATATTTTAGAAACACAAATTTTGCCACATAGTTTCCTTGCCAACAAACCAATTGGTAAACAACAAACCAAGTTGTTCTTCAGGGATAAATGATCAAATATAGGAAGGTTTCCAGGAAAAAAAAAGAACTGATAGATTCTAGAGATGACAAAAGACAGAGGGAGATTTAACTTTAAATTCAAAGAAAACAAAGCAAGTGGAAAAAAAGCAATTTTTAACTACAGGAAAAAAGTCCAAAATTTATAATTGAAACCACAGTTAATGACACTTAGCTCAACAGAGACAATATTTTACATAGTCACAGATTTAACCAAAAGTTGTAATTTTAGTCTTTGAAGAAAATGGGAAGGTAAAAGTGAGCTAAAAGCCTTATTTATCACAATGAGAAGCTGAAAGATAATACTAAAATAAATAGTCTTCCATTCATTCTTATTTTTTGAAAACAATTTTTAAAAACACAAGAGAAAAAGCTAAGAGAGTTAACAGTAGTTGACACTAGGAAGGAGGATCTGGGGCACGGAACTGCCATTTCGGTTATAATCCTCTCACATACTCCTGTGATCAAATTAAAGATTGATTTCAAAAACACTCAACATTTTAATAAAGATAATAAAACAAGAATGTGGACTAACTCCTAGACCTTAGTTATAACTTAAATTTTAACATACAATCCCTAATCGGTTTTTTTAAATTTCTGATAAAAGCAAAATCATATAGATAAAACATCTATTTATCCTAGATTTCAGTTAATGAAGTATCAGTTAATTGAATTTTGTTCTATATTAGAATTCTAGAATTCATTCATTCCTAAGCCTACTTTAGTAAAGGCAGAGTGATGATTTGGGTTTTAAGTGTATATTGAATACCAACACTTAGCTTGTACTGAGTAGCAGAGACCCTCTACAGATACCAAGGGAAACGTATTTCATTAGATGTTCCTATTCCACATAAATAAGAGGCAGTACAAAGTTAGAGCACTTTCTTAGACAACAGAATTTCAGAAATCAATAAAAGTCATATTTTCAAAGAATAACTGAGAAGCTAAGAGATAACATCATAAAATGTTATATTTTTTTAAAGCTTCTTATGAAACAGAATATTACGTAAAATCCACTTTCTTGAAGAGTCTAAAAAAGTTATCAGGAAAGTATCAACACTGGTGGGATGATGGGTGGCTTTTCTTTTCTTTTTTTCTGAATTTTACCTACTGCGAACATGGATTATGTTTCAGGGGAAGGGAAAAAAAGTTAAAGAAACCAAATCAGTAAAGTGAAGACAAATCTGAGAAAGCCTCAGAATACAAAGAAGTGGCAGATAGATGGAAACAATAACAGAGAAGATGATATGAAAGGCAGAGAGATGGAATATATGAGTGCTAGAGAGTTCTCAAAAAACCTAGGCCAATGGATCAGAAAACATAATAGAACAAAATATTCTTGAGCTGAAAAAATGGGCAGGTCTGAGATTGAAAGATGTTACCATTTTTCTAGGTACACAATTAATGAAAACTAGATAAACCTAGCCATTACCTGGGAACACTTGATTTTCAAGAAACAAGAGAAAATGTGATTAGCATTTAGGCAGAGAAAACACATTACTTATAAGGGAACAAAAAGTCAGAATTGCCTCATACTCTTTTATAACCTTAATTAGTAAGTAAGGGTCAGTGGAGCAGTATTTACAAAACTTGGAGTTAGTGACCCAAGAGTCTTTATCAACTCAAGTGTGGCAGCACAGAAATTATCAGGTATGCAAGAGCTAAAGTAAAACAGCTTTCACATTAGCCTTCTTGAAAAGATTCCTTGAATTAGGTACTCCTGCTAAATGAGAGATAAATTTAAATTAAAAACTCACAAATGGGAAAAGTGTGGTATAAATGGATTACTGACACTAACTTGACAGAGAATTATATATGAATAACTAAAATTTGTGCAAAATAAAAATTTTATTCGAAAAGATAAATGGTTAGAGGAAAAAATAATATGAATGTCTAAATTTTATTAAATAAAAGATTATGGGGCTTCCCTGGTGGCGCAGGGGTTGAGAGTCCGCCTGCCGATGCAGGGGACACAGGTTCATGCCCTGGTCCGGGAAGACCCCACATGCCACGGTGCACCTGGGCCCGTGAGCCATGGCCACTGAGCCTGCGCGTCTGGAGCCTGTGCTCCGCAACGGGAGAGGCCACACTGTGAGAGGCCCGTGTACCACAAAAAAAAAAAAAAAAAAATTATGAAAGTTGGAAGGAGAAAGGGGACTAGGATGGGGAAAAGAAGAGACATGTGAAGGTATGTTAAAATCATAAGTGACTATTTTGTTCTGGACTTTGATAAGGTACAGTTTTAAATATGCATTTTAGTTGTGTTTTTAAAAAATTTTGAAAGTAAGCATGTAATAAAAAAAAATCCACATCCCAACAAAAATTTCATTCCCAGGTGTCTCCATCACTGTGATGTCAACATCCATAAGTTATAAGTCATCATAAACAACTGATGATATTATAATAAAGTCATTAAATTGACTCACAAGAGAAATTACACCATCTTACACTTTATCATGTGAACGTATCTAACATACATACCTGCACACTGGCTGTTACCACTGACGACCCTGAGGCAGAGGATGGTCTATGTGGAGTAGACAACGGTTTAGTAGCACCCTGTGTTCCACTTCCTGTTCCCCCAGATAGACTAGTCCTATTAGCTCCGCTTGAGTTAAGGTTGCTACCTCTGCTGGCCGGTACATTCATTGCAATTCCACTCAAGCTATTCTTGCCGACAGTTCCAGTGGATGATGAGTTTGTTAGCTTTGGAGGGGCCTGAAGATTTTTTGTAGATGCAAGGCCTGAAGTGCGATTAGAGGGCAATAAATTCAAGGTGGGAGACTGTCTGCTGATGTTTATTCCACTGGGCTGTTTATGGACTGGGTTGTTACTGCTCGAGTGGCTACTCTGGGCCACTAGTGCATTTGGACTGGAAGAACTTGGGGATACAGTAGGTTTGGGAGTTGGGTTGGATTTAGAAATAAGTTTAGTTGATACTGAAGGCTTAGCTGACTGAGAGGGCTTGGGTGAGGCAGAAGGCTTAGGTGAGGGCAAGGGTTTAGGAGACGTGGCAGGTTTCGGAGATGCGGCAAGTTTTGGGGATGCAGCCATTGAGAAGGGAGATTTGAAACCCTGCGTGGAGATTTGTGACACCATTGCCTTGGCTAAATAGTTACTGGAGGTAGTGGTGCTAGGTACTGTCCTAGAAACCAGGGAGTGGGACCCTTGAGAACCATTTCCAGGTGGGGGAGTAGATAAGGGAAGGCGGTACATAAGTGGCTTATCTGAAGACTTAATAAGTGGGGATGAACAGGAAAGTTGGGGATTATTACTTAATTTCACCACTGGATTGGTCTGTGATTTACTAATAGTTGCTTGTAATGGAGACACATAGTTCTGTTGGACAGCTGAATGCTGGTGCACCTTTGTTACTTGTGTTAACGAAGAAGCATCTTGGGCCTCTGATGTTCCCAGAGCGTGAGAGGAGGCAGCAACTTGGGCTTGGGAAGAAGAGGAGACATGGGTCTGTGAAGAGGAAGAAGCATGAATCTGGCTTGACCTCTGTAGTCCTTGTTGAAGTAGCCTGGCTGGCAAAGGTTCTAAGGAAACTTTAGGGTTCTGAATTGAAGAACCAGCAATAAGGCCTGAAGAGATGCCAGTATGAGCTAAATCCTGGGGTTTCTTTGGTCCTGGCCCTGTGTGGCCAGCAATGAGACTTGATGAATGTGCGGTCTGAGTGGAATCTAGTTTTTTGGGAGTAGCCAGTGGCAGTTTACTCATGATACTTGCTAATTTTTCCTCTCTCAGTCCTGGACGAGGTTTTGCAGTTGGCATACTTATCCTTGAGCCAGATGGAGGGCCCTTGTTCCCGTTGTTGATAACAGCTAAAGCTTCAGAAACAAGATCCAGTGCAGGTGGATGAAAAGAAAGTTCTTCATCTAGTGAGTCATCAAGGCAGATCGTCTCCTGGGCCGGTGTAGAGCTAGAACTGGTGGAGGCCACAGCAGATGTGCTAGAGCTCGTTGAAGGGCCACCAACTGAAGCCACCAAGGATGCAGGAGTTTTCTGGTCCTTTTTTGGACTACACTCCTAGCATAAACAGCATTATGTTGGAAAAACAAAAACGATTAATCAAAAATTACAAAGTATTAGATTTTAAAGGACAAAGGAATTCTCATAATTAAAATTCTACTAGAAATCTTATTTAGAGACTGTAAAAACCAAAATAATTTTCCAGAGGGTAGAGCTCCTAACTGAACTGTCCTCAAAAGCCAAAGTAACTGATGTACTGCACACAGCTGCCACGTCTTAGTAAGCCATTCTAAGAAGGCTTAAGACCAAGCCAAAGGAACATTCATATACTAGGTCTATTACTAATGAAACCTCCTCTCCCCTCACCCACCTCTATCAGATCTTCAGATACTATTCTGAATCCATTTGTTCAGAGACTCTTCTCTTTTTATCCTCCTTATACCTAGGAGAACTTCTGCCTTTATCTTTTTTATTTGTATTTTTAAAATTATTTGGCCGCACCGTGCAGCATGCAGGATCTTAGTTCCTCGACCAGGGATTGATCCCGAGCCCCCTGCAGTGGAAGTGCAGAGTCTTAACCGCTGGACCGCCAGGGAAATAGAATCTTAAGGTAGAATCTTAAGATTCTACCCAGGGACTTCCCTGGTGGCACAGTGGTTAGGAATCCGCTTGCCAATGCAGGGGACATGCGTTTGAGCTCTGGTCTGGAAGGATCCCACATGCCAGGGAGCAACTAAGTCCGTGAGCCACAACTCCTGAGCCTGCGCTCTAGAGCCCACGAGCCACAACTACTGAGCCCATGTGCCACGACTACTGAAGCCCGCAAGCCTACAGCCCGTGCTCTGCAACAAGAGAAGCCACTGCAATGAGAAGCCTGTGCACCGCCACGCAGAGTAGCCCCCGCTCGCCGCAACTAGAGAAATCCCGCGCACAGCAAAAAAGACCCAACGCAGCCAAAAATTTAAAAAATAAATAATAAAAATAAATTAATTATATATAAAAATGATTCTACCCATCTCGTATAGTATGGTTTGCTACGATACTGGCCCTCACTCTCTGCTTCCTTGCATTTCGGCCTCTTTGTATGCCTGTCCTACAGCTACCCATAGGCAGCGCATAGAGAAACTGGTACATCAAACTGGCAGAAGATTCAATTCAAGCACACTTAAATTACCTTTTCTATTCATTTTGGTAGAAGTCATTTGTAATTTATTCCACACATATTCACTATGAGCAAGGCACTATGCTAAGAAAGCAAGAGCATTAGGAATTAAAACTTGGAATACCTAAAGAGAGAATATTTTCTGTTTTATCAAAAAAAATTAACTTAAAATTCAAGGAAGAGATACGAGAATTAGGGCACAGTTTAAAATATTCAAAGAGCAAAAGAATTTAAAAAATATCTCTCTCGGGCTTCCCTGGTGGCACAGTGGTTGAGAGTCCACCTGCCGACGCAGGGGACGCGGGTTCGGGCCCCGGTCCGGGAGGATCCCGCATGCCGCGGAGCGGCTGGGCCCGTGAGCCATGGCCGCTGAGCCTGCGTGTCCGGAGCCTGTGCTCCGCAACAGGAGAGGCCACAACAGTGAGAGGCCCGCATACCGCTAAAAAAAAAAAAAAAAGTATCCTTCTCTTAAGAAAAATATAAAGTACATGATTCATTTTATATTTAAGATTAAGAAGAAATAAAACTACATAAAAATCTTTTCAAAGTTTCTTCAATTAGTTTCCTAAAAACAGACAAATCCAAATAAACCCAAACCCTTATATTATACATTAATTTACGCCATGACAGCACTTCCTCTAACTACAGTAGGGAAAGCATGGAGAGAAAGGGTCTTTACCACCTACTTTCTAAGGCATTAGAGTAAATAAGAATAATAAATTCTTATTTCTGTTAAGAATGCCACTACACTCTTTCTTAGCAATTTCTCTAAACTTCTATTCTAAAAAGCCGTGATTGAAAACCTCAATACCTTTTAAAAGTCTGTAGCGTAACTACATTAAGATCAAAATTGTCTGCTAAGATGAACAGCTAATGCAGATGAGACATGACTGCACTGACATGCCAACCAATCACATGATTAGTGAAAGCTGCATTACTATAAAAAGTACAGAAACTGAGAGTGGAGGAGTGTATCAAAATAATACTGGGAGTGTTACCAGTATAAAATTGCCATTTTAAGTAACTTTCTTTTAATTTTTCTTTAATATTTTTTTCTTTACAAAAATAACAGTAAATCCAGCCAAGAGAGTACTGTGTAGATTTATATTGGTAAATTGTTCAGGATATATATTTGAGCCGAAAAAGCAGGTTATTCCATTTATATAAAATCTTAATTCAATCTGGATAAATGAATGACTGGATGGGCAGATGGATAGATGGTTAGATGGATGGATGAATGGGTGGAAGGAAAGAAGGAAGGGAGGCAGGGACAGACAGCCAGAAGAAGGGAGGGCAGATGTGTACCAGAAAGTTAGGAGCTTTTTATTCTGTGTGAGCAGAAATTTCTGGATACTTTTACTTTCCTCCTTCTTATTTTTCTGTATTGTTTGCATTTTCTCCTGCAAGCATTTCCTTATATTACCTTTATAACTGAAATAGGTATTTAAAGGTCAGCAGGGCAGGAAAAAACCATATCTGCAATACAGTTTTTCCATTTGGGGAAAAGGAAAGGGTAATTTAATCACAAAGAAAGGAACAAAACATAATTCCCCTGTACCATCCCAGCACACCCATTATTAGAATTCTGGTAAATTAACCATATGTTTAAATAGATGTATCAAAATTTAACCAACCCTTTATGGTGGGTATTAGGAGTTTAAAAATAAAGTCAAATGTCAAAACAAAGCATGAAGTCAATAGATTTAATGAAATACTGGCTCCATATTATTTGGATTAGAAGACAAAGCAGGTTAACTAAGAAAAAGACTATTTAATCTGTGTTCAAAGAGCCTCTAATACAATAAATTAAGAAGTAGCAAATGTTGACCTTCTGGCCCTAATCTCACAAGCAAAGAAACTCTATTCAAAGAGATGAAGGCTATGGGAAAAGTCTAAAGCCTACAAGTTGTGGGCTTTCATTATAATTTTAATTTCAAATGATTATAGTTTTCACTTCTAGAGGTTATGCTTGGTTCAACTCTGCTTTGTCTACTTTGATCGGATATCTTTTGTCCCCCCTTCTACTTTTTTAAATATTAAAAAACTTAAGTTACTTTATGTTCTAAATCTAATAAATCCATCACTTGCCCTTCTTAGGGATCTAATTCTGTTGGCTGTTTCCGCTGACTCACTCACAGTAACTTATTTCCTCACGTATTCTGTATTTTCAGATTGTAAACTCATGTTTGACACAGTATATATGTGATAAGCCTTTGAGGCCTGGGAGGAAGGTACATTATTAAAGAGTGAATGTGATTTGCCAGTGCCCTGGGTTAATACTAATCTAACAACTTTAAGTTATTTTCATAGCTTGAGGTTTTCCCAGTTCATGCAGGTTGTGTAAATTAAACTCCTAATCCAGAGAAAAATTTCAGGGAGGATTTCTTCTCCTAATCCAGAACCCAGGCCAAGATACACAAATTTCTTAGTCTTTCCGCTGGTGAATGGATTTCTTTTCCAGTTCTTTCTTTTACTAACAATGTTATCCTTTGAGAGTCCCAGGTTTATGGAGAGTTTCATTCCAATTTCCAACCTATTTAAGTCTAAGAAAATCTTATCTGCTGTGCTCTGAGAAGGTGATAGAAATCAGCAAAGGCACCTAAAGGCAACTAAAGTTTCAGTGACAGATTAACACTCTGGCAGCTTCTTCTTTGTTCTGAGCCTTAGGAATTTCTCTTACATATTTATTATATGTGCAACCTCAGCGATGCTTCTGAGAGATATTTGTCATATTTTATTCAACATTTCTAAGTAGTAATAAGCCTTACAATTTAACTAATGTATACAAATTTCCCACTGCCACAAAGTCATCTCTTCTCCCAAATACAATGGTTTTAGGATTTTTACAATGTTTGAAAACACCCATCTTAAGAGTATGGTACCTAAAATACATGTGAAATACCACATAACCTTTTCATCATAAGGATGTATTTCAACAGTCACCAATTATCACTAATTAAAGATTTGGTTCATTACTTACCTTCACTTTGGGTTTAGGTGCAGGAATCACCTTTTTCTTTGCCCTAAAAGATTAAAAAGGAGTCTATTTCAGGAGCAGTTAAATCACTCATTAGGAAATTGTAACATATAATCTTATAATTATATGGGTAAATAATTTCTTCTATTTGGGAAGTTCTCTGAAGGAACTATATATAAGTTATGTAAGTGCTCAGTTTATATGTGAATATACAGCAACATGTTCCCCAATTTCAATTAACTAGAATAAAGGCCAAACCATTAGTAAAATGTGAAATGTGGATGATAGTTTTTTAAAAATTTAAATGTAAATACTCAAAAAAAAAATTTAAAATAACTCAAAACAGGCTAACAAAGCTGCCTAAGGAGACTTATTTTAAAGAATTGGTAAGAATTTGTAATTATTTATAGAATAAGAGCTTCAAGGAACTTTTTTTTTTTTTTCAAGGAACTTTAAACTCAAATTAAACCATGCTAAGAGGTTGTAAATGAGATACTGTTTAAAAAACAAAACAAAAAATCCTCAAGTTTTTAAAGAAAATTATTTTTAACATAATAATTTAGATAAAAAATTTCAAAATGACAGAAAAAAGGCAATAAAAATACCATGGATCCTTGGAACCTTTGGGAACCAGTGTGGAAAATGTTTGAAGATTAAAAAAGGGTTGAAAAGCTAAAATACCTCACATGTCAGAACATTTCGACTTCACTAAGTTAAAATGCCATCAATTAAATTAACAGGTATCTTGATTACAATCTACAACTTCGTTAAGGCAACAGTAATATTCATGACTTTCAGGCCCATATTATCAAACAGATTCCTACTTTCTGATAGAAAACGAAACATAAAGCCATAATAATGAGGCTACTAAAAAAGAAAAAAAAAACTGAGGTAAAGGATCTATGTAAACACTTGCTTTAGAATTAAAGGAATGAATTATTTATACTTGAATTGTAACGTGATTTTAGAACTATAGGGAAATTAAAGGCCTGAAATATTATTGACACAAATACATATAAAGGCATAAAAAATATACATACCCCCCACCCTGGGGTATCTAAACCACCTGCAACAAAGTAAACCTATAATGTATGAAACAAAACTACTCCAAATTTATACCCAAAACAACAAAACTAGCAAGATCTGAAAACCACACCAACTCAATGCATCTCTGATGGTATACTAACAAAGTGTCCTTCCTAAAAGCTGTAAAAAATTCCACCTACAGGGGGCTTCCCTGGTGGCGCAGTGGTTGAGAGTCCGCCTGCCGATGCAGGGGACACGGGTTCATGCCCCCGTCTGGGAAGATCCCACATGCCGCGGAACGGCTAGGCCCGTGAGCCATGGCCGCTGAGCCTGCGCGTCCAGAGCCTGTGCTCCGCAACGGGAGAGGCCCCAACAGCGAGAGGCCCGCGTATTGCAAAAAAAAAAAAAAAAAAAAAAATTCCACCTACTACAGCTGTATACAAGGAGAGGGGGAATTTTGTAACATTATCCAGATGTTAACCAGATTTCTTAGTGGAATACTGAACTAGAGTGCTCAGTAAATTCTCAGTGACTTGCTAATTTTATATTTTATTAACCCTTAATACTACACTTCTAGGCAATAGAGAAGTAGCCTTAAGTTGTAGGTAAAAATAAAATCCTTGTCAAATTAACCAGTATTCACCCAAAAATGTAACCACAGAAAAAACTTGCCTTTTCACTAGAGACCTTAAGTTGTAGGTAAAAATAAAATCCTTGTCAAATTAACCAGTATTCACCCAAAAATGTAACCACAGAAAAAACTTGCCTTTTCACTAGAGACCCTTGCCTTTTCACTAATTAATTCTAAATTAATTATTTAGTAATTATCACTAATGAAAGATTCAGTTTTGGACAGAGGGAAGGACATGAAGAGTATGTTAATTTTGTAGAATAAAACACTGCAAGGCAAGGCTAAGTAGGATATATACAGAACTGTCTTGGAAAGCATGAGGATAACAGATTACCTTTGTAGATGGTCGTTAAGAGGGAAAGAAAAAAGTATACAAAACAACTGGAGGGCAGATCCTCCAGGAACAAAGGAAACCACCAGAGCCTTCCTGTTTACATGGTTTCTCACTACCAGATCTCAGGCCAATATGTTACATTATGGATTCAAGTTTTTAGAGGCTAGCCTGAGAAGTTCTTTAATAGATAAATATGTCCTGAGGTCTACAGAGTCAACAGTTTAAACAATTTTTAAAAACAAAAAAGCAGTGGTAAGACAGAGATTGTATAAATGTATGTTTAAGTTCTATTTTACCTAGCATTTAATAAATGGTATTTTTGTTTACTAAATATCATAATGTGAATAAATATAAATGAAGAAATCTGGAGTCTGCATTTACTCACGGAGCAGAAGTAAGATGATTATGTACACTCCGACTTTCCTTAAAAAGCATTCTGGAAAAATTAAAAGGACACAATTATTTTTCCACAGCAGATAATAACATGATAATCACTTTGTCATTTTAATCATTTAATATTCAATAGGCTACTATTTGCTTTTTTACCAAATAAAGACTTATAATGGTACAGTAAATTCAATAATCTATTTTATGGGAAATGTTATATTACCTCTTTATTTAAATCTTTTAACAGATTTCTGTTGATTTAAGATGAATACTTCAGGATGACAGGTTGAGACAGCCAAGTCTATTAATTTTAACATTCTTTACTTAACTCTTTAAACTGGGCTACACTTAGTTTTAGAGATACCACTCTACATTGACTATTTTCAATAGCACTAAGGCTGTGCCTCTTTTTCTACACTCTAAATCTTGTACTCACTTATCTTCATGATACCCATATAAAGTTCCCCTTCCAAAGTTCAAAACTTTCTTCCCCCCTCCCCTTTTCTCTTATTAGGAAATTCACGTGCAAAAAAGAAAAAGTGGTCGGTTAAAAAAAAAAAAAATCACCTTTATGTGTATCTCTATGTCCATGTGACTAACTGTTTTGTCTTTTAAGTGAGTGAAGCTTTCACAGCAGACATCATCTGAGATGACTGTAAAGAATGTTAAACACACTAGGTTCTTAGGAAAATGAATGTCATATGTGTGTGTATATGTCTTTAATAACAGCAATAAAAAAGTAAAATAAAATCTAGGATGTCATATTTCTTACCTTGCCTGCATCCAGCCCTTAGGCCACAATGGTTTCACCTCTGTCTCCATAAAGGATTTAAGATAATCCTCAGCAGACTGGCTTTTATTTGGCTCTAACTCATAGCATCCCAATTTGATCTCAACAAGGTTACATAACAAAGTTCTAAACAGATTAAAAATATATATTTATATATAAATCTGACTGCAAAATTGTAGAAAATTAAGCTTGAAACAGATTTTTTAAAAGCACACAAATCTGACAGCAATAATAAAGACTATTATCTGAAGAATTCAGAAGATGACATGAAGATAGATAATTTCTAACATATATCATTTGGTGTACTATAGCCAAATTTCCAATATGAGATAATTTCCTTTGATACCTTTAATCCAGGCACCAAAGATTAAAAGGGATAGTCCTACAACTAAACCCTCCACTTGGAGTACAGAAATACTGGTAAGAAAGATGACTGGTTATATAAATATATTTAGTACTTCACCTCTGAAACCAGTATGACTTACTCAATAATAAGATTAACTTATAAAAAGTACTATAGGTAAATAAAAGTGATAGAACTCTAAGGATATTAGAACCAAATTAATTTTCTCTTGAATAAATGTTTCCTACACACTAACTTTTGGTTGCTTCTATCTAGTTTTCCATTTACCATCGATTCTTTTTATGAGAAACCTTACTTCTGCATCAGCTATTTGGTTAAAAGTGAAGGTTTTGGTTAAATCTTACCTAATGGTGTCATCCCAGTGGAATTTCTTCCTTGGTCCTATGACACGTTTCCCTGGTTTCTCATCATCATCTTCCTCAGATCCATTTTTTTCTCGTTCTTCATCTGTTTGAAACCTAAAAATGAAAACTATTTTATGAAGCAAAGTTTCAACCCAACACTGCCTATAATATGCTCCTTAGATACTTGTTGAATTGCTTAATTGAATGTTAACTCAAAAGACAGGGTAAATGAGGAGTCTACCTTTCCACATAATACTTTGAAGTTGAAGTGCATTATAAAGCGCTCTAGTAAATAAGGTCTTCAAACTCTAATATAAAGGCATGAACACTTATCTTTTGTATCCAACTTCAACCAGTCAAGTAGGTCAACATGTGAAATGTCTGACCAGTGTCAGCTCTAGCTTTGATCACATCCATACACTAAATCAAAAGACCTTTTGCCTTTCACACCAAAGCAGTTGAGTGGGCAGTGACTTGCCATTTAGTAAATATATTCAATTATACCACTTCAGTGGTTTATGTGGATTTCTACTTGGTGATGAAGTCCACTTAAGACCAATCTCTAACAGCTACAAGTATTTCTCAAATGCAAAAGCCAGTCCAAATAGAAGAGGTACATACTTGGCACACTTAGCTTGATTACGAGCCTGGCAGTCCTCCTGGTATTTAAATAGCTGTTCAGGCATGACATTGCTAACAGCCAGTTTCAGTTTTTGCAGAGGTTCTCTTAAACGATCATCCTGAGGGAAAAAAAACACTGAAAGTTTTTTCAAACATATTTACAAAACTTATTTTGCAAGCAGATCCTCAGAAGATGAAATTTGGGTTTTAGATATTGATCACACATTTGAAATGTTAGCATATTCAAATATGGACATTTCTTCTAAAATGCTGACTTTTCATAATGCACACTGTATATAATAAAATTAGGATAACCCTACTTCCCAGAAAGCCAAGCAGAGTCCCAGTTTTTGCCTGTTGCCTCAGCATAATTATTAACAGTGCTCAATTACACTCTTAAAAATACTCCAGTAAATTATATGGACACTTTAACTGTAATAAAATGATTAAATAGAGAACAAAATCTACACTGTGCAGACGGCTACCAGTTAATCCCCATTATGATGGGGAACTAGTACCACAAGAAGAGATCCTGCTTTGGAGGACTGGAATGCACAATTTGGTTTGGTGACTACCAACAGAATGTTGGCATCCTGTTTCCTTGTTTATTGTTAGTAACGGTGACTTAAGTTGTAAGCAAAAATGCAAGGTCAAGGCCAAAGTGAAAGAGGACAATGGGAGACTCATTCATGTCAGTTCAGGGCAAAAAGAAAAGTAGGTTTGTATCTGACAGCTTTAATCAGTCAATTTATTTATTTCATCTTGCAAGTAACAAAATATATATGTAGCTATTTAGGACATACTCTTATTACTGTCATAGGTGCAGAAATATTAGACTTTGCTTTTCTTACTGACACAACTGTGTTTAAAATGTGATTTTTGGTAAGGAGAAGATTTTTAGGAATGCAATTATCATGTTATGGCAGGTGTGTTTTACAAATTAAAACATTTTATTAATAACATTAATTTTATTAATAAAAACAAAATACAAATATTACTAACAAGCATTTTACTTATTTCATGCATACCAATTAATAAATATTATTGCACATATGACAGTGTCTGCTATAAAATCCCATTTAAAAAACTGGAAGATCCAGTATCATGGTTTCTGGGTGATCTCATCTTAAGAATTACATAGCTGAGACTATCTGCCTGGGAACAATCCAAATATACATCAACAGTAAAATGAATAACTGAGATATATTCATACAATGGAATACTGTACACACAGCAGTATAAATGGAGTTCCCCTGCATGTAAAGACAGATAAATCTGAGATGCATAATGGTGAGTGTAAAAAAGCAAGCTGCGTAAGAAAACAGACACTATTACTCCATTTATATGAAGCTCAAAAACATGTCAAACCAGACAATATAATGTTTAGGGATACAAAGGTACATGATTATACCATATAAAGAAAAGCAAGGGTTAGATAAATGTCTTTCTTCCATAGTCAACATTCCATAGTCAATGTCCAGGTATAGACACAAAATCTGAGACCTCAAATAAATTTCATTTGTTCATTAACCTGCTTTGAATTGAGAAAGAACTACAGTTTCTCAATTCAAAAGAACTGTTTTATTAATAGAAGTATAGCACCTTTAACAAAGAATTCTATGCCTGTCAGATCACACCCACTGCGGTGATCCAGAGCACCGCACTCAGTCCCCTATTTCTACCATGCTGTGCTTTGTGACTCTAACCTCCCGACCAGGAAAGTTTAGACTGACTCAAAATAATACAACCAGAGTTTTCACCCCAAGAATATGGATTGGGATGAGAAATCTACAGTCAATCTCTGTGTGTAGCTTTTCTGTAATATAAAACCTTGGAAATAAAGAAAACTTATCTGCAGATGCACATAAAAGGATAAAAGTGAGATAGGGCGAGAGAGGTAAAGAGAAACAGAGTTAATTCAGATTATCAGTTCCCATTCCTTCCTGGTTGCATTCTTGCCCTTAATTCCAGGAAATACCTTTATTCATAGAAAAAAGTGTTCTTTTTTTTATCTTAAACTGCATCCAAGTTATTTTTTCTGTAACTTGCAAGTTGTAAATATTTTTAAAATACATAGTCAAACAAATCATTAAAGGAAGAGTAATCAGGACAGTGAAGGTACTGAAGCCCATTTTATATGAAGTAAAGAAGGGGACATATTTGTGAATAAACGCAAAAGGAGAATTAGGACCAATGGGATGGAAAGCACTTGGATTTGACTCAACATATGCAAGAACTTCCTGATATTGTAATGAAATAAGTTTCTGATCACTGGAAGCATGCAAACTTGCACAATTACTTAGAGGCACTGTAGTCGAGAAGAATCTAGCAGAACATGGATGATTACACTAGATAATCTTTAAGTAATCTTTAAGTTTAAGTGCAACCCTGTGATTCTTTCCATTGGTCTTTATGTCAGTGTGAGCATATCTGTATAGGTCCATTTCAGGAATAAGAAAATTGAATTATATGTATGTCAGATTATTTGTTGAGGGCCAAGTTGTGTCAGTTGTGGAACTGAGGTTAATTTACCTAGTCCAAGAAGCATTAGAAAACATTATGTCTCATCTAAACCTCTCAATTGATGAAAAGCAATTTTTTCCCAGGGGATCCAACATGCTATGGTTACTAAAGAACATCCTATGGTTACTAAATATGTACAATACAATTATAAAGCAATTAGTATGCAAAAGCAGCAAACAGAAATCAGTCTCCTTTCAGGTTATAAAACCCCAGAAGCAGGTATTATTGTTCCTCCTCTTACCTGGACATTGAGATGTAACTTCTTTAGACGTTTTACCAGTGTTTCTTTATTGCATGGCACAAAAGCTTCAAGGTGGGAGTAGACACTGCTACGAATGACAGGGCCTAGTTCCTGCAGCTGTAACTCAATGCTGACCAAAAACAACAACAAATAAGTAGTACAGAATTTCTTTTAGGTAGTAACAAACAAACAAGGAGGCAGAGGCAGTGATTTTTTTCTCCTTTTACCTTTCCATGATTTCCTAGACAGTATTTTTCAAGGAAAAAAAAACACAAAACCATAAATCGTAATGCTATAAAAAATTTCAATGAATCTAGTTTAAGAGTAGAATTTACAACCCCAACAAGATGGCAAATAATTTTTTTTGCTTTCTTCTTTTTTTTTTTAATTGAGGTATACTTGATTTACAATACTGTGTTAGTTTCACATATACAGGAAAGTGTTTCAGTTATATATATATATAAAATTACTTTTTCAGATTCTTTTCCATTATAGGTTATTATGAGATATTTAATATAGTCCCCTGTGCTATATAGTAGGTCCTTGTTGTTTATCTATTTTATATATAGTAGTGTGTATCCTAAACTCCTGGGAATTCCCTGGTGGTCCAGTGGTTAGGACTCCACGCTTCCACTGCAGGGGGCATGGGTTCGATCCTTGGTCGGGGAACTAAGATCCTGCAAGCTGCACAATGCAGCCAAAAAACCCCACAAAAAACCTAAACTCCTAATTTTTTCCCCACCCCGTCCAAATAATTTTTTGATGACAGGGGCAAAGTCTACATTTTTGGGTAAAGCACAGGAACTCCATTATTAACCAAAAACTCACTTCCTCAAAGAGACATCATACTTCCCCTCACCACCCTGCAACTGCTATACTAGAGTCACAGTTTCAGTGAATTTTTAGAGTATTTTTTCCTTAAAGGTGTTTGAAAAAATTACAGATTCAGAAGAGGTAAAGCCCTCCTGGCCACACGCACAGACTGTTTTATCCTTCTTTGTTTTCCTTATTGTGCCTCCACTGAACTAGATATTTAATAGTTTGTTCAATTTATTCCAGTTCTCCAGTTCCTGCTAAAAGGGTATTTAACCAAACAGTTACTTCAAAAAAAAAAAGGGAAGAGTTTGTAATAGCCACCATATTCTCAGCAAGACAAGCCTACTATAAACAACTGAGGTGTCTTCCAGATGGAAGACAGTATATCTGGCAGTTGCTACTGTAGAAAGATGAGAACAGATGTTAATTTGAAGGTCAAGACCAAACTGGGGCCCTTGGCAATAAACTATGTCCAAATCATCATGTTTTACTATAGAAGAAGGTGCAAACAAACGTAAATATTTTCACAAATATAAGGTGCATGCAAAGATTCAATTAACAGCTTTTGGGGAAGGAAAGAAACCGTGCCAGATCAAATGTATCCAATACTTATAATATACACTGCAATTTCAGAAACAATGAAATGTGGAAAACTATACTCCTTAGAACTGACAGCTGAAAATTCTTGGTATTAGAGAAGCCAAATACAACAAAAGGATAAATAAAAAGAACGTTAAGGCCTATTAGAGCCAGAGGGTCAAATCAGAGGTTCATATGGAAGACAATCATTCCGGTCATGAGTTCTGTGTACAAACACTTGGTTACATATTGTGGTTAGTTCTTTATTAAAAGTCAAGACTCTGGGTAGGAGGCATTCTAGGCTTGCCCCATTATAAAAGCTTAGTTAAAGCTGAAAATAAAATAGAAACTCCAAGTAGTAAGAGATTCCAAGTAAGAACAGACTGACTCAATGACCTACTTATAAAAATTAGTACTTTCCAAACAGGGGTTAACTCAGAAACAGGAAGTGCTGACTCCCTGCTCCTAAGCCTATAATATTAGGTAAAAATTAGAGAAATGTATTAACCCTAGAGGTTACTGACTATACTGGTCTATCCCAAATATATACAAATTCATATCTGAGAGAGTTTAAGTACACATCCCTCACACATATACTTTAATATTTTTTTTCTAAGAATTCTAATGTTTTAGTATATGGGGACAATAAAATATACCTGAATAAATTCATGGGAATTACTAACCCAAATAATCATGTCTCATATGCCCTTAGACAATCAACTCAGTCCAGAGAAATAGGGGATGTCTATTCAGGAAAGTGGAAAAAGAAGACAAGGGGGGCTTCCCTGGTGGTGCAGTGGTTGAGAGTCCGCCTGCCGATGCAGGGGACACGGGTTCGTGCCCTGGTCCGGGAAGATCCCACATGCCGCGGAGCAGCTGGGCCCGTGAGCCATGGCCATTGAGCCTGCGCGTCCAGAGCCTGTGCTCCACAACGGGAGAGGCCACAACAGTGAGAGGCCCACGTAATGCAAAAAAAAAAAAAAGACGACAAGGGGGCGTAAGAAAGTAGTCACTAAAAGGGAAAAAAATTCAACTCTGAACACTAGGGCTTGTAGAATTAGAGGCACACTCTCAGTGAAATAAAAAGCAGATGAGCTCCAAGAAAACTAGAAGATTCGTTTTAAGACAGACATGGCAGGAATTAACAGAGATGCTTCTTTGAGATGTTATATCCCAAGGATGATTTTTTGATTCTCTCAGAAGAGAAAGAGTTGTCCCCTTACAGAAGAGTAAAATAAAAAAGGACTGTCTCAGTCACAGGAAAAAGACCTGATCTAGAAAACTTAGGGCTCTTAGGTAAAAAAAAAAAAAAAAAGGAGCTAGTCAGATCCCAGATTTTGGAATCTGGGACAGCTCTGATGAGTAATGGTTACACTGTTTATTGAATCTAAGGTTTAAAAGGGAGCTAGGTAAAAGGAGGTGGAACAGACAGGAAGCACCTGCAGGCAGACAGAATCAATCTGAAAACCCCTGGCTAAAATAAAGAATAGGAACAAGAAATTCCTCTGTCTCCATGCTACTAGCATACTAGGTTATGTGTTTTTTGAGTCCATGGAGACCAAAATGATTTTTTACGTACTTCAGGAGAAAGAGAGATTGCATTAATTAAAATAGTTATCAAAACCAATAAGCTAATCCAACCTTTATATCTCATGAGAAACTATCTCCATTATATATTTAAAAGACAGGAATCGTAGTATTGGAAACACTGCCTTGTTTCTTTGTATATGATGCTACTGAACCACCAAAAGTAGGCATACATTATTTTCATCAGAGAGGAATTTGCTGCTTTTCCCAGGACCACTTCCTTTTTGCCCATTTCTGCTTGTAGCCAATTATATACTCAATTTCTGGAACAATGGTCAAAATTTATAAGCCTTATAAGGTTTATAAGTACAGCTTATGTGACCACAGTCTTAGAACATGCAACTTCATTAATGTTAAACTCTAGATAAGGGTGAAAATTATCACTAATTTAAATACAATTTATATCATAAACCAGCTTTCACCCTCTCCTTTCCAACTTAACATCTGTCTTCTCCACACTGCCTCCATCCTACCCCACAAAAATGATTCTTCATTAAACCACACTTTCCATTTGGCTATAAATGTCTGTATGAATTATAATAAACCTCACTGGATACTAATGGAATTATTTTCCCCACATCTGAATCAAAGTAGAAGGAAAGTACACCAAATTTAATACAAACAATCAGAACTGTCCCAGAAAGATATTTTCACATAACGTGACAAAGAATGCATTTAAATCTAGGATAATATTCAATCCATACAGCAGTCACTTGCTCTGGCAGTTATAACATTGGAAGCTTTGATTATCATAAGGGGTCCCGGAGAACCAATGTATGTAGAAGCATCGTTTTGCTAAGAAACAAATGTTAATCACACATGCTGTGAGGCCAAAAGGGAAGAGCTAATGCATGAGACTAGCCAACCACTCAGCATCTGTACCTCAAAGGCCTACTATATTTTTTAATGACTTCTTAAGGTTTAAATAATTTTCAAGGTTTCTTAATCAAAGAAAAAAATTACTTACTCCAGAAGAATATTATTCATATCCTGTGTAAAGAATTTTTTCCTTCCTTCTTCATCAAAAAGTTTGGCAGCCTAGAGAAACACAAGATTGTCAATATAACTCTCAATAAACACATTACACATTATATGCTTCCATATCTATTTACTTAGAATAAGCTCCTTGAGGGTGGGGCTATGATTAACTTCACTTTGTCCCAGCTTATTACCTGGCATGAGCAGGCAATGAAACAGTGTTGAAACAAAATTTAGCATACATAACATTCTTCCCTGTTATGTCTGTATTTCATTTTTCTGAATTTTCCTAAATTTAAAAAGTTACACAGGGGCTTCCCTGATGGCGCAGTGGTTAAGAACCTGCCTGCCAATGCAGGGGACATGGGTTTGAGCCCTGGTCCGGGAAGATCCCTGGTCCGTGGAGCAACTAAGCCCATGCGCCAACAACTACCGAGCCTGCGCTCTAGAGCCCGTGAGCCACAACTACTGAGCCCGTGTGCCACAACTACTGAAGCCCACGTGCCTAGAGCCCATGCTCCGCAACAAGAGAAGTCACTGCAATAAGAAGGCTGCGCACTGCAACGAAGAGTAGCCCCCGCTTGCAGCAACTAGAGAAAGCCCGCATGCAGCAACAAAGACCCAACGCAGCCAAAAATAAATAAAATAAATAAATTTATATTTTTTAAAAGTTACACATATAAGACTTTTTATGGGTGCTATGGGTGTCTTGTGTATTTTGAGTATCTGTAAGGTTTGTTTATCAATTCTTGCTGTGATCTCCAAGATAAGAGAAAGCAGATGTCTCATTTTCTACAAGACAATACTGTCCAACGTGTCTGATATTCTATATATTATACTCATTACCATGTCTAATCTTCATAACAGACAGTGACATTGGTATTATAGCTCCCATTTTACAAACAAGGAACCTAAATCTTACAGAAGTTACATGATAATGCCCCCAAATCACACTGCTAGTAAGTGGTGAATCCAGGACTCAGACCAGAAGCTTTCTGACTTCAACTGTACAACACTGTCACCCTGTACAAAGATACTCAGCTTACTGCAGCCAGTCTGGGTTCTACCTAATTACTAACAATGAAAAAATTAGCCACAGTCATTATCAAGGGATAAGCAACAATTAATTCAATGAGGATAAGAATATTTTCATCACTGTGTTTGTCATCTTAACCAGTTTACCAGAAACAAAGAGTATGCAAACCAAGACACTGTACCATAAGCAAAATTTACTGGGGAAATAACAAAAGATAGTTTATCTTGAGGTGCCCAAGATGTAAGACATCGAGAGGCCTGATCCAATAATCTGAGCAAGTCACATGCTGACTCTGTCAGTTGGCAGATTGATAATTTTAGACTGTTTGACAACATCACATTCTGTAAATAGAGGAGGACAATTTCTGAGATGTGCCTCAGTGCTTCTTAGAAAGGATGAAGACTGGGTATGTATAGGGAGAAGAAATATAGGAAGAAAGCCAGAATGGAAACTAAACTCCAAGAAAGAGAATCAAAAGAAGTCAAGAGGCTGAACAGTGGAAGATATGTTACAAAGTGAGAAAAGAGCAACAAGAAGAAAGTCCTTATCAGAAAGATATGAGCATTTTAGGCAACAATGAATTCTCATCTCCTGAAGAAAAAAATACCATCTCCTATTTCAAAGAAAAAAATACAGAGAATTCACAAATACTAATAAGTGAAATGAATCTTCTTATTGATAATTTCCTAAGAGGTTAGGAAGTAGCTGTTCTAATCCTAGCATGGCTACTACAGAAAGAGTTTTTAGTATATAACAGCACCTTACAAGATTGAAACACACCATTACTAATCAATTCTGTTTTTTTTTTTTTTTTTTTTTTTTTGCAGTACGCGGACCTCTCACTGCTGTGGCCTCTCCCGTTGCGGAGCACAGGCTCCGGACGCGCAGGCCCAGCGGCCATGGCCCACGGGCCCAGCAGCTCCGCGGCATGTGGGATCCTCCCGGACCGGGGCACAAACCCACGCCCCCTGCATCGGCAGGCGGACTCTCAACCACTGCGCCACCAGGGAAGCCCCCAATTCTGTTTATTAAGTGAATATGAACGGCATATAACACAGTGGACGGAGTGCAAGTTATAAAGCATGATGGTCCTGCCTTTAAATCCTGACTTTGCATCAAGCCTCACCCGTTTAAAAATTACGTGGCCTTGGGAAATTCCTTTAACCTTTCTGAACCTTAGTTTCCTCATCTATTAAATGGAAGAATACTACCTACCTCACATAATTGTTGGAGGATTAGACTCCACAGTATATACAGTATTCTAAGCCTAGTCAGGGAACTGTCTCCTGAACAATAAATGATGTCTTGTGAAGCTGTGGGTCCCAGGAGCACTGCACTCAATACAAAGTATAGGTTTTTGCTAAATAAATAATAGCTGTTATTATTAATTATATATTGGAAAACCTGGATTACATCCCTAGCACTTTTTATTTAAAACATAAAAGAAACTAAAGATTTTAGGGGCAACATGGGATAGCAAAAAGCATGTACTACTGAGTCAGGTGAACCCCTGTGTTTAAATTCAGGCTCCACCACTTACTAGTTGTGTGAACTGACCAAGCTATTTAACCTACCTCCACTTAAGTTTGTTAACCATAAAAAGGAAATAATACCTACACTTCATACATAAAGTGGTTAAGAATAATAAATAAAAAACCTATTTGATTAATAAAATGATTGTATACTTTTCAAAAAATAAGCACAGAAAATAGCAAAAGAATGAAAAACAAAGGAGGGGAGGGAACAATAAAACAGAATATAAAAGAAAATGACAGAATAAAGATGAATTATATATCATTATCATTATAACAGTGGTAGGTAAGATAAAATCTTAAAGAGAAAATCTTAAAAAAGACTCAGATGAGGTCGATAAACAAATTTCCATTTACATGCTGTCTATAAGAGAAAGAGCTAAAATAAGTCAAAAAATAAAAGAATTCAAAAAAAAAAAAGAGCTAAAATGAAGGTAAATGATGGGAAAAGCTATACCATGCAAAAATAAAGAGAAAGGAGTCTACAGTAAAATCAGACAAAACTGAATTCAAGGTGAAAAGCATTAATAGCACAGAAAGGGTCACCTTCAAATGATAAATATCACAACAGAGATCTAGCCATCAAGAATTTTATGGGCCAACAAACAATACAGCATAGAAATAAACAAAGCAGAGGACTTCCCTGGTGGCACAGTGGTTAAGAATCCACCTGCCAATGCAGGGGACACAGGTTCGAGCCCTGGTCCGGGAAGATCCCTCATGCCACAGAGCAACTAAGCCCATGCACCACAACTACTGAAACCTGCGTGCCACAACTACTGAAGCCCGTGTGCCTAGAGCCTGTGCTCTGCAACAAAGAGAAGGCATTGCAACAAGAAGCCCATGCACTGCAATGAAGAGTAGACCCCACTCGCCACAACTAGAGAAAGCCCACGCGCAGCAACGAAGACCCAGTGCAGCCAAAAAAAATTAAATAAAATAAAAATAGCTCATGAGTAAAATAAAAGATACTTAGAAATAAATGACAGTGAAAATCTTACCAAAAAAAGTAAAAAGAAAACAAAGCAAAAACTATGGTAAATACAAGTTATAACCTAAAAAACACTGGCAATGAGATACTTGAGCACAACTCTCTAAGTCCTGAACTAATAAATAAAGTACCTTAAAATAAGAAAAAATGTAAGAGAATTTAATGAGCCACAACCTCAGAAGAAATGCTAAAGAACAAAAACAGAAAAAAGAATAGAACTGATAAACAGAATCCATGAATCAGTTGTTGGAAAAATTAGATAAATCTCTCGCTTCCCTAATTCAGAAAGAGTTAAGAGAAATAAATACAACATAGAGATTAATAAATTTAAAATGTGATTTAAATGGTTACTATAACCCTAGAAGAAAGACACAACTTGTAGAATAATCCATACATTATACTTCGACTAACAATTATTTTTAATAACAACATATTTGCAAATGCATGGATTAAAATCCAGAAAAATAAGTAGTTTAATAGTCGTTATCCCTGTTGGGGGTGGGGAATGTCTGATTATGGGGCATCTTTCCCTAAGTATAAAATACAACTGGGGGCTTCCCTGGTGGCACAGTGGTTGGGAGTCTGCCTGCCGATGCAAGGGACGCAGGTTTGTGCCCTGGTCCAGGAGGATCCCACGTGCCGCGGAGCGGCTGTGCCCGTGAGCCATGGCCGCTGAGCCTGCACGTCTGGAGCCTGTTGCTCCGTGGTGGGAGAGGCCCCAGCGGTGAGAGGCCCCAGCGGTGAGAGGCCAGCGTACCGCAAAAAAAAAAAACAAAACAAAAACAATTGGGACTTCCCTGGTGGTCCAGTGGTTAAGAATCTGCCTTCCAATGCAGGGGATGAGGGTTCGATCCCTAGTCAGGGAACCAAGATCCCACAGGCCTTGGGGCCACTAAGCCCGCAGCGCAACTAGAGAAGGCCGAGAGCCACAAGGAAGACCCAGTGCAGCCAAAAAAAAAAATTTATATTGAGTGTACAACTTCTGTAATCAGGAGAAAAAAAAAGAGGACTAAAACATGGCATGGGTTCAAACAAACATGCTAAAGTAATTAAAAAAGGGCATTTTAAGCAAGGTTTGAAACATTTTAAGTCAAAATTATATTTCCCTGAGATTAAAGGGAGAAGTGTACTGACATACCTGGATTTGCAGCTAGTTAAATAAAGATTATGTACCCAAGTCAATCGGGAGAGGAATCTACTGTGAAATGCTAAAATCTCAACTCTTAAAAGTTTGTCTAGTGAGAACACAATGTATGCTTACTAAAGCTGCTGATTAGCTGGTAAGGACTAGCTGGTAAAATCGATTGTAGAATAACTAGTTGTTAACAATAGTCGGGACCAAGTTCAAGAACACTTCTGCATTGTTACTATTTGTTCCTACCTTTCTTCTATTTTCTTTACATGACTATGTATGTATTTATGAAACCTATGCAGAAAAATATAAAGTGAAGTGAGATAATAAAACCAACTTTTATCCATGTTATAACTATATTTAAAAGAAAAAGACTATGCATAGAGTCAATGCTTAAAAGGAAATATAGAAAATAAAGTTACTTCTAAGTAGTTAGGATTATAGGTTATTATTTTTGCCTGAAAGTAATTATTGTTATGTTTGTGCAGCAAACACAACACAAGAAAATTATCACACTTACTACACGGAGGTCTTCGATACGCTTTTCAAGAAGGACAGGCAGACCCTCTGGGAGTGTAGGTACCACCTTGGGCATAACTTGAGAGGCATAGGTTGGCTGGGTGGTGTTTCCATTCTCTCCTCCTGACTCAGACAGGGGGCTACCATTAGAAGCAGCATCCAGTAATCTGTCAAAGTCGAAATCATCTAGCATCTCTAGGGCATTTTCAGCTTCCTGAAATAGTTCATGTTCATTTGTGCTAACAAAAATGGGGAGGTCCGGATCAGCACTATTCAGATTTAAGTCCGAGACATCATTCCCCAATGCCACAGCAGCAGAGGGGGTTTTATGCATAGAGGAGGTCGAGAAGTTCACTGGGACTTTAGGGTTAGACTCCTTCCTTAATGCATCCTTCTCTTTTTGAAATTTTCTTATCATGGCAGCTAGAGAAAGAGAATCTTTATAACGTTTCTTCTTTTTTTCAGATTTGTGTGAATTTAGAGCCACAACTCTGTGAAGAAAAAAGTGATCAGTTAGGCTATGTATGATTTTAAAGGTTAAAACCCCAATAAGCAGGCACAGAATTAAAATAATCATTTGATAGGTGAGGAAGCAAATTTGTTACTAAATTACACTTTTACAATGGCATCTTCATCATCATCTGGATTGTCACTTACGAAAGGCAGGTGAATGGCCATTAGAGTGAAGAAAATGAAATAACGTCAACAGAAATAAACAAAACTGAATAGAGCTCTGGTTTATTAAGTATACGAAGTTAGGGAATTCCCTGGCGGTCCATTGGTTAGGACTCCTTACTTTCACCGCCAAGGATGCAGGTTCAATCCCTGGTCGTGCATCTAAGATCCTGCAAGCCCCTCAGCGTGGCCAAAATTTAAAAAAATAAAAGGAAATGGAAGTATACAAAGTTAAACTTACTACTCTGTTTGGAATGTTCATTCTTTAGCACATCTATAAAGTAGGCACCTAAAGAATTAACGAAGTAAAGAAATGCACTTTTGCTGAAAACAGAGTTGATTACAACCAGAGAAACCTACATAATACACCTTCACACTGGTACCCCAGGTGGTTTGTGCTACAAACTGCCAAAGAAATGCAAAATGTCTGTGTCAATCTGTGAGCCTTCATTCATTACCATGTCTTCTATCCAGACCCTATTCTATCTGCTACTACCTTCTGATCATTTTTCACTTTCCATTCTAGGACCAGTGTTCTGAGGCTTTTGGATAGATACATGTAATTTTCAATGACAACTTTCTCCCTATAGGGACTAAGAGGAAAGGGTAGTCTCTGTTTAGCTATCACCTTCTCTAAAAAATCTTTTCTAAATTTTATGGTTTATATGCTTCTACGTGCACTACAGAACCTAAAAGATTATTAGTGCCTTACAGGTAGGCCAGTGTTTCATTTACTGTTATATATCCAAAACCCAGACAGTGTCTGGTATACAGTAAGCACTTAGTAAATATTTGCTGAATGAAATCAGTTTACAAAGTTGAGAAAATGATAAACTCAATAAAAGGCATTACTTACAGTTTTTGTTCATAAAGAAGTTTACTTGTAAATAATGAATATTTAAAACAACCAGTAGTAATATTTTATTTTCCTTAATAATTTCTTAATGACTCAGGGATCACTATAATCTCATGTTTAGGAGGGGATAAATACCTCCCTACATCAACTCTGGAGATACTGACAGCCCCAAATTCAGATGTACCTCCTCTGCTAGGGAGGGGAGGAAAACCCAGCCTCTCACAAGTTTTTGTCCCTTGACTCTACCTTGACTCTACAAAAAAAGCCATAGAGAAGTAGAGACAAATGGTAGCTTTATGACTGCAAGGTACAAACATTTATTCTTATGACTTTTTTTTCTTTTCTTTTTCTTTCTTTTTGTTCGTGGTTGTGCCTCGCGGCTTGCGGGATCTTGGTTCCCCACCAGGGATCAGGAATTTCACCCAGGCCCCGGCAGTGAAAGTGCTGAGTCCTAACCACTGTACCGCCAGGGAATTCCCTCTTATGACTTAATAAGGCTTTTGAGAAATTCTACTTGGTTTTTTAGAGGCCATATCATTACCTAAAGTCACAAGCGTTAAGAATAGCTAAGTAAAATCAATGACTTTTAAAAAAATATTAAAATGACCATAAATCGTTTATACAAAGACTACTGCCAATTGTCAATCCCCAGGCATCTAAGCTCAGTTTTAGTACAAGAAAATTAAAATAACATGTTCAATGTTTGTACCATCTTTTCAAACTGGTTCCTGTTGATAAAATGTTGTAATGAGCAAAATACTTAACAAATTTGTAAATCTGATCTAAAACATCTCTAAGATGACTTATACTTATTAATAAATATTATTAAAATATAAGTTGATAGGTCACTGACATTTATAAATACTGTATTAAATTAGACCCAGCTAAGCTGAACTAATTAATGCTAAATATATCTTTCTAAAAGGAGAGTTTGTCATGCTACAACACTAGTTCCCTCATTATGTCTAATTTCACATACCCCAGTTGTTTCGGTACTTTTTTCCTTGGCTTCTTCTCCTTTTCCCCTTCCTCTTTCCGCTTCCGCTTCTTCAACTCAATATCATCTTCTTTCATTTTGGGAATCTACAAAATGATTAAATGCATAACTTACCTAAGTATTACTGCTTTACTCGCTGATGTTATCAATCCAGCATCCAGGGCAAGTGGTTTTTCTCAAATTTCAGGGTGCATAAGAATTGCTTGTTAAAAATGCAGATTCTTTGGGTCCATGAGAACTCCCACCCCTGGTTTTGGTTCAGTTAAAGGTTTGGTAGAGCCTTTTTGGTTTTTTTTGTTTTGTTTTTTTTTTTGTGGTACGCGGGCCTCTCACTGTTGTGGCCTCTCCCGTTGCGGAGCACAGGTTCCGGACGCGCAGGCTCAGCGGCCGTGGCTCAAGGGCTTAGTTGCTCCGCGGCATGTGGGATCTTCCCGGACCAGGGCACAAACCCGTGTCCCCTGCATTGGGCAGGCGGACTCTCAACCACTGCGCCACCAGGGAAGCCCTAATCTGCATTTTTAACAAACATTTTGGTGATTCTGGTACAAATATGTCTTTGGCTCACACTTCAAGGAACGCTTATCTAAGGACATTCTATTAATTTCCCAAATACAATATATATATTCTATAAAATTTGCTTTACATCTTAGGAAAAGTAACAGCTATTAACAGTCATTTCCATATCAAGTCTTAACGTATCCTAAAACCTCAACCTTATCCAGAAACAGATTATTAGAATAGATATGGAGAGAGAAGTTTTAAAAGAAAATATTATAATTATATTAAAATTATAATAGAATTTTATGATATAAAAATAAATTTCCCCATATCTACATAATTTTACTTTAAAGCATGTAATTAACTATAAATTCATTAAACAATGGTTAGCATTTTACTTTTCCTTATATTCACAGCTGTAAAGTACAAGTAAAAATCAAAAAATATATCCTTTTAATTGAATGCTCTCATTACTGGTGCAATGTTGGATAAACTCACTTTGGGTGGCTTGTGCTTTTGGTTGTCTGTAGTATCTTCTTCTTCAGTATCTGAAGCTTGGCGAAACTGGAGAGTGCCAGTGTTGATATAAAACCCTCCATATTTTGTTGTTAGAGAAGCAGGAACTAATTCGTCATACTAGGTTTAAAAAAAAGGCTTCAGATATATCTTATCTTTAATTCTATAAATATGTCAAAGAAACTCAATCACCATGTCAGAATCTTCCTTAAATCTTAACTGCAAAACTAACTGCAATGAGGATGTTTGTGAATAAATAAAGAAAAAGTTACTATCTGGAATAGAAATGAGCTCTGATCATTCAATATTTAAGAAATGAACTTCTGGAATACTGAAGCAGATTCTAAATATATCATCTGCCGAGAAAAACTGAAGGATCACTGCTATTCTTAATGACAAATGATTCTGATGAGAAATTGAAACAAGTTAAAACAAATGACTGAATGTCCAGGCAGCAAATTAACTTCATTTCTTACCATATTGGTATATAATTTTACTCATAAAGAGATTATAAAAAATAAAAGGTTATTTCTTCTGCCTTAGCTCTAAGCTTTTAAGTAGGGAATATTTTTTAAACATATAAAAGAAAAATAGCATATATATATGTTTTAAAGGGAAGTAGAAAAAGAACTGCCCTGTTCGGTAAGCATACACCGAGGGCCCATAATGAGCGAGGCACTTGGCTTCGCAAAACAGACCCAAATTGTCTAAATCAGTCTGAATGTACTCTAAGCCTAGATTTTAAGGTTTATCATTATCTCACCTGATGAAGATGAAGAAAAAACAATCATTAAATGGAAGGCCAGTCTTAACTAAACGAAGATGTTCATGGCAGAAGAGAAAAAAAGGAACTACTCATCTAACAAAAGCAAGATACCTGCTACTGGGTTCCCCAGAACTCTATTTAAGGGTTTTCTTCATATTACATAATTAGTTTTTAAGAAAGTCATATTTGTAAGGAAAATTCTTTGCCATGGGCAAAAAATATACAGAACATATTAATTATTCTAAAAATATTAAGGCTAAGTACAAAAGTTGTGATTTTAACCTGTATCATTTTAAATTACATGGAAAATGGAAAAAGAAAGAATGTACATTTAATCATATTGAATCAAAAAGGAATGAAGTTAGAAAAAGAAAAAAGGAATGTACTCCTTTCTTGTCACTCCACTTGAGAGGCTACTACTGTACAAAGACCTACAGGCAAGACCTTCAGAAAGGGCCCAGTACTATCTGCAAGTAAAGGAGTGATGTGAGGAGTAAAGGATTAAAAGTGAAAAGGCTCTGTAGTAATTATTTTGAAAATGTGTCGTTTTGATAAGATAAATACACCTGTACTTTTTGCTTACATATACTTGTATACTGCTTTATAATTTTCAACGCTTCTTCATATAAATTATTTCACTTGATCTTCCTGATACCCTTTTGAGGCAAGGAAAATAAATATTCCCATTTTATAAGTGAAAACCAAATTCAGAGAGGTTAAGAACCTTGCCAGAGTACTTTTATTAGTTTATGGCAGAGTCACTGACTGTTTCCCAGCCCATCCACTATACCAAGCAGCATCTCATGTGGAAAACACACTCATCACTAGGTTACCAGGCAATGTGGATGTGTTCAATGTCTGTCTTCTTCTGCAGTATTCTGCTGTGCTTTCCCTATCAGAACACTTCTCAGGAGAACAAACTCTTTATGCATATTTGATTTAGCCTTTGTTTTTGTTTTTTTTTTCAAATTTAACTGGGTAGACTGTAGTTTTATTTGCTAAATCTGGCAACCACACTAAAGTGACACAACCAATAAGTGACAGAGCAAGGATTAATACACAGCCTTCACTGCACTGTGAATTATAAATGTGCCAAGCATTTTTTTTGTAAGGTACAGGAAATATTCTGGGTTTTTTTGTTTGTTTGTTTTTATTGAGGTAATATTGGTTTATAACCTTACACAAGTTTCACATGTACATTATATTTCTACTTCTGCATAATTTAGCCTTTTAAGTACAATGTATTAAGAGGCAACGGATCACTGAACTTGAGAATCAGATTTACTAGATCCTTTGCCAACAACTAGCTATTGTGACCAAGAATAAATCACTTAACATCAATACTTCAGGGTTGTAAAACAGGAACAATATTACTTATTTCACAAAGTTCTAGTGAAATTTAAAAGAGATAACCTAAATAAAAGCATTACTCATGTCTGGTATTATTATTATTTCTCAATAACAAAAACATTTTCTTTCAGTCTTTTAAAAATTTGGCAGCATAAGTGTTAGACTAAAAATAATATTCAAAAGCATTTATTTTCAGATATTATAGTAGTAAGTAGTATACAATTCTGAAAGTTAATTAGAACCAGATTATTATCACTCTCTATCGAATAATATATGAAAAGTGAAAGCCTACTGGTGGGAACTCCCTGGAGGTCCAGTGGTTAGGACTCCACACTTTCACTGCTGAGGGCCCAGGTTTAATCCCTGGTCGGGGAACTAAGATCCCACAAGGCCACAAGGCACGTGGCACAGCAAAAAAAAAAAAAAAAAAAAAAAAAATGGCCAACTGGCAATACAATCATTTTAAAAAACAGAGAATTATTTGGTTGGCTCCTAAGTGTTTTATGTCTGAATTATTGAATTATAATGAGAACCAAATAATCTATTAAGGACAATGATACAAAATTATTTTGCAAGTCAATAAACAACCTGTGCTTTAGTTCAATTTCCTCGTATAAAACAGGGACCTAACTTGTCCTATAAATGTCAGTAATTGTATAACTTATACAACTTATACCTATAAAATTTATCCTTATTTATTAGAGCAGTGGCTTTCAAATTTTCTTCACCACAACCCAAGTGGAAAATATACTACACATCAAAAGCCAGTGCATGGTACAAACACACACACATAATAAAAATCACATAATGTACCAGTGGTTTACTGTTAACAGCTCCTATTCTATTCTATTTTATTCTCTTTAAAAATGCTGGCCACAGTCTCTAAACTGATACACAGGTCCAATTATGGGTTATAAAAATATGTTTGAAAAACACTTTATTCAAATATTTGGAATGCTACAAAGGAAAATATTAAAAATGCTATTTATGAAAGGTTACATACTATATGATTCCAACTATATGACATTCTGGAAAGGGCAAAACTATGGAGACAATAAAAAGATTAGTGGCTGCAGGTGTTAGGGAGGGATGAATAGGCAGAGCACATACTTTTTTAGGGCTGTGAAACTATGCTGTATGACAGTATAATGGTGGGCACATGTCATTACATACTTGTTAAAACCCATAGAATGTACAACACCAAGAGTAAATCCTAAGGTAAACTATGCACTTAGGGTGATGATGCGTCAATGTAGGTTCTTGGACTGTAACTAGTATACCACTCTGGTGGGGGAATGCTGATAATGGAAGCTGTGTTGTGAGGGCAGGTAGTATATGGGAAATTTCTGCACCTTCCATTCAATTTTGCTGTGAACCTAAAACTGCTCTAAAAAAATTAACTTTACTAATTTTTAAAAAATATTTATTTATTTATTTGGCTGCACAGGGTCTTAGTTGCGGCATGTGGGATCTTTTCTTTTTTTTAGTTCAGCATGCAGGATCCCTAGTTCCTTGACCAGGGATTGAATACAGGCACCCTGCATTGGGAGTGCAGAGTCTTAACCACTGGATCACCAGGAAGTCCCAAGTTTATTAATTTTTTAAAAATTCTATTTATGTAAACCTGAGTACATGGAATGTCCATTTATATATGGTTGAGTTCCCTCTTGGGTTACTTAGAATTCAAAAATCTACTTTACATATAATGTTAACACCAGTACCAATGCTTTATACTTGCATTATGCTTTTCAGCGTGTCATTATCTTGAGTCTCAGAGTACAAATTCTGCTGGGCAAGCCACTCATAACAGAGAAAACTGGGTGATGCTAAAATAAAAGACTTGCTCCTGGTCCACAGTGAATTAGAAACCAAGTGAGGTCTAGAATCTAGGACTTTTGACTTGAATGCCAAATCAAGGTCAATACTGTTGAAAACATTCCATGCCCTAACCTACAAAAAGGCTGACAACATTTTTGGTAACAGGAAATCCTCTCTACTCAAGGCACTGTCAACATTTTATTTCTACAGACTAGGCTTGTAAACCAGTTTATATCAGGACACCAAAATAACACCGGAGTATGACAGGGTATCTTGTACACCTTATGCTGGAAGTCCTTCCTATCACTCTCCTACCACTATATGCCTTGTCATCATCTACACAACCAAGCACTGTAGTAACAGGAAAAAGAGGTACTAATTTGTAGGTAGTATAACAGCGGCCTTAGGGTCACTTTCTGTATATCCTAAGTAATCAGTGAACACTGCAGAGGATATAATTCAGGGATTAGATTACTCTACTACACTGAGAAGAATGTAAGAACATATACCTTACCGACCCACCTAACAAGACATGCCTTTATTTATTTGCTGTGTGATCAATGGACTGCTGTAGTCCTGAAATGCTCTCCTGAATTCCTCTTTCTTTTATAAGAGAAAGAGGATTCCAGTGCAAAAGCTGTAGGGCTTGATCAAAACAGACAGTGATAAGGCCTGGCATTCAATTACCGCCACTGTAGTAAGGTTTGGCAGCAATAAAAATATTAAGTACATTTTAAAGACATCTGCCAGATTAACTTCAACCCAATAGCTCCAGTCTTCAAGATCACGTGGTTCTTATCTGGAAGTCATTTCAAAAATATACCTCCCCAAGTTTGGGAATATCAATAAAAATTCAAGATGTAAATACCCTTTGATCAATGAATCCCACTGCTAGAAATTTACCCTACACATATATTTATACTCTATAATTATCTTACATACATACTCAAGTACACAAAGAGAAATGTATACAGATGCTCAACTATTTGTAATCACATAAAACTGGAAACAATTTAGATGTATACTGAAAGGGGATTAGTTAGTAAAAACACTTGCTGAAACATTTAGTTTTTCCTTGAATTCTACTATCCAAATAAAGAATTGCTGCTATATTAAAGATACATTACTCACAGCCTCTGAATTATCAATAAATGGATCTGTCTCATCATAGCCAAAGCCTATATCGATTAAATCTTGTAGCCGATCCTTCCGGTGTTTACGGGGCTTCCCACCCTGTGAAGAACAGATATGTTAGACTGATTCAGTACTCATGCTGTTTCCATAAAATTAAAAAACACCTGTTAGAAAATAAACAAATCGGACCTAATGAAACTTAAAAGCTTTTGCACGGCAAAGGAAACCGTAAAGAAGATGAAAAGACAACCCTCAGAATGGGAGAAAATATTTGCAAATGAAGCAACTGACAAAGGATCAATCCCCGAAGTAATCAAGCAGCTCATGCAGCTCAATATCAAAAAAAACAAACAACCCAATCCAAAAATGGGCATAAGACCTAAATAGACATTTCTCCAAAGAAGATATACAGATTGCCAACAAACACATGAAAGAATGCTCAACATCATTAATCATTAGAGAAATGCAAATCAAAACTACAATGAGATATCATCTCACACCAGTCAGAAAGGCCATCTTCAAAAAATCTAGAAACAATAAATGCTGGAGAAGGTGTGGAGAAAAGGGAACCCTCTTGCACTGTTGGTGGGAATGTAAAGTGATACAGCCACTATGGAGAACAGTATGAAGGTTCCTTAAAAAACTAAAAATAGAACTACCATATGACCCAGCAATCCCACTACTGGGCATATACCCTGAGAAAACCATAACTGAAGAAGAGACATGTACCACAATGTTCATTGCAGCTCTATTTACAATAGCCAGGACATGGAAGCAACCTAAGTGTCCATCGACAGATGAATGGATAAAGAAGATGTGGCACATACATACAACGGAATATTACTCAGCCATAAAAAGAAATGAAATTGAACTATTTGTAGTGAGGTGGATGGACCTAGAGCCTGTCATACAGAGTGAAGTAAGTCAGAAAAAGAAAAACAAACACCATATGCTAACACATATATATGGAATCTAAAAAAAAAACAGTTCTGAAGAACTTAGGGGTAGGACAGGAATAAAGACACAGACCTAGAGAACAGACTTGAGGACACGGGGAAGGGGAAGGGTAAGCTGGGATGATGTGAGAGACTGGCATGGGCATATATACACTATCAAATGTAAAATAGCTAGTGGGAAGCAGCCGCATAGCACAGGGAGATCAGCTCGGTGCTTTGTGACCACCTAGAGGGGTGGGATGGAGACGCAAGAGGGAGGAGATATGGGGATATATGTATATGTATAGCTGATTCACTGTTATACAGCAGAAACTAACACAACGTTGTAAAGCAATTATACTCCAATAAAGATGTTAAAAATAAATAAATAAATAAACTAAGAACAACAACAAAAAACCTGTTAGAAGAATTTCCAAATGATTTCTGCAGATTAATTCCCCTCAGGAGGTTGAATTTAAGTCCCCTCACACCTTGAATGTAAGTTGTACCTAGGTACTTGCTCCCAAAGAGTACAGTATGACAAGGAGGAGACAAAGTAACTTTACAGTGAAAAACCTAACATTACTCAGCCAGGTGATCAAGGTCGACATCAACAGTGATAACATCATGTTGATAGCATCACCCTTGACATGAGGAGACACAAATGGCACTTTACCTTTGTGGTCTTCCTCTCAAAAGCCTATAACCTCAGTTGTAGGCTAACCATGAGATAAACATCATGACAAACTAAACAACAAGAAAAACACCAAACTAAACTGAGGGACATTCTACAAATAACTGACCAGTATTCCTCAAAGCTGTCAAGATTATCAAAAACAAAAATCTGAAAAACTGGCATAGTCTAGATAAGCCTAAAGAGACATAATAACTAAAGGTCATCTGGTATCCTGGTTGGGATCCGGGGACTAAAAAAGGACATTAGGGGAAAAATAGTAAAATTTGAATAAAATGCAGCGTTAATTAATAGTAATGAACCGATATTGGTTTGTTAGTTGTAACAAATCTACTCTACAAATATAAGATGTTACAGGGGAAAGTGGATGAGAACTATATGGAAACTCCTTGTATTTTCTTTGCAAATTTTCTGTAAATCCAAACTAATCTTAAAATTATTTTTTTAATGTCCTAGATTTATTTATACACATAGACATGCAAGAAAATAAAAAATGAATGTATGCAAAAACTGGTGAAATCTGCAAGACATGACTCTCCTTTGGTTTCAATTCCCATAGTGCATGTCTCTCAATGCAGTGTCACTGGTTCTAATTGGTGAAAGATGGCTGAGTTTTGTGCAACATGGCTCTTAAATGAAAGCAAATTGTTTCATCTTATTTCCACGTAAAGAAATGATCTTTTCCAGTGTTTACGTGAAAAAAACAAATATGATGGACTTACTGAGAAAAGTCTCCAACATGGTACCATTTACTTTCTAATTAATTTGTAAAGGTAATTCTGACTAAATGCTATGTTTCTATTGCATACTGATGTTAAAAAACCTAATCCCCATAACTATGACTCCAGTTTATGTTTTTCAATGACCAAAACTTGTATTATACCATCACCACCAAGAGGGTCATTTCGGTGTGAGATAAAGTAATGGCTCTCATGTTTTTAGATTTTACAAGTTCCAAAAACAATTTTGGAGACCAACACAGGGTGACAACCCTTTTATTTTGCTAAATAAGACCACTGAAGGCATAATCTCAGAATAAGAACAATTATTCTCAAGAGACACCAACTGGCAACTTAAACATACCTACACACACATACACACGTGCGCACACACACAAAACGCATGTATATGCTTAAATGCAACACATAAATAAAGTGTCCTTATTTTTTCCATATGCTAGGTCTGCAAGCTGGAACTCTTACACTAGGTTACAGAATTACAGAGAATAAGAAGTAAGTAAAGGAAAAAGATATTTGTATGTTAGAAGTTATTCTACCAAGAAAAAGTAACACACAAGCAGTTAAACACACGAGGGAATGTTTCACCCAAAAAAGAGAGAGAGAGTTCTAATAATATAAAAATCCACAGATAAAAACTAATGAGGACTAGCCCTGTCACATATTAAATATATTTAAAGTTATAGGAGTTAAAATAGATATGACAGGAATACAAGAATGAATTTAATATGAAAAAGGCAACAATACAGCTCAATGGAGAGCAATTAATAAATGGAATTAAAGTAAGACACCAATTTCATCTATCAAATTATAAACTTTTAAAATTCTGGCAAGATGGAGAAGAAACAGGACTGCTCAAACACTGCTGATAAGAGTATACCAATAAAACTCTTGGAAAGCGATCTGAAAGCATCTGCCAAGAAATTCTGCCATACACTTACGTTTTCTTTTGTCTCTACTATGTTTTCTAAAATTTCTATGAAGTATTAATGCCAAAATGGAAATATACTAAAATAAGTTTTAAAACTCTTCATCATATTTGACTCAGTAATTCTACTAAGTTACATAGCTTATTTTGAACTACTACTTAGATTCAAAAGTATCTGTTAAAAATGTATGCTATAGGGCTTCCCTGGTGGTGCAGTGGTTGAGAGTCCGCCTGCAGATGCAGGGGACACGGGTTCGTGCCCTGGTCCGGGAAGATCCCACATGCTGCAGAGCAGCTGGGCCCGTGAGCCATGGCCGCTGAGCTTGCGCGTCCGGAGCCTGTGCTCCACAACAGGAGAGGCCACAACAGTGAGAGGCCCGCGTACAGCAAAAAAAAAAAAAAAAAAAGTATGCTATAGGGACTTCCACAGTGGTCCGGTGGTTAAGTCTCCATGTTCCCAATGCAGGGGGCCTGGGTTTGATACCTGGTCAGGGAATTAGATCCCTCATGCCACAACTAAAAGCCTGCATGCCGCAACTAAAAGATCCTGCATGCCACAACTAACACCCAGCCAAATAAATTTTTTAAAAAATGTATGCTGTAAAAAGCAATATGTGTAATCTACAGATTCAACACAATCCTTATCAAATTAGAACAAAAAATTTTACAATTTGTATGGAAGCACAAAAGGCTCCAAAAAGCCAAAGCAATCTTGAGAAAAATGGAGCTGGAGGAATTAGGCTCCCTGACTGCAGACTGTACTACAAAGCTGCAGTTGTAAAAACAGTATGGTACTGGCACAAAAACAGAAATAAAGATCAATAGAACAGGATAGAAAGTCCAGAGATAAACCCATGCACCTATGACAAAGGAGGCAAAAATACAGAATGGAGAAAAGACAGTCTTTTCAATAAGTGGTACTGAGAAAACTGGACAGCTACATATAAAAGAATGAATTAGAACATTTTCTAACACAATACACAAAAAAACCCTCAAAATGGATTAAAGACCCAAACGTAAGACTGGATACTATAAAACTCTCAGATGAAAACATGGGCAGAACACTCTCTGACATAAATCTCAGCAAAAACTTTTTGATCCACCTCCTAGAGTAATGAAAATAAAAACAAAAATAAACAAATGGGACCTAACTAAACTTAAAAGCTTTTGCACAGCAAAGGAAACCACAAACAAGATGAAACGACAACCCTCAGAATGGGAGAAAATATTTGCAAATGAAGCAACTGATGAAGGATTCATCTCCAAAATATACAGACAACTCATGCAGCTCAATATCAAAAAAACCAAACAACCCAATCAAAAAATTGGCAGAAGATCTAAATATTTCTCCAAAGAAGACATACAGATGGCCAAGAGGCACATAAAAAGATGCTCAACATCACTAATTATTAGAGAAGTGCAAATCAAAACTACAATGAGGCATCACTTCACACCAGTCAGAATGGCCATCATCAAAAAAATCTACAAACAATAAATGCTGGAGAGGCTGTGGAGAAAAGGGAACCCTCCTACACTGTTGGTGGGAATGTAAATTGGTAGAGCCACCATGGAGAACAGTATGGAGGTTCCTTAAAAAACTAAAAATAGAGCTACAATATGATCCAGCAATCCCACTCCTGGGCATATCTCCGGAGAAAACCATAATCTGAAAAGATACATGCACCCCAATGTTCACTGCAGCACTATTTACAATAGCCAGGACATGGAAGCAACCTAAATGTCCACTGACAGAGGAATGGATAAAGAAGATGTGGTACATATATACAATGGAATATTACTCAGCCATAAAAAAGAACAAAATAATGCCATTTGCAGTAACATGGGTGTACCTAGAGAGTGTCATGCTGAGTGAAGTAAGTTAGACAGAGAAAGACAAATATCATATGATCTCGCTTATATTTGGAATCTAAGAAGTGGTATGAATGAACCTATTTACAGAACAGAAATAGAGTCACAGATGTAGAAACAAACTTATGGTTATCAAGGGGGAAAAGTAGAGGGGAGGGATAAATTGGGAGACTGGGATTGACATATACAAACTATTATGTATAAAATAGATAACTAATAAGAACCTGCTGTATAATACAGGGAACTCTACTCAATACTCTGTAATGACCTATATGGGAACAGAATCTAAAAGAGTGACAACAAAGACCCAATGCAGCCATAAATAAATAAATAAATGAATTTATTAAAATAGTGAATATATGTATAACTGATTCACTTTGCTATACAGCAGAGACTAACATAACATTGTAAATCAACTATACTCCAATAAAAATTAATTTTAAAATAAAGGAGGGCTTCCCTGGTGGCGCAGTGGTTGAGAGTCCGCCTGCCAATGCAGGGGATGCGGGTTCGTGCCCCAGTCCGGGAAGATCCCACATGCCGCAGAGCAGCTAGGCCCGTGAGCCATGGCCGCTGAGCCTGCGCGTCCGGAGCCTGTGCTCCGCAACGGGAGAGGCCACAACAGTGAGAGGCCCGCATACTGCAAAAAAAAAAAAAAGGAAAGCAATACGTTAAATCAGGGATCCCCAACCTCCAGGCCACGGACTGGTAACAGGCAGCGGCCTGTTAGGAACCGGGCCACACAGAAGGAGATGAGCAGTGGGTGAGCAAGTGAAATTTCATCTGCTGCTCCCCATTGCTCACGTTAGCACCTGAACCAACCCCACCCCCGTGTGTCCATGGAAAAACAGCAGTCCCTGGTGCCAGAAAGGTTGCGGAACGCTATGTTAGATGTCAGAAGGAACTTAGATTTAAATATGAAGTCTCTGCCCTAAAAGAAGTTAAAAGAAGATAATCTACTCAACAAATGAACTGAGCACCTACCAAGTGCCAGCCTTCATGGATTTTATATTCATAGTATTGTGGAGAAGGGAAAGATTAAATAATTATAGTAGTAATAAATGGTAAAAAGGGAATTATAGGTGGTACTGGATTTTTTAACAGAAGACCTAATCAAGGCTTTCCTGAGATATTTATGCCCAGACAAGGATGAGTGGAAGTAATCACTTGTGGAAGCCACAGAAAGTGTTGGAACTGGTAAGTAACCTGGTAAGATTAGTGCTTTAACAAAATCACTCTGGCCATTGTGGTGGGGAATGAACACAGTTGGGGAGATGAGTTAGGAAAGAAAAAAATTCAGAGATTTGCAAGAAAGTCACAAGTTAGCGGGGGCATAAAACATATATTTAATTACCAATCATGATAATGATGATGACAGCCACCATCCACTGAGCGCTAACTTTGCATTAGCACCTATTCTTAAGTACAACCATATATTATTTCCCATTTAACAAGTGGGAAAAACTAAACCTTGGAAAAAACAAATAACTTGTCTAAGCTCATAGAGAAAGTAACAGAGCCAATTTTCAAACTCATGACCATCTGACTCCAAAGTATCATTCTATTAAAAGTCCTGTAGGAGAAGTGATAGAACTTCTGAGGTCATTTTTCCACTCGGAGACACATAAAACTCAATACCAAAACTCAAACCAGTGTTCCTGCTGTCAATCATCTCCAAATTAGCCTTCCCCCACTTGACATTTCCATTTTATTAACTCTATTTTTCTGCCTTAAAACTTCATTATTAACTAAAATTACAAAGGTTGATGACAGCAAGCATTAACAAGGATGTGGAACCATTCAAACTCTCCTACATGCTGCTGCAAAATGATACACCCACTCTGGAAAACAATTTGGCAGTTTCTTATAAAGTTAAACACACACTTATCACATGACCTAACAATCCCTCTCTTAATATTTCCTCAAGAGAAATGAAGACATATGTTCACACACACACTTGTGTTCCAATGTTAGAGCAGCTTTACTCTTAGCACCCACAAACTGGAAACCATCCAGTGCCCATCACCCAGTAAGTGGATACACAGACTGTGGTACATCCATACGCTATGCAGCAATAAAAAGGAAGGAACTACTGATAACATGCAAAACATGGATGCACTTCAAAAGCATTATAATAAGTGAAAGAAGCCATGTACAAAAGACTGTAAGATTCCATTTATAGGAAACTCTAGAAAAAGAAAAAACAAAAACCAAAAATCTACAGAAACAGGAAGTAGATCAGAGACTGCCAGGAGCCTGGGCTGAAGGAGAGAGGATTATCTGTAGAGAGATAAAAGGGAACTTTCTGGGGTGATGAAATTTTTCTATATCATAATTGTGGTAGTGGGTACAGGACTATGTATATTTACCAAAATATACCAAATTATATACTTGAATGAACTGTATTTATTTATACTTCAATAATGATGATTTTTAAAAACGCTTATTATTTCTACTTCAACTCTCTCTCCCCACAAACCTTTGTTCATATGATTATTCACATCGACAGCTTCCTCTCCATTCTAACTGCTGTTGCTTATAATCCTGGCCATTGTTTTTCACTTAAATGTAATGAATGCCTTAATTAGCTTCTCCTTCCTCATATTGATTCTCAATTCATCCTGCCTAATATCATCTAATATTTCTCTGATTCCCTTGCTCAAAATGCTTCAGAAGCATCCTACCTATTACAAAATATATCCAAAACCCTTAATAAGGCAGTAATTAAATACCTTCTAAATGTTGGCTCAAACCACCCTTCCAACTTTTTTCTTAGGATTTTCTGACTTGAACACTTCAATCCATTCAGTTTATAGAACCACTCTCCTCCCAAACACACTTGCTTATCTTTCCTCATGCTTCCCCCTTATTGGGAATAATCTCTTATTCCTCTCTGAATTCTCCCACCCTTTACTGCTCAGCCCAAGTTTTGGGGGTTTTTTTTGAAATAAATTTAATTTATTTATTTGTTTGTTTATTTATGGCTACGTTGGGTCTTCGTTGCTGCACACGGGCTTTCTCTAGTTGCGGCATACGGGGGCTACTCTTCAATGCGGTGCGCGGGCTTCTCATTGCAGTGGCTTCTCTTGTTGGGGAGCATGGGTTCTAGGTGGGTAGGCTTCAGCAGTTGTGGCACACGGGCTCAGTAGTTGTGGCTCACAGGCTCTAGAGCGCAGGCTCAGTAGTTGTGGCGCACGGGCTTCGTTGCTCTGTGGCTTGTGGGATCTTCGCAGACCAGGGCTCGAACCCGTGTCCCCTGCATTGGCAGGCAGATTCTTAACCACTGCGCCACCAAGAAAGTTCCTCAGCCCAAGTTTTAAACCTTTTCTCCTGGATGTTTTCTACTCAAAATCACAATGATCTTTTTCTGCTCTCCTAACGTATTTTTTGTCTAGGCACAACTAGCTGCCTAAAAAAGATTTACGTAGGGAAAACTAGAAAAACAAATAGGTTCTGTTTTAATGGGCCCAACAAGACATATGCAGAAGTCCAAGTAACTTATGCGTAAGTAGACAGATTCAGGAACACTTAAGTCTAGGCAAGGCTACCAGTAGTTAACCACAGGAAAAGATAGCAGTTATTAATGGTTCTGAGTCCATATCTAATATATGCAACAAAATGGTTAAATAAGTAAATGTCACTCTTGTCTATGACAGTAACCAAAATGGCTAATGCTTTTACTTAACTATAACAGTATTAATCTGACTAAAATGCCTCTCAAAATAGGATCTTAGAAGTATGAGCTTTCCCAAGCATCATATCAATTAAAGCATCATAACAATGATAAAGGTATAAATTATATATACTATGACAAATCTATGCAATATTAACAGCCATTTTAAAACAGTGTGGTAGAAGAATATTTAATAATATAGAGGGCAACAAAAGCAGTTCACCAGATGTTACGTATAGTTCAGGCTATTCACAGAAAAGGTAATACTGATGTTCACTAAGCATCTGAAAGTGTTCAACCTAACTGGTAATCATAGAGACAACATTAACGTAACAAGATACTGCTTTTTCAACTATCATACAAATAGTAGGATCTCATTTAAGAAAAACACAACAATATACATCTACAGCTATATATTATATATATAATGCTCAAAGAATTGTAACATGTAGATAACCATGACCATTACCAGTGTGGAAGGGATAAAACTGGAGGCAGTGGTGAAGGAAGACTTTGGCTTAATATGTATATTTGAATTTGTTTTTTAATAACTGGAATGTGTTCATGTAATACTAAAATGATTTTTAAAAGTGCAAGAGAGGACGTACATAAGCTCATATGCATTTTTAAAAGCCCTAAAAGGGTACACATCAAACTATTAACAGTGGTTATGCCTGGAAGTGGGCTTAGAGATGATTAGCTGATTTTTATTTTCCTCTCTTTGTTTTATCTGTATTTATATATTCTTTTATAGTGAAAAAAATCTTTGAAATATGTAAATGCTTACATATACATAGATCTCTTGGGCAAGAAACTCAGTGATTATTTCTGAAAAGGGAGCTGATTAGCTGGGAGTCAGGGGTAGGAGGTAGATTTACTTTTCATTATTTTATCTTTTGTATCTTTCAAATTTTTATTAAGTGCATGTACTACCCATTCAAGGAATTTTATTTTCTTAGGTCTGGACCATCAAATGTTCAACATCATTTACTGTTTGACTCCTTATATGGTTCTGCTTCCTAGGCCCACTGCAGGGAGAGTTTTGGATAAACTATATGCGACACACCCATGCCCATGGTGGTTCTTTCTTAAATCCCTCTCCACTAGCCAGGGTTACATTGTCTTTGCTCTACCAATTACTGGCTTGCTGCCAAAGCACTACTGTTGGCACATCCCAGTTCCCTCCTGCAACACAGAGGCCAACAGAGCACAGTTTTTCTGGCCTCGGTTTACTTTTCTTCACCTTCTGGCCTTACTGGGAAAACTCCAAGTACCCGGCCTGCCCTCTGCCCTACCTTCCTTTTTCTATTCTCCAGCTTACAATTCTCTAGTCCCCCAATTATGCTGAAATCCAGTGATACGCAAATGATATAAAGTGGAGCCAAATTTTTGACAGTTGCCAAAAAGGCACAAACCAGTTAATCCACAAAAAAAAAAAATTTTTTTTTTTGGCCACACCATGCGGCTTACAGGATCTCAGTTCCCCAAGCAGGGACTGAACCCAGGACCACAGCAGTGAAAGCCAGGAATCCTAACCACGAGGCAACCAGGGAACTCCTTTTTTTTTTAAATCCACAAATATTAAAATTCACCTAAAGGAACTCAAGACAGATTGGCAAAGGACTATATTATCATGTCTCCCCTACTGGGCCTATGTTGAGTTGCTGTCTTTTTCAGCATCTGTGGCAAAAATACACTCTGCAGTAGCATCAAAGTCTGACTTGATAAATTCTCTGGCCTCCTCCAGTTGTTGATGTTACATTTTACACAATAAATGCATCTTATAGAAATACAAATTTTATTTTCCAAATTTAAAAAACCCTTGAATTTTGCTACATCTAAAATGGAGAAACCCCTTTAAATCTACTCCCCTAGGGCACTAGTTCACACACTACGACTCAGAAAAAAACTAGCTTACTGAGTCATTAGTACCTGCTTTAACCTGATAATCAGTGTTTCAAGCCAATGAAGTCCGATTACACTTAACACTAAAATGGAAAACAAACAACAAGTGTTCTTAGTACGGGACCCCCTATTGCCTTCAGGTAATAAGAAACCTAACTAATAACAAGCTTCCATTGATCACCTGTGGAAGACAGAAGACTCATGACACTGCTAAGACTCTAGTCTGATAACTGAGAAGAAAATATCTGCTGGTCACAAAGCTTCCTATTTGTTCCAGCCCTGTCACAACCTTATCTTCTACCTTTACTAATTTTCTTAACCTACCAATAGAAAAGGGTAGAGATTTAAGTCAGTGGAAAGACAGTCAAGAGCTGACTTAACAGCACAGAAATACTACACACAGATTTCTATAATCACCACTTATGGATACAAAACCTTCCTCCCAAATACCCTAAAACTGCTGATTCTCAACTGTTCCTAAGGGATTGAAAGAAGATGAAGAGAATTTATTTAGCTCAAAGAGGCCAAGGACTTAAAAGGGCATGTCATGGCAAGCAATTACAATTGATAACTGCACTAAAGAAACAATTATTTGAGTGGAGAAGTCTCCCTCGCCCTTTAAAAAATCGCACCCCTCAGACTGCTTTGAAAGGTTACTATTTCACATTTTTATTGTATTTGTAGGACTACACTATTACTGGCCAACAGAACCTAAATACACTGGTATTTGTGCTTTGTAAGTAGAATTTATTTTGTGGTGGTATTTACAAGTTGGCCCAAACTGCTTTACCCAAAGCCCTACCAAGTTGATCAAACAAAGAGAGGAAAACCAGCCCAGGAAGTTCCCAAGGACGCTCTACTGCCTCAGCAACTGTGGATGATCATCTAATAATATGAATAACAGATAGAATTCTTAAAATTCCCAGATAGGGTGCATAAATGCTTTCTAACATCCACTTATATCAGTCTCATATTTGAGGACACTTTTCAAATAATTCATAATTATTTTAAGTATAAAAATATTTTTCCTTTCCACTCAGTTGAGTAGTATATATCATGAAGAAGCCAATTTCATTGGAAATTACACAGTTATTCCAAGATATTGCCATCCTTTAAAAAATAACTGAACAAAATCAGCTTTAAGAGCCATACCAAAAGAAAATCAAGACTTTTTATAAATATACTTTGTTTTTGATTAAAAACAGTGTTAACTCTATTTCATCAAATGCCTTATTTGTAAAACTGCTCAAAATGACTTTTAACTCATCAAATCTACCCTTATCCTCCCTTTTATTTATTTATTATTATTATTTTTTTGGCTGGGTTGGGTCTTCGATGCTGCGTGTGGGCTTTCTCTAGTTGCGGCGAGTGGGGGTACTCATCGTTGTGGTGTGTGGACTTCTCATTGCGGTGGCTTCTCTTGTTGCAGAGCACGGCCTCTAGGCACATGGGCTTCAGTAACTGTGGCACACGGGCTTAGTAGTTGTGGCTCGCAGGCTCTTGAGCAGAGGCTCAGTAGTTGTGGCGCACAGGCTTAGCTGCTCCACAGCATGTGGGATCTTCCCGGACCGGGGATCAAACCCGTGTCCCCTGCATTCTTAACCACTGTGCCACCAGGGAAGTCCCTTATCCTCCCTTTTAAAATAAATACGAAGCTACTTAGGGCTCTGAGAGTCCAAAATCACAAAGAATTAAGCATCAAAGGTGGTACTATCAAAGGTGGTATTCAAAGTCTATGTGGTATACAAAGCAGATTTTAAAGTCATAATGTGATTTTATACATGCTAATAAATGCCTGGCAGAAGTACATGTCTTCCTGTTTAGAGAGTCATTCAGATTCAAACAGTATTAACTGTGATATATCAGGTATTGTGTTAAGCACTTTCATTTAGATTATGGAATTTATATCCAATTCTAGGATAGCATGATCTTTCAAGATGGCTGGGGTAACACAGTGAGAAAAATCACTAAAAGAAATCTGCCAACCACCATAGGTTATCCTATGCCCTAGAAGGCTTAGAGAACAAGTCTACACCCATCAAACCAAACCTCATTTCCTGATCTACAGTATACATGGCCTCGGAAAAACATACACAACCTAGAAACCATCTAAAAACTGAACTGGAAAGTAGGATAGTCTCCACATTTGGAGCCTTAAAACTGGGAATGAGGAAAGTCACGGGGGCCTCTTTAAACTGTATCCTCCTTCCTTCCTACAGTAACCAACAAGACAAATATCAAAACTTGGACTTAGCTATTTATTAAGATTTATGTACAACAACCAATTTAATATACTCTAGGTAAAAGTAAGTGCTGAATACTTATACTGCTCTGTTCCCAAAAGAACATTTAGCAATTGGTGCTGAATACCCAGTGTCACATTACCTGAAGAGTAACATAACAGGAAATATGACATAGACAATAAAAATAGGACAGAATGGGGGAAAAAACACAAACCAACCATTCAATACAGGGTTCTATACTCTCCATAATTTCTGCTATCACCAAAGCTGTCTCAATCCTCTTCCACAAGCAACTGCTGCAGGATAAGGCACATCCTATACTCCACAAGCAGCCTTCCCTTCTCCCTCAGGTGGCCGCTTGCTCCCCCTCACTCAACTCCTCTCCAGCACAAGCAACAGCTAGATATACTAAAGACCACAAAAAGCCCATAAACTTGCCTCTCAGGCCTTCCAGCAAAACACAGAATTTATCACTAACATCACTCTTGGACGCAGCCACATCTCAATGCATCCTATTTTTTTTTTTTTGAAAACTATACATGTAAGATTTATTTTATACTTTCCACCTCCTTGGTCACTGGACCTGTTATTACATTTGTCAATTTTCTGAGATCAAGTTGCATCCCATTTTTCTCCATATCTGGAAACCCCCAACTGAGTTTAACTTGCTCCATTCTCTGAAACTTCCTACAAACGCATGCTCCTCCACAATGGAAATGGTACATGCCCCCACATGTACCACCAACCACTCTGCTCACAGAAGAGAAAGGGCAGAATGTAAAAGTAGATGGACTGATGAGTTAAATATATTAGGAAAAAAATAGTGAAGCAAGTACACAAAGGTCTCAAACAAATGCTTGAGAGTCGAATCTGACCCACAGATGGACATTTTGTTTGGCCCAGTAGGTGTTTTAGTTAGAAGCCCACATTTAAAAGTAAGATATAATCAGATTTCCCTGGTGGTGCAGTGGTTAAGAATCCACCCGCCAATGCAGGGGACACGGGTTCGAGCCCTGGTCTGGGAAGATCCCACATGCCACAGAGCAACTAAGCCCGCGTGCCACAACTACTGAGCCTGTGCTCTAGAGTCCATGAGCCACAACTACTGAAGCCCGTGAGCCTAGAGCCCATGCTCCGCAACAAGAGAAGCCCAAGCACCGCAACGAAGAGTAGCCCCCGCTCGCCGCAACTAGAGAAAGCCCGTGCACAGCAACAAAGACCCAATGCAGCCAAAAATAAATAAATAAATTTATTTTTAAAAAAAAAGTAAGAGATAACAGAGTAAAATCCAGATTTCAGCCTTCTTTTGAGAAATGGAAAGATCTGGCAACCCTAAGCCCAAATTCCTACAAGGTAACACAGTCTGGAACTGAGTAGCAGTGTCCCCTTTAGACAGAGCACGCGCTGTCCCGTTTGAAACAATCCCCCACCTTTATTGTCCATCTGGCTTGCTTCACTGATTAATCAGGGGAAACTGGGGACATCTGAATTTGCTACTCCTGAATTTCAGGCACTAAAGTAACTAAAGGACAGTAAACAATAGGTCAGTAAATATCTTCATTTGTTGCTTAACAGTGATCTTTTGTGAGAGCCTAGGATTGGACAAGGTATCTTCTCCCAGGTGACTTCTGGCTGATGATTTTCTTTTTTTTGGCTGCGTTGGGTCTTCACTGCTGCGCACAGGCTTTCTCTAGTTGTGGCGAGCAGGGGCTACTCTTCATTGTGGTGCACGGGTTTCTCATTGCAGTGGCTTCTCTTGTTGTGGAGCACGGGCTCTAGGCACGTGGGCTTCAGTAGTTGTGGCACGCAGGCTTAGTTGCTCCACAGCATGTGGGATCTTCCCAGATCAGGGCTCGAACCCATGTCCCCTGCATTGGCAGGTGGATTCCTAACCACTGCGCCACCACGGAAGTCCCGGCTGATGATTTTCTTAAAGGGCTCCAAATAATCTGTTGTAGTCTTTAAGAAGACCACAATAGTTAAGAATATGTAAAAAGTGACTGGAGGACGAAAAATAAAGGCCACTTGGAATAGAATGCCTGAACTAAAAGATCAAAATCAGTGGAGTCATCAATTAAAAGAGGTTAAAACCACATAGATGTTTACATAAAAAGAATTTATGACAGGTACAGAATAAAAGCAATTCTCTACAAGAATGATATGTTTTAATTTCTGTTTTATGCAATGAAGTAATTCACTGCATTGGTCTAGCCCTTGGGGTAATCAAGAGGCCTGGTTAATATATCTGCCCAGGCTTCGCTGGTGGTGCAGTGGTTAAGAATCCACCTGCCAATGCAGGGAACATGGGTTCAAGTCCTGGTCCAGGAAGATCCCACATGCCGCAGAGCAACAAAGCCCGTGAGCCACAACTACTGAGCCTGCGCTCTAGAGCCCATGAGCCACAACTACTGAGCCCGCGTGCCACGACTACTGAAGCCCACACGCTTAGAGCCCACGCTCCACAAGAGAAGCCATGGCAACGAGAAGCCCCTGCACCGCAATGAAGACTAGCCCCCGATCACCACAACTAGAGAAAGGCCACGTGCAGCAATGAAGACCCAACACAGTCAAAAATAAATTAATTAATTAAAAAAAAATATATATATATACACATACACACACACACACACACACACACATATATCTGGCTACCTGGAAGGGAGAGAAAAATATTAGGTGTTTTAATGTCTATTCTTTTGCAGAATTAATCAGTTACTTGCTACTTCCTTAAATAAATTATTTTTCAGAAAAGAAAAAAAGAATGATATATTTAAGTGACTGAACAGCATTTAGATAGCACTTTAAATATTTCAAACACTAATAATCTATTTTCCATCTTATTTTGACAAAACCCTTGTGCTATAAAGTTGACTAAGCAGACCTTATTTTCTCCTCACACATACTAAAGCATAAAAAAACCAAGAGCCTTCACTAATGTCACCTAGCTAGTTATGGCAAAGAGAGGATCAGAATCTAGCTGCGTTAACTCATAACGCTGGGCTCCTTCCACTACAATATATTGCTGCTGCTGCATCTCATCCATTGCTAGCCTACAAAGGCTAAAAAGGAGGTTGAAAGTATCCATTCAAGTCTCCAAAATTCCTTCCAATTTCAAGAATGGGACTTCTACTCACTTTCAGGTCCCCAAAGGAGAGTCATTCATTTCCATAGGCCACTGCTTGGCCCTGAATTTGTGTGTCATATGTATGTTTTGTCTTCCCAATGATGTCGAAAGTTTCTCCAGGAGGCAGCAAATACCATGTCTCTTTGTATGTCCAACAAAAATGCTCAAATATTTTATTATTTATATACAAAATTTAACAAATAACTCCATCTCTTGTTCCAAGAAACAAAGGGCTAGAAGTAACCTTAAGCGATTTTCAGAAATAATGACAAGGGGGGCTTCCCTGGTGGCACAGTGGTTAAGAATCCGCCTGCCAATGCAGGGGACACGGGTTCGAGCCCTGGTCTGGGAAGATCCCACATGCCATGGAGCAACTAAGCCCGTGCGCCGCAACCATGGAGCCTGTGCTCTAGAGCCCAAGAGCCACAACTACTGAGCCCGCGTGCCACAACTACTGAAGCCCGTGAGCCTAGAGCCCATACTTGGCAACAAGAGAAGCCACCGCAATGAGAAGCCTGTGCACCACAATGAATAGTAGCCCCTGCTCACCCGCACGCAGCAACGAAGACCCAACGCAGCCAAAAAATAAATAAAATGTTAAAAAAAAAAAAAAAAGAAATAATGACAAGGACATCTAAGTTATATTATGAAGGGAAAAAAAGTAAGAAGAAAAGGTAGCTAGGGATACAAGTTTTATCTGTGTTTTATAAACCTCAAAGAACTAAGTCATCTTTTTGTCATCTGCAAAAAGAGAAATCTAACTTTGGTGGGTTAATATTTTGCAAATATCTAAAAGATTTTCTTTTACTTAAAAAATATATATATAGTGTTTGTATAAATAAATATACAACATATATGAATAAATATACATATAGATGTCTGTATATGATATGCCTGAACACCAATAAAAATCTTTGTTGTTTAAGAGTGATCTTTTGTGAAGCCTAGAGCCTAGAGCTGGCAAGATACCTTCTCCCAGGTCACTTTTAGCCTAATGATTTTCTTAAAACGTTCCAAATAATTTGTTATAATATGCATATTTAACATTCATGGATATAATATTTATGGCATGCTTTTAGGTTTATGCACATAAAGCCTTCATGAGGTAGGACATTTTAAATCTCTACTTAGAATGGAAATAAGAGAGTCAGTAGCCAAAATAAAAATCTAGAGAAGAAATACAGCCCATTAATTTGGATTATAACAAGAATAACATTTTATCCCTGCACAATGACAGTGCTTGGATATATCCCAGTTATTTGAAACAACTTTACACATCAACCAACTTCTTCAGAACACTGGTTTTTCTATGCCAAGAACTATCCAAAAGCTTCCCAATAAGATTTAATGCTAACCGTGAGGTACATTACTTACAGGATATGCTAGGAATTTTCCACTTGCAAAGGGCAATCTAATCCTTGGTGTTATAACCCATGGGGAAAAAAGCCACTCTAATATAGTGTTGGAGGGAGTAGAAACTGGTTTTGATAATACTGTATATACCGAAACTATAAATGCATAAATCTTTTGACCTAAAAATTCCCCTTCTAGGAATCCGGTCTGAAGATAAACTTGAAAATGTATGAAATGGCATGCTACTAAGTAATTTACTGCAGTACTATTAGAAAGGTAAATTTTTGGAAACAACTGAAATTATGTCGGGACTAGTTAAATAAACTGTGATATGTCCATACAGTGGAATACCGTGTAGCCTTAAAAATGAGAGACAGAAAGCTCTCTTTGTCCTGATATGAAAAAAAATCTCCAAGATATAGTAAATGAAAAAAGCAAAGAGCAGAACCATGTAATGCATTCTGTAATATGTGTAAAAAGAGGTGTGGGGTAGGGGGAGGAATAATGTATATAGAGAGATACACATAAAATATCTCTGGAAGGACACCCAAGAATATTACTTGCCTCTAGGAAGTGAAATTAGGTGGGTGGACAGTAGAATAAAAGGAAGATTTTTCACTCTATATTTTTTTTCATTTTTGAATTTGAACCATGTAAATGTACTACCTGGTTAAAACATTAAATTTAACCAATGTGTTAATCTGTATAAAAAGTTTAGACAGTTATTTCAGGATTTATAATCTGAGGACACCGTATTATAATTAACACTACAAATGTAACAACTTTGGCTATTTCTTCCATGGAAACACCCATTAGTCCACCCCTAAAGATATTATACAGCCAAAGAATACAGAGCCACAAGGGGCTGTGAAAAACCTGAACATCTCAATTTACAGATAAGAAAACTATGGCCCAAAGAGGTTAAATAACCTCACCAACGGAAACAACTAGTAGCTGGCAAAGTATGGCCTAGAACCTGACCCATATTTCAAAATATTCTCATGTATTTTCTCCATCCCCCAAACTGTTTCTTCATTACCGCAAAGAGCCAACAAGTGTCCACCAAGACCGTAGCTGCATTTTGAAGATAACATGAATGACAGAGCCAGTGTGAGCTGATATCCTATCTCTGTGAGATACTTTTCAATGCTCACAGGGGAACCACAAAGGGTAAGGTCTTGCTTCTCCTGGGTCATGTTTTAGCAGAGACAAAGGGCAGTTAAAGCCATAAGATAAAAATGGGGAGGGGATAGGGGGGATCTTCCAACAAAGTCAATTATACTAGAAAAATTGAGAATAACATTAAGCAACTTTACAATCAGGTAATTCAAATTTATTTTTATATTAAAACAAACACCAATCTACTGTGGCAAAGAATATAAAATGCACATGAATTTTAAGGTAGACAAGATACTTATAAAGAAATTTCATGCTGCTTCTGATTGATCCTGAACCCAGTGGCCTAGAAGTACACACATGCATTCTCTTAAACTCTTAAGAAGCAGGAAGGCTTGAGAACTACTACACCAAAGGAATTAAAAGTGTTCTCAATGGCAGTGGAAAGAGCAAAGAATTAGAGCTAGACAGACCTGGACATGCAGCCTCATTCTTGCCATTGTGTGACCTTGGATCAGTTATTCAACCTTAAGCTCAGAGCCTGTTTCTTCATCTGTAAAATGTGGTCCATATTACTTACCTTGGAGTGTTGTTATAAGGATTGGAGATATTGATGATAAGCAAACTGCCTGAACTCTAGAAGGAGTACAATAAATGACAGCTACTATTACAGCCATCACAAACCTATCAGAATCTTTATAGGACCAGCTAACCATTTATTGGGGTTCAATCTGTTAGAACAAGATAATGTGAGCAATAGATGCTATCAGCCCTCCCAAACTGCCAGAGAAAAAAAAAATAGGCCAACAGGATAAAATTACCTACGTGAAAAGTTTATTATACTTACATATTTCATTTCAAACTTCTTAGCCAACATTTCCACTTCTTGCCTCTCTTGATGATCATCATTGAACGGGTCTTCCATGTAAACGGGCTTCTTCTGCTTCAAAGTGAATGGTAAAAGAAATAGAAGTATTAGTATTACTTCAACCAGAGTTGAATATATCTAAATTTAAAACATGAGTCAATTTTTCCAAATATTAACAAAGTTAGAAGCATTAAAAAGTAACTAAAGGGCTTCCCTGGTGGCACAGTGGTTGAGAGTCCGCCTGCCGATGCAGGGGACATGGGTTCGTGCCCCGGTCCGGGAGGATCCCACGTGCTGCGGAGCGGCTGGGCCCGTGAGCCATGGCCGCTAGGCCTGCGCATCCGGAGCCTGTGCTCCGCAACGGGAGAGGCCACGGCAGTGAGAGGCGCACGCACCACACACACACACACACAAAAAGTAACTAAAAAGGGACTTCCCTGGTGGCACAGTCGTTAAGAATCCACCTGCCAATGCAGGCGACATGGGTTCGAGCCCTGATCGGGACGATTCCACATGCTGCGGAGCAACGAAGCCCGTGCGCCACAACTACTGAACCTGTGCTCTAGAGCCCGTGAGCCACAACTACTGAAGCCCCCACGCCTAGATCCCGTGCTCTGCAACAAGAGAAGCCACTGCAATGAGAAGCCCGCGCACTGCAACAAAGAGCAGTCCCCACTCGCCGCAACTAGAGAAAGCCCGCGCGCAGCAACGAAGACCCAACACAGCCAAAAATAAATAAATAAATTGAAAAAAAAATTTTTTAATAAAAAAGTCACTAAAAAGGAAACTAATATAACACTGTAAATCAACTACACTTCATTTAAAAAATTAAATTTTTTTAAAATTAGAAAACAAAAAATTCAACAGTAAAACAAAAGGAAATAGAATGAAATGTTGGTTTATAGCAAAAATATTTGCAGTTTTAATGAACTCTTACACATTTTAAAGTTTTTTGGTGGTTAAGAACTCAACAATTCAAACTGTCTTCACCCACAAAATGATCTATGGTTACCCCACCAAAAATAAAAAGGCCAAAGAACCCAAGAAAATTAGGTAAACATGAAAATCCCACCTATAACTCTAGTTTGAGATCTTCCCAACAAAGATTAACCACTTTGGTCAGACAATGCTTCTAAAAGGTTATTGGAATCTAGGTTATTACAATCAACATTTAATCATCTGCCCTGAGTTAGCACTGGAGTATCTGTAGCTGCTACAGCTTTTTGCTGAGACTTAGCATTGACCACCTCTGTATCACCTACAACCTGTCAATGAAAATCCATTCAGAAAATACATACGACTTGTAAACAAAGCACAAAAGTTCAATAGCTACAAACAGATTATATTATCATAGCTTCTTTCTAGCAAGGAGAGTGAAAATCTACTATAATGCATGGTTTAAAACACACACAAACAAGGGCTCCCCTGGTGGCAAAGTGGTTAAGAATCCACCTGCCAATGCAGGGGACAAGGGTTCAAGCCCTGGTCCGGGGAGATCCCACATGCCATGGAGCAACTAAGCCCGTGCGCCACAACTCCTGAGCCTGCGCTCTAGAGCCCGCGAGCCACAACTACTGAGCCTGTGTGCCACAACTACTGAAGCCCGTGCACCTAGAGCCCATGCTCTACAACAAGAGAAGCCACCGCAATGAGAAGCCCACGCACCGCAATGAAGAGTAGCCCCGCTCACCACAACTAGAGAAAGACCGCGCACTGCAACGAAGACCCAACGCAGTCAAAAATAAATAAATAAAATACATTTATAAAAAATAAATTAAAAAAAAAACAAACACACACACAGAGCTAGGATCCCACATTTACCATCTATTGACCAAAACAAACAAAAAGATACATCACATCCTTTACTGTTTTCACAGACACATTTCATAGATATACATATATACACACACACACATATATTTCAATATACAAAAAACCCCAAACAAGGAGCTACATGTGGATAAAAATGCTATTTTCATCTAATTATGAACTAAGAAGTTCATTTAAAAAAAAGGCTAGATGCTATTACTGATGTAGCATCTTCAAGCAGTAATTAAAAATGAAAATATATCACAGCTGAAATATTAGATACAGATTTGCCCTGAAGGGCAAGAAAAAATGCAGAAGGGATGAAGATTTGCACAGTTTGAAACTGAGATACATGATCCTGGCTATTAAGGCTGAGACATGATTAATCTAAAAATGTGACAGAAAAATATGGACATAATGAATACAAAACAATTCATCATACCTAGGGCATTAGAATTAAAGGATACATCTTAAAGCTTAAAGGAATTTTTGAATCAATTTTTTAAATTATCTATTGTAATAAGTAATATATTTATAGAATCTTTTATCCCAATAGGAGTTACCAATGGAAAATATAAATATGACCTGAAAGGAAACAAACTAGCAGAAATAGACTGGTGATGAAATAAGAAGTACTAGGCATATTCAGGGCATAGCCTTAACTTGAGACTAAAGTTAAGCAGAGTAAACAACCACCATGACTTGCTTGCCATTATAAACAGTTTCCTTCATGTCACTATGAAGTCCAAATACTAGGTCTTACTACTGGTCTGACCCATTTTATATGTGCAAATATAAATACATGAATATATATTTTAAATAAGAATCACCTTATACACCATTCTGAACTATTTTATGTAGACTTTATATAGGCAGCAAAAGTAAATCTCTTATTTACCCTTGCTAGTCTATAAAAATAAACTTAAGAAAACTGAGTCACCTTTCTTTCACAGTTAAGAAGTAACGCTTATCCACAATCAAGGCTCTAAGTAAGCTTTACGTTTTTCAGGTGAAAAGATCTGACAATTAGTAAATAGCAAAATTACCAACCACCCACAGGCAAAAGTGACCCAATGATTCTGTCTCTTGATGTTAACTCATTAACATCATTTTCAGGAGAGCTTTCGTATATGTTATCCGAAACATGCAGTATGACAAGCAATGGAATATCATAGAATTCTCTGGTAACAATATAATCACATTAACACTATAATCATTTATTTTCTTTTTATACTGAATGTTCAATTAATCATGTTTATAGGAAGATGTTTTCTGGTTAAGTGATTTTCTGGTTTACTAAGAGTTAAAAAAGAATTTCTTGTGTATGAATTCCCCTTAGCCAGAAATGGTGAACAAGTTAATCTTTCAGGATAGAGATGATTGCAATGCCTCAGCCTCAATCAAGGATCAATACTCTACAGATAACAAGGTTAAGGGTTTAGCTAACCTGTGTCCTGACAACCTAGACGAGGTTTTGTTTTCCATATTTTGCCAACACACGCTCATTTAATCGTGTTTTTCCGTATTAATAAGAAGTAAGTTTAGAAAAATTTCTAACTGCATTAGGTTAATTGGGGTTTTACTGTTCATTTCGTATTTACAAAGGGGGATGATTTAAATTCACCCTAGTACAGATGGTATTCACATGTAACAGATTATTTTATACTTACACCTATCAAGTAAAATCTTATTGGGTGACAGATGGCTATTTCAAAATCTTAGAAACTTTTCTTCTTTTAATTTTACAAGATCTCTTTTCCTCCCCTTTCTACTCTAACCCTGCTACATAGTATGTCATTCAATTACAATAACTTAAAATTAAAACTATTTTGAAAATATTACAACATCACTAAAAATAAACTGGACTCCTCCTGAGGGCAAATTTGGGAATCACCACTTTGCAGATCAATTCTATTGCTTACATTTTGGTTTTGATGGTTTCTCTTCCTAGGATTTCCTTTCATGGAAACGTGACAACTTCATTTAGAAAGGTGTTTTCTACACTTTCTTATGCAATAAATATGTTCACTGGGAGTAATCATAGGAAAATCTGACAAATCTTTGTTGCAAAGGTACACTGTATAAGCAATGGATTTTTTGGTTCAGTGGAATATGACAAATGATATATGGCTGAATGTACAAGAAATCTGGACTAAAATACCCCCAACTGATAGTGTAAACAGAAAAATTAAACTGAATTATTCACTTTTCTATTACATGAAACTATTCTGATTTTATCAAGTTAATATGATAGGGTATCAAAATTAACTTTATACTTATAATTAAAAGATACATATCTATTATTAGTTTATCATAGTATCAATATTACAGCATAAAGAGGGTCATAACAGAGGTCTTTGTATATCTACTATAACTCTTATTTCAGTTCATTTCGGCAGGACTTTCTAAATTTAAACTATATGAGTTAATTGTAAGAATTCTGTTTTACTAAGAATTGGTACTAGCATGGAAAAAAGTATTAATAAGATACATATGAGCACTTTGTACACCAGCCTCCTTATTTGCAAAATGTGGATAAATGTATCCGTCTCATGGAGCTCTGCTGGACTAAATTCCACAAGCCATGTACCACACTTAGAACTGTGTCTAGCACATTGTAAGAAATCAGTAAATGTTAGCCATTACTATGCATTTTTCCCAAATATAATCACCTGTAACTTATGATGTAGATTAGGAAGTAAAACTGCAAGTCTACATAGATTAAAAGAGCAAATATAGTACAGTTTTTTGAAAAATGCTCCAATCCAGTATTCGCAAAAATCTTTTGGGGAAAAAAATGGCATCACTTTATAAATGACAGGGGCACTAAAGTGAATCTAAAGCGCAAAATGTTATGTGGAAATGACCAAAATGATCTCTATCCTTAACAATTCATTTTGGTTTGACCACACAGCAGTATTTGTAAATAATGATCAAAAGATTAGTTGGCCTTACAATAAAAAAAATCTAGTGACGTTGTTTAGTATGATATTTTTAAACTAAGGTATTCATTTCAACTATAAAGATAATTGAGGATGAAAATAAAACAAGTGACTTCTGGAGTCCATTAGACCTGTGCTAAAGCAAAACCTAATAAAGAGCATAGTCTCTAAACAACAGAGGAAACTGTTCTCTTATTATTGTTACTCTACCATTTCCCTTTCTAGTTTACTTCTGAACATCACCAACCAACAATAAAAATTAGTTACCAACGAACCTCTCTCCTATCTCCATTGTTCACCAGTTCCACCAAAGGCATACCTATATATTTTCAATAAAGTTTTTAGAAATTCAAAGCTAAGTTTTTTTCATCACTCTCCAAAAATTACAATGGCCAAGTGCAATATCCTCCAAGTAGGACCAATAAACTAATGATATGTACTCAAACAAGGATATGATGGTAGGCACCAAATACAACGAGACACCCTCCCATTCAATTATTGTATGAACACTAGAGAAAACAAAGCTAAAAAGGTTTACCAATATCAACACGAGAGCGAAAAATAAGGAACCAGATAACTAACCCACGTAACCTCCAATCCTAAAGTGGAATCCTTACTCTGAAAATGTTTAGATTACTTTTAAATCCCCTTTCAATTAAGATAAATACCCCACGCTCAGAAGCACATCTCAGCGCCCAGCACAACAGCGATGAAGGTAAGGATGATACTGGAGAGGTTACACAATCTCTCTGCTTCAGACTGGGGGGCGTGTCCCCCAACTGGAGCTCCGCAAGCAAAACCCAACAACGCAACGTGCAGGGCCCCCAGATTTTTTGTGGGAAGCCGAGAGGAAACCTGAGGTTTCGAAAGGTGCAGAGGGAAGCCGGCTTGGAACAGCGTTTGGAGCGGGCGTACGATGGCGGTGGCGAGGGGGGGGTTGGTGGAGCCGGGTGGGAGCCTCGGCCAACACTGGGGACCAGAGGAAAGCAGCACCAACCGCCCGTCCACCCGCTCGGCCCCTGCCCCCTCCAGCCACCCCCTGGGGCAACCCGAGACACGCAAGGTGGGCTTCGGGAGGGACAAACCACTGGGGGAGGCGGACGGGTCCTGAGGCTCCCGGGGTCTGGGGGATGAGGGAGGGATCTTCTGTACCCGTTGTTCTCCGCACAGCAACAGCTCCGGGTAGCTGAACTCCACGCAGCTCTCGTCGGTGGGATCCTTGAGCACCAGCTCCAGGCGCACTGTCTCCTTCGACGGCCTCTGCTGCGGCTCGGCCCGGGAAGCCGACTCCCGCGGCGGAGGCGGCTGCAAGTGCAACTGCGGGAGCGGCGGCGGCGGCGGCGGCTCGGGCCTAGGGGGCTCGCGCTGCAGCGACATGGGCGGCTCGGCGCGGCTGACCTCGCGCTGGGGGAGCGCCTTCTCCCGCGGCGGGGGCTGCGCGTCCGACCGGGGGGCAACCTCCCGCGGGGCCGACTGCTCCGCCCGGGCCGGCTCGCGGTACGGCTGCGGCTCCAGTCGGGGGGGCTCGCGAGGGTAGTCGGGCTCGCGTTCGGCCCCCGGGAACTCGGCCTCGCGCCGCCTCACCGGTGACAGGCTAATAAACGCTACTCTGCGTGGCTCCGCCATCCCCACTGTTCTGGCCCTCTGCCTTCGCTCAAGCCGGCGCTCGGTTCTACGCCGAGTTGTTTGCCTGCCTGCCCTTCCTTTTGCTCTCCGTCGCTTTTCTTCCCTCCACCACCCTCAGCCGTCGCCGCCGACGCCACCGTGAGTGCGGACTGTCCCCCCTTCCCCGCCACTATGTTCTGATGGGCTCCACCGCCATCGCCAGGATCGTTGCGGCCGCCATGTTGGATCCCCCACATAAATAGAAGCAGGCCGCTGAGCGGGCGCATGCGCAGACAGGAGACGCTCACATCCACCGTCGTGGCTGTGGCTCAGTTTTCCTCTTTTCCTCCCAACAGCCTGGAGTCCAGACAGGTCAGCGGAAGTGACGTCATGGCAAGACCGGTTTCCCTGGAAACAGAGACGCCGTCTGCGCCCTTCCTAAAGGGGAGGGGTCTGGGGTTTCCGGAGAAGCTTCCTATTCGCACCTGGAAACCAGAGGCGCGTTTGGGGCTCGCCCAAAGGCGAGCGTCGGAGATGTGCCTGGGACGGATCTGGCTATGGTGCCGGTCGCCTCCCGCTCTCGCTTTCAGAGAGTTGGGGTTGTCAGCTGGTTAGTCAAGGCGCATGCGGGGAAAGGGTAGAGGGACGCAGGGACCAGCCTCGGTGTATGCCCGGCCAGCACCCCCGCAGCCCGAAGTATCGGGGAAGAAAGGAAATGGCTAACTCCAGCCGGACTCGCCCTGCGGCTTCCCTGCGCAAAGCGCGACGTTGACTCCCACAGGCCTCCCGTTCCTAAACCGACTCCTGTATTTCTCGCCCGGCTGCAGGGAGGATTGTGTGACACGGTCGTAAAATGCTCAGTAACGTTTTGCAGTTGGGAAATTGAACACGCAAATGAACATGGGCTCGTTCATAAAGTCTAAACTGTTTAAATTAATTTTTAAAAAAAGACTTTTCAACAAAGTTTGATGGTATTTTATGGGACGTACTCTCTTGAAAGTGGAATGCTAAATGACCCATTTCCGGTAGGAGAGGAGCCTTAATTGGGAAGGCCTCATAGACACACCTGTAATAAACTAATTGAAATTCACCTTTAAAAGAATGAGGATTACCATCCATTTTAATCCATTTAATGGAAAACAAATCTAAGGGCTCGCCTTCCACACCTTCTGTTAATTCAATTAACCGGATTAACAATGTTAACACCTGCTGATGTCATAGATGAGTCAGTGTGATGTCATAGATGAATTCTGAATGGGTTCCGGTTTTTTGCCTTCCTATTACTTTCCCTATTTGTATAAAGATGGTGTTGGAATCGATGGTATGATGTTCCCTCCCAGTTCTCAATTGCTCATACGAAAATCCGAAATACTTTTTTTGGAGGAGTGAGGGCCTTCGAAGAGGCTGGGAATAGGTCAAAGTCAATTCTTGTTCAATGCAAAGTCAGAATATCTTTGTCTAAAATACTAGATTACCTAAAATGTGTAAGATATTCGTGCTATCTAACTGTAATGCTGTAAGATCAGTCATTCAGTTTTTGTTATATATAAAATATCCTGTGAGATCAAGCTACTCATACCTTTTTATGAATAATTAGTATCCAAAACATCTTCGATTCTGATAATTTCACAAACTCTCAAATCTCATGTTGAAGATTAATGTTCAATCCAGGGTGTGGTAATCTTGCACATATAGAAAAAGGGCAAATCAATCTGATCCTTTAACGCCTTTCCGTTAATGTTCTGTCCTAGAGGCAGAGCAGCAGGGTTGTCCCCAAATCCCTGTCTCCCATTTTACCCAAAATGAATTTAGCAATAAGCTTAAAATGGCTGCCTTGTGGAGTTAAGCAATAGGAAAAACGTAACTGACAATAGCAGAGACAAACAGAATTAACATAAATAGGTAGATTTCAAGACAGTTCAATATCATGATAGTACTTTTTATGTTATTCCTCTCTGAGGAAGACACGTTTAAGACTAGAATGTCTTGGGAAGATCCAAAGGCAGAATATCACAAAAAAAAAAGCAACTGCAAAAAGACTGTGTAGGGAGTGAACTTGGTGAACTGGCCAAAAGGTCAGAGTGGCTGGAGCACAGTGAGCAAGATGGGGAAAGATATAGGAGACAAATCTGAGACAAGAATAAAATTGTATTTCACACCTTACAAGGATAAATATCTAATGAATCAAAGTTTTAAATGTAAAAAGTGAAACTCTGGATCTCCAGAGTCCTCCAGGCCCCACGTAATGTCAATCAGCGAGAGCTCTCCCAGAGACCTCCACCTCAATGCTAAGACCCAGCTCCACCCAACGGCCAGCAATCTCCAGTGCTAGATGCCCCATGCCAATCAACTAGCAAGACAGGAACACAACCCCACCCATTAGCAGAGAGAATGCCTAAAATCATACTAAGTTCTCAGACACCCCAAAACACACCACCGGATGCAGCCCTGTCCACCAGAAAGACAAGATCCCGCCTCACCCACCAGAACACAGGCACCAGTCCCCTCCGCCAGGAAGCCTACACAAGCCAGTGAACCAGCCTCATGTACTGGGGGCAGACACCAAAAACAATGGGAACTATGAACCTGCAGCCTGCAAAAAAGAGACCCCAAACACAGTAAGTTAAACAAAATGAGAAGACAGAGAAATATGCAGCAGATGAAGGAGCAAAGTAAAAACCCACCAGACCAAACAAATGAAGAGGAAATAGTCTACCTGAAAAAGAATTCAGAGTAATGATAGTAAAGGTGATCCAAAATCTTGGAAATAGAATGGAGGAAATACAAGAAATGTTTGACGAGGGCATAGAAGAATTAAAGTGCAAACAAACAATGATGAACAACACAATAACTGAAATTAAAATTTCTCTAGAAGGAATCAATGGCAGAATAACTGAGGCAGAAGCATGGATAAGTGACCTGGAAGATAAAATAGTGGAAATAACTATTGCAGGGCAGAATAAAGAAAAAAGCATGGAAAGAATTGAGGACAGTCTCAGAGACCTCTGGGACAACATTAAGCACACCAACATTCGAATTTAGGGGTCCCAGAAGAAGAATAGAAAAAGAAAGGGTCTGAGAAAATATTTGAAGAGATTATAGTTGAAAACTTCCCTTCCCTAACATGGGAAAGGAAATAATCAAGTCCAGGAAGCACAGAGAGTCCCATACAGGATAAATCCAAGGAGAAACATGCCACGACACATATTAATCAAACTATCAAAAATTAAATACAAAGAAAAATATTAAAAGCAGCAAGGGAAAAGCAACAAATAACATACAAGGGGATCCCCATAAGGTTAACAGCTGTTCTTTCAGCAGAAACTCTGCAAGCCAGAAGGGAGTGGCAGGACATATTTAAAGTGATGAAGGAGAAAAACCTACAACCAAGATTACTCTACCCAGCAAGGATCTCACTCAGATTCCATGGAGAAATTAAAACCTTTACAGACAGCACAAGTTAAGAGAATTCAGCACCACCAAACGAGCTTTACAACAAATGCTAAAGGAACTTCTCTAGGCAGGAAACACAATAGAAGAAAAAGGAACATACATGTCAATAATTACTTTAAAAGTAAATGCATTAAATGCTCCAAGCAAAAGACATAGACTGGTTGAATGGATACAGAAACAAGAACCATATATATGCTGTCTACAAGAGACCCACTTCAGACCTAGGGACACAAACAGACTGAAAATGAGGGGATGGAAAAAGATGTTGCATGCAAATGGAAATCAGAAGAAAGCAGGAGTAGCAATTCTCATATCAGACAAAATAGACTTTAAAATAAAGATTATTACAAGAGAAGAAGAAGGACACTACATAATGATAAAGGGATCAGTGCAAGATGAAGATATAACAATTGTAAATATTTATGCATCCAACATAGGAGCACCTCAATACATAAGGCAAATGCTAACAGCCATAAAAGGGGAAATCAACAGTAACACAATCACAGTAGGGGACGTTAACACCTCACTTTCACCAATGATCATCCAAAATGAAAATATATAAGGAAACACAAGCTTTAAATGACACATTAAACAAGATGGGCTTAATTGATATTGATAAGACATTTAATCCCAAAACAACAGAATACACTTTCTTCTCAAGTGCTCATGGAACATTCTCCAGGATAGATCATATCTTGTGTCACAAATCAAGCCTTGGTAAATTTAAGAAAATTGAAATTGTATCAAGTATCTTTTCTGACCACAGCACTATGAGACTAGATATCAATTACAGGAAAATAAAACCGTAAAAAATACAAGCACATGGAGGCTAAACAATACACTACTAAATAACCAAGAGATTACTGAAGAAATCAAAGAGGAAATCAAAAATACCTAGAAACAAATGAAAATGAAAACACAATCAAGACAGTATGGTTGGTACTGGCACAAAAACAGAAATAAAAATCAGTGGAACAGGATAGAAAGCCCAGAGATACACCCACACACATATGGTCATCTTATCTTTGATAAAGGAGGCAAGAGTATACAATGGAGAAAAGACAGCGTCTTCAATAAGTGGTGCTGGGAAAACTGGACAGTTACATGTAAAAGAATGAAATTAGAACACTCCCTAACACTGTATACTACAAAAAACTCAAAGTGGATTAAAGACCTAAATGTAAGGCCAGACGCTATCAAACTCTTAGAGGAAAACATAGGCAGAACACTCTATGACATAAATCACGGCAAGATCCTTTTTGACCCACCTCCTAGAGAAATGGAAATAAAAACAAAAATTAACAAATGGGACCTAATGAAACTTCAAAGCTTTTGCACAGCAAAGGAAACCAGAAACAAGACCAAAAGACAACCCTCAGAATGGGAGAAAATATTTGCAAATGAAGCAACTGACAAAGGATCAATCTCCAAAATTTACAAGCAGCTCATGAAGCTCAATATCCAAAAAACAAACAACCCAATCCAAAAACAGGCAGAAGACCTAAATAGACATTTCTCCAAAGAAGATATACAGATTGCCAACAAACACATGAACGAATGCTTAACATCACTAATCAGTAGAGAAATGCAACTCAAAACTACAATGAGGTATCACCTCACACTGGTCAGAATGGCCATCATCTATAAATCTACAAGCAGTAAATGCTGGAGAGGGTGTGGAGAAAAGGGAACCCTCTTGCACTGTTGGTGGGAAAGTAAAGTGATACTGCCACTATGGAAAACAGTATGGAGGTTCCTTAAAAAACTAAAAGTAGAACTACCATATGACCCAGCAATCCCACTACTGGGCATATACCCTGAGAAAACCATAATTGAAGAAGAGACATGTACCACAATGTTCATTGCAGCTCTATTTACAATAGCCAGGACATGGAAGCAACCTAAGTGTTCATTGACAGTTGAATGGATAAAGAAGATGTGGCACATATATACAATGGAATATTACTCAGCCATAAATAGAAACGAAATTGAACTCTTTGTAGTGAGGTGGATGGACCTAGAGTCTGTCATACAGAGTGAAGTAAGTCAGAAAGAGAAAAACAAATACCATATGCTAACACATATATATGGAATCTTAAAAAAAAAAAAAAGGTTCTCATGAACCTAGGGGCAAGACAGGAATAAAGACACAGACATAGAGAATGGACTTGAGGACATGGGGAGGGGGAAAGGTAAGCTGGGACGAAGTGAGAGAGTAGCACTGACATATATACACTACCAAATGTAAAATAGATAGCTAGTGGGAAGCAGCTGCATAGCACAGGGAGATCAGCTCAGTGCTTTGTGTCCCCCTAGAGGAGTGGGATAGGGAGGGTGGAAGGGAGAAGCAAGAGGGAGGGAATATGGTGATTTATGTATACATATAGCTGATTCACTTTGTTAAAAGCAGAAACTAACACACCATTGTAAAGCAATTATACTCCAAAAGATATTAAGAAAAATAATGCAATAAATATAATATTTCACTTTCACATTTTTCAATAAAAATAATTGTAGTTTCTTCATTTAAAAAAAAGAAATCATAAAACTTTAGAAGAAATCAGGTGAGATTTTTTTAAAAACTCACACTAGGAAAGGCATAGTGTGATTGATAATTGCAACTATTTAAAATAAATTTCATGGGGCTTCCCTCGTGGTGCAGTGGTTAAGAATCTGCCTGCAAATGCAGGGGACACGGGTTCGAGCCCTGGTCCGGGAAGATCCCACATGCCGTGGAGCAACTAAGCCCCTGCACCACAACTACTGAGCCTGTGCTCTAGAGCCAGCGAGCCACAACTACTGAGCCCATGTGCCACAACTACTGAAGCCCGAGAGCCTAGAGCCCATGCTCTGCAACAAGAAAAGCCACTGCCAAGAGAAGTCTGCACAGCGCAAGGAAAAATAGGCCCCACTTGCCTCAGCTAGAGAAAGCCCACACACAGCAACAAAGACCCAACACAGCCAATAAATACATAAATAAATAAATAAAATTTTGAAAAATAATAAAATAAAATAAGATAAATTTCATGAAAGAAAAACAGCATCAGTCAAAAGGCAAATGACAAACTGGAATAAAATTGCAACACCTTTCACAAAGGGTGAATTTCCCTAATCTATAAAGATCAAGGAGACACAACAGTAATAACCTAATAGAAAAATGGGGAAAGACATGAACAGATAGTTCACTGGAAAGGAAATACAAACGGCTCGCAAGTGAATTAAATATGCTTAACCTGACTCAGTTGCTGAATGAAGGAATATGTGCATTTCTAATTTGATAAATTACCCTCCATAGAATGTATCAATTTATATTCTACCACCAATGCATGAGGGTCTCTATTTCCTAATATCCTTGAAAATATATTAGTTATCTGCCTTTTTAAAATATTTATTTATTTGGCTGCGCCAGGTCTTAGTTGCAGCATGCGGGATCTTCGTTGCCGCGTGCGGGATCTAGTTCCCTGACCAGGGAGCAAACGCAGGCCCTTTGCATTGGGGGCGTGGAGTCTCAACCACTGGACCACCAGGGAAGTCCCTATTAGCTTTTTTGATCTTTGCCAAGCTGATATATTTATTTAAATGATTTTAGTGTACACTTCTCTTATGATAAGTCGATATTTTCGCTGGAATTCTAAGCAATCCTCAAAAAAACGTTTCATCACTAAGATCTATACTTAAGTGAAAAAAACAACATGCAGAACAATATTTAGTATACTACTGTTTGTGCAAAAAGAGAAAACATTGTGCTAACGGGGGGAAATAATGTATTTTTTTTCCCTTTATAAAACTTTATTCTGAAGTGAAAAAAAAGCACAGCATACGTTTCTTTTATGAAAATCCATAGGTAGATTTTTTTTTTAAATATAGCGTAGTTGTACAAGGGGAAATATGTTTTGTTAGTATAATCTTACCAAGAACGTAAGAAAGGAAAGACTGATATATTGAAATACGTTTGGCTTCTGGCAGAAAGGTACCGTTCTGAAGAAATGAGAAAAATAACACCAGGGCTGATTAACCATCCCTCCCCCCTATTATTTATATATACATAAAATATCTGGATGTAGACACATGCAACTGAAAAGTGATCTGTGGAGGGACACTGTGTGGCTTGAAACAGAAGTGGTTTAACTATCACCTGGAGATAGTCGAGGTGTGCTTGTTTTGAGCTGAAGCCAACTCTGATAGCTGAACATTGGCATCTTCTTTAATTAAGGAATTCTTTTTTGTTTTCATGGGCATCATTTTTTCTTTTGAATTTTATTTTATTTATTTTTTATACAAATTAAGGAATTCTTAACATACAGGAAAATGCATACGACAATGAATTTTTCTTGTATACAACCCTTTAACCACTACCCACTTCAAGATACATAAGGTTTCTTTAACTCCAGAAAGGTCTTTCATGTTCCTTTCCACTCAGAACTCTCACAGAAGTTACCCCCATTCTGACTGCTTTCACCATAGGTTAGTTTTGCCTGTTCTTGAAACTTACATACACAGACTGATATGGTATGTACTCATTATGTACTATTATGTCTGGCTTCTTTCAATCAACACAATGGGGTTTTCTTGTTTGGGGTGTGTGTGTGTGTGTGTGTGTGTGTGTGTGTTTTCTTTTTTGGCCGCATTGCGCAGCACGTGGGATCTTAGTTCCCCACGAGGGATTGAACCTATGCCCCCTGCATTTGAAGTGCAGTCTTAACCACTGGACTGCCACGGAAGTCCCATGTGTGTGTTTATTTTTTAAAACATTTTTAGTGGGAATTCCCTGGCGGTCCAGTGGTTAGAACTCGGCTTCCACTGCCAAGGACCAGGGTTCAATCCCTGGTCAGGGAACTAAGATCCTGTAAGCCGTGTGGCACAGCCAAAAAAAGTTAAACATTATTTTTATTCATTGGTGAAATACACATAGCATGAAATTTACCATCTTAACCATTTTAATGTGTACAGATTAGCAGCATTAAGTATGTTCACATTGTTTTGCAATCACCACCACCAACGTCTATCTCCAGGAGTCTTATTTTTTTCTTCCAGTTTTATTGAGGTGTAATTGACATACAGCACTGTATAAGTTTAAGGTGTTCAGCATAATGATTTGATGTACATCGTGAAATTATTATCACAATAAGTTTAGTGAACATCCATCATCTCATATAGACTCAAAATTAAAGAAAGAAAAAAATTTTTCCTTGTGATGAGAATTCTTAGGATTTACACTCTTAACTTTCATATATAACAAACAGCAGTGTTAATTAAATTATTTATCATGTTGTACATTACATTCCTAGTACTTATTTATCTTATAACTGGAAATTCGTACCTTTTGACTGCCTTCATCCAATTCCCCCTGCCCCACCCCCCCACCTCCGGTACAAAAATCTGATCTGTTTTTTTGAGCTTGTTTGTTTTTGAAGTATAGTTGACCTACAACATTATATTAGTTCCTGATACTCAACATAGTGATTCAATATTTCTATACATTTAATCAATATAATGGTTTTGAAACTCATCCATGTGATTGCATATTTTCAGTAGTTTATTCTTTTTCCTTGCTCTGTAGTATTCCACTTACAAATATACCACAATTTGTTTATACAATGATCTTATTAATGGACATTCTATATACTATTCAGCTTTTACACTTATAAATTTCTGTTTTCCAATTTCAAGGGAAATGTCATGGAATTCATGTTGAATAGTTCCCTTGAGCAGAAACTGTTTTGTTGCAAATTGTGCTGTAAGTAATGAAATACTAATCACTTAGTCTTGAACAGTTCCATGAGATTGTAACCATGGGGCAAGGCTATGGGAATTTCACACAGCAGAAGCTAGAAGACTAAAAGATTTTGTATGAAAGATTTTTAGATGCTTGAGATGGAAAAAGCTTTGAGTGTTATTTGGCATAGCTGGGCAAACATTTTTCAACTCTTTTCCTAATATACAAATATTACATGGACATTTGGGACAGAGGAGGGCGAAATCAAAGAGGTTTGGAATAGTTTAGAAAACTTTATGGAGGAAAGAGGGACAGAGTTCTTAAGGATACAGATAAAGAGAACAAGGGAAGGCATGACCATAGAGTTAGAAATGGAGTATGGTGGCCTGGCAGGATGGAATGAACTGCCATGCCCCAGCAGGGCTGAAAGAAGGGCAGTGGGATTAGAACTGAATAATACTAGAACTTTTGGTTTCAAGTATCTTAAAAGAAATCAACATAAGCTAGTTGGATACTCAGAGAAGTTTGTAAAGCAGATGCAGGAGTAATTCCTGCATTCCTATCCCAGGGAAAGGAATGCAATCGGGCCCCAAGAAGATGGAACCAGAATTAGGGACTAGAAAAGCTACACAGACTCCCGGCAATATTCTCTCTGTCTCATTGCTGCTTCTCTCTCAAATCTGTTTCATTCCGCTCCCCTCTCTCTGTGGACTAGCTTTCTTTGCTCCCCAAGTTACATGATTAAAAATATGGCCTTGTTATACTTTCCCAAATTTTTTTTAACATCTTTGTTGGAGAGACCAGCTCAGACTAAGAAACTTTTACAACCAATTCCAAAATCATAGAAAAGTTTCTCTGATTGACCTATTTGGGTCAGGTGCTCAAACAGATCAAACAATTGTGATGAATGCATGGCTACCAGGAACTTGTGATAAGGTGGATGGAGTTGGGAACGGAGGGCAGGATGCTGCTCCAAGAAAGGGTATGGGGTCCACCAGGCAATCCACCAGATGTCCACTATCTGAGATGGCAGAGCAGAAATATGGATGTTGCTTTGTGGTGAAATCACTGATTTACTGCTATCCTGTGACTTTGCTGTTTGATTATTGATGCCATTTACTTTGTTGTCTCTTCATAACTGTTACATCTTCATTGAGAAATGGACCTTTTATCGTTCAAAATGTGTTTCTTTCACTTGCTTAATGATTTTGACCTGAATTCAACCCTATTTGATTGTGACATCTGTTCTCTCTTTTTATTTGTTTGTTTGTTTGTTTATTTTTGGCTGCGTTGGGTCTTCGTTGCCGTCTTCCAGCTTTCTCTAGTTGCAGCTGGCAGGCGCTACTCTTCCTTGTGGTGCACGGGGTCCTCACTGTGGTGGCTTCTTTTGTCGTGGAGCACGGGCTCTAGGCACGCGGGCTTCAGTAGTTGTCGCACGCTGTGGCACGTGGGCTCAGTAGTTGTGGCTCACGGACTTTGTTGCTCCGTGGCATGTGGGATCTTCACGGACCAGGGCTCAAACCCGTGTCCCCTGCATTGGCAGGCAGATTCTTCTTTTTTTTTTTTTAACATCTTTATTGGAGTATAATTGCTTTACAATGGTGTGTTAGTTTCCACTTTCTAACAAAGAGAATCAGCTATACGTACACATACATACCCATATCTCCTCCCTCTTGCGTCTCCCTCCCACCCGCCCTGTCCCACCCCTCTAGGTGGACACAAAGCACCGAGCTGATCTCCCTGTGCTATGCGGCTGCTTCCCACTAGCTATCTATTTTACATTTGGTAGTATATATAAGTCCATGCCAGTCTCTCACTTCGTCCCAGCTTACCCTTCCCCCTCCCCGTGTCCTCAAGTCCATTCTCTACATCTGGGTCTTTATTCCTGTCCTGGCAGGTGGATTCTTAACCACTGTACCACCAGGGAAGTCCCACCTGCTCTCTTTTTATTTGCATTTGCCTATTGTACTATTGCCCATCTTTTTATTGTCAGCATTTATGTGTAAACACCACAGAGTTATGTTTTGCTTTGTGATCCAATCTGTTAATCTTTTTTCTTTTAATAGGTGAGTTAAGCCCATTTACATTTTGATATGAAAGGTATGTTTGAGCCCAGATCTCTCACCTTATTTTATATCACGCTTTCTCCTTTAAACCTTTAAAAAAATCCTCCATGAAGTTTTGTGTATGTTACTTCTGATAATTTGGAAGGTTTATATTTTTGTTCTAATGGGATAATTTTATTTTTTTTTCATTTATTTACTTTAAAATATTTATTTATTTGTCTGTGCTGCGTCTTAGTTGCGGCACGCGGGACATTTTAGTTGAGGCATGCGAACTCTTAATTGTGGCATGTGGGATCTAGTTCCCTGACCAGGGATCGAACCCGGGCCTACTGCATTGGGAGTGCAGAGTCTTAGCCACTGGACCACCAGGGAAGTCCCTAATGGGATAATTTTATAATGAACTTAATCCTCAATTTCTTTGGATATTGTCATAATTCCGTACTATGATTGATGATGAAATTCATCTATTTTTCTCTTTTTGTATACTTTATGTTTAACCTGGTATTATAAAATACAGCTTACATACTACTTGATTTGTCACCTTTAATGATAACTTAAAGATGAAATATCAGTGAACTACTACTATTTTCTACTTTTCTGTCAGTAAAATATTTGGTTACAGCTTTCATAAACACATCACCAATATTCTAGTGATATTTTTTGTCCAGCATTTGACTTTCTTCTTTCCTCCCTCCCTCCCTTTCTCCCCTCCTTCCTTTGTTTCTTTTCGTTTGTATTAATTGTCTATAGACCCTTAACCGTGTTGTCTGTTTGGGTTATGCATCTTTGAAGAAAATGAGTTTTCCTGGACTAGCTATCTTGGTGGGTGTGCATGTCGGGGGACTCCAGGGCCATGTGCCCACTGGCAGGTATTTACCTAAGCCTCGAGGTTTTGCATTTACTCTTCCCCACCTCCTTTTTAAAATTTATATATTTTGGGCTGCAATGGGTCTTTGTTGCTGTGCACGGGCTTTCTCTAGTTGCCGTGAGCGCAGGCTTCTCATTGCGGTGGCTTCTTTTGTTGCGGAGCATGGGCTCTAGGTGCGCGGGCTCAGTAGTTGTGGCTCTCGGGCTCTAGAGCACAGGGTCAGTAGTTGCGGCGCACGGGCTTAGTTGTACCACGGCATATGGGCTTAGTTGTTCCGCGGCATGTGGGATCTTCCCAGACCAGGGATTGAACCCGTGTCCCCTGCGTTGGCAGGCAGATTCTTAGCCACTGTGCCACCAGGGAAGTCCCTTCCCTGCCTCCTTTGATAAGGAGCTGTTCACAATGATGTCATAACTGCTACAGGCAAAGTGTTTCCTGCAAATATGGCTTGTCCAATCTTTTGGTTTGCTTGGACTCCTCTGCTTCTCAGAACTAAACTGTAGACTTTTTCTTTTTTTTTCATTTATCATTTTGCAATGAAATATGAAGATTTAGCTTTTTCTCACACATAGCTTGCACATGGACACTTCTCACCCGCACACCCCCTCCCCATACTATTGGATCAATTTTTGGTTGAATCAGTGTTCAGTGCTTACAGTTTTCTGACCGTATAAACTCTTTCTACAGCTGAGCCGTGAAGTATGTTATGATTACTTTTCCTTTCCTGCACACTTTATTATTTGCTTTGTTTTCTAGAGGCTTATCTCCAAACTCTCACCCAAACTCTCTTCTCAATATGTTAACAAATGAGGTGTTCAATTTAGCCTTGAATGAGTCCATCCTGAAGCTTTCTGAGCTGCTCTTGTCTGTATTGGTTGATCTCTGAGACTGTAGCAGAGCTGTATTGAAATACGTCCCCACTCATACTGCGGGCATTCCCTCCACCCCCTCTTTTAATGTGGAGCCCCCCTATATGCTACATTTTCTCTTTTCCTTAGTTTGTTCCCATATTTTTGGTGGAGCACAAAGTTCAGGAGCTAATTTTATGAAATTAAATACATGTCTGAAAAGATATTCGTTCTACTACATACTTGAATGACAGTTTCTGGTTGGAAATAATTTTTCCTCAGAATTCTTAAGGCATTGCAACGTTGTTTTAAAGCTTCCAGAGTTGCTATTGAGAAGTCCAAGGCTACTTATCGATCTGATTTTTGAATGTTTGTGTGCAACCTGTGCCGACCTTCCCCAGCAGAAGCTTTAGTTCTCTTTGTCACCAATGTTCCTATAATTATCTTTTTTAGTTCCACTGACACGCTGGACAGATGCCCAGGTCTCATTCCAGTTTCCAAATAGTAGTTGCGACCATAGAGAGTAAGCATGAACTTAAATCTGGGATTCTTTTTTAAAAATAGCTTTTTTTATACCAAAAAAATCATATGTATTAATAGATCTATATATAGCATATATATGTTGTTACATGACTGTATACATTTGCCAAAACTCATAGAACTATAAAAAACATAAATATGTATTTCACGATTTCCCCAGTCCTTGTCCAAAAGGACGTATGGCCATTTACTCAGAAGACAGCACACTGAGGAATACCCAGCTCTTCTGAGGACTGGGAGACGCAAGGTCCTAGTTGACATTGATACACAGGGACCCAGCATGTATTGGGTTGGCCAAAAAGTTCATTCGAGTTTTTCTGTAGCATCTTACCAATACCATGGCCTGCTTTTGGAGTGAGAGGACCAGGTATTAAGTGCAGTCCTGGCCCAAGTCCATCTCGCTGAGGGTCCCCTGATCGGCAGACCCGCCTGGTGGTCATTTCCCCTTCCTTTAACATACAATCAGGATCTACACACTTGATAGTTAAAGGAACCCCAACAATGAGTCCTCACCCCATGGTAATAGAGCCTTTAAGGCACAGTGGAGTATGAATTATTTTGTGTCAGATTAGCTGTCAAAGCTTCATGCTTGGGACTTCCCTGGTGGTCCAGTAGCTAAGACTCTGAGCTCCCAATGCAGAGGGCCCAGGTTTGATCCCGGGTCAGGGAACTAGATCCCACATACCACAACTAAAGATCCCGCAGGCCGCAACTAAAAGAGCCCGCTGGCCGCAGTAAAGATCCCACGTGCCGCAACTAAGACCCGGTGCAGCCAAATAAATAAATAAATATTAAAAAAACAGAAGCTTCATGCTTATCATGTAACGACACTGTAATAGTGCTAAAAGAACACAATATGTCACATTACCAGACTAAGCAGTCACCACAGCAATTCCAACTCATAGGAAAGCAAACTTCAAAAACATCAGAAAATTTAAAATATTCCATCACAGCAGAATTTCTTCACAAAAATAAAAAATGAAAACAAGGCTGCAACCGAAGTAAGTTCCTGAGTGGTTCGTTTGTAAGCCAAGCAAGGAAAGCCATTTACCAATGGAGAGTTAATTGTGTTTGCTTGCAGCAGTCAATGAAAAATGTATCCAAAGAAAATAAATTAGCCTTTCGGCAAGAACAGTTGTTCGAAGAGTTGAGCATATTGGGAGCAACAGTCAGTTCAAAAACAAGGCAAATGATTCGAGTGGTTTCCCTGGGCTCTCCTCTGAAGTCTACTTTGGTTACTAACATAGCCACTCCAGCTTGCTTTTGATTAGTATTTCTATGGCATATCTTTTTACATCCCTTTACTTTTTTTTATAATGGTAAAGAAAAACCATTGCATAACATTTACCATCTTAATCATTTTTAAGTGTATATTTCAATAGTGTCTTCACGTTGTTTTGGAACAGATCTCCAGAACGTTTTCATTTTTATGTTTTATTTATTTTTTATTCTAGTTTTATTGAGATATAATTGATGTACAGCACTGTATAAGTTTAAGGTGTACAGCATAATGATCTGACTTCATCATGAATTGATTTCCACAAATTTAGTGAACATCCATCATCTCATATAGATACAAAATTAAAGAAATAAAAAAAAACCCTTTTCCTTGTGATGAGCACTCTTAGGATTTACTCTTTTAACAACTTTTATTTTATTTTATTTTTTTGCGGTACGCGAGCCTCTCACTGTTGTGGCCTCTCCCGTTGCAGAGCACAGACTCCGGACGCGCAGGCTCAGCGGCCATGGCTCACGGGCCCAGCCGCTCCGCGGCATGCGGGATCTTCCCGGACTGGGGCACGAACCCATGTCCCCTGCATCGGCAGGCTGACTCTCAACCACTGCGCCACCAGGGAAGCCCGGTCATAATTTTTAGTTCAAAACATACATTCATCATTGTTCCTCTTTTATTTAACTATTTATAATTTATTTTTAAAAGCATGTTTATTTTAAATTTTAATTAATTAATTTATTTTTGGCTGCGTTGGGTCTTCGTTGCTGCACGCGGGCTTTCTCTAGTTGCAGCAAGCGGGGCTACTCTTCGTTGTGGTGCACGGGCTTCTCATTGCGGTGGCTTCTCTTGTTGCAGAGCACAGGCTCTAGGTGCGCGGGCTTCATTAGTTGTGGCTCGTGGGCTCAGTAGTCGTCGCTCGCGGGCCCTAGAGCGCAGGCTCAGTAGTTGTGGCGCACGGGCTTAGTTGCTCTGCGGCATGTGGGATCTTCCCGGACCAGGGCTCGAACCCGTGTCCCCTGCACTGGCAGGCAGATTCTTAACCTTTGTACCACCAGGGAAGGCCCAGCATGTTTATTTATAGTTTATCTTTATTAAGGCATAAATTCCTGTGGCTCACCACCAACATGAAAACAGAACCTTGATGATGGTGTGCCTCTCTGTGTGGCCTCCTGGGCCCCAGCCTGCCTCTTCCATTCCTGGTCACCACAATCTTGACTTCCCTGTTCTGTTTCTCTTTTGATTACATATTTATATTTGAGTTGTCTTTACCTTATAAAAAGTTATTGCTGTAAGCACTATATTGTTAAACTTCATTCGCGTTGTAAGAGGCTGTAGTTCATTTATTTTGTATAACATTCCATGTGACTTTACCACAGTCTATCCACTCTCCTGTCAATGGGTATTTGGGCTGTTTCCAGGTTTTCCCTGGGCACAGTGCTGTGAGGATCATTCTTGTACGTATCTCCTGGTGTACATGGACAAGAGACCATATCTCATGGTATACATGGACACGAGTATCTCTTGAACATATACTGAAGAGTGGAATTGCTGGGTCATGGCATGAAACTACAAGTTTACGAAAAAGGCCATACTGTTTCTCAAAGAACAAATGAAAGTAGATAAATAGGAACAATGAAAATTAAACATCTGTAAATATTACTCAAGGCTTCATTTGTTATCTTCATCTGACATAATTGTTGACTTATTCTCTATATAGTTAAATTCTATACTCCAAGTTTCATTTAAGATTCACTTGCCCCATGTAGCCTTTTCTATGTGACCTATTCTACAATGTTTTTCCCTGTTGAATTTTCTCAGTAAATGTATAAGCTATACTATCCCATAATTTCTTTGCTTTTACAGTACCTTGCAATTAGTCTCTAGGTCACTGTTACATACATTTTCATCCTAACATGAGCTGTAATTTTAAAAACTTGAATAACATGTCTCAGCTTCATCATATTAGTAGCCACTCCTCAGTTAAAAGCTGGCAAAGGAGAGTATAATTTTATGTATACAGAGGAAATTAAAAATAGAAGGACATGTATAATTATTTAACTGTACATAGTAGGAAAGACCTGTACATACTTAGAGATGCAATAAGATTCCCTTGAAATTTTTATTAAGCATTTGGTTATGTCTAAGTTATGGTGCAGAAACCTAATTCAGAACCCTGCCAACAATCAGAGATCCCTGAAAATCCAGTGTTTTTTTTTCCCCGTAAGGGAGTTCATTTACACAGATGGACTGAATTTTCCATCTGGTTGTGTTTCCCCCTTTGCTTTGGTTGGTGGGAAGCTTGAAAGTGAATTTCTGGCCCATCTTTGGTAATTCTGGTATGTACTTTTGTGTATGGACTTTACTCTTCCTTCTATCTGTTAAGTTTTCTTGTACATATACTTGGTAACTCACCTCAAATTGTTTCTGGAACACAGTGAAATATAAGTAACTGACCAAATAAATACATGAATACATGAATCAATATACAAAAAATGGTGACTTGAATTAGATCAAATGCACCCATAGTTTATGGTATGGATGCTCACGTCTGCGCTTCCCACCGTCCTCTTCCCTGATGTTCACCTAGCAGGGTACTTCTTCCTGTATCTGAGGTTTGTAAACTGTGTTGCCTTGAGGGGCAGCCTGAGTGGTAGACATGCTGCATCTGCTTCCCTTTGCCCTGACCACCAGGACAGTCCCTATTGTACTTGGCATCTAGACTTTATTTAAAGAGAGGGTTTTGATGCAAAAGAGTGCAAACTTGTCTATATACTATACATTCAATACGCACACATCAGCTGATTGTATTCACCTATTGTTTTATTGTGTGCGTCTCATATCTTCACATATTCCTACAGTCCAGAGTTGAGGTATGTTATGGGCAATCATCAGGTCTCTAGCTCTGCTTCTCTGAGAGCATCTCTGAATAGAAGACTGTTTGAACATTATCATAAAATACATTTAAACCTGAGAAGTATTTTATAGAATGAAGAAGAGAGATGACTATTTACCTAAGTCATATTGAGGAAGTCATAAATACAGGAACTAGTAAATCACTAATTCATTTTGCCATTAGAAAGTAAATATAACTGTTGTGATTTAATGCCCACTTGCTTGCAACTTTTTAAGTGTATCAAGCCACAAAGGAGGAAACCAGTCCTTTGGCTTCTGTGTACTTGGATATATGTTGCATGTGCTACACACATGGCAGAAGCCTGGACATCTTGCTAGCCGTTGAGTTCCAGGATCCATTCTGGTTGCTTCTCCAAAATGAGGTAGGGGGTGTCCCGTATGTATGGATACAAACATTCCCATTGCCTTATTTTATCTCTCAATAGCTTCTTCCTATTGAGAAAACAGTCACACGTTACTGTGTTTAGTTGTGTATACTTCTGTTAGACTGGGTTATCTACCAGAACTGCGCGTTATTTCTCTTTGCATCCCTAGCACATAGGATATGCTTGGCACACCATAAAACAACAATTAGATGGGAACCAGAATACATGAGGTCAGGTCTCACAAGTCCCCTGCTCTACCAGTTACTGTGTGTTTAATTATTCAGTCAACAAGTATTTGGGAGCTTTCTACATATGAGGCGTTATACCATGCACTGGTCAAACAACTTCTGGAATGGGCTGTAACACAGTCAAGAGCCAAACCTAATAGGATTGAGCAGGAATCACAGGCCTTAGCGGACAAGTCTTCTCAGGGGATATCTACTTTCCCCTCAAAAAGAATAACTTGTGAAGCCCAAAACTTTGTGCTACCCCTTTACTCTGGGGTCAGGAAAGAAAGGAGAGAAGGCACATGACACACCCAGGGCCCGCACTCACACTCAACGAAATACTATAAATAACCAAATAGTAAGCTTTAATTTGGATATGTTATAGTGGAATATGATAATTCTTTTGAAGTACAAAAATAATTTAAAAACTTTTTTCCATTTGCAAGTAATATCTGCTACAGATTATGAAGAGTACACTGATGCTATGAAGTGTACACATTACACTACATCCTAAGCCTGGACCTCCCCCTCTCCATGCAACACTACTTTGCGATCTTGAGGCCCACCAAGATGTTTCAGAAGTAGCTATCCTTAGTAACACAATTGGATAGTATCTCTCTTACACTAGTCTTTATGGGTTTTTTTTTTGTCTCAATTCTACCGATTAAAAACTTTTTAAAAAGTTAATCTAAAATTCTGGGAATTGCTCTTTTTGAAATATCTTTTTTTTTTTTTTCCAAAAGACAGGAAAATGGCAGGGAGAAGCTAGAGTGTTAAGCTCAACAAGAACTCATTTAAAAGTAAATCACCATCAGTGGAAAAGTTTTCCAAGTATAGGAAATTTGAAAATAGTAGCAATTAACTGGAAGACAAATTTCATTGCAAAGAACCACTGAAAAGTTTCATGTGTCTTTTTCTAATATTATGTTTCCTAATATTTTAAGTGAGGTAAGGATCACAAGGATTCTAAAGATTATAGCAGGCTCTGTCCAGATCTGACCCACCTTGTAACTTAGATACTGAGAACCAATTCTTGAAAAAACAGAAACAACATAATAAGGAACAGAAGTTTTGGCATATGAAAAATGATATAACTTTGTTTTATAAAATTCAGTTTTTCAGGTCAGTTTATTTATTTATTTTTTGCGGTACGTGGGCCTCTCACTGTTGCGGCCTCTCCCGTTGCGGAGCACAGGCTCCGGATGCGCAGGCTCAGCCGCCATGGCTCCGCGGCATGTGGGATCTTCCCGGACCGGGGCACGAACCCGTGTCCTCTGCATCGGCAGGTGGACTCTCAACCACTGCACCACCAGGGAAGCCCCAGGTCAGTTTATTTTGATTTGTGCTCTGAACTGATTAGATCTGGGTCTAAATAAAAGACTGGAAAACTGGTCATCTTCCTGAGCAGAGCTGGAAGAACCCCTTGCAACTGTCCAGAAGGCAAAGGCTCTCTGCCATCACAGACCTTCTTTCCTTAGCTGCTCCGACTCCTGCCATGTTCCCATCTCCATTCTATATACGAATTCTTCATCCACAGTGGATGCTGGGGGTATAGGTGGAAAAACTGACACTATTCTTCTTTAGTGCTTCAAGGAATTATGACTTTCAGTTCCTATGCTGGATAGGGATGGCTCTGCACTTTCTATACCTGTAATACTGGTACCTTAAACTAACAGAAAAAAATTATGTAATATAGAAACAAAGGTAATCTGGTACATAAAACATGTAGGTCTATCTTCTGAAAATAGGTCGTGAGCCTAAAAATGCTCAGTTGTGTAATGGGTTTATATTGTGAGAGCTCGGAAACATTGGGCTAGGATACGACTTAGGACAGAGTCCAGCCATTAGGAAATCCCTCAAAGGGCTCTACATGATCCATATTCTATTAACATTACATTAAGAAATAAAATAATCTTTGTAGCCCTACTTTCAAAAATTGATGTTTATTCAGCAGGATATATGAAGAAAAACCTAGCCTGTAATGTTACCTAAATTACAGTGGGGAAGTGCCTGATGAGATTTTTATAATGTTTCCTGAATATCTTCAAATGTACCACACAGATTTTTTTCATAGTACTTACCTTTAAAAAAACTGCAATATTCAGGTTACTCCACTGCAACTGTGTTATTATCATCAAGAATTCAACTACTGAAAGAGTAATCCCATAAGCCTATTGTCTATTAATGACTGGACAGTCTGATAAAGGATCTTACTGCCATTCTTAGAATCATGTAGCTATTTATAACCTCTGCTCTCCCAAGATTCAGAGCTGCACTATTAAACTTTTTATGGAATTTCCCAGTAAAACAGGATAATGTACATAGATGGCTAAAATTAAGATGACAGAATGATTGTGACCTTTGAGCATTAAAGGCATTTGTTACTGCAGCTTGGAGAAAATGCCATGGAATGCTAATATGTAAAAAAAGTTATGCCATTCTCCTTAAAGTCAGTAAATCACATAAGAGGACTCTGAGTATTTTTAGAAGAAAGGCACCGGACAAGTCCAAAGTCTTATTGCTCGTCGGATCATACAGGAGCTACAGCACAAATTATGGCTCTTAGTTCAGCCAGGAGGCTCGGTCTAAGCAAGCCAGTCACTGATCTTGAGGCTCGAAGAGCAAGGAAGGAAGTGTCAACAAAACAGAGCCCCGCATCTTACATAAACTTGAGGAGAATGATTTCCAATTTTATGTCAATGTGGTGACTGGTTCCTTAGGACTCCGGAGCTATTTTAGACAGGCACTCTGTTTTCTTTGGCCCATTTCTTCATGATCCGGATGATGTACTCTACTTGGGTGTTACCCGTGCTTCTCAGTAAATGGAGCACTTCTCGAAGGGTCTCTCTGAGGAAAAGATTTGAAAGGACAAATTGTTTCAGTAAAGAATGCAAATTAACAAGTAAAATAAACTTGTGACTCTTCTTCATATCCTTCTGATATGTGTATACGGTGCATTCAAAAACCAGTTACAAACTTCCTAGCCTTCTATTCTTTTGATGCCATAGTAAAATGGAAACTGTGAAATCCTTCTCACCAATCCAAGTTTCCCTTGTTTACTTCTACTAGCTATATATATGCTATTTTTGTCTTAATATGGCATAAATATTTCCATTTCTATGCTTATTCTGCATGACAGAGTAGAAAGTTATATCAAGGAGCTGGGTTCAAAGAGTTGGGTTCAAATTCTAGCTCTGTGCTAACAAGTGACTTAACTTGTCTGAGCCCCAGATTTCTCCTTTGTTTAAGGCGGTAATCACCTGAAACTGGGTGTCATTGCCATATCTGTAAAATTTTACAAAGCCAGGCATAGATCATTTCTTCAAGAAAAATAATATATTAATAAATATGGAAGAGAGGAAAGTTAATGACCAAGATTTGGTAAACGTCAGTATCTATATTTTAAGTAACTTAAATTTAATTAAAATTTAAACTCATGCTGTAAGTAATGCAGACTAAAACTTCCCTATTACCTCATCAAATCTGTAGATGACTGTCGATTGACCCTCTTCCCTAAGAGTTCTCTCACGTTTTCTACATTTTCCCTCAAGTATCTTCTTTCAACTACCCAAATTCTTTTCAACTTTTATTTAGGAGTGGAAGTAGATACAAGGCAGGAAGTAATTTTTGATAGATTATTTACTTATAAAATAGTCATGGGAATTCCCTGATGGTCCAGTGGTTAGGACTCAGCACTTTCACTGCTGGGGCCCAGGTTCAATCCCTGGTCGGGGGAACTAAGATGCCACAAGCTGCGTGGAGCGACCAAAAAAAAAAAAAGAGTCGCATCTTCTATTTATACATCAGTAACAAATACATTCCATAAAGTTATTTTCAGAAAACTGAATTTAGTTTTAAGTAGTTTAACTTTAACAAATGGAGCTATATGCCACTTAATTTTATGTAGACTTAATGTCTCAGTATTTCCTGGAATATGAGAAGGCAAAAGAAAAAAAAAGTTATTAACCACACTCACTCCATTTCTAATTCTTTGAGGACTAAACTAAGAGACACAAGAAAAAAGCCAAAAGGCAAAGAAAAGAGAAGAAGAGATTGAAAAAGGCATTGCATGAAAATGACAATTCATTTGGAGCCAAATATATATCTTGCTCTTATACTTGAGAGCTGTAGTATACTCAATGTCCCCATTATACATAGTTTAGAATGATCTGATTCTATAAAATAAAAATTCTGGAGGAAAAAGGTCAGATAGAAATATAAAACTTAACCTTTTATTCATCAAAATAATTTTTAGTTTTCAGAAGACATGATCCAAGAAAGCAATTCTCATCCCCCAGGAACCAGCAAATGCATAGAGGTAGTGTCTATTGTCTGTCTACTTACTTGGGTTCTCTCCCAGCCAAGATCATCTGGAATATGCCTACACAGGCGCCCCTCTTGCCTTCCCAATATTCAGGGTTGGGATCCAGCCTCTCTAAGACATCAAATGCTTTGGCTGAATAGTAAAACTGGCCCATCTGAATAAAAGAAAGTACTGTGGTAATACTTGTAGTCAAAAGATCACACAGAATGAAACTAAATGTAAAGATACCATGAAACATAATTTCATAAAACAAGTGCATGGGTAATGACACCATTTGCAATTAGCAAATTAGATAATTTTCAATTCCTTATTAAAACAAGAAGGAAAATCACAGTTTGTGTACATGAGTTCAATTTAAACCTCCTTCCCTTCATTAAGTTTTCAACAATATAACATTTCTTCTACATATAGTCAAGTTACACTGTTATCAACATATTTGTCATTTCTTCTAATCATATTCTAATCTTGAGGATAAACTCTGATGACTGGGATTTGAACTGGTTATTTTTCAAGTTTCCTCCATACATTCTGTAGATGACTACTATCATTCATTTTACGCTAATATGATCCTATTCAACCCAAGAGGATGGTCTTTCCCTTACCTTGTCCCTAAAGTCTCAGAATGCCCAGATGTACACTGACTCCTACTCTAAACAGCAAGTCTTTTAAACATTTAATTCATTTTGACAAACTTCTTTCCCAAATATACTACACATTTCCTTGGCCTTGTAGAGTATGCTATCATTAAATTTTGCTTAGATGAGGTTTCCTGATTGGCAATCATAAATGTAGAGTGTTCACTGAAGTCTTCAAATTGCTTGGCAATCCTCCTTACTCAGTGTGGTTTCGTTACCTTCCTTTCCTGTGAACTGTTGTTTTACACCTTTGCCAATTTCCTTAAGATCTCTACTGCATCTTAGCTTAGCTTTTTTCTATACTTCATAGGGAAGACACAACTCTCCTTCCTTCAGTTCAAATTATACTTGTACCATCATTACTCCTTCCCTCTTTTCTGCGTATCTCTCAGAAAGAAGTGTTCTTATTCCTTTTCAAGGTTAATCCTCCTTCCTATGTTCTCCTAAAAAATTTTTTTTTTGGTAAAGAAACACACCAAATGGTGTGGGAAACATACATGTACAGTTTAATGACTATAATGTCAATATAAGTGTAACTACCACCCAGGTCAAGAAATGAAACATTGACAGCAAAACAGAAGCTCTGTGTGTCACGTCCACACTACAACCCTCTCTTTCCCTATTTTCAGTAACTAGTAGTCTGACTTTTATGGTCATCAGTTCTTTGACCTTCTTTATAGTTTTATCAGCTATGTAAACATCTTTAGACAATATAATTGAGTGTTGCCTCTTAGTATGTTAGCTATATGAAATAAAGCTGTAAATATTCTTTTGTGTCTTGTATATGTTTTTACAATTCATCTATATTGCTGGATAGAGCTCTAGTTGGTTCATTTTTTAAAGCCTTTTTATTTTAAAATAATTATAAATTTACAGGAAGTCAGAAAGATAGTACAGAGTGGTCCCATGTCCCTTTCAACCAATTTCCCCCATTATAGCTTATACAACTATAGTACAATATCACAATATCAAACCCAGAAAACTGACATCACTACAATGTGTATGTACAGTTCTGTCATTTAATCAAATGTGTAGGTTCATGTAACCACCACCCCTATCAAGATACAGATCTATTTCATCACCACAAAGCTGTACTCTCCTCCCAGCTGACCACCCCTAACCTCTGGCAATCACCAATTTTTTCTACATCTCTATAATTCTGTCATTTCAAGAATGTTATATATATGAAATCATACATCAGTTTTTTAAGATTGTGGTCTACGTTATTCTCATTGAATCTGCTTCCTAATCCAATCCTCTTCTGTACCTAGCAATGTTTTCTCAGGCCTCTTACAATTCTATCTAGTTGCAGATTTGACATTTTCCTTCCTTGGCATTTGATAAAATAGGAACAAGAAAAAGAGTAATAAAAAACACTTTTTTTTTCCTCTCTCCTGGTTCTTTTCTTTTCCTTCTGTTCATCTTCATCCTCTGTCTCTTTCACTGACTCTTCTTTCTATTTCTATCCCTTAAATAGTGGTGTTCCATGTGGTTCCTCACCCCATTCACTGGTTAATCTCATTCTCTCCCATACTCCACTGCTACTGCTGCTGCTACTACCACCACGACCATTAACTACTGTTAACTTCTAAAGCTACATCTCTAGTCCGAGCCTCTCACATGAATACCTGAGCTCCAGGCTCAGCCTGATAATCTCACACATGTAATATCTCTACCTGGGAGCCCCAAACACAGATTTAATACATCTAAAATTGAACTAAATTCCTGTCTTTTATGTTTTATTTTCCTCTGCCTTCCCTAACTCACTTAATATCATTGCCATCCACCAAGTTCTATTAAACATTTTCAAGTTTCCTATGTTTTAAATCCTTTTCCACTGATGATGATTCACTTTCTAATGTAATGATTCACTTTGCAATGAGCTATTATTGATTAATTTGATACTAGACTCTCTTTACCTGACGTTTTCCTGTCTTTTGGACAGGAAGAAATATTCCCAAAATAGGAGTTTCCAGAATTTGAGACTAACTTTTTAAAAAGCTTTTAATGTATAGGATAAGGCCCCAAACTCCTCCCTCTTCCCTGGCTTTCCAACTCCCTACACACACACACACACACACACACACAGTTAGTCCTTTATTAAATCTGACTGCTTTTTTATTCTCTTTTTCTGGTTCCTTTGTCTTTCCTGTCCACTATTTGCACCATGGTTTCCCCAAAGGTTTGGTTTGCAACTCTCTTACTCTTCTTACTTTACTCCCTTATCGGTAATCTCACTTTTTTCAGGGCTTCAATTACTACTGAAGTGGTGATGTCAGAGGACATCATTCTTGAGCTTCAGAACAAAACTTCCAATTACCAGATGAATATCTCTATCTGCATGGTACCTAAAGATTCATAGCCTTTAGAAATCTAAAACCTCCTCTCTAAACCACTATCTCATACACATTATTTCATATTTCATTTATATGTATACATGTTTTATGTACATATAAAACCCTGAAATGCTGCCTATCTCTGAGTTCAGTTCATTCATAAAAGGGATGACATTTCCGATATCACGATGCGAATCCTCTCACCTATAGCCATTTAATCTCTAGGACACTTTCCCCTAATATTTAGTCAATGAAGCAATGTGATACTGATCTTCACTTTCCCCTTAGGTCTCACTCAGACGCACCTTGTAGCAGTCATTAGCAATGAGCTGTAAGAGGCTAAAGGACTCGCCAGAGGTTTCCATCTTGAGATAAAGTTCCCAGGCTAGTCTTGGTTTCTTATTCATAATGTCTACAAAGAGAAACAAAGATTTATGCTTTTTAAATGTACAAGAAATACACTTCTGCATCTTGCTAGTCTATGGATTTGGTTCTACGTTACAAATATACAAAGTAATGGTAAGCAGCCCTTACGTGGGAAAGCGTACACTGTCGGCATTAAGCTGGTTTCCCCATCAGAACTCTACCATACTTAAAATATTTGAGTCAGGCTTTACATAGTTATATCTTTTTAGATTGGGTTAACTTCCGGTAGCTCCTACTTGCTCATCTGCTGAAAAGTCATCTATCATTCATTCAATCCCACTCATACAGTTCCAGCCGCACTTAGAAATCTAATTGCTAAAATTTTCCCATGACTTCAAAAACTCAGTGAACATTTTAAAACCAAGTGAAAAAAAAAGGAGCAAGAGACAGACAGACAGACAGAGACGATAGGCTATATAGTACACACAAATTATGTTTTTGACATTTTGTCACTTTTTAGGCCTGCACCAAAGTGAAAAGGTAAAATTAGCATAACAATATCATTTAACAAAAAACAATGTAAACTCAGACTCTGGAAGCTTTAATAGGCTAAAGGAAGAACTTGGCATCTTTTAGGACTGTTTATGCTACGTCAATGTCATATGGTAGAACTAATCACAGGGTAAACATATATAACACATGTACGTGGCCATCCTTACTGAGTAGCATTAACAACACTCAATCTCAGAGTTTACTCATTCTACAAAACAAAATTAGAAAACACTCAATAAAAGCATTCCTCTATAACATTTAAAAGAAGACTCACAGCACCGAGCTAACCAACTGAGGTAAATGTAGTCATTTTTCATCTTCTCACTTTGGATTAAAAGGAAAATCTGTAAGAGGAGGAAAAAGGGAATAAACATGAAGATGCTTTTACAATAAAAATATCCATAGCAGCTTGCCTTAGGTTAATGAGCATTATAAATGACCAAATTCTATACAGGCCACTGAGAAAAGTAAAGGACAATTTGTGCTGATTTTAAAACATTTCTCTCAGTTATTGATATCACAAGGTAACATGAGGTTGGTGAGGATATAGAAGATTTGAACAGAATAATTAACAGCTGCACATGCTACTAGGCAATAAAGCAGGTCTCAACAGATTTTACAGGACTGGTGTTACACAGACCACACTCTATGACCACAGTACCATTCAGTTAGGAATCAAAATAAAGTAACCCGGGAAGGATAACATACACACTTGAAAATCATGAAACATGTTTTAGAATAACTCATGGTCAAAGATAATAAAAAGATCATTTCTAAACATAATGGAAATTAGAAAATACTTAGAATTTGAGTAATAATGAGTTGAGTAATTTGTTGAATAACAAAATTGAATTAAATAATTCAACTGAATTATTTTGAATCATTCAGATAACCTATGGAGTTAGAAGTCAAGATAGCGGTTAGCCTTGTGGGAAAGAGATTGACTCAAAAAGGAGATGGGTGCATTCCCAGGGTTATGATAATATTCTATTTCATGATCTGGTACTGACTATTTGGGTATATTCACTTTAAAAATTCATCAAGCTGTGTACTTTGATTTGTATACTTTTCTCCATGTATGTTATTTTTTTTTTTTTTTTTTTTTTTTTGCGGTACACGGGCCTCTCACTGTTGTGGCCTCTCCCGTTGCGGGGCACAGGCTCCGGCTCAGTGGCCATGGCTCACAGGCCCAGCCACTCCACGGCATGTGGGACCTTCCCGGACCGGGGCACAAACCCGTGTCCCCTGCATCGGCAGGCGGACTCTCAACCACTGCGCCACCAGGGAAGCCCTATGTTATGTTTTTATAAAATTTATCCAAAAAAGGAAAACATGAATGTGGTTATAAAATCTATATACCTATTTATATTGTACTTTTTAATACAACCTAAGAACAATAGAACTTTTAATAATCCTTTATCCTTAAACTTTTTATTTGAGAAAAAGATAACAATGTTTTTAGATAGAATTATTCAAACGCCTTCAAAAGCAGGTACCCACCTCTTCACCCTCGCTGGTATTGCCAGTTGCAGCTTTGGCTTGGGCATAATTAAAGTTAAAGATGTCATCATTATAGAAGTAACTCTGAAAAACATCCCAAGAACAGGTCACACTGAGCATTAACATATAAAATATGAAAACATCAGTCATACCAGGTAAACACAAAAATAATCTTAAGGAATTAGCTGATGCCACTACTACCACCACAGTAAAAGGGTGGTAGTAAAAGATAATCTAAAAGTATCTTACCTGTGACATACTATATACAGTATTTTGTATACAAAGTCATCTAGAAAATTCTACACTGACCTTAAACGAGTTGAGGTAAATCAAGACATCATCAAATTGCTTAAGCAGGAAGAAACAGGAAGCCATGCACTGCCTCCCTGGTATTGTATCTGAAATGGAATGGGAAAAGAAACCAGGTGTATTCATGAAACTAAAAGTTCTCTTTAGGGACTTCCCTGGTGGCGCAGTAGTTAAGAATCCGCCTGCCAATGCAGGGGACACGGGTTCGAGCCCTGGTCCGGGAAGATCCCACATGCCGTGGAGCAACCCATGCGCCAAAACTACTGAGCCCGTGCTCTAGAGCTCATACTCCACAACGAGAGAAGCCACTGTAATGAGAAGCCCGCGCACCACAACAAAGAGCAGCCCCCGCTCGCTGCAACTAGAAAGCCTGTGTGCAGCAACAGAGACCCAACGCAGCCAAAAATTAATTAATTAAAAATAACAGTTTAACAATATTAAAAAAAAACAGTTCTCTGGGCTTCCCTGGTGGCGCAGTGGTTGACAGTCCGCCTGCCAATGCAGGGGACACGGGTTCGTGCCCCGGTCCGGGAAGATCCCACATGCCGCGGAGCGGCTGGGCCCGTGACCCATAGCCGCTGGGCCTGCGCGTCCGGAGCCTGTGCTCCGCAACGGGAGAGGCCACAGCAGTGAGAGGCCCATGTACCGCAAAAAAAGAAAAAGTTCTCTTTAGCTGAACTTTTGAGTTATTTTATAATTTAGAGACAGGAATGTATTCCAAGACATCTTTCTAGATTCTGAAATTACAGATTCTGTTCAGTGGACAAAACCTCAGCATAATGGAGGTCACAGTACTCAAGAATGACCGATAATCTCTGTTGCGGTTAACAGAGTCCCACATGAGCACATGTCCTACAGGCTAGAGTTTTCCCCAGATCTTTTCCAGGGCTTTGATTCTCTCACCCAACTCCAACACCTGCACACTCAACTAATGTGACTTAGTATCCATCATTACTCATCTAAGACAACCCAACACTTCTGGTCTCAAATGGAGAAATACTTTGCCATGGAACCATCTGATCCTGATCCTGACCAACTTTTTGTCCGATAACAGATGCGTATTTGAAGTGGCAGAGGATTAGGATAACGCCTGGCCCTCACCACTGCCACTCCCAATCCTCCTTCCTCTGCTCAAGATTTTTCCCCCAGAACACTTAGCACAGATATACTATATAATCTATTTTTTAAAAATATTTATTTATTTATTTGGCTGTGCGCGGTCTCAGTTGCAGCATGCAGGCTCTTTTAGTTGCGGCATGCGGGATCTAGTTCCCTGACCAGGGATCCAACCCGGGCCCCCTGCATTGGGAGCGTGGAGTCTTAACCACTGGATCACCAGGGAAGTGCCCTATAATCTACTTATTATGTTTATAGTCTGTTCTCTCTAGACTGTACACTGCACAAGCATAGGGGGATTGGTTTGTTTTGTTTACTACTGTATCCCCAACACCACAGTACACTTTTGTTGTACAAATGAATTGAAATGGGGAAAGAAAATATTATCCAACAAATAGTTTTGGTGAAACATTTGAAAGAAAATGAATATCCAGGGTTGATTAGAATATTTAACAATCAGTTCAGCATGAACACTGTTCATCAGAATAGATGCCAGCCATGGACAACTGGCACAGACAGCCATATTGGTTCACACTGGCTAACTATCAGCCCTTTTTAGATCCCTTTCTCAAATCTTACACTGAATCTTCAGTGATGAGATTGAGAGTTTAATAATAAAAATGAAGCCACAAAACTACTGGTGGGAAATATAGGTGAATATTATATAACTTCAGGGATAAAAAAGCATTTTCTAAGCTTGATACCCATGTAAGAAATCATTATAGAAAAGATAAATCAGATATGTTTTTATATGGGAAAAAAATACCATAGGCAAAGTTAAAAGCAAATGACCTACTGGAAAAATATCTACAGCATGACAAAAGTTTTATACATAAAGAGCTCTTGAGAAATCAATAAAAGTTAACATTTCAAATAAAAAACAGAATCAAATTTTTAAATCTCTTATGAACTAGAGAATATACTTATTCTCCTCTATTTATATATCCTCTCCTCCCATTTTAGCTGAGATGTTAAGAAGGGTTAATTCAATATTCTCTCCTGTGTCTGAGTTTCTACTTTATAATAGGAAGCCTAACAGATATATCCCTGGACAGAGAATCAAACTTCACCAGTCAGTATATGACCAACTCCAGTTATAAATCATGCTCACAAGTACGGATTCAGACATACCACATTCACTAGCTGATCCTCCCACCAACTGGAAGAACTGCTGGGCAATTTTCATATGATCCTTCTGAAAAACAAAGCAGAGCTGATACAGAAGAATAAGCTGAAAATACATTATTTGTATTATTTTGTGGTTTTAACATATTTGTCAGGATTTAACATACACTCTTGTTTTAAATCCTCCCCAATTCAATAGTACTAATTCTTATTAGCATAAGCAACTAGAAAATGATAATATGCAATTGAATTAAATTAGGGTCAGATAGAAAAGGAGAAAAAAATCCAATCTCCAAATTCTAACTTAAAAGTATCTTCATTGGGCGTCCCTGGTGGTGCAGTGGTTGAGAGTCCGTCTGCCGATGCAGGGGACACAGGTTCGTGCCCCGGTCTGCGAGGATCCCACATGCCACGGAGCGGCTGGCCCGTGAGCCATGGCCGCTAAGCCTGTGCGTCCGGAGCCTGTGCTCCGCAACGGGAGAGGCCACAACAGTGAGAGGCCCGTGTAACACAAAAAACAAACAACAACAAGTAGCTTCATTAAATGAACTCATTCATTCATTTAACAAATATTTATTGCTCTTTTATCATATATCAGACCTTGTGGTAGGGGCTATGGCTATAACAAGGAGTATTTATTAAATAAAATCATTAATTTATTCAATAGCTTTTTTTTTTTTTTTGCGGTACGCGGGTCTCTCACTGTTGTGGCCTCCCCCGTTGCGGAGCACAGGCTCCAGACGCGCAGGCTCAGCGGTCATGGCTCACGGGCCTAGCCGCTCCGCAGCATGTGGGATCTTCCTGGACCGGGGCACGAACCCGTGTCCCCTGCATCGGCAGGCGGACTCTCAACCACTGCACCACCAGGGAAGCCCTCAATAGCTATTTATTGCCTATCTACTACATAAGGCACTTTGGAGTGAGCTGGAGATAAAAAGATTTATTTATATTACACTTTGTTCCAAAAAGAACTTACTATGCCATATTCAGAGGAATAAAAGCTTTATTTTAGTCAGCATTTTGGTACTTATAAAAAGCTTTTCCAGAGAAGCAATTATTCCCATTTTACAAATGTCAAAATTAAAGCTCAGAGGTATGCAAGGTTAAAAAAAAGTCAGTGGGCTTCCCTGGTGGCGCAGTGGTTGAGAGTCCGCCTGCCGATGCAGGGGACGCGGGTTCGTGCCCCGGTCTGGGAAGATCCCACGTGCCGCGGAGCGGCTGGGCCCGCGAGCCATGGCCGCTGGGCCTGCGCGTCCGGAGCCTGTCCTCCGCAACGGGAGGGGCCACGACAGTGAGAGGCCCGCGTAACGCATAAAAAAAAAAAAAAAAAAAAAAAAAAAAAAAAAAAGTCAGTGAAGGGACTTCCCTGGTAGTGCAGTGGTTAAGAATCCATCTGCCAATGCAGGGAACATGGGTTCGATCCGTGGTCTGGGAAGGGATCCGCAAAACAGCTGAGCCCCTGCGCCACAACTACTGAGCCTGTGCTCTAGAGCCTGCACACCGCAACTACTCAGCCTGTGAGCTGCAACTACTCAGCCTGCGAGCTGCAACTACTGAGCCCATGCACCACAACTACTGAAGCCCGCTCACCTAGAGCCTGCGCTCTGCAACAAGAGAAGCCACCGCAATGAGAAGCCCGCACACGCTACAAAGAGTAGTCCCCACTCGCTGCAACTAGAGAAAGCCCGCACACAGCAGCAAAGACCCAATGCAGCCAAACAAATAAAAATTTAAAAAGTCAGTAAAAATAAGAATGAATTTTTGCAATGATTTGCTCTTGTTATTATATATACACACTGTTTAACAATTGGGATTTTTTCTTTTTTTAACCAAAGCAGCAATTCTTAGGGTTGTAGCTTTCTTTTTTTTCTTTATTTTTTAATTTCATTTTATTTTGTTTTATTTTTTTGGCCACGCTGTGTGGCTTGCAGGACCTTAGTTCCCCAACCAGGGCTTGAACCCGGGTCTCTGGCAGTGAGAGCGCCAAGTCCTAACCACTGGACCACCAGGGAATTCCCCTTTTTTTGTCTTTAAATAACACAGAATTCTTTTCACAATGGAATCTGGACTGGGGGATATGGAGAAATAAAAGGAACTGCAAAAGAGCCTATTTGTAAGCTTATTGCTGTTGAAATTTGATGTTCATTTTGATCTTTTCCACACACATAACTTTGCAAGCTACAGATTACCAGTGATTTTATACTCACTGAACCCATTTCCTGGCCAAGGGCTGCATTGACCACTCCTTTGAGGATATACTCCTGGACACATGGAATATCATTAATTAATTTAAAAGGAATGTGGAACTATGAGATATCTTTCAAATAGATCATTTGCATCAATTTAATGCTTTATTTATATTATCAAAAGTTACCCAAAGTCACTTTTCTATGTTCTATCCCTGGTTTGAATGAAAGAATTAGCAGACTTTCATTTGTTTCCCAGGAAAGTATTCATATAACAGAATTCATCATATTTGTAAATTCTCAACCTTAAGCAGAAAAACTCAGTGGATACTCACAGAAGTTTTATTTTTATTTCAATTCAGTGGAAAAAATTAACAATAAAATGTTTATGTAATAATTTTTACATCTTATCAGTCACTGCCATTCTCTGTGATGACATCATATATATATTATCAATATTCTTCCCTTTCCAATGATATAATAACCTTCCTTTGTTAGTGATCCCTTACCTCAAAAAGAAAAAGTATCCTCTGATTCTCCTTTGTAAGGTATTCTTGCTTTTGGAGTCCTGAGGCCTCACCTGTATCCCCTTCAGACTTGGTTCTGTTCTTTAATAGATACTCTCCTTAGCTTTATCAATTTTTATGTGGGTACTATTTTTATTTAAGAGGGCTCATAAAAAGAACAGAACAAAAGATGCTGAAGCCTTTAATACACTGGAGAAATATACCTGTTTATATCTAGAAACAGTTTTCAGTCAGTCTTTCACTCAGTGAGTGGGATGCCTACTATGTGCTTAGTATACATAGTGTTGGAGATACAATACAGACACAATCCCTGACCGCAAGGAGCTAACAACCTAGTCGGGGACAAAGACATAGTACAGACAATCATACTGCTGACATAAGTTTCTATATCTAGTTTCATCAGAATTCTAGATTTCAGTATTTTCAAACATCAATCCTTTTGAGGAGATGACCACATATATGGGAGTTTACAAATATCAAAAAGCCCAGGATATTCATTCTCATCTCAAAAGTCTCACATAAAAAAAAAAAAGTCTCACATAACATTCCTAGATCAATATATACGATCTTCCCTGAGATTCTACAAGCAAGAATCTTCTCTAAGATGCCTTCTGAAATTCCACTTTCAACAGAACTTGGTTAGTAAAAACGCAACACATTCGCAATTACCTGAGGAGTAGTAGGTTCCAGATCCTTAATTAAGTTATAAGCTTCTTGTACATCATCTGAAATATAAGAAATAAGTAGCTATACTAATCTGTATCCTAGCAAACTCTTCTGAAACAGTCTCCCAAACGATAAGATCCTTCAAACATTCATGGGAAGTATGATTTGTTTTTTTTGTCTCTTAACTCTCCATCAAGTTCAATGTTGAGTAGTAGATAACAAAGTATCTGTAGGAAACCCATATTAAGCCATGGAGCACCTAAAAGTTCAAGCTAAAAATAAGCAATGGGGAAGTATATGCCAATGGCATTGTAATTATATAAGGAAAACAACCATTTTTTTAAAAGATATATAAAGTATGTAGGAGTGAAATGACATGAAGTCTGGGATTCGCTTTAAAATAGTTCAGCAACAAAAACGGGAGAGGGAGGACAAATGAAGAAAGACTGGCAATATCTAGAAGACTGTTGAATCTGGGATGCATATTTGGGTGTTCATTTTGGATGTTCATACTATTAACTTGTTTTGTCTATGTTTGAAAATTTTTAGAATAGAAATTAATTTATAAAATATATAAAGTCTTTAATTCTCGTCCAAAAGCATATTTCTTTGTGCTTTTATATCAAATTAGAGAGAACTATTTGCAAGTTCATGTTCTTGTGCTAATAAACACTTACATTTTCCTCGATGAGGAATATGTTGTCTGGTTGGTTTCTACCATGCACCTAAAAAGGCCCACGCTGTTAGTCCGAGGTCCATGACAGAGTGCCAGCACCACTGCATGGTAACCCCTACCCTGTACTCACAACTGTTAGACAAAAGACTGCTTTAGGCATGTGTCTAACAATTTTATCCTTACTTAGGGGAAACAAATATCACGTTCTCTTTGCATCATACTATTTCTCATGAGAAGCTGGGGGTACAAATAAACAGAAAGGCAGACAATTAGAGCAAATAAAAAACAATTAATGATGAAAAAGAAAAGACTCAAGAAAATGTACATTACACATAGGGGAACATTACACATAGGGGAACACAAGAAAAAGAAGAAACAAGGGAGGGGAAGGAAAAAAAACAGAAAAACTGAAATAGAATGAATAGAGAACAAAGGGCAGAAAAATAAGAGGAAAAGAACAGAATGAGTGAGAGATTGGAAACAACAGAAGAGGAAAGAGAGAATAAAGAGAACAGGCACAACAAATAAATACCAATAAATTTGTTCTGTCCTACGAACCTGTTGCAAACATATTTTTGGAAGTATTATGAATTGATTTTAAAGATTAAGCAAGTAGTTCAGTTAGAGAGTAAATGTTCTAAAATATCTTAAATAGGCAAGACCAAGACACAGTTTGCTTACCTTGACGAAGGTAGTAAATCACTAAGTTTAGCCTAGCTTCAGGAATGACATCAACCAGGGGAGGCAAAACCTGCAAAGCCCCTTCACCTCCTCGGAAAACAACCTAAAGACAGAGAAACTCTGCGTTATGGTAAAAACTATGAGCTCACTTATTGGTAGAAATGTGTAAGCAGCTGACACAACAGTAATTCTTTGAAAGGATGAATATATTTTTGAAGCCCTCTCTATAAACACATGACCTTGACCTAATTAAAACCATCCTAAATTATAAGAAATAGAATAAAGGCATAACCTTATTGCATACATTTCCTTCTCTCCTCGTAAGAACTGTAGAAAACTCTTAAAGTACCCAATAATTAATGAAACTTTTTTTCTAGACAGACATTCTCTATCAAAAACTCCATGAAGGAATTTATATACTCTTTCAGAGACTGTTGCCTCACCTCTAAATGGCATTAGTAATGTCTACCTTTCAGGGTTATCATGAGGATTAAATGAGTTAAAGTGGGCTAAATGTGTGGCACATAGTAGGTAATATTTCATTTAGTTTTTGTTTAGGTTTTGTTTTAGACATTCATTTCATTCAATATTTCATTTCATTTAGCACTTACTATATGCTTGGTATTGTAATAGCAGGGCTACATCAGGAACAAGTCACTCCCCTGTCACTATATAGGCTATACTCAGGTGGGGAGAGACCTTCAAAGAGCAAACTTAAGTATGTTGTTGTATGATAATAAATGCTACAGAGAATAGCTAAAACAAAAGCACCATTCATGAAAGGACAGTTTTGCATACTGTTCTGTACTCAGAGCCTAGCACAGTATCTGGCACACAGTTATTTCACAAATAAATATACAGAAATCAAGGCAATCAGGCATAAACTACCTAATCTCTTTTTTCTACATCAAAATATCCATATGGTCACCTTATTTGCTTCCTCCTTGTCTGAGATACTCCCTTCTCTTGCCAAGATTAATTCCTACATCTATCTTCTTTGATGTCATAACTTCTGACTCCATCTAGATCTTGTTTCTGCATTAATCAATCATTCTATTTCATTAATCCTGGTCCCATTTCTCAACTTCAAACATGCACAAAGGTTTCTGCTCTCTTGAAAAATCTTCCACTTGGTGCCACTGTTCCCTCTGGATAGCACCTTATTTTTCTCCTTTCTTTCAACGCCACACTTTAAGAGTATGTAGTTCCCTGCTTCAACTTTCTTCTCATCCTCTCACTCCTTAAGTTCCCAGAAAACTTGCTTCTGCTCACTGCACACTAGTAAACTCACTCTACAAGTCACAAATTAACCCCTTTGGCCAAATTCAATGGACTATTCTGTCCTCTTGCTCCATGACATACCTGCAGTTTTGACACTGATGGAATAGCATGACAACAATAGCACTGTCTACTATATGCTTACTATATGCTGCATACTGCTTGAGGTACCTTATATACATTACCTCATTTCATCTTCACAAGGGAATAAGGTAGGTACTGTAATTTCCCCTATTCTATATATGAGAACATGGAGACTCATCAATGTTTTGTGACTTACCCAATGTTACAAAGCTAGTACATGGTATAACTTGATTTTGACCTCAGATCTGACTCCAAAAGTAGATGTTAATAACAACAATTTATATTGCTTAATATTTTTCAGGTTTTGTTTTAGACATTAAGGTAATCTGTATTCATTGGAAAAAACTTACATATACTATTAACAACAGGAAAAAGGAAAATTTCCATTTTTTTCACTTTTCTCTTTAATCCCACCCTCCAAGAATAATTCCTATTGCTAGCTAATATGCATGTCCCAGTTATACATACATACAACAGTTCTTTATTCTGGCTGTATATTATGTCCACTTGGGAAACTTTTAAGAAAAGTACTCATGGCCGAACCCTAGCCAACCATTCAGTAAAAATCTCACCCATCATTATTTTAAAAAATCTCCCAGGTGATTAAAATGTGTACCTGTAATGACATTACAGTTAGAAGCAACCTAAGTGTCCATCAACAGATGAATGGGCAAAGAAGATGTGGTCTATATATACAATGGAATATTACTCAGCCATAAAAAAGAACAAAACTTTGCCATTTGCAGCAACATGGATGGACTTGGAGGGCATTACGCTAAGTGAAATAAGTCAGACAAAGAAAGACATACTGTATGATAACACCTATATGTGGAATCTAAAAAATGCAGCACACTAGTGAATATAACAAAAAAAAAGCAGACTCACAGATATTGAGAACAAACTAGTGGTTACCAGTGGAGGGTGGGGCAATATAGGGGTGGAGAATGGGAGGTACAAACTACTGGGTGTAAGACAGGATACAAAGATGTATTTGTACGATGCAGAGAATACAGCCAACATTTTGCAATAATTGTAAATGGAGTGTAACCTTTAAAAATTGTATAAAAATCAGAAAAAATATTTAAAAATGACATTGCTGTTGACCCTTGAACAATGGTGGAGTGGGTGGTTTAGAGGCACTGACCATCCACACACTTGAAAATCCGAGTATGATTTATAGTCAGCCACCCACATCCATGCTTCCTCCACATCCGAGGATTCAACCAACCTCAGACTGTGCAGTATTTACAACTGAAAAAATTCTGTGTATAAGTGGACTCATGCAGTTCAAACCCGTGTTGTAGAAGGGTCAACTGTACATTATCTAGGTGCTTTTTCTCGCCTGCCCTTTCTTGAGATATTTTCTTATCTTCCTTCTTCCAGCCACTTAAATACAAATGCTCTCCTGGAGCCATAGTTTTCTCTGTTTTTAACCCTTTCTTCAACTATCACTACTCTTAAGAAAACTCCTAAGTCTGTTCTCTGGTCTTAATCTCTTTCCAAGTTTAATTTCCAGACTACTACCTCTAACACATCATTTTCCACAAAAATTAATCTGTCTTTAATTTATAAACTAGACTAGAAGTGAAAAGATTAGAGGCAGAAGCTTATAATAAAAAATAACCACAGAAAACGCTATCTGTGATGGAGGCCTGAATTAGAGGAGGAATGAAATGAATATAAGACAATACCAACAAAGAATTAATAGGATTAAGTGACTGAGTAGCTATCAGAGATAAAGGGGAAGAGAAGTCTAAAACAACTATAGTTTTCAGCATTCATACTTAGAGACTTGGTGCCAAAGAAGGTACAGAGAAAAAAGAAGGAAAAGTAGTAGTCATTATTATTGCCATTTTCAGATGAGGAATCTGAAACTCAACAATATTAAATAATTTTCTCAATGTCCCAGGTGTCTGAGTTGAATGCAGCTGCTTTGCACCCACTCTACTGCATAGTCAATGGAATCAAACTTGAAACTTCATCTGAATGTTTTTTTTTTTTTAGCAATGGCCATCATAATCCAGCCCTAAACCTAACCCCCTTTTTACTTTTTCACTAAGTAAAACTTTAATTTTTCACTGTGCCCCAGTACAAACTTTCTGTTCTAGTATATTCAAACTGCTCACAACCTATCACATATGTCTTCTTCGTTCATTCATCCATGTCCCTGCCACAAATGAACCCTATAAATCCCATCCATCTTCCAAAGACCAGTTCAAGTTTTACTTTCAGCAGAATATCCTTCCCATTTATTATAACCCAAAGGGATATGTTCCTTTGCCTTTGCCAACAAAATGAACACGTGGATCTCACTGCCTTACACTTCTTTCTAAATGTTAAGTATGTATTACTGCCCTCCCAATAAGGATTTGCTTGAGGAAAGAACCTGATATCTTAAACTCACTCTCTCTCCTCCACAGCAAGAAAGAGTTTACTTAAAGTAGAGAAATACTTGTTGAGATAACTCCCTTCATTCATCTTTGTAACCACTGTGATGTACCAAAATAGGGTAGACCTCAAGTCAGTCAAGACTGCAAACTATTATTCACCAGATTGTGCCTGATGAGTTCTTTAGCAAATTCAAAGGAAGAAGAAGCGTTGTCCATCAAGCTTTTGAGTTCTGCCTGAAATTAAAAAAGGAAAGCCTTATGAAAATGAGAACTGTATAGTTCTTATATCACATATAAAATGTTACAACATTTTATGGTTTACAAAGAATTTAACATGCTGTTCCATTAGTTCTGCAGGACTCTAAGAAATGATCAATGTAATTATTATTATCCTCATTTTACAGATGAGAACATTGAGGCTTATAAACATTAAGTGATTGAACCTTACACTAATCGGCAAGTCTGAAACTGGTGAACCCAAGTTTGTAGACTCCTAGAGTTAGTCTTTTCTTTCAGGTGACAAACTTTTAACAACTAAGGTTGATTCTCGTATCTGACCATTCCACCTATGTCCTGAATTTTCATACTATCTCCTTCCTGCTGAATTGGCCTTAATTTACATGATGCAATTAACATAACTTCTCCCCTCTATGTTATTATTTATTAGACCTATCAGATCTCGTCTGTATTGCTGTGCACCCTTAACTTCCCTTAGAAGAAACGGTCAGCCATTTCCACAGTGTCTTCACTAATGTCCTAAACTCACTTATCCCCTTCCTCAGCTTTCTGCTATTCCCATCTTGCCACTCTATAATTTTTTTTTTTTTTTTTTTCTGTACGCGGGCCTCTCACTGTTGTGGCCTCTCCTGTTGCGGAGCACAGGCTCCGGACGCGCAGGCTCAGCGGCCGTGGCTCACGGGCCTAGCCGCTCCGCGGCATGTGGGATCCTCCCGGACCGGGGCACGAACCCGTGTCCCCTGCATCGGCAGGCGGACTCTCAACCACTGCGCCACCAGGGAAGCCCCGCCACTCTATAATTTTGATTAAATCTCCTCACCTCCTTTTTCTACTTCCATCAGTGGTTACCTAAGCTTTTCCGGATAAAATAATTAAACCCTTGATTATTCTCACTAAGCACTACAAACTTTTTCTACCTGATGTCACATAGGAATGCACACCTATTCAGCAATCCATTTACTAATCTCCTCTCTTGTCCACAGCAGTAATTCCGAAGCCTTGGGTCAGGGGTCCCCAACCTTTTTGGCACTGGGGACCAGTTTCGTGGAAGTCAATTTTTCCACAGACGGTGCGGGGGGCAGAGGGATGGTTCAGGCAGTAATGGGAGCAATGGGGAGCACAGATGAAGCTTCGCTCGCTTGCCTTCCACTCACTTCCTGCTGTGTGGCCCGGTTCCTAGCAGGCAGCGGACCAATACCGGACTGTGGCCTGGGGCTTGGGGACCCCTGCCTTTGGTAATACTAGGCTAGTTCAGCAGTTTTCAAGCTTTTGGATCTCAAGATCTTTTTTAAATCTTAAAAATTATTAAGGATCCCAAAGAGTTTTTGTTTATGTGGGTTACAGCCATTCATATTTATTGTATTAGAAGTTAAAACAGAAATTTTAAGTAATCAATCAAAATAATAAACCCACTACACATTAACACAAATAACATATTTTTCATTAAAAAAACTGTATTTACCAAAACAAAAATTTAGTGAGAAGAGTGCTGTTTTATATTCTTGCAAATCTCTTTAATGTCTGGCTTAACAGATGACAGCTGGATTGACATATCTGTATCTGCAATCAATCTATTTTGAAATCATGTTGTCCCTGGAAAACTTCACTGCACACTTGAGTGAATGAAAGTGAAAAAACAAAATCTTTTAGTATTATGATAGCTTTGATCTCAGGCAGGGCCAGCCAGGAATAAAGGTGAGGCAAGTGAGCTACCTAGGGTGCAAATTTTAAAGCAGCACTCACTGCACATGAAAAGATGTTCAACTTCATTAGTTATCAGGGAAATACAAATCAAAATTACAATGAGCTTCCACTTCACATCCACTGGGATAGCTAGAATAAAAAAGTCAGATAACAACAACTGCTGGCAAGGATGTAGAAAAATCGAAACTCTTATACATTGCTAGTGGGAATGTAAACTGGTGCAGCCACTCTGGAAAACAGTATGACCCAACAATTCCACTCCTAGGTATATACCCAAGAGAAATGAAAACATGTTCAAAACATGTCCAAAAACATGTATACAAATGTTTACAGCAGCATTATTCATGATAGGAAGAAGGTAGAAACAATCCAAATAACCATCCCCTGACAACTGGAAAAATAAAATGTGGTATATCCATACAATGGAATATTATTTAGTCATAAAAATGAATGAAGTACTAAAACATGCTATAACATGATGAACTTTATAAACATTATGGTAAAGTAAAAGAAGCCAGTCATAAAAGATCACATATTATATGATTCCTTTTACAGGAAATATCCCAAACAGGCAAATCCATAGAGACAGAAAGTAGATTAAGTAGTTGCTTAGGGCTTGGTGAATGGGGGTTGATAGCTATAGGGTATGGAGTTTCTTTTTGAGGTAATAGAAAAGTTCTAAAATTGACTGTGGTGGGAATTCCCTGGTGGTCCGGTGGATAGGACTCCGTGATTTCACTGCCGAGGCCGAGGGTTCGATCCCCCATCAGGGAACTAAGATCCCGCAAGCCTCATGGCACAGCCAAAAATAGAGGAAAAAAAAGAAAAGAAGTGCTTAAAAATAAATAAATAAAATTGTCCATGATGAAGATTGCACATAGTGGTGAATATACTAAAAACCACCGAATTGTATACTTTAAAAGGGTGAACTGTATGGTATGTTACATATATCTCAATAAAGCTGTTAAAACATAAAATTATAAATAGAAGATGTAGGTCATCTTATAATATGTTAGAGTGAAAATGACCTTTCTAAAAGCACGACAACTTGATAGAAATCATGTAAGAAATATTCCTCATGAAACATTAATACGTGATTTTACGTTCAAATTTTCTGTGTCCTATATTAGGGTTTTGTCTTTTCAAACTAATTCATCAATCTTTGTCTTTAATTGAGAAATCAAACCTTTTAAATGTAATTACAGATAAGCTGGATTTGAAAAAGGCAAAACAATAGGTGTTTAGAAGCCTATAAATGTGACTGTGTTCCAGCCTATGAAATCTTCGATAATTGCTCAGTTCACTGAGAGTTTACAATGTATATGAAGGTAAGGACTTTGCAGACATCACAGAAACCTACAATAATGCAGTACTATTAGCTTGCATATTTTGCAGGTAATGCTTAAGGAGGTTAAGTAGTGCACTGAAAGCCACACAGCTAGTAAGCTAGGATTGGAATACGGTCTATCTGATTTCAAAGCTCCTGCTCTTAATCACTACCGGAGCCCTCCCAGTTTGGGGGGATAAAATTTCTTTATCCTCTGAAACCAGTGTTCTTCTTCCTTTTACCAGCATCCTATATTCACTGCTTCTATTTCTTCATCACCTACTTGTCATTCCTCTGCCATATCCTTCAGGACAATTCTCAATCCAAGTGATTACTCATTCACTCTTTATCTCCTTGCCACCTAGCTTCAACACCCAATAATAATGATACCCTAATCAGAGTAGGAAACCCCAGTTAGGAAATCCAATGGCTTTTTCTCAATCTGCATCTTTATTGACCTCTTTTGAACCTACTCCTTCTTCTAATGTGACTCACCCTTAATTTGTTAGTCATATTTTAAATTTCTCATTCAACCATTACTTAGTTGGCATCAACTTTGTGTGTGCATTGTGCCAGGTCCTGGGATACAAATGTCAAAGGACAGTCTCAACCCTCAATGAGCTTGTCTAGATTAAAGATAATTAAAGCAGGTTAATGAGGCCTTGCTCAGGTAGGATCTGCCACCATCTGGACCCTCAGGGCCCCAGTGCAGCTCAGGGCCATGGCTCTGTGCTGGCCCATGGCCATTAGCCTCAACAAGGGCCACAAGGTGACTAATAACGTGAGCAAGCCGAGGCCTAGCCACCGCCACGGGCGCCTCACCAAGTATACCAAGTGCGTGCGAGACATGATATGCAGCTTTGCCCCTTAAGAATGGCGGGCCACGGAGCTGCTCAAGGTCTCCGAGGACACGCGGGCCCTCAAGTTCATCAAGAAAAGGGTGGGGACACACTTCCATGCCAAAAGGAAGAGACAGGCGCTGAGTAATGCCCTGGCAGCCAGGAGGAAAGCAGCAGCCAAGAAGGACAGAGTTCCCTCCCCTCAGTGTGTAATAAAACCTCTTCAGAAAAAAAAAAAGGAAATTAGGCAACTAGCAAATAATAAGTATGATTTTATATATAGCTATAAAATCATATATAATAGCCATATTATTACCAATTATTTGTTGGTAAGATATAATAACCATATTATTTGATTACATTTAAATAATCATGCTTATTACTTGGTAGCTATATTATTATGTATATGTATAAATTAAGAGCAAGAGGAATGTACACCTAAGTTTGCAGTAAATTTTAGTGGTTAAGTCTCTGGGCTTTAGAGTCAGGGTTTGAGACCTGAATTTCTCACTTGTTAGTTGTATAGCCTTGGGTAAATTGTTCAAAGTACTTTAAGAATTGAGTGAGGGCTTCCCTGGTGGCACAGTGGTTGAGAGTCCGCCTGCCAATGCAGGGGACACAGGTTCGTGCCCCGGTCCGGGAGGATCCCACATGCCGCGGAGCGGCTGGGCCCGTGAGCCATGGCCGCTGAGCCTGCACGTCCGGAGCCTGTGCTCCGCAACGGGAGAGACCACAACAGTGAGAGGCCCGTGTACCGCAAAAAAAAAAAAAAGAATTGAGTGAATCATTACAGATTATTTCATGTTTACTATAGAAGATCAGAATGCTTTGGTGTCTGGGGAGAGAATGAACTATACAATATAGAGCCCATTATAAAAAGTACTAGAGGAATGTCTGCTTTTAAACGGTTTAATAAAATTAACATAGGTAAACACAAACTATACCCTCTCGCTACCAAAAAAAAAAAAAAATAACTTCTTCGGGTACCTTTGACATAGTCATCTACTGCTGGAGAACTTTACAAAATTAACATGCAATCTACATGGACACAATTTCAAATGAAAAAGCATGCCTTTAGTGAATGGGAAGTGCAGTCTGGTATCCTGACATGGACACTGTCAGACCTACAGCAGATTGGTTAGCCATGCCACCCATACCAGACTCTGGAAAGAACATGTGCGGACAAAATGTAAACATGTAATAGGTTGGACCTTATACTAAAATTGGCAAGGTCCCGAAGACTGACTCAAGGTAGAAAGGCAAGAATACACTTCTCTTCTTTCATTTATTCTAAACAAAACTCTAATGAGATCAAATTGCAAATCCAGTTTATTCTTAAACTGCTGATGCTGGGAACTAGCCAATTAGGCAGACTCCAGGGACTCTAGTTGAAATGAGTATTCCAAGAATGTATTTTATATAATATCGATATATAAAGGGACCACTCCATTGCATACTAAGCAATTTAATTGATAGGCATTTCTTTTGCCACAACTGACCACCTTCATCGACATAAACCATGAAAAGTGAATCTGGGCATATGTTAAGGATGTGTTCTCGAACCACCAGCTACTAAACACTGTTTCACCCAGCGGTTGAATCTGCTGTTAGTGTAAAGTATGTTTACATACTTTATAGGGAAATACAGGGTAATTCAAACTGGAATTAAGTAAATTAAGAACAAATTATGGGACTTCCCTGGTGGTGCAGTGGTTAAGAATCCGCCTGCCAATGCGGGGGAAACGTGTTTGATCCTTGGTCCGGGAAGATCCCACATGCTGTGGAGCAACAAAGCCTGTGTGCCACAACTACTGAGCCCGCATGCCACAACTATTGAAGCCTGTGCACCTAGAGCCCATGCTCCACAACAAGAGAAGCCACCACCATGAGAAGCCTGCGCACCGCAACGAAGAGTAGCCCCCACTTGCTGCAACTAGAGAGAGCCCGTGCGCAGCAACGAAGACCCAACGCAGCCAAAATAGAAATTAAAAAAAAAGAACAAATTTCATCACTACCTCAGCAGCTTTGCCATTGTAAAGGCGAAAATGATTACAGGCCTTAAGATTGAGTGCGATGGTACTATCAGGAATTTGCTGAAGATAAACAGCCAGAACTTCTTGAGACACATCATAGTAATCCAGCTTGTAGTAACACAGGGCCACATAAACATTGAGGGCAAGGTACTCCCTATTAGATGAAAGAATTAAGGATTAACAATTTAAGTCTACTTCATAGAAATGTTGTCAAACTACAGACCTTTTTAATGGCTCAAATGGACAGCAAGGCAAAGAGGACATTTCTTCTTTTAAAGAAAAAAGAAGGATATAATCAGTGTAGCATCTTTCTTTTTGTATTATAATATTTAAGTGTTTTGATATAAGCAGAGTAAAAGATGACAACTAGAGGAGAAAGGGAAAAGTTCAACTACTACCTATTCATGTTTACAAAAACTTACATAATCAGTAATCGAGTATAAACTCAAATAAGCAGGCAAGGCAAGTAGATTTGACGACTGAGAATGGGAATGGGTGGGAGATTGTGACAGTAAAGCAAAGGAAGGGAGAAGGGAAGTGTATGAGATATTTTTGGGATGCAGGAGAGAAGCTAAGTGGTCAGTGATAAAGTTGGAACATTAATTCTTCAGAATGATTTGTTTCCAATTTTGTCAGCAAGTTACCTACAGTGTAACCAAAACACTGAAATTGATACACCTAGACCATGCATTTCCAACAGGTATGATATCACCCACAAAGGGGCAAAAATTGGTTCTTATGGAGAGGTGGAAAATCATACTCATTTTATATATAAAGCATAGATATACATACAGTACATAAACAGATATACAATATATCTATGGTATTGAAACTTCATGGGGGGGCAATTAACGGGGGAAAAGTCTAAAAAGCCTCCTTGGTAGGTCAATAATGAAATAAAGGTGGAGAAACCCTGATCTAGACAATAAGGAGTTCTTAAACTAACCAGATTATTAGCTAAATAGATTTGAACACATGGTGATATTAGATCCAAAGGACACTAGGTCCTCAGCCAAACTAGGTACAGAAGAAAGTAACAAAATGAGATTTCAAGGAGGCATAAATGGACACAGACCTGTTATCTAGCAGTATTCGCTTATAAATATCAATAGCTTCTTGGTAGTGAGATCGCATATAGTGGATTGAGGCCAAACTGAGTTGATCTTCTGTGATATCCTGAAGATTCTGATGAAAGTTCATCAATTTCTTCTCATCATTAAACTAAAATTGTAAGACAGCAAAAGACATGTAAAGATTCACATTAGAGTACGGTTACAGAAATCAACACCTACGTAATGGATATTTTAACTTCCCCTTCTCCTTCAGCCATTTGTCTCTGTTCTATTTCCCTTCAGCTCCTGGTGTTCTTTACCTCTCCTTCAGAGAAATAAAAATAGTCTCTGGGGACTTCCCTGGCGGCACAGTGGTTAAGAATCTGCCTGCCAATGCAGGGGACACGGGTTCGAGCCCTGGTCCAGGTAGACTCCACATGCCGCGGAGCAACTAAGCCTGTGCGCCACAACAACTGAGCCTGCGCTCTAGAGCCCGCGAGCCACAACTACTGAAGCCCGCGTGCCACAACTACTGAGCCCGCATGCCACAACTACTGAAGCCCATGCACCTAGAGCCTGTGCTCCGCAACAAGAGAAGCCACCGCAAAGAGAAGCCCGTGCACTGCAACGAAGAGTAGCGACTGCTCACCGCAACTAGAGAAAGCCCACGTGCAGCAACAAAGACCCAACGCAGCCAAAATAAATAAATAAATAAACATTTAAAAAACTTTTTTAAAAAATAGTCCCTGGAGGCAGAGCCTTAACAATGGAAAGCCTTTAAGTTACAGCTCATATTAATTACTTGACACCCCTCTTCTTACCTTCTTTTTCTTTTCTATTTCTTTCTTTATATCTTCTCCCTTTCCTTTTTCTCTCTGTCTCTATCTTTTATACATGCTGTTTAAAAGAGAGACATTTAAAATAGAAGGACACAGAAAGATAGAGAGTGAAAGGATGGGAAAAGATACAATAAGCAAACACTAACCAAAAGAGAGCTGGTGGAGCTACACAAATACGACAAAGTAGTCTTTACATGAAGAGAGATTTTGGGAGATAAAGAGAGACATTTCATAATGATAAATGTTTCAGTCCACTAGATGGACATAACAATTCTAAATCTGTAACACTTAATGATAGTCTGCAAAACATGTAAAGCAAAAATCGAAAGAACTAAACAGACAGACAGATAATTATAGCATGAAGTTTTTTTTGCTTCCCCCCCACACTGCCTGGCTTGCAGGATCTAGCTCCCTGGCCAGGGACTGAACCCGTGCCCTTGGCAGTGAAAGAGCAGAGTCCCAACCACTGGACCAACAAGGAATTCCCAAAATTTTTAAATGCACCAAAAATAATTATTTTCAAATACTACCTTTGGACAATTAGATAAACTTCCTGTAAAATAATTTAGTACTATCAATTAAAAGCTTTAAATTTTTATTGTTCATACTCAGTAACTCAGTAAGTCCATTTTAGGATGTTAGAATCACATTTTTGTCATTAAAATTAAAACCAATCTGGAAGTTAAATAACCAGAAGTGTTGAATGAATTGTGGCACATGCATATGACGGATTGTTATTAAAAAAAAGTCTGGTTTTTAAGACTAGTGACTCAGGGGTACACTCGTACTATAAAGATAAGTTTAAAAAAAAAAGCAGAATACAAAAATATATATTTAACATGAATCCCATTCTGCAAAACAAACGAACAAAAATACAAATATGCATATAAAAAATAATTATCCCAAAAGGAGATATGCCAAAAGGTTGAAATTCAGTTAGCTTTAAATATGGTAGATGTTATATCCTTTTATTGCATATTTATATTTTACTTAATAGAATGTGTAATTTTATAATATGAAAAATGATTTTAAAAATTATTTTATGACATGATCAAAATTATTGCTATAAGGCAATTCTGAAAGGTATGTATTTACTTTCAGGAGTCAGGACAAGGTGTCTTTGATTCTGTTTCCTAAGAGACAATAAGATGGTGGAAACAAACTAATCTTAAATGACTATTGCTTAAGAAGAACTAAAACCTAACATTTCTGAATAAATAAACAGAGTAAAAAAACATTAATGGGGGAGTAAAAAAACATTAATGGGGGAGAAAGTCCTATAAAATTAACACCTGTATTCTACTTGTTCTAGAAATACCATTAATGAGAATTTCTACTTAATCTTCTTTCACCCTTGTTGGTAACAAGAAGAAAGAGAAATATATTTTAAAAACAAAAAGTGTGAAGTCAATTACACGTCAATTAAAAAAAGGTATACATAAAAAAATTTTTTTAATCTTACCACATTAAAACAAAAAGTGTGAAATAGGAACGGAAGTACCTTGTGAGCCAAGTGGAAAAGGAGGCGGTTTTGAAGTCGGCTTTTTGGAGCTGTGAAAAAAATCCAAGGTGCTTATTAAAGAACTCAATTGTCTATGGCACTTAGTCCCTTGCAGGAGTGACATGAGACAGATAAATCTTCCCAAATCCTTACCTACTGGATCCTGCTACGTCTCTGCTATAATATATTCATGTATTATTTTAGTCTAGTCCTACTGCAGTAGCAGCGACATCACCAAGAACCAGAAGGAAAATGCTCTAAGGTTCTGCTCTTGCCCACACTTCTTCCTCCTTACTCTATGGTGCTGAAGCACAGCACAGCACTCCTCCCAGTTCCAGCAGCAGCCCACCCTGTGTAGTTCACACACTGAACCAAACACCGGAAGCAAATGGTTAGTCATCTCAATACATGTAGGAATCCACTCTCATTCAGCTGGTCTTCCAGTGTTCTTTGTCGATTCCTTCTGAAATCCCCTTTTCATAATTACAGTGCCATATTTTCCTAAATACTAGCCCCGTCTCCATTTCATAGATCTTCTGGCACGATAATCTACCATCTAAAACAGGGAGCCAAGCAAAAAGGTGAACACCTCTTAAGTTCCAGATGTGCTCTTGGAGAATTTTCCTAATTCTAGACACTCAATCTTATATCTCTTTACAACAAAAAGTCATACTTCAGTGTATAAAAAAGAAAAATATATATGGAAACAGAGATAGCTACCTTGATCACCTTACATGTGTCTAACTGTTCTAGGCACAGATAAAGTCTAGAAACATGAGATAAATGACTCAAAGGCCTTTATAACTAAATTAGGAAAATTAGAATTCCATGACTCTGAACTGGAATTCTAAATATGTATATATCAGTTAATTCTCTAAGATTTCTACCCTGAAATACATTCTTCCCTAACATATTTCCTAACAAACATTCTTTTGCCCACTTTCTCTACTTTTCTTTGAATTTAATTTGATTCATACTCTAATTATTCTTAATCTTTCCTCCCATAGTTCCCTTTTGCCCTACTCTATTTGCAAATTTGAGTCCAGCTCTCCTAAGTTGACTGTCCTGGTAAGTAAAGCAAAAGGGAAGAAATCTGGCTTTTTCAAGTTGAAATTACTTGGCTTCTCATTCAGAAGCAAGAAAAGAAGCTATAAAATGCACATTCATAACAGCTTGAACAACTATACCCAACTCCTACCAACAGCATGAACTTCCTACCACAGTGGAGCCTAAGAAAGGCACCTTGCCCTTTTTCTTCTCTCATCCTTCTGCTTTTTGGCTTTAGCTTCTGAGGAGGTGAACTGGGGAGGGTAAGTAGCACACAGATTAACTCTCTTTTTAAACATAAAGTTGCTAAGATCCAATATTCTTTCAAGAGTAAAGCTTTTTTTTTTTTTTTTTTTTAGCTTTCTAATGTCACTTGATTTTTCCTCAATAGAAAAAGGAATTAGATAAGTTTTAAAATCTTCAAAATGACTCTTACTATTAGTGAGAATACCAGATATTAAAAGGGCCCATTTACCTTTAAATCCAGCTGCTTCAGCTTGTTTATACATTCCAAGAAAAAAGTAGGTACAGGCTAGGTTCACCCAGACTTCAGGATTGCAATTTTCCTCTTTCGTTGCATTTTCATATTCCTGAAACATACATTAAGCAGTGATCCCTTTCAGCAGTAGGGTAATCAATGGGCCGTTCCTTTATGTATAATGTAATAGGAGTTCTTACTGTGACTGGGCAACTTCACATTTAGGGACTTCTATATGCTCCTTACCTATTCTATACCTGTAATATTAAATACTGAAGCTGGGCTTCCCTGGTGGCGCAGTGGTTGAGAGTCCGCCTGCCGATGCAGGGGACACGTGTTCGTGCCCCGGTACGGGAGGATCCCACATGCCGCGGAGCGGCTGGGTCCATGAGCCATGGCCGCTGAGCCTGCGCGTCCGGAGCCTGTGCTCCGCAATGGGAGAGGCCGCGACAGTGAGAGGCCCGTGTACCACAAAAAAAAAAAAATACTGAAGTTAAGGCTCAATCCTACCCATGCAGGACTGTTGTCCACATAACCTTACACTTGTTTTCTTTTTCCCCTTTTAATATTGATATGGGCTAACAAACTGCAGAAATGAAAAGCAACTGAAACATTTTTTTTGCTAACTTAAAAAGACATAAAAAAGATGCCTTATTAAAAATGCATAGGTTCAGTTAACTTAAAATCTGATAACCTTAATACCCTACAAATTTCATTTCATTCTAATTGTTCTCTGGCTTTGTTTATTTGGCTTTACACTTTTAAAATTTGGTGTGTTCTTCTGTTTTTTTTCCCGGTTAAGGACAGTTTCTGAGATTCATTTTATTTTTAAAATAAAAATAAAATTTATTTTATTTCATTTCATTTTATTTTTGGCTCCATTGGGTCTTCGTTGCTGCACACGGGCTTTCTTTAGTTGCGGTGACCGGGGGCTACTCTTCGTTGCAGTGGGCAGGCTTCTCATTGTGGTGGCTTCTCTTGTTGCGGAGCACGGGTTCTAGGTGCACGGGCTTCAGTAGTTGTGGCACGCAGGATCAGTAGTTGTGGCACACGGGCCTAGGTGCTCTGCAGCATGTGGGATTTTCCTGGACCAGGGATCGAACCCGTGTCCCCTGCATCGGCAGGCAGACTCTTAACAACTGTGCCACCAGGGAAGTCCCTCCATAAACTCTTTTACTATTAATCAGTCTTCCCCAGGTGCCCTTTTTCTTTCTTACTCTGTTTGGGCTACTCTCTTTTCTCCTTTATCTTTCACATATACTACCAGCTCCTATTCTGCCCTTTTCACATCTTCACTTTTCCTTCACTGATTTTGTTTCTTTTGTTCATATCACTTCCTCATTACCTGATCTTGGATACTTTTCATTTTAGTAGTGCAGGTTATTTTAATATCCTTAGATTACACTTTGAGAGTAAGAATATGTGGGAAAGTTCCAAACAATTTCATTTATGAATTAAAAATTATTTGACATAAGGCATCTACAATTTTATCTAGATCCATAATTCCATAGATTGTTAATTACATTGCAGGGTTTACAATGACCAAGAAAAAAAAACTTCAAAGCTATACTTTAAAAATATAAAGATAATATAATCTTTCCTATGTCTAAAATTAACAACACAAAATAACAATGAACTTCTTTTTGAGAAAAGAATCGTGAAATTTTTTATCAAAAGGGCTTATTTTTCTTCTCCTGAAGACTTCCTTAAGAAAGACTAATATTAATATATTGAACAATCTCATTAGTATATATTTAAAAGGAAAAAGTAAACAGACATAGATAAATACAGAAGATTTCTGAGGCAACACATCAAAAAAGAGCCAATGGTTACTTCTGTTAACAAAGAAATAGGATTGAGGAAGGCATACAGGGTGACTTTTTTTCCTTTTTCCTTTGTTCCCTTCTATATTGTTTGAATTTTACCATGAGCATGTATTATTATAATACAAAGCTTAATAACTTTTCAAAACCCTTCTGTTATAAAAAAAAAGTTTCTTTAAACTAACCTCCAAAGCTCTCTTGTAGTCACCCAGATGAAAAGCACAGTATCCAATCCACAAATTAGTGTCCTCTTCTTGTTCCCCAACATGACGTTTGAACTTTACATTAAAATTTCATGAAAAAAAAATCATGAATACTTTGAATAGTACACTCTCTGTTAAACACTGCTATGTTAAGTTATTAATGAACAATAAGAAATCACAAATTATAGAAGCAAGATAATCTCAGAAAGTACTACTCCAGAAAGTATTTAAGAGTTATCCTCATAACAATTCTGGGTGATATATAAGGAACATAAGAATTATGTGAAATATTTAATGCCAAATAACTGAAAGTTAGTGAAATTAAGTCATGGACTCAAGGCCACATACAGCCAGTAGGTGTGGTGGCAGGGACCACCGTGGCCCATGGACTCCAAAGCCCATGTTTTCACCCCTCCATGCTCTACCCTGCATTCATCTTCATGCTTCAAACCTGTCCCGTGAGCACACACGTACATTTATTCATAGGTTATAACCTTTCACTGAGGACAAGCCATTAAATCATTCTATTACCCTTCAACAGGCTTACCAGGGCCTGCAAGAATTAAAGATGTTTAGAAGACCACCTAATCATTTATGTCCATTATGAAAAAATATTCATGAATTCATCAGCCAATGAAACAAAAGCCCTGTTTTGGAGGAAAGGAGTGAGACCTTGAAGGAGGAGTCTGAATGACCATGGCAAGGTGAGATTTTTTTTTTTCACTCTATATGGTGGTAAGTCAAAAACATGGGTAAAAAAAGTAAAAATTAAACAGATCATCGTTAACCTGTGGTGACCTAAATAGGAAGGAAATCTAAAAGAGTGGATATGTGTATACGTATAACTGATTCACTTTGCTATACAGCAGAAACTAACACAACACTGTAAAGCAACTATACTCTAATAAAAATTAATTTAAAAATAAAATTAAATTAAAAATTAAAGAAAAACAGATCATTGTTACAAAACCTCAGGTGCCTCAACCATTACAAGATGAAGACATCTGTTGATATTTTCTTGTCTGAATAAGAACTTACTCCTGTAGCTAACTCCATAATATTAGAAATTCTCCTCTCACGAAATACTGTGAATTTGAGTACAGCGCCTTAAGTCTGAAGAAATTCTTATTTGAGGTCTCCCTGAATTTGCCCCAGGAATTTCCTGGAGCCACAGGAGAGCTCACGAGATCTCCTCATCCTAAACCATGGAAGTTCCCATTCTCATCCATCATGGCACTTTGGCTACCTAAGAATGAAAGCGTAGCGCAGAACCTCCCTGACAACTTACAGGCAGCATGGGATTACACAGTAAGGAAAGTGTGGTCACTGCCTCAAAGAAAAGAGAGAAGAGAAAAAGAGACTGACAAAAATTACACATGCATCTACCACTCAGTCCACTGATTTGCAGAGCTAGATGGTCCTTCCAAGTCAATTCCCCCACTTTAAAGATGAGAAAGCTGATGCCAGAAGAGTTAAGCAATGTGCTCAATACCAGAGCACTGCCAAGAAACACAGGACTATACGTGAAAGACTGAGAAAGATACATAAAGCTAATTAAAACACTTATTGTTGATAGAGTAATATGGCTGTTGTAGTGCTTTAGAGAAATGATTATGGAACAACACAGCCAGGCTGTGCTGTCAAAACTCTTCATCTCTTCATTCTTTGGTGTACCCTTTCATTCTTTTATAACATATGCTTCCCAGAAAGCCGTTTCCCAAAGTGCAGCATCTTTGGAACATCTACATCAGAAGCACTTAGGCTACTTGCCCAAAATACGGGTTCCTGAGAACCACTGTAGACTGATTCTGTAAAGAATCAGAATCCCTAGGGCAGGAGTCCAGGAATGTACATTTTAATAAGTACCCTAATTCTGATGCATATTAAAAGTTGAGAACTACTGCCATAGAGATTTGAAATATCTTCTGAAGATACAGTATTTTTAGACAATAAGCATGCAACATGGTAGAAATATTTATATTTGATCAGAATGTTATAACATATAATAGGAATAAACCATAAATTGGTCAGGGGGTGGAATGAACAACATGTGAACTGACAGTGTATTAAATGTCCCTCTACATTTTTAGGCTGGATTCATTATCAGTGGGACTAGATATAATTAAAACTGTCCCTTGAGAAATAAGTCTATCATTTTAGTTCACCTTTAATCAGGTTTATAGTTAACTTGGAATCTGGGGCCTGACAAGATTTACAGAAAGTCCCAGAATGCACCCACCTGTTCCAACAGCATAGCAACCAGCATTCACCCATGCATTCCTCTATATTCTGGTTTTTCACCTCCTAAGAAGCAACCTTCTTTGGACATTACCTCCAACAGGGTAATAGCTCCAGTGAAATCTCTTTGTGAAAGTAGCTCCTCTAGTTTTGGAATCTTCCTACCTTTCTTCTTTCTTTTGTCAGTATGCGGGAGGTCCCTGCCTACAGCAGGTTTGGCCCTGGAAAGCATCTGTGAAAGAAACAACAAAAACAGCTGTATGATCCCATTCCGATGGTCAATATTAAACTGAGAGTGACGGCTCCAGGATTTATAAGTCAAATCCGTAACAACGAACCCCAAGCAAGCGTATCCAAATTCTTTCTGTAACATGTTACTTTACTAAAAGGGCCATCACCCTGTGTTTGAGCTAACGAAACTGCTATTCCCTAGCTCTTTATCTCCCCCAATTAGAGTGAGGTAAGAGATGCTTTCGCGCAGCTGCTGTCATCTCAGCCTTCCCTCGGTCCGCTTTCCACCCCACGCACAGCTCAGGAGTGGGGAAATGGAGAAGCAGGAGGGAAGAAAGCAACGATGTATTTACAACTGCATCCCTGTCCCCCGTGGGAACACGGGGAGAGCACAGACATCATCCTCTGCTGACAATCCTAGACTTAACTCAGAAGTATGTCTGGAACCTCTAATCTCCAGTCCCAGGACCTACTCAGAGTTCTCCCTCACTGTTCAAAGCCACTAACCATCTTGGCGTCAGTCCTATGAATCCCCTCTGCAGACAAACAGAAGGCCGGGCCTCAGCGCGCCTCAGCATCCACAAAGCTGGCTCGGTCTCCACAGCAACCCCGCTGGGGGATTGGTCCGTGCCGGAGTAGCGCCCGCCGGAGAACCGGTGCCCTCCACGTCTTGGTTCCCCTAGGCTTTCACCGCTGCAGGAGTGAAAATTTCTCCGGAGGAGAGCGTTGTTCTCTGTGCTGACAGCGAGAGTTTGACTCTAATTCCGTGAGTTTACTTTAGGAAAAAGCGAATTAGAATGGCATTGTTTTTCAAATACAAGTTTCCCGGGAAAGTAATTTTCAAGGACCACTTCCGGTTTGGATCGCGTTGGGCTCCTGAGCAACACGGGGCGCTGACTGGCACGTGATCGCCGTCTCTTGTGCAGTGCCGGAAAGCTTAGAAAAAAAAATTCTGCCAAACCGCGGAAGCCGATGTTTGGAGGCGGGAGTTCACCAGAATACGGTTTCTTATTTCCATAGATAAAGCTACCCTTGTGATGTGACGTTATATTGTGATTCCTGCTCATAGAATTTAGAATAGAACCTCTGATTTGTTATAAATAGGGAAACCCAACATGGAGTCACAGTGGCCAGTGTGGCACCCATCTTGATTGTTTCTAAAGATCTGATGTAAGATTTGGAATATGTAAATTAAGATAACTGGAGTGTGAAGTCAAATAAGTAAATTGATTTTTTTTTTTTTGGTGGTGGGAGTTGGCTGTGTCACAGGGCTTGTGGGATCTGAGTTACCCAACCAGGGATCAAACTCAGGCCCTCGTCAGTGAAAGCCTGGAGTTCTAACGGCTGGACCACCAGGGTCCAGTAAATTGTTTTTAAAGGTGTGCGGAAAGACCTAAAGAAAGATGCATAACATGAGTTGTGCGTTTAAGTTTTATTCGGGATCTTTCTGAGGACTAAAGCCTGGGAGACAGCCACTCAGTAAACTGTGGCAACTACTTGGTAGAGGTAGGGGAGAAGCCAGTTTATACATGATTTTTGGCCAGGGCATACCTGAAGTCAAGTATATATCTTGGTGAGATTACTACTAATCGTAAAGAACAGATGTCTCCAGTTAATCTTTTCAGCTTTTCTGTGTATGGGAACATGCAAGAATCTAGGGTCATTAAAATTCTTCCTGAAATATACATCTAACTATCTGTGGGACCTGCCTATTCATGTGCGTCCAAAGCACAGATGCCTCATTCTGTGTTCACCTTAAATTCCTCTAAGAGTCCTACTGTCACTCAGCAACTGCGGTGGGTTACAACTGAACTCTTGTGGAAATGGGTGGTGAGCAATGCCCTTTGTCTTAGCGATCCTAATTTTTCGGGGTCCACCCCTGTATGTTGACTTTAAAAAGTGAACAACCTAAAGTTGACAGTTATGTTTTATTTGGGGAACCTTACTAAGGACTATAGCCCGGGAATTAGCTTCTCAGATGGCTCTGAAGAACTGTTCCAAAGAGGTGAGTGAGAAGCCAGGATATATAGGAGTTTTTGCTGGGGAAAAAAAAAATGTAGTCAAACTTCAAAAGATTACTGCTAATTACAAAAAACAGACATCTCAAGTAAAGGGTTTTAATGCTTTTCTATGTATGGGAAGATGCAAGTGTCTGGGCTCATTGAAATTATTCCTTTGATATACATCTTAACTAACTAGGGCCAGTATCCTCTTTTTCTCCACCCTGAATTCCCCTCAGGATGCACTGTCAGGGCAGCTGCAGTGACCGTTGGCTTGAAGGCAGACAGCCTTTTTTGTTTACTGAAATAGCAGGCAACATTTTTTTGTCCACAGGTAAGGCTCCTTGCTGCTGGGGTTGTAACTTTTGCTCCCTAGGGATTGTACCTCACAAAAGACAGGGTCTGAGTGCAGTTGCTGGAGAAGGGTCTCGATGGACCGCATGCACTACACTCGCTGGAGTCTGCCCATGTCAGAAGCTGCCAGAGTAGAAGGTGATTGCTGAGAAAAGCCAGTGCCATGCAGGTTGCCGCTGCCTACATCTAGAACCCGTGCCTGCCATTTGCGTTGAGGATGCCTCCCTTCCCCTATCTCTCTTCAGAGTGGTTCCTTAAACCCTTTGTTTTCTTTACTGTTGGGTGTGACTGATTTGAGTGTGTTGAGTGCAATAAGCCAAGTGATTTTAGCCTCTTATACAATTGGCTTATGACATGTTTTACGACTTCTCAATCCCACCATTCTTCCCTGGCCTTGTTGCTTTGGCTTGTGGCCAACACCCACACACAGTAAGGAACTATAATATGTGCTGGGTGGATGACTTAATTTATCTATCTTACCCCTGAACCCAGTTAACACAGATGCAAGGGTAGTCTAAAATCACCGAATCATGGAGTACTAGAGCTGGAAGGGACCTTTAAAGGACATCTAGTCCAACCCTCAGAATTAACAGACTAAGGAACTAACATCTGGAGAAGTGAAGTAATTCTCCCAAGTGTATAGATAGTTGTGTTGTAGTCGAATTACATTACATACCCCCTGAATAACTAGCCCTGTAGAGACTCAGGTGTACCATAAGCTCATAGAAGGCAGGTATGACTTCTTAGATTCTTTTTCATCCTCCTTGCACTCTAGCTCCTGTCCCCGCCCCTCACCCTCACCCACAATCACTTGGAGAGTAAATGAGTGACTGCATATCTTCATTGCCTGATGTATACACTTTAGTATACATGCAAACGTGGATAAAGACACATACCACAGGCACACGCATAGTTTCCCCTCCGGCCCCCACCCTCTGGGAACCACTAACCCATCTTCTCTCCGTGTGGATTTGCCTATTCTGGACATTTCATATCAATGAAACCATACAAAGAGAGGCCCACATACCGGATGTCTAAATACTGAAAAATTTAAAATCAGCCTAGCAGACTGTTAAAATGTTTTATCCTCTTGCCTTGACAAGTACACCATCACGAAGAGGGTCACGTTCCAATTTAGAATTCTCAGACTTCTTGGAATTCTGTTGGGGGAGGTGGCAGTGTGGAGAGAGCTACCCCCAGTGCTCACTCAGCCCACGCCCTTCTCTTCTCAGCCCATCTCTTCTCTTCTCCATGCTGCACCATGAGGGGCTCTGCATGTGTGTGGCCACCCAGCCCCCAAGTGCAAGGGTAGTCACCCGCTTTCCTGTGAGCAGTCACCCCCAATAGCCCTAAAGGGAGGACACATGCTGGGAAGAGACTGGCTCAGGTATGGAAACAGGCTTGGGGTGGTATGGGCAGGGAATTCCGAGTCCTAGGCACCGTAGTGTGGTGTGGAGGGCTGCAGGAACCCCTCAGCTCCATTGCCTCTTCACACCTGGTGCAGGGTGCAGTCAGGGCACCGAGCCCAGGGCAGGGACCCCTTTCACCAACGTCTAAGGGTATTGTTGCTTATTATGCTGTAAACAACCTTGTCGATCTTGCTAAATCCATTAAAATGATCTCTGATTTCCAGTAGTTTGTGATACTGCTTTAAACCTCTAAATCCCTGTAGAAGCTGTTTGAACTGTAGCTGTAATTATGAAGGGCAGAATATGGCATTGAGTGTACTTGAGAAGAAGCTATTATTCCCAGCTATAGCTCTAAGAATCTAATGTGTTGTGAAACATGTAATAACATAGACACACAAAAGCTGGTTGCACGGGTAAGAGATAAAGTTGGAATTTGCAATTTTATTGCAGTTGCAATAGAACAGCAGTTTCTGAAGAATTGTAAAAATGACCCAGGTTGTGATGATGGTTGTATGTCTATGTAAATTTACTGAAAAACATTGAATTGTATACTTAAAACAGCTGAATTTTATGATATGTGAATTGCATCTTGCTAAATCTGTGTATTTTGGGGGGGTCATTTTTTAAGATGGTCCCGATCTGAGCTTGGAGTGATGTTCTGGAGTCCCCGTTGCTCCAATTTAGCCCTGATGCGCAGTGATACTGACTGCTGGCCCTTGGAAACCACCTGTCAATCACCAGGGCCATGACTTGCTAAGGGAATATGAAAGACAGTAAGAAGTTTTGGCATTTCTTGCTCAGGTGGATTTTGCTTAAGGAAAAGTCTCATGAAAAGAAGAACCCTCAACATTTCTGCTGTAGAACCACAGCAGCTCTATTCATTAGCTCTGTTGAGTGCTATTAGGTTTTTTTTTTCTTTTGTTCCCTAGTTTCACAAAGATTCTACCTTACCATCAAAAAGAATGGTTTAAAAACCAAATTTTATCCCACTCCCTTGCAGTGAGTTATGGGCTCATGGGGAAAGGATCCCCCACTTTTGACTGTTCTAAGAAAGAGCAAGAAATACTCTGGGATTAAGCATTTGAAAAAATACTCCTGGGACTTCCCTGGTGGTCCAGTGGGTAAGACTCTGCACTCCCAATGCAAGGGGCCTGGGTTCGATCCCTGGTCGGGGAACTAGATCCTGCATGCATGCCTCAACTAAGAGTTCACATGCCGCAACTAAGAAGTCCGCATGCCGCAACTAAGACCCAGTGCAGCCAAAGTAAATAGATATTTAAAAAAACACTCAAAGAAATACATTTTTCAATCATTTTAAAATAACATTTTTTCTCATTACAGAAGTACTACATATTCACCATGGAAAGTTTGGAAGATGCTGAGATTTAAAATGAAGAAAATGTAGGGCTTCCCTGGTGGCGCAGTGGTTGAGGGTCCGCCTGCCGATGCAGGGGACACGGGTTCATGCCCCGGTCCGGGAAGATCCCACATGCCGTGGAGCAGCTGGGCCCATGAGCCATGGCTACTGAGCCTGCGTGTCCGGAGCCTGTGCTCCGCAACGGGAGAGGCCACAACAGTGAGAAGCCCGCGTACCGCAAAAAAAAAAAAAAAAAGAAAATGTAAATTATCTATAAATTTATAACCACTTATTAACACCTGTTAACATTTTGCCTTTTAAAAAGTGATTTAACCAGTACTAAAGGATAATGTAATCATAGCTGAACTACTAATAACTTGGAGAACTATGTAATAAGAAATCTATAGGTGATAATTGTTGAAGCTAGGTGATGGGTACATGAGTGCTTATTATACCATTCTATTTTTATACAGAAAATTTCCATAATCCAAAAATAAAAAAGAGGTATCTATTTGAAAACTCACAAATTTTTCTGTATGGCCAAATTTTTAACAGAAACGAATTAAAAACATAGGAGTCAATATTTATTTCAGTATAAAAGTTAACTTGCATTTATCCTAGTTAAAACTAAGTCTATGTGAGGATACTGAGCAAACAGATTTTCAGCTTCTCATTTGCTAATGTAATTGTTTATTTGGTGAAAAGATAATTGGAAGATGAGAAAGCAATATAGACATCATAACATGTACACAGGAAAAATACTAGGTGTTGCAATCCCATGATCCCTAAAAGAAGAAGCTCCCTGTGTCAGCCCGTTGCTGAGGTGCGGATCCTCGGAAGGTCCGTTTTAGTTCATCCCCTAGTGCTGAAGGCAGCTGCTAGCAAGAGCTGAAGGTGACACAGAGTTGTGTGCTTTGAAGTCAGCAAGTCCTGAATTTGAATCCTGCCTCCCCTGCTCCTACTGGTGTGAGCAGGTTACTTAACTTCTCTGAGGTGAAATAAAGGTACTGTAAATAGAGGTACTAAAACCCACCTCACTGATTTGCTTACGATTCACCTGAGGGCTTCCCTGGTGGTGCAGTGGTTGAGAGTCCGCCTGCCAATGCAGGGTACACGGGTTTGTGTCCCGGTCCAGGAAGATCCCACATGCCGTGGAGCGGCTGGGCCCGTGAGCCATGGCCGCTGGGCCTGCGCATCTGGAGCCTGTGCTCCACAACGGGAGAGACCACAGCAGTGAGAGGCACGCGTACCAAAAAAAAAAAAAAAAGATTCACCTGAGATCATTTATAAGTGAAAGGTGGTATAACATAATGGTTAAGCCTGTAGCTTCAGGAGATAGACTGCCTGGGTTCAGTTCTTGGCTCTAGTACCTGCTTTAGCTGTGTGACCTGGGCAAATCACTTAACCTCTCTGGGCTTCAGTTTTCTCACCTGTAAATGGAAGATGATAATAATAGTTCTTACCTCCTAGGTCCATTGGTTGTGAAAGTTAAACAAATTATACACAGAAAGCATTTAGAACAGTGCTGGGCACACGGTCAATGCTATTACATGTGCTTCCGTCTTCATATTATTTTTTTATTGAGATATAATTTACATGCCATAAAATTCACTACTTTAAAGTGTACAATTTAATGGGGTTTTTGTATGTTCACGAGAATGTGTGTCACCGTTATCTAATTTTAGAACGGTTTCGTTACCTCCAAAAGAAACGTGTGCCCGTTAGTAGTCACTCCCTATTCACTCTTTTCCTGGCCTTCCTGACAACCATCAGTCTATTTTCTGTCTCTGTGGATTTGCCTATTCTGAACATTTCATGTAAATGGAATCATACAGTATATGACCCTTTATCTTTGCCTTCATGCACTTAGCGTAACGTTTTCCAGGCTCATTCACATTATAGGATATACTAGTAGTTCATTCCTTTTTCTTTTTTTTTGTGGTATGCGGGCCTCTCACTGTTGTGGCCTCTCCCGCTGCGGAGCACAGGCTCCGGACGCGCAGGCTCAGTGGCCATGGCTCACGGGCCCAGCCACTCTGCGGCATGTGGGATCCTCCCGGACTGGGGCACGAACCCGTGACCCCTGCATTGGCAGGCGGACCCTCAACCACTGCACCACCAGGGAAGCCCAGTTCATTCCTTTTGATGGCTGAATAATGTTCCATGGTATGAATGCCACATTTGTTTAAGTCTTCATATTATTTAAAGCACCTAACACATAGTAAATGCTTAGGGCCTGGTGGTCTTGTCAGCATCCCACCCAGTGCCATAGGATTCAGGGCACAGCCCCAGTTCTATTCTATCCCAAGGGGAATAGTACTCAAGGAAGAAGCCCAAGCCATGGAAGTCCACCCTGATGCAGCCTGCTGTGGGCCTCTCTCTGTCTGCCATGCCCAGCCATGTCTTGACCTTCCATAATGTGGTCTCAGAAATCATGAGTTCCCTGTTGTCTCTCCCAGTCACACACAACCTGATAACCTGTTGTAATTCCCACTCCCTCTCAACTGCTGTTTTCACTTAATCTGTTCTTTTATTCCTCCTCTGGGCCTGATTACCTCCCCAGTTTCCTTACACAGTGCACATTACTTTGTGTTTTGGACCTTGGTTACTTTGTGTATTTGGGGATGTTGTATTAATTATCCATTGCTACATAACAATTTACCCCCAAGCTTAATAGCTTAAAGCAATCAATATTCTTGTCTCCCATGGTTACTGAGTAGCTCCCATACTGCTGAGTAGCTTAGCTGGGTGGCTGTGGCTCAGAGTCTCTCCTGAGGTTCAAGTTGCGCTGTCAGCTGTGGGGATGTAGTCATTGGACCTCTTGGCTGGAGCTGAAGGATCCCATTCCAAGGGGCTCATCCACATGCCTGGCAAGGTAGTGCTAGTTGTGGACAGGAGGCGTTTGTTACCTGTCATATGGGCCTTTCCATAGGGCCTCTTGAGGGTCCACACAACGTATCAACTGGCTTCCCTACGGTGAGTGATAAAAGAGTGAACAAGGAAGTCACAATGTTTTTTATGACCTAGCTTTGAAACTCACGCTGTCATTGCTGTCATATCCCACTGATTACAGAGATCAGTCATATGCATTGTGGGAGGGGACTATACAGGGGTATAAATACCAGGAGGTAAGACTTGCTGGGGACTAGCTGGCTGCCACATCGAGCCATTGTCTGCATGCCTGTGGCCTGTGCCTTCAGACGAGTGTTATCGAAAGGTTTGCAGCCTGAAGTTCCTCATTTTAACACCACCAAAGCAAAGTCTATAAATTCATCCTCGAAGAGGGAAATGACCCTCCTCACTCTGAAGTCAACCCCTCCACCTGTATACTCCAGCTTCATCTAGTCCCAGTTCTTTTCCTCCCAGGGAGCCTTGCTGCTGCCAAGTTCAATGTCGGAAGATCCCGTCTGCCTGCTCCTCACCTCTGCCCTCCCCTATCTGGCTGACTAATGCCCCCTCTGACTCCCATATCTCCTGGAGAGCATCTGTTTGCCATGGACTTTGGACATTCCATCTGACTCAACCCTCCAATGTTTATGTACTTTAAATTTCTATGACTCAGCACAGCTAACTCGTCACTGCCTTGTGTATGTTTTGCTTCCCTCTGATTGGTGGTTCAACTGATTCACATAGCCTGATATCACGCTAATGTGTCCAAGCAACTGCAGCTTTGCACTCTCCCCAGATATTTCTTTGAAACTTTCAAATATGCCCAGATCTTCCAGTAAAACAACAGCAATAAATAAGCAAACAAATAAACAAAAAATCTCTCTAGCTACCCAAGTAATTCCTCTCCTCTCTTCTCCTTTCCTTGTCAATCCTCTAAAATGAGTGCTGTATTTTGATTTCCAACCTGACCATTCTGAGAACTCTCTATCGAGTAAGTTGGAATATAAGATTGTACACAGAAGTTATTGACAAAGGAGTACTGTCTCAGGATACGGGGTCTAGGGGGTACAAGGAAACTGTATGAACAAGTAGCCCAGATCTCCATGTCACTCATTACACTTGCACCAGCACCCCTCCACCAGCTTATACCTATGGCCACATGAGGGGTGTCCCATGTAAACAGTAAAGGAAGAAGAAAAAGACCAAGCTGGGAGTATGGATGAGTCCCCTCAGTATGTGGGTACAAGCTGAAAATGGAAGGCAGCTACATTACAGTCATACTTAGGGGAGGCCTTGAAAAACGGTGGTGAAGGAAAATCTCCCCAATGGAGGAGCTTTCAGATGTGCACTAGGTCATCTGCGTTGTGTGGAAGGAGAATGGCCCAAGGTTAGAACAAATGTGGACTCATGGACAGTGATGTGTGGCCTGGCTGGTGTCTAGAGGACCTGAAAGAAAAAGATTGTAAAGTCAGAGACAAGAAGAGCTGGAATTGAGGCACATGGATGAACTATAGGAGTGGATGCAAAGTGGGAAGTTGTTTGTATAATGTTTTAAGCCCACTAGTAAATATCCATTACAAAAGATGTACCAACTAGACAAAGTAATTTGGCCAGTTAATGTAGCCAGCCTTGGTCAGAGCAGCTGTCCCACCCCAGCTACGTGATGGGTACCAAAGAGCCTACAGTGGCAAAAGAGATGGAGGCAATACAAAAACCTACAGCGTGGACTGTCATTTACCAAAACAAATATAGCTACTGCCACCTCTAAATGTCCAATGTGCCAGCCATTAAGACCAAGGCTAAGCACTATTCCTTAAGGAGACCAATAGGATACTTGGTGACCAGTTGTGACATTGTGACGTCTTTTTTCCTGGAAGGGCCAGAGGTTTACTGTGTCAGGAAAAGACAGATTCCAGGTATGGGGTTGCCTTTCCTGCCTGCAGGACCTCAGTAGCACCACTCTGGAGGCTTAAAGATTGCCTGATCCACAGACATGGGATCCCACATAACACAGTATCTGACCAGAAGATTCTTTACAGTAAATAGAGGAATGGGCCCATAAACATGGGATCTACGGGTCATATCACACACAGTGTAATCCCAAAGCTGCTGGATAGATAAAATATTGGAATGGTCAGTTAGAGGTGCAGCCGAAGCTCCAGCATGGAGGCAATATACTGCAGTGATTATATTTCCTCCAGGACATCGGAGTATACTCCTTCAGTCAGATAACATAGGTGTGTCTTCCACAATGGGTGGAAGCATGAGTGGCCCCAGTTAGCATCATTCCAATGACCCAGTGGGGAGGAAGAAATTTTCCTCTACCCTTCCAGGTTCTTTTGGCTGGTCAAAAAATTAAATTGACATGAGACAGATTAACAGAAGGAAATCAAAGTTTAATATCATGTATACATGGGAGAGATGCAGGAAAACTGAGTAAGTCCCCCAAATAGCTGAAACCCTCACCTTAAATACCATCTTCAGCTAAAGACAAAAGAGCATGTTGGGGGTGGTGGTTTGGGACTTCAAAGGGGAAGAAGGCCATTCACACGGAGATGGAAAAGCAAACGTTTGGTAAATAAATGTTTGCTGGGTCAGGCAGAAACAACGGGACACAGAGTGGACTCTGATCTCTAGGCCCTGTTTAGTGTTTCCCCTACCACCCCTAGCCCACATTCTTTGCAGGTATCTCTGGTGATAGCTCTATTTGGGAACAGACCCTCTATCTAAAATTTTTTTAGGCAGTTGTGGGAAGGTCAGAGTTTCTTCCTGAGTCTTTTGGGCCTTGATTATTTTCAGCTGGAAATAATCCACGTGCTAAAGTGATATTAGGGGGCGGCAACTTTTGCTCTCCTACAAATCCACTGAGCTTCCCTGTCCCCACAAGTCCGGGTTCTGCGAAATTAGAAGTCTTGGTCCCCAAAAGGGGCACATTCTTGCCTGGGGATACAGCAAATATCCCATTGGATTACACGTTATGGCTGCCACCAGGCACTTTGCCCTCCTAATGCTGAGAGACCAGCAGTAAGACAAGGAATCACTGTCTTATCAGAGGTAATTGACCTGGTCAGCAGGAAGAGGTAGGGCTGCTGTTAGAGGGGGCAGGGAGGAATATGTGTGTACTGCAGGGACCTATTTGTGTGTCAGTTGGTACTCTTTTGCCCAACTGTGACTGTGAATAGACAAGAGCAGCAACAGTGGTCTGAGAAGGTGCTTGGACCTCTTAGGAATGAGGGTTTGGGGTACCCACCCAGGTGATCTACTGAGACCACCTTAGGATGAGGGGAATTAGAAATGGATAGTGGTGCCATCATCAAAAAGTCTACAAATAATAAATGCTGGAGAGGGTGTGAAGAAAAGGAAACCCTCCTGCACGGTTGGTGGGAATGTAAATTGGTGTAGCCACTATGGAAAACAGTATGGAGTTTCCTTAGAAAACTAAAAATAGAGCCACCATATGATCCAGCAATCACGCTCCTGGGTATATACCTGGAAAAGATGAAAGTTCTAATTTGAAAAGATACATGCACCCCAATGTTCTTAGGAACACTATTTACAATAGCCAAGACATGGAAGCAACCTAAGTGTCCATCAGCAAATGGATAAAGATGTAGTATATACAATAGGATATTAGCCATAAAAAGGAATGAAATAATGCCATTTGTAGCAACGTGGATGGACCTAGAGATTATCATACTAAGTAAAATAAGTCAGAGAAAGACAAATACTATATATCACTTACATGTGGAATCTAAAAAATAGTACAAATGAACTTTTTTACAAAACAGAAATAGACTCACAGACACAGAAAATAACCTTATGGTTACCCAAGGGGAAAGGAAGGGAGGGATAAATCGGGAGTATGAGATTAATAGATGCACCTACCATATATAAAATAGATAAACAACAAGGATTTACTGCATAGCACAGGGGACTATATTCAATACCTTGTAATAAACAACAATGGAGAAGAATCAAAAAAAAAGAATATACATATGTATAACCGAATCACTTTTCTGAACACCTGAAATTAATACAATATTGTAAATCAAATATATTTCAATAAAAAAAGAAAAAGAAATGGATGGTGGTGGAGGGAAGTGATGAGGGCCAGTTGTGGTCCTACAACCAGGTGCAGTGACAGAAGCCGTAGTTCATTCCATTAACTTCCCTCTTCTAAGTTATTTTTCAGGAAGAGCGGCCCATCGGAGTGCTGAAAAAGCTGTTTCCCGAGTACAGATGGAGAAACAGATCCACGTGGCACGAAAGGTAGACTAGAGAGGACACAGGGCGTCACTCAGATTTCCCTTCAAGGCAGGGCTTGCTCCCCAGCTGCAAGGAGTGTGTTTAGCTGAGCGCCTCCAGCTGTAGCTCCTTCAGGATTCACCTCAGTGACTAAGCTGAAGTCAGGCACTGCTCCAGCGGCCCCTGCCAATGACCATCCAAAGCAGTGGTACAAGGGCCTAGGCTTTTCTGCCCGAGGCTAGTCTCCTGCTCCCGTTGGGCCGGCGGAGACCTTGTGAGGTCTGCATCGTGGTTTGACAGCCCTCACAGACCAATCCTGCTGCTTCTCCTGACTTTCTCTGGCGTTATACTCCAGGAGATCTGTACTCTCAACTCCATACCAGTGTCTGCTTCCTGGAGAACCCAACCTATGACAACACGAATTTCCTAAATCTCTGCTTTTTTCCTCTCCACAACCCCTTAAATTGTTTCTCAGGGCCTCAAATTGAGGGGAATTTTATATCTCTAATCCCAACCACTCTAGCCAAACTGTACTCTTCTCCAACCTCCTTTATACCCCGTTGCAGCACTTAACCACGGATTCCCTTATGTTTTTTTTTTTTTTCTCCCTTATGTTTTAATGTTTTCTCATGTCTTCCCAAACATAAGCTCCTTAAGTGTAGGGACTATTTCTTAAACTTCTGTATGTTCAGAGTGACTAGCTAAAGTAAGGGCCACACAGAAGATATTGAATTTAATTGATTTGATATTGAAAGCCCAGTCCCTGGGAACCTGTCAGACCACAAATCAGGCCAAGTGGATTAAAGGAAACTATAAAGTAATAGCTAGAGGGAACATAGCATTTGCTGGTTTTCATAGCAAAGTACTGTATTCCTAAGAGACTCTGATCATCAACCATGAATCACCAATCTGAGAATGCCCATTAATCATTTTGAAGAATTTCTAGTTTGACAACTGAATTCTATCATTTAAAAAAAGGTTTATTACTTATCCCATCAATGACCTATATCACCTGGGAGTGTTGGGAGGAAAAACCTTTTGCCTCTTCCAATTCGAGTCCAGTGATTGGGTCCTGCAAATTAACTGACAATAGACAGATTAAAAAGAGAAAAGACAAGATTTATTTAGCATTGGGGGGGGCAGTTTTCAATAATGGAAACCTCCTGGAAGAACCTGAAGTAACTTTATATATCTCAATTTAACAAAAGGGGGGTTTTCAGGACTTCAGTGGGAGAGTATGGAAGGTTCTACTGGGCTTTTTGATGCTAATTGCAATGGACAGTCTGTCTCCAGGGCAACTGAATTAGCAGGAAACTCCCTTGGAAAGGGTTGAAAGGTAGCTGTATTTTCAGGACGCTTTGCTTTAGTCAGATTAAGAGAAACTCAGATAAAATTTCTTTCTGTATCTTCTGTAGTTCAAATGTTCTCACTTTATACCAACTCTGGGGGTCCAAGTGAGTCCCCACTGAGGGAAAAGGTCTTGTCCGAATATCCAAAGAGAGGAACTTATCTGAAGCCTTGGGATATGTCTAAGCACGCCTGCCCGACTGTGACTGATTACTATCAGGGATTAAGCGGTGTCTGGGGCACCTCTGTTAGTGACTATAGACAGGCAAGAATGTGTCAAGAAGTGGTTCTTCAAAGAGCTCATAAGAAGGCAAAAAAGAGGGAGAGCAATAATACTTGTCCTTTGAGAAGGAAGGGTGGTGTGAGAGAAAGTTCACAGTGGTCCTGGCCAGGCGGACCACGATCTGGGGCCCAGATTTGGGGAACCGCAGGTTCCCAGGCTCCAGCTTGTAGGCTGTGTTTACTCAAATTACTTTCTCAAGTAGAATGAGGATGACAATATCTAACTCGTGGAGTTGTAAGATTCACTAATACCGGAGGCAGGGCGCCGGGCTCGGAGCAAGCGCTCACTTGGGTCTGTTCTTTCCGGGAATGGGTGGGCCAGAGAACCTAGCACTCCTCAAGAAAGCTCCCAAGACTCGCGTCATTCGTCACTTTGGCTGGTTTATAAAAACTCCACCAGAGCCCCGAGATCAATTTTTAGTTTCTCTTCTTTCCGGAGAAGCCTCTCGGTGCCCAGCTGGGGAACCTGACCCTCGAGGAGCCGTCCGGTGGTCGCCGTGTCGCCGGCAGATTAGCCCGCGCTTGTTCATCCTCTTTCCACTAGGTTACCGTCGCGATTGACTTTAAATCTGACACAGGACGGTGAGATTTGGCCTCTCGACCCAAGTTTACTGGGAAACCGAAACCGCTGGGCTCGGAGAGCGGCGGCGGAGAGCGCACGCTCCCTCGCCCCGGGCGCGCCCAGCCCGCGCGCCGCCCGCGCCCGCCCCCGGGACTCTTAAGTTTCGATTCTCCCTGGAGCAGAGTCCCGCGTCGCGGCCAGGCCAGTACAGCGCGCCATGGCTGACCCGGGGATATGCTGCTTCATCACCAAAATCCTGTGCGCCCAGGGGGGCCGCATGGCCTTGGAAGCGCTGCTCGACGAGGTGCAGCTCTCCGAGGCGCAGCTCTGCGAGGTGCTGGAAGAGGCCGGGCCCGACCGCTTCGTGGTGTTGGAGACTGGCGGCAAGGAAGGGGTCATCCGGTCCGTGGTGGCCACCACTCGAGCCCGGGTCTGCCGTCGCAAGTTCTGCAACAAACCCTGCGGAAACCTGCACCTCTGCAAGCTCAACCTGCTGGGCCGGTGCCACTATTCGCAGTCGGAGCGGTGAGTGCCCTGGGAGGGAGGGGCGTCTCCCCGGTCCCGGTCTGGGAGGACTGTCGCGGCTGCTGCTCCGTGATGAGGGGCGCGCCCTCGCGGGGACCTCGCACCCGATGACTCTTCCTCCAGCTGCTCACTCCTCTGCTTCCCTTCTTGCTGGGCCCGCGCTTCTGCTCTCGAAGGTTCCCTTCCCTCCAGCGCCTTCAGACCTTCCTTCGAATATGGCTAGCGCGCTACTGCCCCGGTGAAGACTACGATTAACTCCCCACCTCCATAAGGATAAAGTACTTTTGGGCAAGCCAGGGCCTAGACAATTTGGATGCAGGTTTGGGAACGAAAGAAAATGCCTCCATTCTCTGGAATCTTGAGTCTTCCCCTCTCTGCTACCTTACCCCCTAGGTATTGTGTGGTCTTCCCAGCCCCCCAGCCGACTCGATCCCGGGATATGTCTCCATCGCTGCGAGCTGCGGGTCTCTGCTTGGCCTTCCTTTCCAAGCGCCTCCTTTCCCCTCATTATCACTTTTCTCATATCTGACTCTAGCCCGCACCACCAAGACCAGAATGGTTCTATTCAAGGTTACCAATGATGGGCCCTCTTCCAGAACTCCTTTCCCGTGGGCCCCGCGGTGGCCTGCACCGCTGACCGCCTACCTTTAGGACCACTTTGAAACAGTGTGCCATATCTCCCAGGCAGCTGCTTCTGTGTTCCCACTTGTTCTTTTTTTGCTTCCTGCATATAGGTGTGCCCCAAGGTTTCAGTTAAGCCTTTTGATGTACCTGTATTCCAGGTCTCTCCCCGAGAGCCCTCACTTCCTTGGGTTTAGTCGTCACATCTACAAAGATGGCTTCCTTGTGTACATCCGCTGCCCCGGCCTTCCTACTGACTCTAGGTTCTTCATCTCCAGGGGTCTGAGGAGCATCTGCACCTGAATATCCTGCCAGGCTTTGTCGAACTCATCTTCTTTCCCCCAGCGCAGGGTCTTTGACACTCCCCCCCCAACCCCCAAACTCTTATTCCTCCTTCATAATACCTTAAACACCAAGTTCTTTTATTGACCAATCCCGTCCCTTCCCTGTCTGGTTCCTACTTCGCATCTCACTTCTAAATGAATGCCTTGTTGAATTAATGAATGATTTTCTCTGACCATAGTCTTTCTCCCCATCTTTCCTATCCATATGTACTTTTGCTAAATTATTTTTCTTGATGTAGTACTTGTCACACTTCCTCCATCCTTAAAAACTTTAAGTGGTGTCTTAGTGTCCAAAATGGTGGTCATCAAACTTTCCAGCATGCGCTTATAAGCGAAAAACTTTACTCACTCGCAATACTTGTCTGATAAAACATACAAAAGACAGATGTTTTAAGTGGATGTGGTAGGTGAGATAATTTTTAAAAAAAATTTGTTTAGAGCAAAACTAAAATTTTAAAAATATGCCCCATTGTTCTTAAAAATAAATATTTATCATGTCGTGAGGCAACAATTTGAAAGTCTATTTCTGAGTTGCAGGAAGTTATGTGTATGGAAGGAGTCATCTAAGTCGGCAAATAAAATCGGGAAGGAGGAAAAGAGGGTAGAGAATAGAAAAAAGGAAGGAACATTCTAACACTCTTCCGAATAACAATGGAGATGGAAGACTTTGTTATCATTTCTGTTGTGAAAAATTCTTCACCAGTTAGTGTTGGCTGTTAGTTTTAAATACATAGGCTTCTTATCTTTTAATTTTTTACTATGAATATTTTCAACATACACTAAAGTAAAGAAAAGAGAATGATGAACCCCTATGTGCCCATCAGTTCAACAGTTTTCAAAGTACAGTAAGGCCAGTCTTGGTTCATTTATTCTCCCCTCCCCATCCCTGTCCCCAACTCAAACGTGTTATTTTAAACCAAATGCCAGAGATTATTTGCTTTGTAAATCCTTTAGTATCTCCAAAGATTAAAGACTCTATTTTATTAGTATAACCACAGTACAACGATCACTTTTTTTACGATTATATTTTCTTTTTATAAATTTATTTATTCATTTATTTATTTTTGGCTGTGTTGGGTCTTTGTTGCTGTGCATGGGCTTTCTCTAGTTGTGGCAAGCGGGAGCTACTCTTTGTTGCGGTGCGTGGGCTTCTCATTGCAGTGGCGTCTCCGTTGCGGAGCACCGGCTCTAGGTGCGTGGGCTTCAGTAGTTGTGGCGTGAGGGCTCAGTAGTTGTGGCTCACAGGCTCTAGAGCACAGGCTCAGTAGTTGTGGCATACAGGCTTAGTTGCTCTGCGGCATGTGGGATCTTCCCAGACCCATGTTGCCTGCATTGGCAGGCAGATTCTTAACCACTGTGCCACCAGGGAAGTCCCTACGATTATAATTTTAATATCATATAATATCCAGTTAGTGTTCAAATTTCTCTGATTGCCCTATACTTGGACTTTCATTTTCAGGGAAAAAAACCTACACAGTCATAATTCATAATGGTTTCAATATGTTATATATTTAATATATTTAGAAACTTTTAATTTGTTACATGCAGTAGGTTTAGAAACTTTAGTTTTTTGTTTTATTTTTGTTGTTATTATTTTGTTGTTGTTGTTTGCAACTCAAAACCATTTTAAGCTCGTAAGTTGGGTAGTTAACCTGCACTTGTTTATATTTTCAAAGAGGAATAATATATTCTATATGAATAATATGGTCTATGCAAGTTTGGGTGGATTCTCTGGAGAATTCATTAAAATTATTATTACCTTTTTTTTTTTTAGTTGAGTGTTAAATTCTTATTTCTTAAATGTATGGGTCCAGTCTTATTTTTAAAATCTTTTTATATAACTTTTGAGTTTGGGAATTACAAATTTTTAATCCATTAATGTACACTGTGTCCTCATAATAAGGACCCTTGGGAGAATTCTTTTTCTTTTGCCTAAAAGCCTAGAAAATATAATTTTTTCCCAGGTATATTTTAAAATATTTTCCCTTTCTTAGCAACTTATAAATCCTCATCTTCTAATACTTGACACGTGGGAGTCTAAGGGCTTTCTTTGTGGATTATAGGTTGGTGGGCGCTGTTGACCAGTTGATACCCATGTTGAGGTGACCATTCAGTTTGGTAACTGTTCTCTGTTTGCATGAGGATAGTTTGCCTTTTGCTGGACTTCTACATTTTCCTCTGTAGTACTAATATTTATAGATGGGCTTTCTCCTATCAGTTCTGCTGTTCCAGTCTTTTATGTTGCTTTTATTTTTAAAATTTTTTAAATTTTTGGCTGTTTTGGGTCTTTGTTGATGCGCGTGGGCCTTCTCTAGTTGCGGGAGCAGGGGCTACTCTTCATTGCGGTGTGTGGGCTTCTCATTGCGGTGGCTTCTCTTGTTGTGGAGCTCGGGCTCTAGGGGCACGGTCTTCAGTAGTTGTGGCACACGGGCTCAGTAGTTGTGGCTCGCGGGCTCTAGAGCACAGGCTCAGTAGTTGTGGTGCACGGGCTTTGTTGCTCCCCGACATGTGGGATCTTCCCGGACCAGGGCTTGAACCCGTGTCCACTGCATTGGCAGGCGGATTCTTAACCACTGTACCACCAGGCAAGTCTCTCTGATGTTGCTTTTAACTATACATTTTAGTTGACAGCAGGGCTTGCTTCACTATTGGATAATTAGTTTTGGGCCATCATTTTGGGTATTTCTATTTGCTTTGCTGAAATATACGCCCACACCTGGAGTTCTAATCCCAGTTCTGGCACAAATAATAACTACCATTTGTTGAACAAATAACTGTCTACCAAGTACTATGATAAGCACTTTAGAGATGGTATCCAAGTTCACCTCTACTATGATTCCTGAAGTAGGTATTGTAAGTCCCATCTTTTTTTTTTTTTAATATTTATTTATTTAATTTATTTTTTTGGCTGCATCGGGTCTCAATTGCGGCATGTGGGCTCTTCGTTGCAGCTCGTGGGCTTCTCTCTAGTTGTGGCATGTGGGCTCTAAAGCATGCGTGGGCTCAGTAGTTGCTGCTCGCGGGCTTAGTTGCCCTGTGGCATGTGGGATCTTAGTTCCCTGACCAGAGATCTAACCCATGTCCCCGTCTCCTGCATTGGAAGACGGATTCTTTTTTTTTTTTTTTTTTTTTTTTTTTTTGGCGAACCCGGGCCTCTTACTTGCTGTGGCCTCTTCCGTTGCGGAGCACAGGCTCCGGACGCGCAGGCTCACGGGCCCAGCCACTCCGTGGCATGTGGAATCCTCCCGGACCGGGGTATGAACCCGTGTCCCCTGCATCGGCAGGTGGACTCTCAACCACTGCGCTACCAGGGAAGCCTGGAAGGCGGATTCTTAACCACTGGACCACCAGGGAAGTCCCTAAGCCCCATCTTAATGTAAGGTAACTCAGGCCTAGAGCTGTTTAGAATTTTACCGAAGGTCCCATAGCTGATAGCTGGCAAAGATAGTGTTGAACCAAGATCTGCATGACTTCTTTTTTTTTTATTTATTTTTTATTTTTTTATTTTATTTTTTTTTATGACTTCTTAACTTAGCTACTGGTGTCGTCAAGTAGCTCTATGAAGTGTGATCTTTCATTAATTCAAGGTCAAGATATTGTTTTGCAAGCATGATTTCTGTTTAACTGTTTAAAGCAGGCTGTCTGTCTTCAACTAGCTTTGTGGTTTCTGCTAATGTGGGTGTTTCCTCTGGGTTTTTTCCTGTTTGTGTGCCTTTTTCATTTGCATAACTGAAACTTTGGGTGGGGGTGGGTAGATAGGAAGAAAACGAATTGACAATTTCATAAATTGAAAAAAAAAAAAAAAAAAAAAAAACAAACCAACCAAAAATATGCAAATAGTAGGGCTTCCCTGGTGGTGCAGTGGTTGAGAGTCCGCCTGCCGATGCAGGGGACACGGGTTCGTGCCCCGGTCCGGGAGGATCCCACATGCCGCGGAGCGGCTAAGCCGGTGAGCCATGGCTGCTGAGCCTGTGCATCCAGAGCCTGTGCTCTGCAACGGGAGAGGCCACAACAGTGAGAGGCCCGCGTACCGCAAAAAAACAAATAAAAAAAAATGCAAAGAGTAGTACAAAAAGCATCAGAGTATATATATTCTGAGTATATAACGAAAGCTATACTACTTAAAAGAATATATAGTATAATAAGCTTATAATTCACCTCCCAGAATAAATATTTACATTTCTATTTTTGCTTTTTTTATTTTAAAATAAAATAAATACCATAACAGGCCTAAGGTTATTGTTTTTTTCTCTTCCCTAGTCTCACTTCCCTCTTTCCCCAGAAGCAACTTCAATCATGATTTTGGGGTGTGTCCTGCCCTTCTATGATTTAAAAATTTCCTGTCATATATATTTGTATTCATATACAAGATGTAGTATTGTTTTATGTGTTTTAGAATTTTTACCCAAAGTTATATTTTGAAGATCTATTCATGTTGTTATAAGGATCTAGTTAATTTATCTTAACAACCATATAGTATTTCACCATATGATTTACACCACAGTTCGGCACCTATTCCTGCAATAATGGGCATTTAGAATATTTCTAATTTTTTGCTACAAAAAAGCATGCTGCCAAGACTATACATTCTCTTGGTGCTCATGGCAAGCGCTTCTCCAAGGTAGATCATTAGGAAATGGAATTGCTGGGTTCAGTTCTTGCACCACTTCAACTTTTCGGGATTCTGACAAATCAGTGTCGTAAAAGTGGTTGTACCCATTTACATTTTCATGTTTGATGTCTCAGTTTCCCCATTTTATAGCCAACTAGCACTTAGTGTTATCAGATTTTTTTGATTTATGCCGATCTGAAGGGTATACAATGGTATCTTATTTTTTTATTTTAAAAGAATTTTCTCATTAAAGTTTTTATTATGTGATATTTAAGTCTTACGAGAATGTATAAAACATACAGTGAATATCTGTGTACCCACAAATCAGCTTCAGAAATAAAATATTACACAGTTAAAACCCCCTGAAATCTCACCTTTGATCATCTCCCCCATTTTAGAGGTGATAACTAGAGATTAACATACCAGCTTTAGATACAGTTGACTAATAAACATTGTTTATATTTAAGGTGTACAGTGTGATAGTTTGTTATATGTATACATTGTGAAGTGATTCCCTCAATCAACTGATTAACCTATTTATCACCTCCTCTATTTACTCCCATTTTTTGGACGGTGAGAACACTTTTTTTTAAATAAATAAGTACATTTATTTATTTATTTTTGGATGTGTTGGGTCTTTGTTGCGTGCAGGCTTTCTCTAGTTGCAGCAAGCGGGGGCTATTCTTCATTGTGGTGCGCGGGCTTCTCACTGCGGTGACTTCTCTTGTTGCGGAACACGGGCTCTAGGTGCGCGGGCTTCAGTAGTTGTGGCACATGGGCTCAGTAGTTGGGGCTTGTAGGCTCTAGAGTGCAGGCTTAGTAGTTGCGGAGCATGGGCTTAGTTGCTCTGCGGCATGTGGGATCTTCCCGGGCCAGGGATCGAACTCACATCCCCTGCATTGGCAGGTGGATTCTTAACTACTGCACCACCAGGGAAGTTCCTGATGATTAGAACACTTAATATCAACGCTCTTAGCAAACTTCAGGTATACAATATTTATTATCAACTATGGTCACCATGCTGTACCTTAGATCTCCAGAACTTATTCATCTTATAACTGAAAGTTTGTATCCTTTGACCAACATTCCCCCCTCCCCCACCCAGATCCCTGGCAACTACCATTCTATTCTCCTTTTCTACGTGTTTGACTTTCTTAGATTCCATGTATAAGTGAGATCATGCAGGTTTTTGTTTTGTTTTGTTTTATCTTTCTGTGTCTGTCTTATTTCACTTAGCATCATGTCTTTTAGGTTCAAGCATTTCACAAATGGCAGAATTTCCTTCTTTTCATGGTTGAATAATATTTCATCTTATACATATAAACCACATTTTCTTTATCCATTCATCTGTGGATGGACACTTAGGTTGTTTCCATATCTTGGCTATTGTGAATAATGCTACATTGAACTTGGGAGTACAAATATTTCTTTGAGATACTGATTTCATTTCCTTTGGATATATACCCAGAAGTGGGATTGCTGGATCATATGGTGTTCTATTTTTAATGTTTTGAGGAACTCCATATTTTCCATAATAGGCATACCAATTTACAATCCCACAACACTTCTGCATTCGATATTTATTTTTCCCACACATTTATTATGTTTCTACATGTGTTTATTTCTTTTATAATTTTAATTTTATTTTTAAAAACATTTATTTATTTGGCTGTGCTGGGTCTTAGTTGTGGCACATGGGATCTTTGTTGCTGCGTGAGGGATTTTCGTTGTGGCATGTGGGGTCTTTTTTTTGGTCGCAGCATGCAGGATCTTTTAGTTGTGGCATGTGGGCTCTTTAGTTGCAGCATGCAGGCTCTTTTAGTTGTGACATGCAGGATCTAGTTCCCTGACCAGGGATTCAACCCACACCCCCTGCATTGGGAACACGGAGTCTTAACCACTGGACCACCAGGGAAGTCCCTACACATGTGTTTATTTCCTTTATTTTTATTTTATAAATTTTATTTATTTATTTTTGTCTGCATTGGGTCTTTGTTGCTGCGTGCTGGCTTTCTCTAGCTGTGGCGAGTGGGGGCTACTCTTCGTTGCGGTGCATGGGCTTCTCATTGCGGTGGCTTCTCTTGTTGTGGAGCATGGGCTCTAGGCTTAAGTAGTTGTGGCATGCAGGCTCAGTAGTTGCCGTGTGTGGGCTGTAGAGCACAGGCTCAGTAGTTGTGGGGCACGGGCTTAGTTGCTCTGTGGCACGTGGGATCTTCCCGGACCAGGGATCGAACCCACGTCCCCTGCATTGGCAGGTGGATTCTTAACCACTGTGCCACCAGGGAAGTCCCCATGTGTTTATTTCTAAGCAACACTTGGGATTATTTTGCCTGTTTTCAAGCCTATAAATTACATCAATACTAGGTATGCAAATACTTGCTTTATTTTGCTCTTGTTTGCATAGCATAATGTTTCTGAGACTCACCTCTAATATACAAAGCCCTGTTTCTGTACCACCTTGAGGCCTGGGCAAGATGGACTTCTGCCCTGCGTCCTCTGCTTTACAGGTCCTATTCCAGCCCAACTGTATACCTACTCACTTATTGAGGAGTCTGGGGTTAAGGAATCGTGCTCATTTAGAACCAGTGGCCTCTGTCTGTGGCCCCTACCCCTGTTCTAGACTATGCTCTGGGTTCCCAGGACCCTAGAATTCCCAAGCCTACTTCGAGGGCCTGAGTGGGCTTCTTCCCTGGGTCTTCCTACACGTGGAAGGAATTTGGATGCACAGGCTGGCATGTTCACTGCCTCTGTATGATGGTGCTGGCAATGTGGGACAGAGCCTGAGGGGGAGAAGAGAAGAGGTGGGCTGGAGTTGGGAGCGGGGGCTGTCTTTCTTTCCTCACCTTTTTTTTTTTTTTTAACTTTTTGGCTGCACCACACAGCATGCGGGATCTTAGTTCCGGACCAGGTATCGAACCCGCGCCCCCTGCAGTGGAAGCACGGAGTCACAACTGCTGGAACACCAGGGATGTCCTGGGGGCTGTCTTCATTTTACTACATCCTATTCATAGAGCTCAAAGGAGTCTGAGCATTCTAATTCAAACTTGGCCTTCCGGGTCATTATGAAAGTATGTTTGTCAAGATAGGAAGAGAGAATACATATATACGTACATACATACATACATATATATATATATATATTAGAACATATTTTATTGAACCATTTCTTAGCTTGACTAATTACTTTGAAGTGTTTAGATATTTGGTGCATGGGCCTCCATTTTATCATGCCTCAAACCCCACAAATTTAGGAGAGGGACTGCTCTAGTTCTTTCTTTTATAAACAATAGCTTTCTTTTGTACAAACGTACGCAATTTATATATCAATTTTCTTGTTATTAAAATATAGATTGTTTTCAGCTTTTTTGCTATTACAAACTGTAGTATTTTGGTACATCTTTCCTTGTGTAAACATGCAAAAGTTACCTAGGTATCTAGTACCAGAATTCCCAGATTTAAGCTTTAGGAGATTTAAGCTTTAGGAGACAATACCAAATTGTTTTCCAGTTTTGTATACCAAGTTTTACTCCCACCAGAAAATTATGAGCATTCCCGTGTTTCGTATCCTTGCCAATTGATGTCATCAGCCTTTTACAAATTGTGCCAATATAAGGAATGTGAAATTGTGCCTCATTGTGTTTTATTTATTTATTTTGGCCATGCTGTGAGGCACGTGGGATCTTAATTCCCAGACCAGGGATCAAACCCGCGCTCCCTGCAGTGGAAGCGCAGGGTCTTAACCACTGGACCACCAGGGAAGTCCCTCACTGTGGTTTCAATTCTTTATATATTCTCCGTCTCTGGCCCTTTTAAGTCATGACGCTTGTTTAAAGTTTAAAAAACAGTTTTTATATGCAATTTTTAAAGTTATTTTCCATTTATAGTTACTACAAAATATTGGCTGTGTTCCCTGTGTTGTACAATACATCCGTGAGCCTGTCTTACACCCAATAGTTTGTACCTCCCACTCCCCCACCGCTGTATTCTCCCCCCGACCAATGGCAACCATTGGTTTGTTCTCTGTATCTGTGAGTTTGCTTCTTTTTTGTTATATTCACTAGTTTGTTGTATTTTTTAGACTCCACATATAAGTGATATAATATTTGTCTTTTCCGTCTGACCTATTTCACTTAGCATAATGCCCTCCAAGCCCATCTAGGTTGCTGCAAATGGCAAAATTTCATTCGTTTTTATTGCTGAGTGGTATTCTATTGTGTATCTATTCTACATCTTCTTTACCCATTTATCTGTTGATGGACACTTCGGTTGCTTCCATATCTTGGCGATTGTAAATAATGCTGCTGTGAACGTTGGGGTGCATGTATCTTTTCAAATTGGTGTTTTTGTTTTTGTTAGATATATACCCAGTAGTGGAATTGTTGGATCATGTGGTAGTTTTATTTTTAGTTTTTTGAGAGACCTCCATACTGTTTTCCACAGTGGCTGTACCAATGTACATTCTCACTAACACTGTATGAGGGTTCCATTTTCTCCACTTCGACACCAACATTTGTTATTTGTGTTCTTTTTGAAAACCATTCTGACAGGTGTGAGGTGATATCTCATTGTGGGTTTTTTTTTTTGGCGGTACGCGGGCCTCTCACTGTTGTGGCCTCTCCCGTTGCGGAGCACAGGCTCCAGACGCGCAGGCTCAGTGGCCATGGCTCACGGGCCTAGCCGCTCCATGGCATGTGGGATCTTCACGGACCGGGGCATGAACCCGTGTCCCCTGCATCGGCAGGCGGACTCTCAACCACTGCACCACCAGGGAAGCCCTCATTGTGGTTTTGATTTGCATTTCTCTGATGATTAGCGATGTTCAACATCTTTTCATGTGCCTATTGGCCATCTGCATTTCCTCTTTGGAAACATGTCTATTCAGTTCTGCCCATTTTTTTATTGAGTTGTTTGGTTGGTTTTTTTTTTTTTTTGATGTTGAGTTGTATGAGCTGTTTATATATGTTGGATATTAATTCCTTATTGGTCATATCATTTGCAGATATTTTCTCCCATGCAGTAGGTGTCTTTTCGTTTTGTTGATGGTTTCCTTTGCTGTTCAAAAGCTTTTAAGTTTAATTAGGTCCCATTTGTTTATTTCTGCTTTCATTTCCTTTACTTTAGGAGACAGATCCAAAAAACATTGCTGCAGGCATAATGCTTGTTTTATTTATTTATTTATTTTTGGCTGTGCTGGGCAGCTTGTGGAATCTTATTTCCCCAACCAGGGATGGAACCCAGGCCCTTGGCAGTGAAAGTGCAGAGTCCTAACCACTGGACCGCCAGGGAATTCCCAGTGCTTGTTTTTCAAGTTTGTCTCATGTGGTGTCTAATTCTGACTTGTTGCTTCTGTTTGCATTTTTCTTTTTCTGTCCTCTTAGCACTCTATTTTTGTCTATAATTGCCTTGACTATATTTAATTTTTTATCATAAAGTGTACAGTTCGATGGCAATAAGTACATTCATGATGCTGTGCAACCATCACCACGGTCTTGTTCCAGAACATTTTCATCATCCCCGAAAGAGGCCCCACACCCATCCACAGGCACTCCGCATTATTCCTTCTACCCAGCCCCCGGCAACCTCTAGTCTTCTTTCTGTCTGCATGGATTTGCCTATTCTCGATGTTCCCTCTAAATGGAATCATCCAGTATTTGTCCCGTTGTGTTTGGCTTCTTTCACTTAGCAGATGTGTTCAAGGTTTGCCTTTTACTCTTGCATGTTGCTTGTCATTTGAGGGGGTGTATTTACCCAGGAGGAGTCTTCTTGGACGTCTCCTTTGTTCCTGATCGTGCTGTGTCCATGGAGTCTCCTTGTCAGGCTGATGCCCTTAGAGATAGGCTGCTTTCTGTGATGTCACAGCACGAAGGGGTGTGTGCCCCGTAAGAATCATTTGGGAAGTTTTGCTCTCCTTTCAGATTTGCTTCATATTTATTTGAATTTGATCAAATTTGACTTTCAATTTCTGCAGCCTTCTGCAAAAATTAAACTAAGAAACTTAATAAGTGATACTGTGAATCATGATAAACAATCTTAAATAAGTGACAAATAGGCATCTGATAACAAAATATTTTCTACTTTTTACATAATGTGGAGATGGCAGAATTAAAGATTTAAAATAAGTATAGATTCGTTTTCCATCCATAAAAAGTTTCTGATTTGATTACTGCTCCTGATCACATTTATTTCCAAACTGGTGTCTGTGATCTTTACCTACAGGCTACTTTGGAATTGACAAAGGCCCCAAGATGGTGGTGGAAAAGGAGTAAAAGAATCTAGAAGAACCTAGGATTTCAAGTCCATTGAGAAATCAGTTTAACCAAATTGGGGCACGAGAGTTAGACTCAGTTTGAGAGAAGAAAGTGGAGACCTAATTCATGAGCTTTTAATGCTTCCCCACTAAGAAGAGATTTTAAGATATTACAGACCAGCGACTTCCCTGGCGGTCCAGTGGTTAAGACTCCACACTTCCACTGCAGGGAGCATGGGTTCCATCCCGCATGCCTGGTGGCCAGAAAAAAAAAAAAAAAGAATGTTTTAGACCAATTCAGAGCTTCAAGTTAAGAGAGGTCATCTGGGGAAGTAGTTTCCAAACATTTTGATGCCTCACCCCTGTCATTAGAGAACATTTTCAGCATGTACTCCTATTATGTATCTATTTATTTAAAAACCATATGATGTATAACTCTTATTTTGAGTATTAAATATTTATTAATTTGTTACCTTTTAAAAGAACTTTAAAATCAACTTTTGAGGTATGATTTACATACAATAAAATATACCCATTTAAAGCGTACAGTTTGAAGAGTCTTTGAAGACTCGTAACAAATGGATATACCCATGTAACCATCATCATGATCAAGATACAGAAAATTTTCATCAGTCTAAAGGTTCTCTTATGCCCCTTCTAAATTAACCAATGAATCCTCCCTAATCCTTCACCTCTTTCAGCCCAGGCAATAATTTTTTACTCTTAGATACAAAATAAATATAAAGAGTTGTAACATTTTTTTTCCCACATCTTGAGGGTCGATTTTGGGTTGCCCCTGTGGTATAGTAGGTACCCAGCTTTGGAGCAGTACTTCTCAGGCTTTGATGTATATCTGAATCGCTTGGGGAGAGCTTATTAAAATGTGGATTCCTAATCACACAACAGAAATTCTGGTTCAGAAGGGATGAATGGAGGCCTTGGAATTTGTGTTTAACCATCACCCTAAGGATTCTCTTGCAGGGGTTCGGGAGCCACACTTTGAGAAACAGTATCTGCAGATGTGCTTCCTGGAAGATTGCAAATGCAAGTTTTATGTGGCTTTAGAGTTTGAGGGAGTCAGAGAAATGCGTTCTTTGGTGCTGAGTGAGCAAATGATGAAAAAAGTGTTGCATTCCTCCAAGGTTAGGGTGACATGTCTCTTACTCTTATATGACAGAACAACAAGACATCCAGGAAACCTCAGACATTCTACCCCACTACGTCAACAAATATTTATTGTGTCACCAAAGAAGGCTATTCTAAAAGCTTCTGTCCCTTTCTCACTGAAAGAATCCTCAAACACCATTAACCAGTTAATTCATCTTTCTCCCTAGTTAATATTCTTAACTTCCAAAGGGATTTATGTTGGGAGTGTGGCAGAGGGAGAAGAGGCGTTTTCAAGGAGAGGAGCCTTGTGTGACCTACTGTCTCTAATCAAGATTTTGGTGGGAATTCCTGGCGGTCCAGTGGTTAGGACTCCATGCTTCCAATACAGGAGGCAGGGGTTCGATCCCTAGTTGGGGAACTAAGATCCCGCATATCCTGCGGCATCTCCTGCCCTTCCCTCTCTTCACTTCCTGTGCTTTTTCTCAGTCCTGATGTGGACTTAGGGCCATGATCCCCAAACTTTTGCTGCACACTGGAATCACTTGAGGAATCTTTTAAAAATACTGATGCCCAACTCCTACCCCTGGACATTCTGATTTAATTGGTATAGGGTATGACTTGGGCATCAGGGTTTTTAAAAAGTCCCAGGTAGTTCTAATGGGCAGCAGAGTTTGAGAACCACTGATTAAAAGGACCAGAGAAATAAGTCAAACTGGGGAGATTGTCTACAATATTGTGGCACCGGCACTGTTTGCCTTACTCTTGGTACAGTTATAGGTTACAATCAGTTCCTCGGCCCCCCACCTCTCCCATCCTCAGCGGGCCTGGTCCCCTCTTGTTGCTCCCTGCAGCCCAGAGTCTTGGAGCCTACCAGCTGCATTCCCCTCGCCCGGCCGGGGCCCTCGGCCATCTGCACCTGGGGCTAATCACGATCAGCAGTCGGCGTCGTCTTCGCGCGTAATGTGTTCTGGGTAATACATTTGTGGTTGAAGCAGGTCGATTTCTTCGGGCTTCACCCTTTCTCTTCCTAGACATTGTTCCTTACCCTGTTGCTGTGCTCTCTGCTGGTCTCCTCTGGTTCTCCCCCATCTGACTAGGGTTCCAGGTTCAGTGAACCATCCCTGCCTCTAGTAACTGGCAACTTAATCTCCAACGTCAGAAGTACAAACATAGACGATAGGAGTCTCATGAGTAATACTTTTCAGGGTTGGTTTTGATTGGTGACGTTTTATTCTTTAGATGAGTGCTCTCTAGATTTTATCTTTCACACATCCTGGTTTCTTTTTTGCCTGGCTTGAATCACGATGAGCTATTTCCTGTCTTCTGTACAAATTGACTAGCTCTTCGATTTTGTCCACCCTCCCACATGAGGTGTTGGGGAACCGAGCAGGTGAGTAGGAGAAGAGAAGGGGTATTTTGATACAAATGACTGTGAAAAAACAAGACTTTCCTTAAGGTTATCTTTTTCCCTCTGGTCTGATTGTGGAGCCCAGGGTGGGCCCTATGTTTGCTGACTCGTGAAGTGCTAGAGGTCACACGTGTGAGTATCTAGTTCAGGAACCTAGCTTAGAATTTCATCTGACAGGCCCGGCCAGCAATCCCAGCCTGGACTGCACATGGGAATCATCTGGGGTCTCACATCCTGTCAAATTAAATCAGTCTCTGAGGCTGTGGCCCAGGCTTAGGTATTTCTAAGCACTCCCCGGTTGATTATCATGTGTAACCAGGGATGAGAACCACTCTGCAGGCTAGACTTCATCTGTGATTGGGGGAGCGTTTATTGCCAGGGTTAAAGTAACATTTTGTTCTGTGACTGGAAGAGAAGAATGAAAAAGTCATTTGTTTTTAGGCTTTTGGCTTGAGATTCCTGAGAGACATTCCTGCCTCTTCCAAGGCCATCTTCGCTCTTTTTTAAAAAGTTATCACCTCTTATCCCAGCTCATGCTGTTTTAAGTTTATCTGCTCCAAGTGCAAGCAGCATTCTGCAAACACTTGTTTTCCCCTGGGCAGTTCATAATGGTTTGTGGGCAAGCTCTTTTCCGTGCCAGGAGGTGGGGAGTCCCTGTGGCTGTGAATCAACCTTCTGCCGAGCCCATTATTCTCTGTTGGAGAAGGTAGCCTTGAGCATCCTTGCTCCAAGTGTGCTCATTGGGCTAGCAGCATCAGCAGCACGTGGGAGCTTGTTAGAAATGCACATTCTCAGCCCTCACCCCAAGACCTGCTGATCAGAAACTCTGAGGGTGGGCCCCAGCAATCTGTGTTCTAACAAACCCTCTAGATGATTCTGATGTGAGCTAGAAGGTTGAGACTCACCCAGCAGGTCTGGGATGGGGCCTGAGAATTTGTATTTCTGACAGCCTCCTAGGTGATGCTGATCAGGGGACCTCACTTTGAGAACCACTGGCTTTGAGAACTCCCAAGAGGCCTTGGGAGACTTTCACACTATTTCCTGGCTAAATCCTCCTAGCGAATATTAGGGACCTGGAGCTGGGACAGAGTGATCAGAAGAAAGTGAGAAGGAAGCTTCTGCATCTTAAACCTGAACATGATCTCCATCCAGCCCTGACCATGATGAGCGCTGCTGCCTCCGCAAGGCCAATCATAAGAAACCGTTTCTTTTCTTTTTTTGGCCTCGCCGTGCGGCATGCAGGATCTTAGTTCCCCAATCAGGGATCAAACCCGCGCCCTTGCAGTGGAAACATGGAGTCTTTTTCTTTTTTAACATCTTTATTGGGGTATAATTGCTTTACAATGGTGTGTTAGTTTCTGCTTTATAACAAAGTGAATCAGTTATACGTATACATATGTCCCCATATCTCTTCCCTCTTGCGTCTCCCTCCCTCCCACCCTCCCTATCCCACCCCTCCAGGTGGTCACAAAGCACCGAGCTGATCTCCCTGTGCTCTGCGGCTGCTTCCCACTAGCGATCTACCTTACGTTTGGTAGTGTATATATGTCCATGCCAGTCTCTCGCTTTGTCACAGCTCACCCTTCCCCCTCCCCATATCCTCAGGTCCGTTCTCCAGTAGGTCTGTGTCTTTATTCCCGTCTTACCCCTACGTTCTTCATGAAATTTTCTTTTTCTTAAATTCCATATATATGTGTTAGCATACGGTATTTGTCTTTCTCTTTCTGACTTACTTCACTCTGTATGACAGACTCTAGGTCTATCCAGCTCATTACAAATAGCTCAATTTCGTTTCTTTTTATGGCTGAGTAATATTCCATTGTATATATGTGCCACATCTTCTTTATCCATTCTTGCGATGATGGGCACTTAGGTTGTTTCCATCTCCGGGCTATTGTAAATAGAGCTGCAATGAACATTTTGGTACATGACTCTTTTTGAATTTTGGTTTTCTCAGGGTATATGCCCAGTAGTGGGGGAAGCATGGAGTCTTAACCCTTGAACCACCAGGGAAGTCCCTAAGCAACAGTTTCTATAATTTATTGTGTCCCTTCTACACGGCATATGTGATTTATATGCACTGTCTATCCTCATACCTTACTCTCAATTTTCTACTTAGTGCTAGGGAACAGTAGTTTGAATAATCCAGAATGGCATTTTTTTTTTTTTTCTTTCTGGTTTGGAAAAATTTCAGACATGTCTGTTTTTGTTCATTTTTTCCAGATGATGTTTTTATTTGCTTTTTGAGATCTGGGTTCAATTATCAGCTCTTCCTCTTATTTGAGTCACCTTTGATTTCTCATTTTACCCGGCTTCAGTTTCCCAAAGTAAAAAGCAAGCTGTTTCCTTGTAGGTTATAAATAACAGATGCACGTTCCTGTCACTTAGTAACTATGTAATAAATGTTAGTGTCTGTGCTTCTGGTCTCACTCCCCAAATAGGTGAGCACAGACTGCCCCGCCCTGAACACTTTGTTGAAATCAGGGTGGAGATAAAGCCTCTCACAAGTTTGGAAAAGTCTAGGGAATGTGGGAAAACTGAGCAGGGCCTCCGAGGGACAGGGCTGCAGGTCAGAACTCAAGGCTAGATATGACATGCCGAGTTCAAGGTGAGTATCATGGAATCTAGAGGAACGAGCAGTTTGCCTGAGGATGGAGATGAGAAATGAAAAGCGATCTGGGCCCTCAGACGGGCAACGTCAGGGACCCAGCCAGTGCAGCGTGTGCTGGGTGGGCTCTTCCTACAGGCATGAGTGTCTTAGGTGAGGTTGGCAAAGCCTGGACACTCAGGGCTCCAGGCAGAGGGATTCTTATTAGACTTGTCTGGCTGCCTTCAGTTATTTAGAGGAAATGTTGACTTCCAGGACCTTGGAAGTGCCCCACTGCTCCTTGGCTAGGACAGAGCAGGCACAGGACAGATATGACCGACGCTGTATCTTGCTGGGACCTGGAGAGGGACTGGGTCCTCATCTGTGACCCTAATCTGGCCACAGGAGAGGTACCATAGTCTTGGCTCTGTGATCACAATGTCTTGGACTGGAGCTCCAAGGGAAGAAAGGTTCTTAACTCCTCCCAGTTGTCAGATATCTCTGAGCCAGAGGGTAGGACCTGCCTAGCAGGGTGTTTCAACAAGGTCACTTTCTGTTCCGTGTCAAGAGGATCCTTAATGTCAGTACCCGGTGGAGTGAGATGCCTTGTGAGGTAAGGAAGCTCGCAGGTATCTGGTAAAGCTCTAATGGAGGGATTTCCTGCTTTGGGTAGGAGGCTGGTCCCCTTCCTGCTGTAGAGTCTCTTCACAGATCGCCCCTCCCGCGGTGGTTGGAGGAGTGATAAGGTGGAGTCCCAGCCCAGCTGCTGAGGGCTCTGGGTCGTGGTGGCTGCTGGGGAGCAGTTATCTGAAAGCACAGACCCCCAGAGCAAGTGGAGAGCTGAGGTCAGCTTTATCAAGGAGTGCCAGACACACACTAGAAGCCAGAACTCCTGGTAGAGAAAGCCAGGAGAGAGCACACCTGAGAAAACGGCTGAGATACAGGCTGTTGCCAGAGCCTGACCGACTGCCCTTGAATTGTGCATGAACCAGGGTGCGTGGGGAGGGCTGGCTGGGTTTTAAGGGCTTGGGCAGTGGCTGCCATGGTTGTTGATTCTGATTTTTCTCATGAGGTTCCACGGCTAGATAAGAAGGCAATTCTAGAATGCTTCAGAAATGCCTTACACGCAGACAGCGTGAATAGTGTGGGACTACTAAAAGTCACTATTTGAATAGTGGCTTTTAAAGATTAATTCTCAGAGGCTAACTTTTATGTAGATGTTTACATTTAAAAAAATCATTGTCAATTTCAATAAGATAATTTTGCAGTCATTCGCATTTCTGTTTACTAGTCACAAACAACTAAAACATAATAGTGGCAACTGATTCATGTTTAGTATTTGGGAAATGAGAGAACTATTAAAAGAAAGATTTTAATTCTCAGTAAGAAAAATAGAATAAGACTTGAATAAATGGAGAGATATTTTCTGTTCCAGAATCAGAAGATTTAATGTAGTTAAGATGACGTAATATCCAATCTAATGTATGGCGTTAACACAAATTAGATTCTCAGTATTATCTTTTGTGGAAAGTGACAAAGCCAGAATAAAATTTCTATAGAGGAAATAATAGTTAAGCACACTATAGAGATTTTTGAAAAGGAATAAGCCAATAATAGGATAAATTATTCTGTTAATATTTAAAATACAGTGCAAAGGACATTTTAGTTGTATGGTATTGGATTCAGAGTAGAACCGTAGATTGATAAAAACATAATAAGGATCCCAATAGTTCTAAATTTGCTAAAAAGTTAACAAACAATAGTCCTCTGTAACAAAATAGTAAGAAAGTCCAATTTAATAGACGTTATTGAGAAAAGTTGATATAAAGCACTTCTGTCCTTCTGTGATGCTGGTTGTCAAAATAAGCTCCAGATATTTTAAAGAATTAAAGTTGAAAATATCTCTTTTAAAGGTGAAACAAAATGGTATAGTTATCTAGCTGTGGTGGAGGAATTAATTTCTCAAGTATTAAAACAGTGGGCTAAATTACGAATGGCGAATTGGAAGGATATGATTGTATAGAACAGCAGTCAGATTGTTGAACAACAACCTTAATAAGTTCTTGATCAAAAGGGAAAAATCCAAAACTATTTGAAATACACAAGGCTGGTAAAGATTAGTATTAAAAAATATAAAGAACAGTTATAAATCTGTAGGTTAGTACTCATTCTCCACTAGATAAACAGTTAAAAGATATGAACAAATACTATAAGTAAGAGGAAATGCAAACATCAAGCCTACATTTGGGAATATTTCAGTCTTGCTAATAATTAAAGTGCAAATTAAAAGCATAAGTCTATTTCTTTAATTTTCTTTTTTTTTTTGGCTGCACCGTGTGGCATGCGGGATCTAGTTCCCTGACCAGGGATCGAACCTGGGGCCCCTGCATTGGGAGCAGGGAGTCTTAACTGCTTGACCACCAGGGAAGTCCCCCATAAGTCTATTTCCTACTTACTGAAGGAGCAAAAGTGATAAAACTCTATGTTAATGTGCTGGCGGGGAAATAGACACGCTCTCAGATTGCTGGTATGTTTTCTGGAGAGTAGGAGATCAAAATGAAACAGAAGCTGCAGGGAAACTGATTGTGTCCTTTGAGGCAATACTCTCAAAGGAATAAATCTCAAGAAATAATGTAAAAGAAGAAAGGTTGTCTGTACAAAGGTTGTAATGTAGTGAAAATCTGGCCATTACCTAACCTCCTGACAATTTGATAATGGTTGAGCAAACCAGAAACTATTAAGATCCCATCATATTAGCAACTGTTAAAACCATAAATCTGAGGACGTTGGAGATATCATAGGGAGCGTATGTAAGTTAAGAAGTCGAACGAGTTTGTTAGCTGAACATTGATGACTGTCACATTATGTTTGTCTAATGAAAACATCAGTACTGTCTGGGTTTCTCAATGGTCCAAGTCAGTGCTTGTGGGACTTCAGTGTGATTAAATCATTTGGGGATCTTGTTGAAAGATGGCTTTTGATTCAGTAGAACTTGGGTGGGGCCTGACATTCTAAATTTGTGACAAGCTCCCAGATAATGGTGAAGCTGCTGATTCTCCCGCCACATTTTGAATAGCAAAGATTGAAATCTCTGCCATGCAGTATGGTAGCCACTAGTCATGTGTGGCTATTCAAATTTAAATTAATTAGAGTAAAGTAAAATAGAAAATTTAGTTTCTTAAGTCTTATTACCTATATTTCAAGTGTTCATTAGTCATGTATGGCTTATATTTTAGGAAGCTCAGATTATAGAACAATTCCATCATCATAGAAAGTACTATCAGACCTAAAGCATCAGTCTTAAAGTGAAGAGGATTTTTATCTCTTTCTCTGTAGAGTTGTTTGAAATGTACAATTATGAGCTTGTTCCATTCCTTTGTAGTCACAAATCATATAGGTATACATTGGTATGTAAGGCATAGAAGAGAGAAAGCAAGGAACAATTTCATCTAATTTAGTTTGTTCAATGGAATTCTCTTTTCACATTGATTTTTATTGTCAATCCATAGATGTATTATCCTAATTATTCTTTGTCTCTCAATGGGCAGTCATTTCCACTAAATTTGTATCAGTTTCTTTGCCATTTTTTCCTCGTCCTACATTATTAATGTATGCTAGAGGAGACATTATTTGAAGAAGTATTGCAATAATTTAAAGTATACATGTGTGGGGCTTCCCTGGTGGCACAGTGGTTGGGAATACACCTGCCAATGCAGGGGACACAGGTTCAAGCCCCGGCTGGGGAAGATCCCACACGCCGCGGAGCAACTAAGCCCATGTGCCACATTACTGAGCCTGTGCTCTAGAGCCCACGCGCCACAACCACTGAAGCCCACGCACCACAACTATTGAAACCTGTGCACCTAGAGCCTGTGCTCCGTGACAAGAGAAGCCACTGCAATGAGAAGCCTGTGCGCCGCAACAAAGAGTAGCCCCTGCTTGCCGCAACTAGAGAGAGCCTGCGGGTAGCAACGAAGACCCAATGCAGCCAAAAATAAATACATAAATAAATAAAGTATACAAGTGCATAATTTGTAAAAATAATCCTCATATTCCCTTTTCCCATCTAGGTGTTTCATCAATTTATTTATTTATTTATTTATTTGCGGTACGCGGGCCTCTCACTGTTGTGGCCTCTCCAGTTGCGGAGTACGGCTCCGGCCACACAGGCTCACGGGCCCAGCCGCTCTGCGGCATGTGGGATCTTCCCGGACCGGGGCATGAACCCACGTCCCCTGCATCGACAGGCGGATTCTCAACCACTGTGCCACCAGGGAAGCCCATCAATTTATATTTTTAAAGTGTACTCTTGAAGCAGGACCAACCTGTATTAGTTACCAAAGGATATGGGCATTGATTTTCATTGAAAGTTCCCTGGATGATTGCTTTTTCTTTACTTTCTGTGAAGTGGAAACACTGACCATTGTCATTTATTTCCAGGAATTTATGCAAATATTCTCACGAGGTTCTCTCAGAAGATAACTTCAAGGTCCTGAAAAATCATGCACTCTCTGGACTGAACAAAGAGGAATTAGCCGTGCTCCTTCTCCAAAATGACCCTTTTTTTATGCCAGAGGTAAGTTCTAATTCCTTAGTTTGAAAAGCAGGGAGAGTGCTGTTGGCAGCGTGGCATCGTGGGTGTGTTGGAATGGGAGCAGAGAAAACTGAGCACCAGGGCCTGCAGGTGGCCGTCAACAGGTGATTGTTGCTGAGTTATCTGAGAGATTCCAACAATTTCCTTCCTATTAGAAGTTTTACAAGAATTGGAGTCTGGAATGCTTCCCCCGCCAGGCTGCTAGGGAACCCTGTGACCTCCTGGAAGAGGTGGGCTTTGAGGCAGGGTTTTGGAAGATGACAGGGTGTATTGGTTGAGGCTAAGTTATTGGAACAAAGAGACCTCAAAGTGCAGTGATTCAAATAAAATATTACTTTGTTTCTCTATCACTTGACAGTCTGGATTGGGGGTCATTAAACCATGGTCCATGGTACAAATCCCACCTGCCACCTGTTTTTGTAGTTTAATTGGAACACAGCCACCCCCATTCATTTATATATTGTCTATTGCCACTTTCTCATGCAAGAGTGAGTTGAGTATTTGCAACAGAGACTGAATGGCCTGCAAAGCCTAAAATATTTACCATTTGATCGTTTACAGAAATAGTTTACTGACTTTTGGTCTTGCCCAGATGTAGGCAGGTAGGTATCCGATGGTCAGGCAGCTGGATTCCACAGTGTCACGCAGGGACTCAGGCCAGTAGGTCAGCCTTATTATCTTATATATAATATATCCATTCTATTTTTGGACCAGTAGATAATCTCTGTTCTCTTTTAACATGTGGCTTCCTCCTCCAGGTACAAGGAGATTCTTCTCACTGTCATCATTTTCTAACCAACAGGAATGTAGAGAGGGAGTAAGTGAAAGACAAGCAGCTTTCTTTTTTAAAAGATGCAACTTGGACATTGTAAAAAGCGCATCTGCTCCATGTCATTCGCCAGAACTTATCACATGATCACACTTAGGTAGAAGGGAGGCTGGGAAATGTAGTTTCTGGCTGGGTAACTAGGTGTCCAGCTAAAACTTGGAAGCTTCTATTATTAGAAGAAAGGTGAGGACAATGGCAGATAATTAACAGTCTCATCCACACAGGACTATTGACTTGAAAATCAGAGGATGCTGTTTAAAGAATGGTATCTGACCTGAGAAAAACTCTTGTGTAGAGAAGTTAGCTTCACACTGAAAGAGAGGCACAGAAACATAATTGAAGGCTCAAGTGGAATGAGTGGAAGGGACTGAGATTAAGATAAGCAAAGGTGAGGACTTCCCTGGTAGTCCAGTGGTTAAGAATCCACCTTCCAATGCAGGGGACTCAGGTTTGATCCCTGGTTGGGGAACTAAGATCCCACATGCTGTGGGGCAACAGAGCCCGCACACGCCACAACTAGAGAGAAGCCTGCATGCCGCAACTAAGACCTGACACAGCCAAAAATAGATAAGTAAGTAAGGAAATAAATAAATAAATAAATAAATAAATAAATAAATAAATAAATATTAAAGATAAGCAAGGTTGAAATTCAGATGTGCTTTTATTTATGACAAGATAGCTATTAGGGATATCTGGGGGGTTAAACATCTTTTGACTCTAAGCTCAGTGTGTTTCCCTGAGGACTTAGAAACGTTAGGACATGAGGGGTGATTTTGAGTTGATCACTGAGCTCAAGAGAGATGGGAGTGCAAGGCCGTCTATAAAAATGTCTTCAGAGACGGAGAGAGTGGAGGAGGACTATATATGCCATTCTGCAGGCATTCTTTCATTTAGGTACTTGGATTTCTCTCTCTCTCTCTCTCTCTCTCTCTCTGTCTCTCTCTCTCCCCGTTTCCAGGAGCCTAGGTTTAGAGGTCTTGTCTTGGGATCCCTATGGCCCTTGGCCTGTGTGCCAGCTCAGTCCCTCCTGGCTACCAGCATGGGGAGACGCCTTACACACCAACTCGTTAAAGGTCCCGTTGACTAACAGACCCACCCCGTCCTTTTCCTTTCATGTGAAGGGATGACGACAGGTGAAGTCTTGTTATGACCCTTGAGAGGAGTGTCCATGGGGTCCAACCTTAGTCTAGTGTTAAACTTGGAAGTTTGGAAAGGTCACTCATCAGGTTTGCTGTCTGCTTCTGTTCTCCAAAATCACCAAGGACTTTCTATATCACGTCCCTGGAGAATAAGGGGAGTGACAACTCTTCCTTTCTCTAGGGAAGAACCTACTAGAAGGTGGTTTTGCTGATGGATCCCGGAAAAGCCCATTGACAGAAGAGCTGGGAGGGTCCTCGTAGGAAAATGCCGTTGTCATCCTTTATCACACAGAGAGTCTGAAGTGTCATCTGAGGTTCCCTTTCCCTTTTAAGAATTCAGTACCCATGCTTAGTGGGTGGGGTGGGAAGGCTTGTGCTTGAAGTTTATTTTTAGCCAATAACTTAATTGCCATTTACCACTTGTCAGGGGTAGGATCACAGACTAGCAGACTGCACTGTTTCCTGAACCAGAGGTCTGAGGCGCTGGTTCCTGTAGTGGAAAATCGACCAGAGCATCGATAACATAAGTCTCTATTTGACAATTTGGGGCAAGAGTAGTCTCTCAAGGAGTGTTTTAACTTGGGTGAGTAGGGCAGAATATTTTCAAGGTTTTAGCAGGAGGGGCTCAGCCAGAGTTCAGCTAGTTCCAAGAATAGTCGGTCAACGATGGTCCTTCCATGTCTCTCAAAGTCCTGACTCTGCCACTAACCACCTCTGTGGTCCTGGACAAGGCATTTCATCCTTCTGCGTCTCACTTTACTTATTGTTTGGTTTGCATTCATTCAATTAACACTCAGGAGTTCCTACAAGGGCAGGCTTCTGAAGGCAGCAGTGGACAAGACACACTGCCTGCCCTCAAAAACTTAAAATGTTCACACTCTTCCACTTTGCCTTGACCTGCGAGAACATAAAAGCATCAGGCAAATCTGACGTCCTTATATAGAAACTTGTGTAACTGAGATGTGTTTATTAAAAGGAAGAAATGATTTCATTTGTTTTGGCAGGAGCATTCTTACTTAAACATCAGCATAGAACTAGGAATGTTAACCAAAGTATCATTTGTGAAGTCACTAATTATTCTTGTTTCACTCAAGCCTCTAGAACACTGGTTCTCAAGCTTTAAATGTGTGTCAGAATCACCTGGAGGGTTTGTCAAGCCCAGATTGCTGGGCCCTACCTCTGGCCGTTCTGACTCTGTAGATACGGGGAAGGGCCCAAGGACTTGTATTTCTAATAAGTTTCCAGTTGGAGCCGATGTTGCTTGTGCAGGGACTACACTTTGAGAACTGTTGGTCTAGAGTCTTGAATCTGGTTCATAGGCTCTATCGCAATGATATCTATTTGCATCAGGTTTAGAAGTTGTTTATATGGCTTAAGTCATTGTTGTTAGAGTCTGAATCCATGTCTTTGCCACTTGGATACATCACAGTGGCCCGTGTTGACCTGGTTTGCTCAGAGTCTATTGAAACAACTTATAAACGTTTTAATCTTTAAGCTTCTTCATGTAATGATTCAAACATTTGCATCACATTTCATATTTTGCACAACACATTTACATATTTTATTATTTAATCTGCTCAACAACTTGGTTAGGTGAGGAGAGCAAATATTTTCCTTCTTTACAGCAAAGGAAAGAGAGGCTGGGAGCAAGTAAGTAATTCAAGATGTGAGGTCACATGTAGCTGCTTCCAGGGCTGCAGACTTCAACCAGCATCTTCTAGTCCTGCATCACCTGGTCTGGCCTCAGTGACAGTGTTTCTTCTGCTCTCCTTTCAGTAAGAACTACATCTCTGTAGAGCTAGATAGGTAGGTATACCTATTTACATAGGAATATACAAATTATCTGCTTCAGTTGATCTTTTGAGAAACTGACATTCTGCCTAGCTGAGACTAGATTCTAGACTCCCAGGAGTTGTAGGTAAGACCCACATGTCCTCTTTTGAAAAATTAATTAACTAATTAATTAGTTTGGTTGCACTGGGTCTTAGTTGCAGCAGGCGGGCTCCTTAGTCGCAGCATGTGGGCTTCTCAGTTGCGGCTCGCAGCCTTCTTAGTTGCGGCACACTGGCTCCCTAGTTGTGGCATGCTAACTCTGACTTGTGGCATGGTGCGGGATCTAGTTCCCTGACCAGGGATTGAACCTGGGGCCCCTGCATTGGGAGCATGGAGTCTTAACCACTGTGCCACCAGGGAAGTCCCCACATGTCCTTTTTGTTGGCTGCACTGCACGGCATGCGGGATCTTAGTTCCCCAACCAGGGACCGAACCGCGTGGAGTCTTAAACACTGGACCGCCGTGGAAGTCCCTCCACATGTCCTTTTAATAGAACAATGAATTGATATCCAAAGACAGGCCTTCCTCTTTGGGGTTCCTTTATAATGTAGGGCTCCCTTTGGGTCCTGTTTGGTTCTATCTGTAGCTAGCTGTCTTATGTTGATTCTTCCAAAGGAGGTTAATCAAATTCAAGTTTCCTTCAGTTAGTTTGTAGGCCTCTTCTGCTGCAAATAAGTCATCGATTGAAAAGAACTCATCAAAGATTGTGGAATACACATGCATTTTTTTCCTCTGATATATCTCTGTTTGCTTCTGATTTTTTTTTCTTATCAGGAAGTAAGAAAAGCTGCGTTTTTATTATTTATTTATTTATTTTTTATCGGAGTTTAGTTGATTTACACTGTTGTGTTAGTTTCTGCTGTACGGCAAAATGAATCAGTTATACATATACATATATCCACTCTTTTTTATTTTATTTTATTTTATTTTAATTTATCTTTTTGCGGTATGCAGGCCTCTCACTGCTGCGGCCTCTCCCGTCGCAGAGCACAGGCTCCGGACGCACAGGCCCAGCGACCATGGCCCACGGGCCCAGCCGTTCCACGGCATGTGGGATCCTCCCAGACCGGGGCACGAACCCACGTCCCCTGCATCGGCAGGTGGACTCTCAACCACTGTGCCACCAAGGAAGCCCCTATCCGCTCTTTTTTAGTTTCTATTCCCATGTAGGTCATTACAGCCGTAATTTTTATATACACTTTCCTTAACGTGTGGCACATAGAGAAACATGTTTTATCTCTAACTATTTTTTCTTCGTTCTGTAGATATGCAAAAATTATAAGGGAGAGGGTGGAAGACAGATTTGTAACCAGCAGCCACCGTGTGAAAGGCTCCACGTTTGTGAACACTTTACCCGAGGGAACTGTGGTTATGCCAACTGCTTCCGGTCCCATAACCTGATGGACAGAAAGGTGCTGGCCATCATGAGGGAGCACGGGCTCAGCTCACGTGTGGTCCAGAACATCCAGGACATCTGCAACAGCAGGCACCGCCAGAAGAAACCCTCTGGGTGGAAAGGTAAATGCGGTCTACTTTTTTTTTTTTTTTTTGCGGAACGCGGACCTCTCACTGTTGTGGCCTCTCCTGTTGCGGAGCACAGGCTCCGGACATGCAGGCTCAGCAGCCATGGCTCACGGGCCTAGCCGCTCTGCGGCATGTGGGACCTTCCTGGACCGGGGCACGAACCTGTGTTCCCTGCATCGGCAGGTGGACTCTCAACCACTGCGCCACCAGGGAAGCCCTATTTGTAGTTTTTTAAGGAACCTCCATACTGTTCTCCATAGTGGCTGTACCATTCACATTCCCACCAGCAGTGCAAGAGTGTTCCCTTTTCTCCACACCCTCTCCAGCATTTATTGTTTCTAGATTTTTTGATGATGGCCATTCTGACCGGTGTGAGATGATATCTCATTGTAGTTTTGATTTGCATTTCTCTAATGATTAATGATGTTGAGCATGCTTTCATGTGTTTGTTGGCAGTCTGCATATCTTCTTTGGAGAAATGTCTATTTAGGTCTTCTGCCCATTTTTGGATTGGGTTGTTTGTTTTTTTGTTATTGAGCTGCATGAGCTGCTTGTAAATTTTGTAGATTAATCCTTTGTCAGTTGCTTCATTTGCAAATATTTTCTCCCATTCTGAGGGTTGTCTTTTCTTCTTGTTTATGGTTTCCTTTGCTGTGCAAAAGCTTTGAAGTTTCATTAGGTCCCATTTGTTTATTTATTTTTTTATTTCCATTTCTCTAGGAGGTGGGTCAAAAAGGATCTTGCTGTGATTTATGTCATAGAGTGTTCTGCCTATGTTTTCCTCTAAGAGTTTGATAGCGTCTGGCCTTACATTTAGGTCTTTAATCCATTTTGAGCTTATTTTTGTGTATGGTGTTAGAGTGTGTTCTAATCTCATACTTTTACATGTACCTGTCCAGTTTTCCCAGCACCACTTATTGAAGAGGCTATCCTTTCTCCACTGTACATTCCTGCCTCCTTATCAAAGATAAGGTGACCATGTGTGTGTGGGTTTATCTCTGGGCTTTCTATCCTGTTCCATTGATCTATATTTCTGTTTTTGTACCAGTACCATACTGTCTTGATTACTGTAGCTTTGGAGTATAGTCTGAAGTCAGGGAGCCTGATTCCTCCAGCTCCGTTTTTCGTTCTCAAGATTGCTTTGGCTATTCGGGGTCTTTTGTGTTTCCATACAAATTGTGAAATTTTTTGTTCTAGTTCTGTGAAAAATGCCAGTGGTAGTTTGATAGGGATTGCATTGAATCTGTAGACTGCTGTGGGTAGTAGAGTCATTTTCACAATGTTGATTCTTCCTATCCAAGAACATGATATATCTCTCCATCTATTTGTATCATCTTTAATTTCTTTCATCACCGTCTTACAATTTTCTGCATACAGGTCTTTTGTCTCCTTAGGTAGGCTTATTCCTAGGTATTTTATTCTTTTTATTGCAGTGGTAAATGGGAGTGTTTTCTTGATTTCACTTTCAGCTTTTTCATCATTAGTGTATTGGAATGCCAGAGATTTCTGTGCATTAATTTTGTATCCTGCTACTTTACCAAATTCATTGATTAGCTCTAGTAGTTTTCTGGTAGCATCTTTAGCATTCTCTATGTATAGTATATCATGTCATCTGCAAACAGTGACAGTTTTACTTCTTCTTTTCCAATTTGGATTCCTTTTATTTCCTTTTCTTCTCTGATTGCTGTGGCTAAGACTTCCAAAACTACGTTGAATAAGAGTTGTGAGAGTGGGCAACCTTGTCTTGTTCCTGATCTTAGTGGAAATGCTTTCAGTTTTTCACCATTGAGGACAATGTTGGCTTTGGGTTTGTCATATATGGCCTTTATTATGTTGAGGAAAGTTCCCTCTATGCCTACTTTCTGGAGGGTTTTTATCATAAATGGGTGTTGAACTTTGTCGAAAGCTTTCTCTATCTATTGAGATGACCATATAGTTTTTCTCCTTCGATTTGTTAATATGGTGTATCACATTGATTGATTTGTGTATATTGAAGAATCCTTGCATTCCTGGAATAATCCCCACCTGATCATGGTGTATGATCCTCTTAATGTGCTGTTGGATTCTGTTTGCTAGTATTTTGTTGAGGATTTTTGCATCTATGTTCATCAGTGATATTGGCCTGTAGTTTTTCTTTCTTTGTGACATCCTTGTCTGGTTTTGGTATCAGGGTGATGGTGGCCTCGTAGAATGAGTTTGGGAGTGTTCCTCCCTCTGCTATATTTTGGAAAAGTTTGAGAAGGATAGGTGTTAGCTCTTCTCTAAATGTTTGATAGAATTCGCCTGTGAAGCCATCTGGTCCTGGGCTTTTGTTTGTTGGAAGATTTTTAATCACAGTTTCAATTTCAGTGCTTGTGATTGGTCTGTTCATATTTTCTATTTCTTCCTGATTCAGTCTTGGCAGGTTGTGCATTTCTAAGGATTTGTCCATTTCTTCCAGGTTGTCCATTTTATTGGCGCAGAGTTGCTTGTAGTAATCTCTCATGATCTTTTGTATTTCTGCAGTGTCAGTTGTTACTTCTCCTTTTTCATTTTTAATTCTATTGACTTCAGTCTTCTCCCTTCTTTTCTTGATGAGTCTGGCTAATGGTTTATAAATTTTGTTTATCTTCCAAAGAACCAGCTTTTAGTTTTATTGATCTTTGCTATCGTTTCCTTCATTTCTTTTTCATTTATTTCTAATCTGATTTTTATGATTTCTTTCTTTCTGCTAACTTTGGGTTTTTTTTGTTCTTCTTTCTCTGATTGCTTTAGGTGCAAGCTTAGGTTGTTTATTAGAGCTGTTTTCTGTTTCTTAAGATAGGATTGTATTGCTATAAACTTCCCTCTTAGAACTGCTTTTGCTGCATCCCATAGGTTTTGGGTCATCGTGTCTCCATTGTCATTTGTGTCTAGGTATTTTTTAATCTCTTCTTTGATTTCTTCAGTGATCACTTTGTTATTAAGTAATGTATTGTTTAGCCTCCATGTGTTTGTATTTTTTACAGATCTTTTCCTGTAATTGATATCTAGTCTCATTGCATTGTGGTCGGAAAAGATAGTTGATACAATTTCAATTTTCTTAAATTTACCAAGGCTTGATTTGTGACCCAAGATATGATCTATCCTGGAGAATGTTCCATGAGCACTTGAGAAAAATGTGTATTCTGTTGTTTTTGGATGGAATGTCCTATAAATATCGATTAAGTCCATCTTGTTTAATGTATCATTTAAAGCTTGTGTTTTCTTATTTTTCATTTTGGATGATCTGTCCGTTGGTGAAAGTGGGGTGTTAAAGTCCCCTACTATGAATGTATTACTGTCGATTTCCCCTTTTATGGCTGTTAGTATTTGCCTTATGTATTGAGGTGCTCCTATGTTGAGTGCATAAATATTTACTATTGTTATATCTTCTTGTTGGATCGAACCCTTGATCATTATGTAGTGTCCTTCTTTGTCTCTTGTAATAGTCTTTATTTTAAAGTCTATTTTGTCTGATATGAGAATTGCTACTCCAGCTTTCTTTTGGTTTCCATTTGCATGGAATACCTTTTTCCATCCCCTCACTTTCAGTCTGTATGTGTCCCTAGGTCTGAAGTGGGTCTCTTGTAGACAGCATATATATGGGTCTTGTTTTTGTATCCATTCAGCCAGTCTGTGTCTTTTGGTGGGAGCATTTAATCCATTTACATTTAAGGTAATTATCGATATGTATGTTCCTATTCCCATTTTCTTAATTGTTTTGGGTTTGTTTTTGTACGTCTTTTCCTTCTCTTGTGTTTCTTGCCTAGAGAAGTTCCTTTAGCATTTGTTGTAAATCTGGTTTGGTGGTGTTGAACTCTCTCAGCTTTTGCTTGTGTGTAAAGTTTTAATTTCTTCATCAAATCTGAATGAGATCCTTGCTGGGTAGAGTAATCTTGGTTGTAGGTTTTTCTCCTTCATCACTTTAAATACATCCTGCCAGTCCCTTCTGGCTTGCAGAGTTTCTGCTCAAAGATCAGCTGTTAACCTTATGGGGATTCCCTTGTGTGTTATTTGTTGTTTTTCCCTTGCTGCTTTTAATATGTTTTCTTTGTATTTAATTTTTGACAGTTTGATTAATATGTGTCTTGGCGTGTTTCTCCTTGGATTTATCCTGTATGGGACTCTCCGTGCTTCCTGGACTTGATTAAGTATTTCCTTTCCCACATTAGGGACGTTTTCAACTATAATCTCTTCAAATATTTTCTCAGTCCCTTTCTTTTTCTCTTCTTCTTCTGGAACCCCTATAATTCGAATGTTGGTGCATTTAATGTTGTCCCAGAGCTCTCTGGGACTGTCCTGAGTTCTTTTCATTCTTTTTTCTTTATTCTGCTCTGCAGTAGTTATTTCCACTATTTTATCTTCCAGGTCACTTATCCGTTCTTGTGCCTCAGTTATTCTGCTATTGATCCCTTCTAGAGTATTTTTAATTTCATTCATTGTGGTGTTCATCATTGCTTGTTTCATCTTTAGTTCTTCTAGGTCCTTGTTAAGTGTTTCTTGCATTTTCTCTATTCTATTTCCAAGATTTTGGATTATCATTACTCTGAATTCTTTTTCAGGTAGACTGCCTATTTCCTCTTCATTTGTTAGGTCTGGTGTGTTTTTATCTTGCTCCTTCATCTGCTGTGTGTTTTTCTGTCTTCTCATTTTGCTTATCTTACTGTGTTTGGGGTCTCCTTTTTGCAGGCTGCAGGTTCGTAGTTCCCGTTGTTTTTGGTGTCTGTCCCCAGTGGCTAAAGTTGGTTCAGTGGGTTCTGTAGGCTTCCTGGTGGAGGGGACTAGTGCCTGTGTTCTGGTGGATGAGGTTGGATCTTGACTTTCTGGTGGGCAGGTCCACATCTGGTGGTGTGTTTTGGGGTGTTTGTGGACTTATTATGATTTTAGGCAGCCTCTCTGCTAATGGTTGGGGTTGTGTTCCTGTCTTGCTAGTTGTTTGGCATAGGGTGTCCAGCACTGTAGCTTGCTGGTCGTTGAGTGAAGCTGGGTGTTGGTGTTGAGATGGAGATCCCTGGGAGATTTTTGCCGTTTGATATTATGTGGAGCTGGGAGGTCTCTTGTGGACCAGTGTCCTGAAGTTGGCTCTCCCACCTCAGACGCACAGCACTGACTCCTGGCTGCAGCACCAAGAGCCTTTCATCCACACAGCTGCTGGTCTAGGAGAGTCTCCTGGAGAGCTGGGGTGGCTGTGCTCATGGTGGGGCGTGGGCACTGGGGGCAGCCATATTCGGGAGCTCTGGCTGGTGGATTCTTAACCACTGCGCCATCAGGGAAGTCCCTTAAGTGAGTTCTATTGCGAGCAGCCTTAAATCATTTTTAGAAGAGTGAAGGGTAATACTATGAATCAAGAAAAGTAATGTTTTCAGGGCCTCACAGGACTCGGGAGGAGCAGAGCTCACGTGCTCTGATTCCACATCTCGTGTTTTTTCTCCTGCACGACAATGCCCTCTCGACAGGGGAATATCTGGAAGGACGGGGTTTGGTGTAGCTTCTCAATATAAATTTGTTGTATGCGAGAGGGAGTTTTCTTTGTTGTCACTTCTAGTTAATCTACTTAGTTGATGGGAGGAGGATGCTTGCTTGTACTATATTCCTGCTGCCCCCTGGGTTTGGAAGAGAAAGGACCTCTCTTCCTCCTCTTTCCCACACACAATAGCACAACTCACACACCACACACACACACACACACACAGCCTCCAGCCACATGCACACAAAAACAACGACTTGCATACATACATACCCCACACATACACAAACTTCACGCACCCACAACATGTGTAACACATGCACAGGACACACTTCACACATGCCACACAAACACATGCAATCACACCACACATACAGACCTCACTTGTGCATGCCGCCTACACCATACGTGCATATCTCACCAACCGACACGTCACACACCATGCGTGCAACCACACACACTCATACACCCGTCACATGTATACCACACATGCGTATCACACACACACACATGCACACACACCCAGCACAGAACACCCCACATATAAACATCACACGCATGCACACCACACTTTGTATGTACTCACGAACACACATGCTCACCGCCCTCCCTCCTGTCTGCTTCCCGGGGGTGTGACTTACCACGTTTCTAGAGAGAGGCCAATTTTTCTTTTTTAGATATTACTCATTTAAGCTTGGGCATTTGGGGGACTGGACGAACAACTCTGGAAAATTCTCAAGCTTCAGTGAAATCAGACCTCTGTTGTAGTTTCTTTTGTTGTTGTCGTTTTATGTATCATGAATCCGTAACTTAGGTACACCTGTATCACAATATGGGCAAACTCTAAATGATTTCGGGGAACTCCTCCCTGATTTGTACTCGTCTGTCTCTCCATTTACCCTAGCGGTGAGTGACTTGAACTAGAGAATTGTGGACAGCCCCATCTAAGAGTGTGGGCATTTGGGGGCTACATCTAAGTCCCACGAGAGAAGCCAAGCAGAGCCAGTGTCAGTTCGACCTTTATCCTAGGTCATAGGTGGTGTTTTCTGCAGGGCTGGCAGGGTGACAGATTCCTGCATGGTCATAAGCACCTTACCGAGATTTTCACACAAAAGTAATTTGATAGAACTTCGACAGCAAACCTGGAGAAGCTGAGGCGGAACAGGGCAGGGAAGTTAGTCACGTTAACACCAACTTCCGTTGTTTGGTTTTTCTTTCCCAGCTCCTCCTTCACATCGCAGAGACGCGGCATACAGAGGCAGAAGCAAGAGCAGAGACCGGGGCAACGGGGACTCTCTTCCATCTGCTGCAGCTGCTGCCCAGAGGTCCTGCGCCCCCAGTCCAGATCCCACCGGCCGCGGGTCTCCCCCGGACGACGGGCCTGTCAAGGATCTTGCCCACAAGTTCACGCATTTGGGAAGTCAGGAGTGCCCTCCGCCTTCCTCAGGCTCGTCTGCGGCGTCCAATCTTGGAGGAACCGGTCAAGGGGGAGCAAGCCAGAGGTTTGCAGAGAATGGCAGTACAGAGGATCTTTTCTATGGGAATCACAGCAATACTTACGTCACTTTTGATTCGACATCAGCTCCCAAGTGGAAGGGCCCCGCATCCTGGCAGAATGACCAAGACACTGGTAGAGAGAGTTTGTTTTCTTCCAGTCAGGCTGTCTCCTTCTCGCCTCTTGGTTCTCCACAAATACCTGAAACCATCACCACCAGAAAGAGCACGGCCATCCTTTCCTCGGACTGCGTGAACACGGAGGGCAGACGTGGGAATCAAGACAGCCAGCATTTCCCGCTTTTTAATAATAACGTCGATGACATGGCCACAAATGCCACTTCCGTGAGATTGTTAAATTATAAAACCACAGCCAGTAGGCAGAGAGAAAAATCTTTACCTAGGGGTCAGGACACCGGCGTGACTCACAGCCATCTGCAGCGCGCTGGCCAAATGACAGCTGCCGACGATGGGGCCACGGCCTTTGTTAATGGTAAACACACAGAGAAGACATTCTGGGCTAGTCTGTCCACAGTGCCACCAAATGGCTCTAGTAAAGTGATAGATGAAACTACCAATGTAGGTAAAACTGATGCCACGAGTTTTGGCTTTACGTCGGCAGTCAGTGGGGAGAAAGACGTGTTACGCTCTGAAAGTCAGAAGCTGACAAGCCAGGTTCTGCCCACACATGGGGAGACCACTGCCCTGACACAGAGCAGCACTCACTCTGCCCAGGGTCCCTCATTTTACACCTTCCTTAAGCAACAGAGCTGCAGCCTAGGGGACCCATGGTCGGAACTCTGCTCAAATGTCTGTTCCCCCTGCCAGCGAGATTACAACAAGGGCTCAGGCTGGGCTCTGTGTGAGTCACTGAGGGACAGAGAGGGGCCCCATGTCTCATGTCTGCAGCACAGCAGCTAGGGCTAGTGGTTTTTCTTTGCATGTCCCTTAGCAGTATTAAAGGGCAAAGGGGTTTTGGTTAAGGAGCACTTCTGATGAGGAGATTGACATATGAGGATGGAAGGACCAACCCTAGAACTGTATAGAATAAGCGCTACATTTATTCAGAACAGAAATAGTTCAACTGTGGTTTAAGAAATAAACATAACTCTCAGGTGCCCCAGATGTTCGTGTTTGCTTTCGTGTCTAGGCTCTCCTTAGCAGCAGTACACGATTCATAAGAATTTTCTTGAACGTGGCCCCCATTTCAGATATTCTTCCCCCCTGTAGGACCAGATATCTTGATTTTCGGTTTAAATATTAGGATCAGCATACATGCATCCTCTTTTGTTTTGTAGATTCCGTATCTGACGTTGCGAGTACCGAATGTTCTACGAGGGATGAACATGGCTCAAACGAAATTTGTCTTGACCATCTGTATAAGGGTTGCCAACTTAGTGAGTAACTTACTTAAGGACTTTCTAGAAGCAGAAACTTTGTTAATAGTAGTATGGCTCACATTTACTGTGTACTGTGTGTCAGGTGCAATGCTAAGAATCTACTTCACCCCTGCGTGATATTATACGTTCTCCTTTCACAATTCAGTTTTAGGTGATCTGTTACACTTAATCAGGGACCCATCTTTTTGCACACAAAAAGCAAACAAAAGTATCCTAGCAGACACATTTTCAAAGTTTGTGTCCTGTCGTGATTTAGGCATTGCCTCTCTTCTGGGCCGTGGGCTCTAGTCGCCCCTCACGTGTGTACTGAGGGACCCGTGCTCTACACGAACAATGTCTTGTGTGTCTTTGCAGTCAATGAGCCACACCTGTCCACGCTGTTGCCTCCCACCAGGATTTCTGCAGAAATGTTTCCCACGGGGCTGCTTGGGACACAGAGCTGCCCTCTCACTCTTACACCACTCTTTCCCTTTCATGCCTCCACCCCAGGCCTAGGCATCATGTCTGATTCATTTGCTTGATTACTTAGTGGTCTTAGACGCATTCACCTTGTGTCTGAAGAGGAGATTCTGCCCTGCGTTCCCTAAATCAAAAATCTTTAACGTTAAAATATTTTCTTTTTAATTATGGTAAAATCCACATAACAGATTTTACCATCTTAAATATTTTTAAGTGTACAGTTCAGTAGGGTTCATTACATTCGTATTGTTGCACAACCAATCTCCAGAATTCTTTTTATCTTGTAAAACTGAGACTCTGTACCCTTTAAACAACAACTCCTCCTTTCCCACTTCTGGCAGGGAAGCCCCTGGCAGCCGCCATTTTGGTTTCTGTCTATAAGTGTGACTTACCCTCATATGAATGAACTCACACAGTATTTGTCTTTTTCGGACACTGGCCTATTTCACTTAGTACAGTGTCCTCAAGGTTTATCCATGTTGTAGCCGTTGTGAGAATTTCCTTTTTAAGGCTGAATACTATTCCATTGTATTCTATCACATTTTGTTTATCCATTCATCCGTTGATGGGCACTTGAGTTGCTTCTACCTTTGGCTGTTGTGTATAATGCTGCTATGAACACAGGTGTACAAATATCTGTTTGAGATTTGCTTTCAGTTCTTTTGGGTATATACCCACAAGTGGAATTGCTGGATTATATTGTAAATGTATGTTTAAGTTTTCGAGGAACTGCCATACAGTTTTCCATAGCAGCTGTTATCATTTATATTTTCACCAGCAATGCACGAGGGTTCCAATTTCTCCACATCCTTACCAACACTTGTTTATTTGTTTTTGTTTGTTTGTTTGTTTATAGCAGCCGTTCTAATGGGTGTGAGGAAGGTTATACTTTTTGAATCAGCCAAATCCCAGGCAGTGCCACTCTGGAGTTCGTTGTGATGTCTAAGTCTGCCTCTTTTTATTCTAAAGTAGTAACACATCTTTTAGACATTTCAAAACGGTTGAAACATAATGCAAATTTTGAAAAATAGAACTGTTTTCTGTACTCCTGTATTATGGACTTCTAACATTAATTCATTCTTCAGCAAGCATTCATTGAATGGTCATCTTTTTCATGCCCAGCCCTCTGCCAGTGAAGCAAGGGAGAAGTAAGCTAAACAATGATGCAGGCCTTTTTTCAATAAGTCTGTTGTTAAGGTGGGGCATCAAATTTGGGAGCTCCCTGGCGGTCCAGTGGTTAGGACTCCGCACTCTCACTGCCGGGGGCCCGGGTTCCATCCCTGGTTGGGGAACTGAGATCCCAGAAGCTGCGCGGTGCGGCCAAAAACAAACAAACAAAACATGCACAAATTAGAAAACTGCGTAAAAATGAGTAAATACGTAAATAAAGCACAAACTGAGTCCCAAGCACTGGCTGAGGGAATATAAAACACAAGTCAGTTCAGAAGAGCGTGAGATTAGTGAGGGAATTCTTCTGGGAGAGATGAATTTTAGGTCAGGGCTTCAAGGAAACACAAAAGCAGTTGCCTATGCTGGAGAGCAGTTTGTCTCAGTAAATCCACGTGTGGGGTGCAGAAAGGGTAACTGTCAATTTATAAAGATCTCAGATTTCCATGTGGGTAACATGGCTTTTTGGGGAGCAGAGAATTTTGTTTTCTGATGAGTCTCCGTGGGTCATAATGGAACCTGGAGTTTGGGGCAATGCAGGTAGGGGCCAGCATGAGCACAGGTGTAGCTGGGAAATGTGCCTGCAGGACAGGCAGAAGGGGAAAGACGGGCCGTGAAAGGATGGGGGAGAGTCAGCAGTGAACTTGGCCGAATCGCTGAGACTTCTTTTCTGTCTTTTTAGAGAGATGCAACAAAGTTCACTTCCACCTGCCCTACCGGTGGCAGATGTTACTTGGAAACACCTGGATGGACCTCCCACTCATGGAGGATATTGAGAAGGCCTTTTGTGACCCCCAAGTCTGCACGTAAGTTGGTGGCCGGTCTGGCTTGTGAGATGCACAACATCATCGGAAGAAAGCCCAGTGCTATGCTTATGGGAAGAAGAAAAAGCAGTTTTCCTTCAGAATCCCATTCAGGTTAACTCTTGAGATAAAAATGGCAAACGCCTGCTGAGTTAATGAAGAAAAATACGTAAGTGGGGCAGGTGTGAAGTCACTCAGAGCCTCGCTATTACAAGGGACTCTGGGAGTATTTGCTAACTCAGGTGAAACAAACAGGGACACAAATATGTGTTTAGTTAATGTTTGTCAGTGTGTCCTGCAGAGCAGCAAATGCGTAGGTTGGTTTGTACTCCTATCAGCTCATCGTAGGACTATCACAAGTACTAAATGATGAGCTCAGAAGAGCTTTGACTTAATTTCATAGTTTGAGAAAATGATTTGAGTCATTTCCTATAGTTCTAGGGCAGGATTTTGTTGTATACTTTAGCATTTTATACCTTCCTCTGTGTTCGCTATTTTCTCTACCCTGGAGGTTTCTAAGAGGCTACCTTATATTTCTGTTTCTATTAGGGCTGATATGGGTGATACCATCCATGACCGTATTTATAAGCTGCATCCTGTTTTACAAGGAAGTTCTTTGGGGGGGGAAATATGGATGTGTCGTCGTCTGCAAATTTAGTGAATTTTTGGTGGAGATTCTGTGTTGCGACCTTTTGCCACTAGAGGGTGGCGTCAGCTGTTTTGCTTCTAGGTGTATTTCTCCCCCCAGGTAAATCTGAAGCAGTGTTTTTCAACCTTAGCGCTATTGACTTTTGGGACCAGATAATTATTTGTTCTGCGGGGGGGCAGTTTAGCATCATTCCTGGCTTCCACCCACTGCACGCCAGTTGTGATAAACAAAAACGTTTTTCGACATTGTCAAATGTTCCCTGGGTCACAAAATCGCTCCTGGTTGAACATCACTGATCTAGGAGGTGTTTCATAGAGCAGTAACTCTTAAACTTTTTGGTCTCAGGAGCCCTATATAGTCTTAAAATGTATTGAGGATCCCAAAGAACTTCTGTTTATGTGGATTATAGCTATTTATATTTACCATATTAAAAATCACAACTGAGAAAAATTAAATATTTACTGATGCATTAAAAATAACAATAATAAACTCATTCATGTAAACATAACATTTTTTGATAATTATATATCTAACTTATATATAGTTATATGCATATATAACTGTGTATAAGTAAAACTATAAAAATAACTTTTCCAAAACAAAACAAAACCAAATTCACTGAGAAGACTGAAATTGTTATATATTTTTGCAAATCTCTTTATTGTGAAATCAAACATCATGTAGCCTCTGGAAAACTCCATTGTGCACCTGTGAGGGTATGAAGGTGAAAAAGACAGGTGATGTCTTAATATCATTATGAAAATAACTTTGACCTTGCTGGCTCCCGAAAAGGTCTTGGACCACACTTTGATAACTATTTGAATAATAATTGAAAAAAACTGACCTACTGTGAGTTTCTAACTGACTTTCTAACAAACATTGAGCCAATCCGTTGTTTTGTGTAGGCACAGTTGTCTATGGGGCATATTTTTTGAGGGAAGAACACATTCTGTGACACCGTTGAATATGTGGGGCAGGCAGGTTACATTACCTCTCTGTAGTTCAGTTTTTTCTTTTATGTGTAAGACCGAAAGCTGTATAAGGGAAATTCAAAGATCCCTTTCAGCTCTCAAGGTTTAATTCTATCCTCTTATTAGAGAAGACCAGAGTGTAGAAAACAGAAGCATTTTGTTTCAGTGAAGCATTTTGTTAACACTAAACTTTTCCCTCTCAGCATTTCTATTGGAAATTATAAAATCAGTTTCCAGAAGATGACTTGTGATCATAAACCCATCCGACGTCTCTCCACGCCTTCATCTGTCACAATGCCGGCCGGTTCTCTCTTCACCACAAAATGGATTTGGTACTGGAGAAATGGATATGACAAATGGGTTCAATATGGAGAGAAGGTGAGTACCATTCCTCCTTGTGGACGCTCTTGTATAAACTTGCCAACTTCAGAAGAAACTAGTAGTACAATGTCTGACACCCACGTGGTTACCCGTGGAGCATGGACATGGTAGAGGAGGTGGTGCTTTTTTACATGATACCCAGCAAGCATGGACTCCGATTGCATCATAAAAAATTATAATTATTTTTAAGGAACTCCTTGATCCATGAGCCAGCCAATATCCTTCTTTCCTCGCTATCGGGGCCTGGGCTGGAACCTTGAGCTAGCTTTCTATGTACTAGTACATAAATGTACAGAGACTACTGCTTTCAGCCAGAAGAGGAGGCAGGACTGAGAAATCAGAAGACTGATATAGATGGTTACTAGGATGCAGTCAGAGTCTGGATTCAGATGGACTAGAAGATTCTAGACTTACCTGCACAGGGACATAGTAAAGGGAGAGAAGTTTATTTTTTTTAATTTAATTTAATTTAATTTTTAAAAATATCTTTATTGGAGTAGAATTACTTTACAGTGGTGTGTTAGTTTCTGCTTTATAACAGTGAATCAGTTATACATATACATACATCCCCATATCTCCTCCCTCTTACGTCTCCCTCCCACCCTCCCTGTCCCATCCCTCTAGGTGGTCACAAGGCACCGAGCTGATCTCCCTGTGCTATGCAGCTGCTTCCCACTAGCTATCTGTTTTACGTTTGGTAGTGCATATATGTCCATGCCTCTCGGGAGAGAAGTTTAGATAAGCAGAGCTTCTGTCTAGTATCCTTTCTTTCCTTTGATTCATAGGATTAGAGAGAGAGAGAGAGGGAGGGAGTGAGCTTAAGTAGGCAATGAAATCAGAGTGATGAGAAAGAGAAAAGAAAAGCAAGAGATGGAAATGAAGCCAAAGTAGGGACGAGGAAATGCCAGCATCAGATTCTCTAGGGTTAGAAGTGGATGGGCTACACACATGGCTCTGCGCTCCCTAGCTGTCAAAGCAAGCAAAGAAACACTATGTTATATGGTCCCCTGTGCCTCCATGAAAAGACCATTCCAGTTACTCAGGAGAAGCACGGCTTTTTCTCTGTTAGTGAGGCCTGAGAAAAGGGTCTCCTACAGGGCCACACAGAGGGGACCTTGTGTGCTGTGGTGAGTGAGGTCCTCAACCTTGGTCCCACCATCCGTGCAGTACATGGCGGTTTCCCAGTGGTCTTAGCGGCAGATACATGCTATCAAACAATCTTTCACAGAACCTAAATGAGCGAACTAGGGTGAAGCAGAGGTGCCCTGTGCAAAGAGGACGGGGCTCAGGGCTCTTTGCTTTCCCCTCCTGCGGTGACCTGTCAAGCACCTCGGCGTGAAAACCCCTGTGATATTTAGCTTCGTACGGGCTCTTCTTATATTTAAGCCGAGGATGGTGTCAAAGTGCAGTTCCATAAAAGTGATTCTGTGAGGTGCCTGTGGAAATTGAAATTATAAACTCAAATTCTTTAGCCTTGGTTATTAAATAAAACGAAATGAAATTAAAATAGTAAACTATAGGTCTCAATGGTTCTTATGTCAAATACTTGCAATTTTCAGTAAGATAGGGGGGAAGGCTTAGAAAATATTTGTATTCTAGTGACATCATGACCCCAGAGACCAAAAGGAACTTTAAGGGGTAAAAGATCATATTTAAATTTACACGGGTTCTGTCACTCATGTACCCTAGTAAAACATCAAGAAACTTCCTGATAAAACTTCTGTAATATGAAGTTCTCCCTGGGATATTCAGTCTGTGTTAAATGCACAGTTCTAGAATGTAACTTTCTACCTATGAACACAAAAAATGTTATAGTCATTGAATCTGTGGCACTTGTCTGTTGTAAGAAATGGAATGTGTTCTTTGAGGATGTGAATAAACTCTTACTGTCTCATATTAGTTAGACCCATCATTATATAAATTGAGTGGGCACTTCTGTTATAAAAGGAAAAAAAAAAAAAAAGAAAGGAAGGACGGGAAACCAGGCCCTGGGTTTGGTGTTTTCCTTGCTGATCATCCAAGTAAAATAAAAATGGTGGTACCGGGAGGTCTGAAACATAAGTTGCAGCCTGGTTTCTTTCATAGTTCAGTGTATTATGTATTATGGTCCAAGTTTACAGCTGTTTGATGACCTGGTTTGAGCCAGTGTACAGGTTAGAATATTTAGAGAAAAGAGTGGACTGAATAGTTTTCAGACAGAGCCCTACAGGTTTTATTTCTTGCAACTGAATTTTTAATAAGAGTTGTGCATATATGTATAGCTGATTCACTTTGTTATAAAGCAGAAACTAACACACCATTGTAAAGCAATTATACTCCAACGAAGATGTTAAAAAATAAAAAAAAAGAGTTGGGCAACTGAGATTTCCGGGTTAGGAACCTCTCTGGTAGGAACTGGGAGAAATAGAAACTTTTGCCAACAAAGGGTAGATGCATATGTTTGACAGTGAACCCTCTGGAAGGTAGAATTGATATATGGCAGTTCAGGTGCTTAACCAGGACTTGTACCTACATGGATGGTGGACCAGGAGAGGATGGTGGGCAGCAGTGGTGCAGGATGGAGTTACAGCAGGAGTGACTGGAGGGCAGAGCCAGGTAGCAGTCATGGGCTTTGCATCAGTCAGGGGGTACAGATCCAGACCCTCAAGATGTTTACCAGCAGATAGCCAAGCTTAGTAGCTGTGAAAGCTAGCCTTTTGGGGCAGGAGTCCATGACCTGAGGGAATTGCCCAGGACAAGGGCAAGCCATAGCTCTAGAAAGCCGAGATCAAGGCAAACATGTAGGCACAAGACAAAAGCCAAGACCTGGTAACTGAAACTGAGGTATCAATTCAAGTCTTCTGGGAGAATGCATAATTGAAGGCTCTACCATTCATTCATTCATTCACTCACCCATTCAGAACTGGAGTACAGTGAGGGCAGAGCCAGAGGAATGTCCCCGTGAACCATGAGAGGCTGTGCAGATGCTCAGACACTGACTTAATAGCCTCGTTCTGTCCGGTATGACAACCACTAGCCATATGTGGCTATTTAAATTTTTTTTTTTTCCCCCAGAGAAGGAAGGATTTATTACTTGCAGCAAGGAAGAAGAACACTGTGGATCTTTCCCAAAGCAATGTCTCTGGGGCTATTTAATTTTAAACTTAAATTAATTAAACTTAAATAAAATTAAGAATCAGTCGTTGTCACACTAGTCACACTTTAAGTGCTCTACCAGCAGCTGTCCCAGCAGCCACATGTGGCTCGTGGCTACCGTATAGGACAACACAGAGAAATTTCCATTGTCAAAGAAAGTTCTAGTGAATATGGCTGATATGGACCCTAAAGCCTTGCTGGTCAAAGTCAGGTCCGCAGACCAGCAATGTCAGTGTCATCTGGGAGATGTTCAAAATGCAGGCTCCGGGGCTTCCCTGGTGGCACAGTGGTTAGGAACCCACCTGCCAATGCAGTGGGCACGGGTTTGATCCCTGATCCGGGAAGATCCCATGTGCTGCGGAGCAACTAAGCCCGTGCGCCACAACTACTGAGCCTGTGCTCTAGAGCAACTGAGCCTGCGAGCCACAACTACTGAGCCCACACACCTCGAGCCCATGCTCCGCAACAAGAGAAGCCACGGCAATGAGAAGCCTGTGCACCGCAAGGAAGAGTAGCCCCAGCTCGCCACAACTAGAGAAAGCCCGCTTGCAGCAACAAAGACCCAATGCAGCCAAAAATAAAATTAATTAATTAATTAATTAACTTTAAAAAAATGCAGGCTCCAAAACTCTTCCCCCACTTCCCCTGAATCATTATGCAAATTTTAACAAGATCTGGGTGATTTACATTTACATTCAAGTTTGGAAGGCTTTGACCTAGAGTTTGCAGATTCCTTCCAGCCAGGAACAGGGTTCTGCAGAGCTGAGCAGGCAGTTGAGGGGTACAGGACTTTGGGGATGGGAAATTAAGGCAGAGATTCAAGTCATCAAACCAGGGTACCCAGGGCCCAGTGGTCCAGTGGTAGGATGCTGCACTTTCACTGCTGAGGACATGGGTTCGATCCCTGGTCAGGGAACTAAGATGCTGCAAGCTGCGTGGTGTGGCCAAAAAAAAACCACAAACAAAACCCCAAAAAATCCAGGGTGCCGGGAGGTGATGGCTGCCTTCCCCCACCCTTGCTCGCAGGTGTTTGCCCACTTAAGCCATTCTTTGGGGTCTGAGGAAGGCATATGGTTTCCCAGCGAATCATCTAATCATGGAAACTCAGTTTCCTACTGCCCACCCTGGATGGCAGTCATTTTTACAATCATCCCGATACATGTCCCAGCAGCCGTTGCAACAAACATCGTTGTGGTATGACGTAATTGTTCATGACTGTAGTTCAGAAAGTTCTGCTGAAGTTAGCCTTCTTGTTCCTTCCTCCCATTTGTCCTGGTTCTACCTCCAGAAACACATCAAGTTTATTCCTGCTTTGCACTGTGTGCAAATACTTGAACCCAGTTTTCCTGTGCCACCATGTTCCTCTCCAGGCTAAGAGACCTCTCTATCTGGGACGCCTTCCTTGGAAGCTTTCGTTCTGGTTCTCCCCCTTTACATCCTGCAGACATTTCCATTAGGGAAGGGGAATGCGATGGATGTAGCTGAAGCCTGCAGAGTCTGGCCTGTCATTAAAGGGACTGGGAGCCCCTGCCCACCACCGGCTGCCAACAGGATCTTGCTGTCATCCTCCATTCTAGATCACGAGGAACAAGAACTCCTTACCATTAGATATTGGGAACCCCTGCTCTTGGGGGCTTATATCTGGTCTATCATTCCTGACATAGGGTAGGGACAATGGAATGGTGGCCTAGTCTGCCCCCTTGCTAGGATAACACACTTCCCTTTACTTCCCTTTCTGGTGTTCAGACCCATCATATGTGCCTTGAGGCTGGAGATTATATCGTTCCATTTTGGGGGTGCCCCTTTCATTATAGCTGGAGGAGAAGGGCTAGGTCACTCATTTGGACAGCAGTACACCTACTGGAATTTTACATGCCTTCATACCAGCTTTAAACTGTGCTTTCTCATCGTGTGATGGGCTGATAGCTGTGATATTCTACTTCATGGCAGGATGTTGGATTCTGTTAGACATCATGTCTGCACGTTGGGTACCAGTTGCTCTGTACACTTGAGTCATATTTTATGGAAGGTGTAAAAGACTTGCAAAGAGCTTTGTTTTTCAGGCCTCTACCAAGGGTATGGTCAGTTTCTGCAGTGTAGAGTGTGCTCTCAGCCCCGCGGTGGATACTACAGAAGGGTGTGACGTGGTCCCACCCAGGAAACTTGGCAGTCTGATTTGAAAGGCAGGGTGCATTCCAATTCAAATCCCACGGCTAAAATAGTTATATAAAATATCATAGTAGAAATTTCTTAAAAGCCTACCCTGAAGTCTTTACCTTTTTTTTTTTTTTTTTTTTAATTAGAAAGACAATGAGCAAATTTCAAACATCGACTCTTCATACCTGGAGTCTCTGTTTCAATCCTGTCACAGGGGAATTGTGCCATTTCAGGCGGGTTCACAAAACTACGAGCTGAGTTTCCAAGGTAAGTCTTTGCGTTTGGCAGTGGTGCCTGTTGCTGGAATCCGGCCTGTGGCATCCGCGTGGGAGTGGGAATGGAGTAGCCCGGCGTGCTGCGCTCAGGACCCGGGTTCTTTTTAGCAAGGCAGGGAGTTCCGTGGGTGGGAGCCAGTGGCGGTCAGAAGACCTGTCCTCTGGAGCCTCGGCTCTGACGCAGAGTAGCTGGGGACAGCACCGAGCACCCTGTAAAATGGGGGCATTGGATTACGTGGTCTCTGGGGGTACTTCCGGCTCTGCCATTCTTAATTTCTGACTCTAGGTGGGCTGCTTCCCAGACTGAGGCAGAATTTTCAGGTGCTGATGATTGCAGTAGAGACCTTGGGCCTGTGGGTGCCTTCTGAGTTTTATTTTATTTTATTCATTTATTTATTTATTTTTAAATTTATTTATTTTATTGTATTTATTTTTGGCTGTGTTGGGTCTCCGTTGCTGCGTGCGGGCTTTCTCTAGTTGCGGCGAGCGGTGGCTACTCTTTGTTGTGGCGCAAGGGCTTCTCATGGCGGGGACTTCTCTTGTTGCGGAGCACGGGCTCTAGGCGCGCGGGCTTCAGTTTGTGGCCCGCGGACTCACTGTGGGATCTTCGCGGACCAGGGCTCGAACCCGTGTCCCCTGCACTGGCAGGTGGATTCTTAACCACTGCGCCACCAGGGAAGTCTCCCTTCTGAATTTTAGAACCTTGCTGTTCCTTTTAGCCTTCATCATCTAGGTCAGTGGTTTTATCCATCACCTTTTCTAAAGACTTTGCCTTCCGCCACGTTTATTTGAGCCTCCATAGGAAGATTTTCTGGTTACCTTCTACCCATCTGTCTGTTGTGTTTAGTAAAAAACCAGGGCAGAAACTGCTCTCCCTCTGAATGCACTGTCCCATCAGCTGCATCCATGGGACACCCCCTGCGTGTGGTCAGATACTTGCCTTTCTAGGACCCAGCCCTATAGGTGCTTTGAAAGAGGTAAAGGAGATTTTGTCAGGTCTTTGACATTCCCAGGTTGTACCTGAGATTTGGGTCCTGTACCAGTTACGGTGTGTTAAGTCATATAGCTTTGAAGGGCCATTATACCAACTTCTGTGGAAAGCAACCTGGCAATACATATCAAGAGATATTAAAATATGCTTGCTTTTTTATTTTCTCAGGAATCTTTCTAAGGAAATAATTCACAAGAAAAAAATAAGCTCTAGGCATAAAGGTCTCTGTTAAAGCCTTACTTATAGTACTGAAGTAGAGGAATAGCTTGTGTACCAGTAAGGTAGTGACTGAACACATTAAGGTATTAAATTTCAGTGGAGTATTGGGCGGTTGTTAAAAATTATGATTATGAAAACTGTGCAGTAAAAGCAAAATTTGATATTGTTAAATGAAGAAGACAGAACCCCGAGTTTGTATTTCTGTACTTTTTGGTTTTTATATTTAAAACAGAAATGAATTTTAAAAAAATGTAATGTGCATGGTAAGTGCAGGAATGTATGCATGTGGACCAAGACTAGACGGCAATAGAGAAAAATTAAAATCTCCTCTGTTGGATGGTCAAATTAAAAATGTGCTTAAATTAAAAAAAATTTTTTGGTGGTATTCTCTGTGGTGAAATGTGGTGGAGAGATGAGAACCAATATACCTTGTTCCCGAGTCTGAACAATTTTAGCTCCATCATTTTGTTCACTTGGTTCACAGAAACCGGTTCAGAGAAGTTTGCAGTGTTCCAGACTACTTTCTTTCTACTTCTTATTCGCTCTTATTCATTAAACTAGTATTAGAGTGTCAGTTGTGTGTTAGGCCCCGTTCTGGATGCTGGCAAACCAGGCAACTTCAGAAACTAATTACAGCTACGGGGAAAATGAAGCAATGTGATGAGGCAGAAAGAGGATGGAGGAATCGTGGGAGGGAGCCTGCTTTTATCTGAGGAGGAAACTTTGGAAGGGAGGGGGCAGCCCATGCACATGGGAAGGAGGTGTGTAAGAGATGAGAGAAGACGTTGAAACTTAAATATTTTATGAGCTGGAAACCTCGAGAAGGTTTTGAGCAGGGCTGTGGCATGATCTGATTTGCTCTTTCTGTCATTGTTTGTTTTGTTGATGTTGATGTAAAACTGTACTGAGGCGTAATTGCTGCGATAAGATGCACCCATTTTAAGTGTGCAGTTGGATGAGTGCTGACAAGTGAGTGCAAATACTATTCTAATCAAGATCTAGAATGCTCCCATCAATCCAAAAAGTTTCCTTATGCCCCTTTGCAATCGGTCTCTCCTCTGCAACCAGCTTACTTTGTCACTATAGCTTAGTTTTATCTGTTCTAGAATTCCATATACATAGAACCTTGTACTGTGTACTCTGCATATGGCTCACTTCTCTCACTCAGAATACTGTTTTTCACTCATCTATGTTGTTGCATATAGAGTAGTCCTTCCCTTTTCATTGCTGAGTAATATTCCATTGTGAGGATATACCATGGGGCTTTCCTGGTGGCGCAGTGGTTAAGAATCTGCCTGCCAATGCAGGGGACACAGGTTTGAGCCCTGGTCTGGGAAGATCCCACATGCCACGGAGCAACTAAACCCCTGCGCCACAACTACTGAGCCTGTGCTCTAGAGCCCGCGAGCTACAACTACTGAGCCCGCACGCCTAGAGCCCGTGCTGTGCAATAAGAGAAGCCACCGCAATGAGAAGCCCACGCACAGCAACCAAGAGTAGCCCCTGCTCGCCACAACTAGAGAAAGCCCTCGCTCAGCAACAAAGACCCAACACAGCCAAAGATAAATAAATAAAATAAAATTAAAAAAAAATGGATATACCATGGTTTGTTTAGCCATTAACCTGTCGATGGGTATTTGGGTTGTTTTCGCTTTTTGTTTCTTGTAATAATGCTACTAGGAACATTCAAACACAAGTTCTCGTGTGGATGTAGCTTTTCATTTCTCTTGGATAAATACTAAGGAGTGGGATTGTTGGATTGCATGGGCAGTGTATGTTTAACTTTATAAGAAACTACCAAATTGTTTTCTAAAGTGGTTGCACCGTTTTATACTTTCACTAGCAATGTACGATGATTTACTTCTTAAAGAGCTCATGCGGCCTGCAGCTTAGACTTAGGTGTACAACATGTGTGAATTGAAAGTGACATTTCACATTTGAGGTAGGAAAAAACTTCTAAGATATAGCTACCACATTCCAACCCATAATCGTTGAAGCCTGTCATGGGTGACGTAATCTGGCTGCCCTGGCTCTCTTTACCACCTGACTTTGATTTAAAGATTAGATTAATTCAGGAATGCTCATTTACCTCTTTGTTTTCTGGGTCTTATACTAAGGGCAGTGAAGAATACAAGTTTTTATCATGAGTAATTTCCATCCAAAAGGATTTTCTCGATTCTTACATGTACAGTTGAGTCATGAATATTTGCTGTGATACTAGCCTCTGAAAAATAACAATAAATCATTTCCTAGGGCTGATTCTTGATTTGTGTTTTGTTTTTTCTGTCTAAAGGGATGATTCAGACAAACATAGCTTCCAAGACCCAAAAGGATATCGTCAGAAGGCCGACATTTGTGTCTTACTGGGATATGGAGCAGGTGAAACGTGGACGAGTGTGAGTGTCTGGAACGCTGCTTGCTGGCACACGTTTGAGATGTTAACACGTTGGCCTCGTTGAGTTGCTCATGAATCTGGACCCTGTTTTCTGAAATGTTCCTGCTCACGTAACACTGCAATTTCCTTTTGCTTTAACAATGAGTGAGGTACTTGCTAAGCGGTACAGCATGACTGACAGAATTCTAGAGCAGGAAGTCTGTCTTTCCCTCCAATTCCCGGGGGACTCTGGGCAGATCTCTTACTCTGGGCTCAGCTTCTTCAGCTGGGAACGGCTGGTTGTTCCCAGGAAAGAATCAAATGCACAATTACTGGGTTTTTGTTTTGCTGTGGGTTCTTCTGGATATCTTTAGTTTTGTTGAGTGGATTTATAGGGGGTGGGAGGCTGAGAAAAAAATGGAGAGAAAAAAAGGGATGTGGTAGCTGCCTGAGTAAAGGCTTTGGGGAAAGATAAAGTTGATGAAAGGGGATTTGTAAAGGAAATTTTGCTGTGGGGATTCAGTGTGACGCCTCTGTCTGCTCATGAAACTCAGTCAAACCTACATTGCTCATGAACATTTTTGGAGTTGGATTTTTTTTTCCTGGGTGATGAGTGATTATGTAAAACAGACGTCAAGGCAGGTGTGAAGTCGGTGTTCTAATTAGGTCCTTTTGGTTGTAAGAATTAAGGTATTCCATGGAAACGGGAAGTTACTAAAGGGATAAACGTGGTGTAGTAGGGAAAACAACATTTTACAAGAAGCCAAGGCTGGGGAGCTGAGCTCTCTGAGGGCCTTCGGACCGGGAGTTGGGTCCAAGTGCTGCTTGAGGGCCTGAGCAGCCTGGGGTCACAGATCTTTGCCTGTGACCAGGTTAACGGCCGGACTCTGGAGCTACACGTCTAGGCTCAGCTTCTGCCTACTGCTTATGAGCTGTGTGCATTCGGACAAACTAATCACTCTGCATCCGCCCATCTGTAACATGGGCTTGATCCTAGTACATTTGTCAAGTATATCTTAGCCGCTCTTATTCTTATTCTTATTCCCCTGCTAAGAGACTCAGCAACCTTATCTGTATCTATGTGCATATCTGTCTTTATATCTCCTAAGACTTTTCTCTGGCTAATGCTTGACAATTTTAACCTCATTATTCCAATCTTTTTTTTTTTCCAGTACGTGGGCTTCTCACTGTTGTGGCCTCCCCCGCTGTGAATCACAGGCTCCGGCCGTGCACAGGCTCAGCGGCCATGGCTCGCGGGCCCAGCCGCTCCGCGGCATGTGGGATCTTCCCAGACCGGGGCACGAACCTGTGTCCCCTGCATCGGCAGGCGGACTCTATTCCAATCTTTATATCCCTTCAGCTGTACCGCTACTACCCAATTTTCTCTGAATCTCTTAATTCCAACTCCCAAGAATTAGAATCGGATCAGCCTAGCCAGCTAAGCTTCCCTCCAGTTCTTTTAACATTCAAATGAATAAAGTAAAAATATCGCAGTGTTGAGAGGCGTCAAGTACACTCCCACCTGTCTCCCCTAGCATAATCCTCCACCTCTTCCCTCCCCTCCACAAATATCAGCTCCTCAAAGCTCTTGAAATATTCTGTATGATGAATGGTATGTAGTGATACTAGTCAGCTAAGCGAGTGAGTGAAGAAAATGAATTGAGAAAACTGTTGGTGGGCGGCTGTGGAGAGAACCAGCTTGAATCTTGCTGTCATGAGCCCAGAGGGGACACACTGCTTTAGGACAGACTAAGGGCTGTGAGTATTATTCTGAACAGCCCAAAGAGAAATGAACTATAGCGTTGCTGACGAGCACCTTACAACGTATTAATTGAATCTGTTCTGCACTGTACTAGCATAGTATGGAAATCAGAGCTTAAAATATAAATTGGGGCCAATTTCTTTCATTCCAAAAGAATCTTCATTTTACAGAAGGCGGTTTTTTTTTTTTTTTTTTTTTTTTTTGCGGTATGCGGGCCTCTCACTGTTGTGGCCTCTCCCGTTGCTGAGCACAGGCTCTGGACGCGCAGGCTCAGCGGTCATGGCTCACGGGCCCAGCCGCTCTGCGGCATGTGGGATCCTCCCGGACCGGGGCACGAACCCGTGTCCCCTGCATAGGCAGGCGGACTCTCAACTACTGCACCACCAGGGAAGCCCCAGAAGGGGGTCTTTAAAGAGTTTTTTTCCTTAAAGCATTTAAAAAAATTTTAATTTTCTCATTATGGAAAATTTCAAACTTAAAATTGTACAATAAATCCCTATGTATTGTACATGTTAGTAGAGAACACCCACGTGTATGGTTACTCTGAAATACAGTTCATCCAGGAAAGGCAGGATTCTTTCCCCTATACCCCTATTTTAGTGTTTATCACTTGACAAAGAAGCTGTAAGACAAACTTAATGCTAACACATTAGGACCTTTGAAGGTTAAGCAGAAATGTAAAAAAGAGTCAAGGCTTTTACATTTTAAATCAATGGGAAAATAACAATTTACCAAATTATGAATGATTACCACCTTTTTTAAAAGCATGATTACTGATATGTGTGTACCAGGAATATGCAGGGATGTAGTCTAAAGAAGATACAAAGGGGAAGTTTTCTGAGGAACCTCACCTTAGTTGAAGTTAAGCACAGAAGGTGATTTGGGCACATGAAACGGGGAGCCAGGTGAATTTCTTTCTCTGTCTTGTTTGCAGCCATCAGCAGGTGAGGACCCAACCAGAGCATTTCACCTCGGTATTTAGTCCTCAACGGAACACGTGCACCTCATCCTCAAATGGCTATGAGGTACTTGTTTTTTACTTTTTAGTGGGTGAATTGTTTAAAGATGGGACAAAGTACTTTGCTACAAATGTGTGTATTTGAATGAATGAATGAGTGAAGGAGTGAGTCTGCAAAACCCTTGAATCAAGATTCAAATCATCTAAATGGTGATTGTGTCATGTGCCACTTTCCCAGAGAACAAGTCTTCTCCAGGGCACGTCATCATTTCCAGAGTCCAGGCATACATGATCTCCTTGGGATAGATCCTCACAACAAACTTGTAAAATAGATATTCGATTCCCTACCTTACAGATGAGAAAACTGGAACTCACAGTAAAAGCGACTTGTCGTTAGTTGGAGTTAACAAACAAGTTTCTATGGGAGTTGAAGTGTGCCTTACCTCATCACCTCGCCTGGTTGGGGCGAGACTCTTCCTGGATCATTTAGCCTCAGCATCAGACTCCAACTTTGGGTGCAGGCAGCTGCTTGGGCTCCTTGGGTACCTCCAATGCCTCTGCCCCTGCACTGGCCTTAGGCAGGGAACTCACCAGGTCATTGGACTAACTAAGTCACACACCTGGGGATGGGGTGGGGACGCTCCGTTTGCCTTCAGGCATAATGCTCTGTTAGCCTGAAGTCAGCCTGAACAGACGGGCTCCATGCCATCTAGTTCATCACTGGAATGGACTGCCAGATGTGGAAGGCCTAAGCCAGCTTATCCCACCTGCTGTCAGAGGCCTGGCAAGGATACTCCATGGCACAGGCAGCCATACATATGGACATATCATGCCTTAAATGTTTCCTGCTTCACACTCATATATTTTTAAATTTTTTTAGTTGTTTGAGATCAATAATGACTCTCTGGAATATGCCAAAGTGAGTCAGCATTTTAAAGCTTCCATGAAAAATTTCAAGATTGAAAAGATAAGGAAGATCCGGAACGCAAAGCTCTTGAAGGCTTTTGAAAGGTTGGTGGCCGCATTATCAGGTGTCTTGACATAAAGTTTGAAAGGATTAGTGAAGATCCGTCTTTTAAGATTTATATTCACTGGTTCATTTTAGTAGTCAACAGTTTCTTCAATCTCTAGTTGTGTTTTCATTGTGTCCACTCAAGCTTCTCTCTTTCAGCTTCAGCTTTACAATTAAATGCTTTCATGTGTCTATCATTTAAAAGTTTTCATATATTTATTTTTTACAGCTGTTGCCTTAATGTTAGTAGCTCCATTCTGAAAGCTAGCAGAATAAAATTTTAAGATGATTAGACTTTAGTTGGGATTAATGTTATTAACTGGAGTGGAGGAGGAATGTTCCCGATACTAAGTCTCACATTTCTTATATTAGGAAGAAAAAGGAGATGAAGAGAGACGAGCAAATCCTATTTTGTGCAGTGAGACGCACCCATGTAGAGTCTATCTGCGCGAATAATTTTGACTGGGTCATACATGGAATTCATGACACCAAATATGGAAAAGGTTTGTATGGGATAGAGAAGCCGAACTAGTAGAAACCATCGCTCAGGCTCTACACATGCTCCTGTTATGAGATATATGTAATTATTTTGTATTAACCAGCACATCCAGGCTTTTACAGTCCTGGAGAGAAAATAAGCTCATGTTAACCTGAAATGTCCAAAGTAGAGTGGGAAATTGCCGTGGGACTTGATTACTACACCTTAGCCCTGCTTCCCTCCTGTCATTTGCGTTTTGCGGGAAGGGTAGGGCGGGGAAACCAAGGCATCTCATACATCTTGCAAGGTACTCCCCCTTGTTGATGACTTTGTCTACCGTTGCTACTCAGTACCGGCCATGGCTCTTCCTGACCTATGCCCATCCTACTGCCACTGCTAGGTTCTAATCAAAGATGGGAGATGAGGCCTCTCCCATCTCAGGCCGCACCGGTGGTCACACAAAATCTTTTCAGCTCTTCCTTTTTGTTCCTAAATTCCTTCATGCAACTCAAAAACCCAAAAGCCAACCAAACAAAAACCAAAGAATCACTCATCTTTTTTTCTTTCTTAAAAAAAATTTTTTTGAAAAAAAAAAAAAAAAAAAATTTTTTTGGGGGGCTTTCCTGGTGGCGCAGTGGTTGAGAGTCCGCCTGCCGATGCAGGGGACACGGGTTCATGCCCTGGTCCGGGAAGATCCCACATGCCACAGAGCGGCTAGGCCTGTGAGCCATGGCCGCTGAGCTTCCGCGTCTGGAGCCTGTGCTCTGCAACGGGAGAGGCCACAGCAGTGAGAGGCCCGCGTACCGCAAAAAAAAAAAAAAAAAAAAATTGTTTTTGGCTGCGTTGGGTCTTCGTTGCTGTGCACGGGCTCTCTCTAGTTGCAGCGAGCGGGGGCTACTCTTTGTTGTGGTGTGCGGGCTTCTCATTGTGGTGGCTTCTCTTGTTGCAGAGCACAGCCTCTAGGCGCATGGGCTTCAATGGTGGCAGCATGTGGGCTCAGTAGTTGTGGCTCGTAGGCTTAGTTGCTCCTTGGCATGTGGGATCTTCCTGGACCAGGGATTGAACCCATGTTGCCTGCACTGGCAGGCAGATTCTTAACCATTGCACCACCAGGCAAGTCCAAGGATCACTCATCTTAAGGGAACAAGTAATAGTTTATCACATTTTCAAAGGGGGCTCAACTCATATAACTAAGATTAAATTCAACGCCCCCCCCCCCCCACCCCGCAAAAGCAAGAAGCCAATCAGTCAGTGAACAAATATTTTTGAGTGCCTTCTATGTGCTACATGCTGGGGACGCAGTGGCGAACAAGTTGGACATGCTCCCCCCGACACCATTATTTTACATAATTTAATGATTGCAAATGTTCAGCTGCTGTAGATGAAAAGAACAGGCCCTGTGGACACCTGAACAGGTTGGAGAGGTATTCCTAAGAACAGGTGGGGTTCACCAGCCTCAAAGAGTCAGGAATAATTGGTCCAAGACATGGCCACGCAATAGACTTGACCCCAGGGTAGGGGAAGCTAATGAAGGGTTTTAAGCTGGGGAATGACTAGATGAGCATTTCTTAAGTTTCTTAAGTTTAAACACATCACTAATACGTACTGAGAAATGTTTGGAGATAGCGGAGTAACCATCTTGAGTGAAATATAACAGGTGTGACATTTAAACCCATCAGTTTCTCATGAGTCTCTCTTTTTTTTTTTTTTTGTGGTACACGGGGCCTCTCACTCTTGTGGCCTCTCCCGTTGCGGAGCACAGGCTCCGGACGCGCAGGCTCAGCGGCCATGGCTCACGGGCCCAGCCGCTCCGCGGCATATGGGATCTTCCCGGACCGGGGCACGAACCCGTGTCCCCTGCATCGGCAGGCGGACTCTCAACCACTGTGCCACCAGGGAAGCCCTCTCATGAGTCGCTTATGTCAGAAGTCAAACAAATATTTCTCCTAGAGAATGGAAATACGGTATATATATATATACGTGCTCCCGGGTCTTGGCCATAACTGACCCTAATAGTGACATTCTTGGATGCTTAGTCTGTTTCTCCTCTTTTATGAACAGAAGAGTGCTGAAACGCTCTGAAATGTATTTGGATGACTTGACAGTGTTACTCACTGGCTGTCATTCTTCCTTTAATTTGGTGAAAGGGGAGAGTTGTTCATGGCCAAGTATACGCCTTCGTGTAGCATGGATGCAAGAGGCGAGGAGGGTGCCTGCAGTTCTCTGGATGTGCAGGGTGTTCCTCAAGGAACCTTTCCCCATGCCACTCTCCCTTGTGAAGGTCAGGGAGGGGTCCTGCTCCTTGGCCTGTCTCCTGTTACGTGGAATTAGGGGGTGTTTTTGTTCTGTTTGTGTTTTTTGTGTTTCTTTTTTTCAGCATGTGGGCCTCTCACCACTGTGGCCTCTCCCAGTGCGGAGAACAGGCTCTGGATGCGCAGGCTCAGCGGCCGTGGCTCACGGGCCCAGCCGCTCCACGGCATGTGGGATCTTCCCAGACCAGGGCTCGAACCCGTGTCCCCTGCATTGGCAGGCTGACTCTTAACCACTGCGCCACCAGGGAAGCCCCTGTTTGTGTTTATTTTTAATGTTGGCTTTCCAGTCCTGTCTCCCATGATGCTGTTAATATGGTCTAGATACACTGGTATGAACCACTGGGCCCATAATCTTGAAAAGATCAGGCAGTTATCCTAAAAGAGGCCAAGGGGCAGGTCTCAAAGAGATGGCTACTCTCTGAGGGAAAAAAAAAGAACCCCTGTTGCACACGTAAAACCCCTCTGGATAGGCTGTTGTCTGTGTAATTTATACATGACTATGTGTAAGAGGTGGTAAGACATGCCTGGAAGGATAGAAGGGCTCTGGGTTACATCTTGATAAACTGGCATTGGAAACCAGGCATGTAACAGGACATAGAGGAGAAGAGTGGAAGGCAGGTGAGTAAGCAAGTTCCTACAGGCTGGAAGGTGGCCCAGAACTGATCAGACTGGATTGAGGAGAAGAACTGCAGCAGTTAGGTGAAAGCCACCCACCTTAACAGCAGAGGAGATTATAAAAACCCAGATTTGGATAAAAAGCAGAAGCAAAGTGAAATTAGAAAAAGAAGCACTTGTTTGGGCGGCGGCTAAGCAAGGAAGGACCTGTCTTGATACCAACTGGATTCAAGACCCTAGACGGGACATGTATATGGTCAGGGAACATGTTTAGGATCCAGGGTGCAAGATTCTGCCACCCAGGTACCTCAAGATGCCAAATGGTTAGAAAGAAGGAAACAAAAATGTCAAGATAATCTTACTGTCTATGTAGAAAACTCCAAAGAGTCTCCAGGGCATTGGAATGTTGGTGTTCTACCAGGGAGTGCGACACACGCATTCCTCTGCTCCTGGACTCCCCTGTCATCTCTGACTTTTAGCCACTGACCACCCTCTGGGCCCAGACCCTAGGTCCCTGAAAGACTGAGTCAGAGGCAAGTTGGCCCTTTTTGACTCTCAACCAGGAGACGGTTCCTTCTCCTGGTCTTATTCAGAGTTCTTTCTAGTTAACAAAGTCTGCCATTTTTTGCCATGTATTTCTAGATCCTATTTTGGTAATCAAAAGCTGATCATAATTCTTTGTCCTTATATATTCCTTCCAAGATTCTAATTCTCTTTGAGGCAAAGTATGTGTCTGGCTAAATGAAGGATAGTTGTGTATAAAGAATTGGAGGGAAAAAAGCATAATATTTTTGACAGTATTATCCTATTATATCAGTTATACTGAATGAATGAAAAAATGAATCAAAGCAGACCCTAGAAAATCAGCACATTGTGAAGTGTAAGTGTGATCTCTAGGACAAACAAAAGCTAGCTATGCAAAAAAAAAAAAAAAGTTGAGAGAAGAGTGTTTATGAAGACGAGAGATTGACAAAGGCCAGGGAGGCTGTGGACAGCACAGCACAGCACACTTAAGGTGTGGTGAGAGTGACGAAAGATGAGGTTGTAGCCGTAGGTTGGGGTCAGATCCTTAAAGACCTTGCAAGCCATGCTAAAGGGATGATGGATTTTATCCTGAGGACAACTGCAAACCACCAATGGCTTTAGGAAAGAAATGACATGTCTCTGGCTACAGTGTGAAGAGAGGATGGGCAGGACCAGGATTGCACGTGGAGAGAACAATTCGGTTGTTTCAGGAGTCCTGGCCAGAAATGAGGGTGGCCTACAGCCACGCAGTGGCAGAAGGAGGGAAGAGGATGTTGGGTTTCAAAGGATCTGTTCCTTGAAAGGGGTATTTGCAACAAGACAGAGTCCAGGTCTTAGGAGAGTGGGCTAAAAGGTTGGGTCTTTGGTTTGGATCATTTAAGCTTATGTAGACTCCAGATTATATAAGCATGATTTAAAAACAAACTGATGCTGTGCTCGCTTCAGCAGCACATATAGTAAAATTGGAACGATACAGAGACAATGAGCATGGTGCCTGCTCAAGGATGACACGCAAATGCGTGAAGTGTTCCATAAAAAAAGAAAAGAAAAGAAAAAAAAGGAGAAAAAAAGCCAGATGCTTTCTTTTAAAAATCAGTTATTTAGGGTGATGGTTACTCTTTTCTCAATGGAGAATGATAAAAATGTCCTCCAAAGATCTATAATGCCTGTATAAAGAGTCATTCTTCATTCAGTTATCATTGATAAACAAAAATAATCATATTAGCACTCAGACTTTCTTAGTAGAAAAAATTTAATTGAACTGTAAAAAAAACCGCAGTGCCATTAAGACATATGTACAGCTATCCCTGAATGTCGAAAATAGGTTTTATGGTTAATTCCAATTGCTTTAAGTCAAATCTGTTTTTACCAGTAATTCCATACTATTTACACCTTTTACATGCATAACTGGAATTCACTTATCTGTAAATGTTAGCATTCTGGAATGTCACTCAGGGTCTGAAAGAGTGAATAACTGTGTATTAAGTAGCCCATGTTGCCATAAAATTTCTGTGCCAAAGATCATGTACGTTTATCCTCGGGAGCTCCCCAGAATCCATTTAATCTTATGCCAATAGCAGTGTTTTCTTTCTCAGCCCAGCACGTGTGTGGAGTGGGAATAAAGAGATACTAGAGGCAGGCAGCAAGAAGGAAGTTAATAGCTGTTAAGCGGAAAAGGAGGAAAAATGATCTGCAAGGCACAAACACAATTTTTTTTTCTCATGCTGGAGTCATTAGTATAGGAGAAAACAGCTCTATCCACCTTAGTAACTCAACAGGGCATCCCTCTGTTAGAACACCATATGTCAGAATTAGTATCTGTATCTGAGGTATTAGTAAAATAAAGGGTAAAATGAGTTTGTTCTGTTTTTTTTTTAATCAGAGAGGTGTGTATGCTTTAGAAAGATTTCATTCCAAAACAGCTTGAATTGTTTAGAAGTTCTAGAAATTGACATACGAGGAATTGCTCTTTGTAGACACTTAGGAAATGAGGTATGGGGCTTCCCTGGTGGCACAGCGGTTGAGAGTCCGCCTGCCGATGCAGGGGACACGGGTTCGTGCCCCGATCCGGGAAGATCCCACATGCCGCGGAGCGGCTAGGCCCGTGAGCCATGGCCACGGAGCCTGTGCTCCGCAACGCGAGAGGCCACAACAGTGAGAGGCCCGCGTACCGCCAAAAAAAAAAATGAGGGCACAGCCTCTAGTCCTAGTTTGCTTGCGGAGGCTATAACAGAGCAGTACAGAATGCAGGTGAAGGAGCATCTTTGGCACAGAGAGGAGTGGGTGGCACAATAGAAATGTGGTGGGTTGACTTTTGTTTGTATCCCTGGTCATTTTCCAAGTACCTATTGGCTCACTGCCTAAGACTGTAAAAAGATCTTGATGGACCTACTAGTTCTTGAATTTAAGCTTGTTTTGGTCACACATCGGTAAGAAAAAGACAATACAACAGGAAAAAAAAAAAAGATGAAAAAGCAGTTCAGAGAAAAAAAAGATGAAAAAGTAGTTCATATATGAAATATGCCAATACGCATATGAAAAGATGCTCAGTATACTAGTCTTCAGAAAATGCATATTAAAATCAGATCTTTTTGCCCAGTATATTGACAAAAATTAAAAGGATAGATAATATCCAATGTTGGCAAGGATGTGGAGAAAACAGGATTTTATTATTGGTGGTAACATTTTTAGATTACTTTTAGAGGGCGGTTTGTGATATCAAACTTTAATATGCTCATATCCTATGACTCAGCCACTATAGTTTTGCAGTCTGTTCTACAGAAATATTTATATGGGTTCTCAAAGGTATATTTACTAGGATATTTTAGCATTTATGTAGAAGTATGACTGGTAATAGACAAAAAAAAGTGAAACCAACCTACACTTTCATCAGTTAATTTCAGGATTAATTAAATTAAATTATGCATTCTTACAGTGGAATCCTATACAGCCATTAAAAAGAATGAGTTGGGGTTAGATGTACTGACATAGCAAGATTTCTTGGACTAAAGTAGGAAAAAAAGTTGTAGAACAGTTCACATAGCATGATCCCATTTAGGAATAAATAAACATAAAACTTATCAGAGTTTATGTACATATGTGTATGTAAATACATAGAAACAAGTGTGAGAGTATTCCCACCAGGCCATTAACTGTGTTTGGGAAGGAGAGTGGGAGTGTAAATGGTAGGTCAGTATAGCCAGACTTTTAGTTTTTAATTCTAAATATAGCTGAACATCATTTACCCAGAATGGCCTGTATCTGACTTATTCGGGATAAGCAATATTTCTGGAATTCAAACATCTTAAGTATGAAAAAAAAATCAATAATACCAAGCAAAATAAAAGAAAAATGTATTAAACATGTGTCATCATAAATACAGCAGATTCATTTTACTTATTAATTTTTGCATAGAAAATCAGAATTTGCAATATATACTCCTTTAAAGGGCAGAAAAACACTGGGCAATAATAAAAACAGGAAATTTTAATTTGTCAGGAAATGGTTGTTGATCTGAGTTTGGAAACATCAGTGATTATCAGAGGTGGTTTTAGAATTGAGGCGATGGATCAACTGTCTGAAGAGCTCTGCCAGGGTCAGTTGTTTGCTCGTGGTACATCTCGTCCCCATTTTGCCTTTTTCCAGAACTTTCCCATAGTAGTAAATGACTTTTCCTCCTTAGAATGTACACGATATAATACTCTGTTAGAGTATCTTTGGTTTATCAGTTACAATTCAACTTGCCTTGCATGAATTGGGCCACTGTGATATCAGCAGATGCTCATTGTATCCGGTGGCTTAACCCCATACCTGTGAATCCTGCAGAGTAGCAAATGTTTCTGTTATTTCAGTAGGGTTACACACTGTATTCAAGTTTACTTGCATAATGAACGTTTTTTTAAGTACAAAGGAAAGTTATAAGTATCAGTAAGCTATTGCTGACATACATACTTGGTCAATGCCTATCATGTGATTATGTATAAATAATCTTATAAACTATATATCTTCTTTTATAATAATTCTTAACCTTTTTCTTTTTCTGATTATTTCTAGGAAATTACTTCACAAAAGATGCCATTAATTCCCATAAAAATTGCCTGTGTGATCCCAAAAACATCGTTATGTTTGTAGCCCGAGTCCTGGTTGGAGGTTTTATTGAAGGACATAAGGCTTACGTGAGCCCTCCTCTGCAGTATGACAGCTGTGTGGATACAAGGTTGAATCCCTCTGTTTTTATCATCTTTCAGAAAGATCAGATTTACCCAGAATATGTGATTGAATATACGGAAACAGACAAAGCCTGCGTGATTAGTTAGAAATGTTGGTTACAGCGTCATAAAGGATGCCATAACTATTCTGTTCACTTACAGAACCAGACTGCCCCAGATAATAGTTAAACTTACATTTCCTCTCCTATAAATGCCTTTGATCAGTGGTTCCCAAACTTTGCTGCACATCTGAATCATCTGGGAAGTTCTAAAACATTCCACTGTCCAGTTTTCACCCCATTCCAACTAAATCACTTTTTCTGGGGATGAGAGCCAGGAAGAGGATTGAAACGTGTCATAAAGTTTGGGAATCACTGCCTTAGATGTAACTGGTAAAGGCTCACTTCTAAAACTTCTGTAATTGCAGCAAACTTTCTCTCCCAACTACTCTTTTAGTTTATTGCATGACATGGTTTTGTTTTGGTTAAATTGAAAGAAAATTAATTTGGGAAATTTGAGAGAAATCTAAAAATGCCTATTGAAGTAAAGACATAAGACAGTACAAGCAAATCTTGGATGGAAGATTGTGAAAAGTTGGCAGAAAATTCTTAGGGATACACTGGGGGAAAAAATGTAAGGGCAATTTAAATACTAGCACGGACATAACTGCAGTATTATACCTTTTCTTTGTGGTGAAACTGATTTGGGGGCATGCATTTCTTTATCTCTACGTTTATTTAGGACACTCCATCCAGGTTGACTCTTTCTGAAATTCAATAAAAAAAGCTGCTAAGTGGGGCTCAGAGAGAAGCAACCAACTGGAGTTAACTGCCCATTTGGGCTCTATGAAATTACGGCAAAGTAGACGTTTATATTCTAACTAATATGATTATAGAGAAGGCTTTTTTCAGGTCAGACTTCCATGAAGTGTTGGTTGGTATTTTGGGGGGACTGAGTTGCAGTAACCAGATTCACACAAGCACGACTGAGAAATCTGAGAGCTGTTGTAGTCGTTCCCTGTGGCAGTTGAGGCTCGTCAAGAAATTAGGAGCAGGGCCATCTGCTGAAGGATGGGCCCCTAAGGAGGTGAGATGAGTTTCCTAGTGAGACAGAATCAGAACGAAGAGAACAGTGCCCCAAACAAGCCTCGCACCTGCTAGGGGCTTCTTTTTCTAAATATGACGGATTGTGTGGAATTGCAGCACAATTAGTTTTTAGAGCAGCTGAGGTGCCTGGAACAAGAGTTCCTTTCTTATTATGAATCAGGGTTTTCCTTCCGATTTTCGTTTTCAACATTGCACAGGAGTCGCCAACATTTCCTGTTACAGTTCCTTCCAGCAGGTATGTTATAAAAATTAATTAGCATTAGAGTTGATTTTATATCAGATTTTAGAGCAGTGCAGAGATCTCTACAGCTCCTTGGCTTTAAAGGGCTCCAACAGTAACAAATGTATAAGATATGTTTTAGGGTAGGGTTATTTTTTGAGAGGCTTGCCAAAAATATTTTCATTCACTTATTTTTTTCATGGTAGCTTCTGTTTTGGAGTTTTCACTTCCTGATCTTGACCCTCACGTTGTAGAGATGCTATTTATCCAACTCTGTCCGACTGCCCACTGGACATCTCTAGTTGGATCTTTCACAGCCATCTCTAATTCAGCATGTCCACAATTGAGCTCTCCATCTGCCTATCTCAAACAAATCAGTTTTTCCCCTAGAAAAACATCTGCTCAAGCAGAAATGTAGAAGTCATCCTTTCTTTCCCTCCCCCTGCACATCTAAGCAGTTCCCATGTTTTCCTCTTTAAATATCTTTGTCGCCTTTTAAGTTGTTCTTTGCTTAGCAGCAAGAATTTAAAACTTTTTACTTTCAAAACACAAATCTGATCATGCCTTTAGAATAAAGTTCAAAATCATCATCATGGCTCCGGATGCTCTCTCCCTTCCCTATCCTCTCATTTATTTTCTTTCACAGTCACCCTGGCTTTCTTTCAGTTCTTCGGTGCCCCTTTTAACCTAGCTCGGTGGTTCTCACCCAGCATTCCTGCCTTTTTTTTTTTTTTTTTTTTTAATGACAAATACTTTGTAACATCCTCTTCATTATCCTCAAAATGCGATTCAGTGGTAATATACTCTACCTGTAAACAATTTTAGAAGGAAAGTAAAAATTAAATAAAATTAATATCAACATAAAAGGGAATGAAAGGTACATAACTTGGGCACAACTATACTACAAGACCTCATTAAGTAGTCAGACGTTTACATCTACTTATAAAGAATAAATCTGAACTTAAAAGAAGGTAGGAGATCAGAAGCTATTCTGCATAAAGAAGTATGGGAAAATAAAAAAGCAGGGATACGAGTGGACACTGGAATCAAAACTAGTGATACAGTAACTTATCTGCATATGATAATACTTATTTCTATAAGAGAAAGAACGAAACCACCTTAACTGAAATGAAGATACTATGCAAGAAAATCTAGGGACTTCCCTGGTGGTCCAGTGGTTAGGACTCCGTGCTTCCAATGCAGGGCGCGGTAGTTCGATCTCTGGTTGGGGAACTAAGATCCCACGTGCTGTGTGGTGCAGCCAAAAAAATTTAAAAATTAAAAATTAAAAAAAATAATAAAATAAAATAAACTTAAAAAAAGAGAAAATCTACAGGTTGTCGAAATGGAGAAAATGAGGAAATAACTATATTCTTGCAGGCGAGCTCTAGGTCATACACGAATGTCTAGAGAGACATTCAAAATTCGTATAGCATGCAGAATAATTACTTATTGTGAGGAGCTGTCCAACGTATTGCAATGTATTCAGCATACTTGGCTCTCACATACTAAATGCCAGTAGCGCCCTCTCCCCCACTGCCACTGTGGTGGCAACCACAAACCCTATCAGATCTATTCACCCCTTTCAGAGCAAATTTGTAACATCCCCTTTGCTGTCCTGAGATGATTCAGATACTACAATCTACATGAATTTCTTAAGAAATCAATTTACTGCCCTATCTATTATAATGGAGAAACAGAAGGAAAGAAGTTTGTCATGAAGATAAAATGAATATCAATGTGTAAATGCTCCAGCATGACCACGCTATACGACATCATGAAATAGATACCTACTTCTACTTATAGTGAATAGGTTTGGATTTAAGAGTCGATCAGAGGCTATTTCCCGTAAAGAAGTACAGGAGAAGGAAAGAGTATTAGTATGGGTGACACCAGAATGAAAACCAGTATTAGGGTAAGTCCTAACAGACCATATACCATCTCTGTATGTGGTAAGGGAAAGAGCGTAGTTACGTTAATTGAAATAAGGATAATAGGACAAGACAAATTACAGATTGTCTAAGAGGAAAAAAGGAATTATATTTTCTCAGGCGAGCTGTAAGTCCTACATACATGTCCAACAGGACGTTAGAAAGTCGTATAGGGTACCGAATAATTCTTTGTGTGGGACTAACCCATACACTGCAGGGCATCTGTTTTCCCTAGCTACATCCACTCAATGCCAGTAAAAGTCCGCAATTATCGTGAAGCCAACAATCCATCAATTTCTAAAGTACCACAGTGAGAACCACTCACTTAGTTAACACCTAGCATCTTTAGATTAGCTTACTAACCTCCATAAGGAGTCCTTCTATAGATTAAATTGGATGCTTGCCTCCCAGATCTCTGGTTTTTAAAACACTTTGCGCCTTGCTTTGTTCATTTTAAACATCTGTCCAACCTGACGTTGTTTGCTTTCCGCATTAGAGTGTGAGCTCCATGAGAGCTGAGTCAACCTGTCTTGTTCACTGTGCCACCCCAGATACCTAGCTGCCCGCTTGATATGCTGATACATTGGATAAATTTTGTTGAATAAAGTAAGCTCAACTTCTTGTAATTCAGTAGTTGTATTCCTTCCTGTTCTTCTCCAAGCTCCATTTGAGATTATCTAATAAAAGGAAATAAATATTAATTTTGGCTCTGCTGCTTTTATTTGCCCTATTTCCAGGTATCTCCAAAAAGGTAATCAATTGCAGACACCGGTTTATTCAATGGGGGATAGAGGATGTGTGTTGCCCCTTCCAGCTTCATCATTCCAGGACTCAATGACCAAGGAGCCTTTAGCACACTGCCAGGGGAAGGTGGGGTGGCTGTGATGCAGAAGCCTGCAGTTGGTTGGCACATCTTTTGTCTAAGGGCTGAGACAGGGAGACGCTGGAAACTGCTGACGCACCTTAGGGGCGGGAACAGGGCCAGGCTGAGGCACAAAAGTTAAAAAAATGTAAATGATCTTCAGCAGAATTGTCCTATCAGTCACTCCTTCAAAAGCCCTTCTCCACTCTTTTTTTAAAAAATAAATTTATTTATTTATTTATATTTATTTTGGCTGTGTTGCTGCGCGTGGGCTGTCTCTAGTTGGGGCGAGTGGGGGCTACTCTTCGTTGAGGTGCGCGGGCTTCTCATTGCGGTGGCTTCTCTTGTTGCGGAGCACGGGCTCTAGGCGCATGGGCTTCAGTAGTTGTGTCACGCGGGCTTCAGTAGTTGTGGCTCGCGGGCTCTGGAGTGCAGGCTCAGTAGTTGTGGCGCACGGGCTTAGTAGCTCCGCGGCATGTGGGATCCTCCCAGACCAGGGCTCAAACCCGTGTCCCCTGCATTGGCAGGTGGATTCTTAACCACTGTGCCACCAGGGAAGTCCCCACTCATTCGTTTTTCTTTATTATTATTATTTTTTTTTTTCCGGTACGCGGGCCTCTCACTGTTGTGGCCTCTCCCGTTGCAGAGCACAGGCTCCGGACGCGCAGGCCCAGCGGCCATGGCTCACGGGCCCAGCCGCTCCGCGGCATGTGGGATCTTCCCAGACCGGGGCACGAACCCGTGTCCCCTGCATCGGCAGGCGGACTCCCAGCCACTGCGCCACCAGGGAAGCCCCTCATTTGTTTTTAATCATAAAGCTTTGGATGGAGAGAGAAAACCTTTATATGGCAACATAGATATGATTAAAGTGAAGGTAAAATGTGCCATTTGATATGGACTTCAATGTAAATAAAACAATGTATAGCCAACTCATTGCTGTCAAAAACACCTACATTCAAATATACAAAGTGGCATCAAACCAAGCGTGAGCAGATGTTTGAGTTTTTCCACTTAGTTATTTGTTCCATTTGTTTATTTACTTTGCCGTAGCAGGCTCTCAATTTTTCAGAAATGTTTGACGTTGCTGCTCCCCAAGGTTCTATCCTCCCATCTCTGTTCCTCACTTTATTTTTGCTGAGTGACCTTATCAACTCTCACAGCTCCGATTACTAGTACTCTGATGTCACTCAAATAGATAGTCTCTTCAATCTTTCTTAAGCTCTTGACTTGTAAATACAACTGCCCAGTGAGCATCTTCTCTTGGATTGCCCACTGCAAACAACACAATAAAAATTGAGATGATAATCCCTCAACTCCTGTTTCTCTTCTGTTATTCCTTATCCTGTCCTGCTTTTCTAGAAATCCATTCTCATTACTGCCAGGGATCTTTCTAAAACACCTATCCTACATTAGAAGTGTTAAGGAAAGTTACAGTTACTTTTGTTAATTATGAAAATGATGTTAGGATTATGTAGGAAAATTTACCATTTTTAAAAGTCATGCCTACTGAAGTATTGAGGATTGAATTATCTAGAAATTGAAATGGAAACTTACAAGTTCTCAGCCAAAACAATCAGGCAAATAAAATAGGACGAGGTGTTAAGATTTTATAACATGAGGAAATAGATATATATGGGTGCTTATTTCACTGTCCTCTAATTTCCTGCTTGAAAAATTGTCTACTACAAAATGTTTTAAAAAACAAAATAAAAAACACCTATCCTACAATATAGCCAGGCACTGTTTTTAAGTGTTGGGGACACAGCAAGGAATAAGACACACAAAATTCCTGCTTTCACACGTTTGAATTCTACAAATATATAAATAAGTAAGAAGTAAAACATGAGTGATAAGTTCCATGCAGAGACCTGGGTGCTACTTTAGGAAAGGCCTTGCTAAAGAGAAGACATTTAAGATCAGAGTTGAATGACAAAAAGGAGACATCTAGAAGGGGGTGCGGGGGAGCATTCTAGGCAGAGGGATCACCGTCACTCGCCAGCGGAAATTCCTTCAGTAGCTTCCCAAAGTCTTCCGTAAATCCAAATTTCTTAACACGGCAGAGAAGGTCTTCTGGCATCTGGAAGCTAAAGTGGCCTCCCTCTTTGGCTTCTTTATGTGACATTAACTCGTTTAATCCTCACAACCGCCCTGTTAAAGACAGCAACTCGGCTAGTTGAGTTCCTCAATTATGTTTTATTCATCTTTATACTCTTGCTGCATTAGCGGTTGGCTCAAAAAATAGTCATTAAATCAGCGTGGTGTTGGGCAAAAAGATAGCTCCTTAATGTACAGGTCTAAACAGGTGCTGTCCAACAGAAATATAAAGTGAGCCATTTTACATTTTCTCATAGCTACATTAGAAGTAAAAGAAACAGATGAAATTATAATAACGTTTTATTTAAATATTATCAGTTTAACATCATGAATATGAAGTTTACACTCTCTGCATTCTAAAGTTTCCAAATCCGGTGTATGTGTATTTCACACTTGAAGCACGTTCCAACTGGCACTGGTCACATTTCAAATGCTCAACTGTGGCTAGTGGCTAGGTCCTGAGGTCTTCCTCTCCCAGCTACCTAACGCCGTCCAGCTAGGCACCTTCCACCACATTCCCTGTTTCATCTTCTTTGTAGCCCTTACCAGTATCTCAGATTCCCCCCGACTATACGAGCCCCTCCAGGCGAGGACTTAACCTTGAAGGGTGCCTGGCGCAGAGCAGGCGCTCAATCAAGTCTGTCCCCGCCCGATTCGCGCCTAGGGTGGACCCAGGCCCCGGGGCCCGCCTCTCTGCGCCGCGGCCCGCAGGCGGCCGCCCCTCGCCCACCCTCCCCCCGGCCCGCCCCGCCCCGGGAACGGGGTTTGTAGTCGTGGACGTGACTGGGAGGAGTGTGCCCGCCTCGGATTTCCGCACAAGGAGCCGGGCCGCGACCATGGCGGAGCCCACGGTATGCTCGTTCCTCACCAAGGTGCTGTGCGCCCACGGCGGCCGCATGTTCCTGCAGGATCTGCGCGGCCACGTGGAACTCTCGGAGGCCCGGCTGCGGGACGTGCTGCGCCAGGCCGGGCCCGACCGCTTCCTGCTGCAGGAGGTGGAGGTGCGGGAGGACCCGTGGGACGCCGAGGCCGAAGTGGCGGCCGGCGCGGGCGGCGCGGGCGGCGGCGGCGGCCCCTTGGCCTGGCGGGTTGTCGCTGTGTCCTCCGCGCGCCTCTGCGCTCGCTACCAGCGCGGCGAGTGCCAGGCCTGCGACCAGCTGCACCTCTGCCGCCGCCACATGATGGGCAAGTGCCCGAACCGCGACTGCTGGTGAGGCTGCGGACGGGTCGGGGCGGCGGGCGGGACGCGGCGGTCAGGGCGCGCGGGCCGCGGGCCTGGCCTGGCCAGCCGGAAGCGGTACCCAGCTAAGAAGTAAGAAAAGGGGTCGTTGGTCCGGGCCTGACGCCCTCCTCCGGAAGGGCGGAAGGAAAGCCCCGGGAAGGGGCCCCTCAGGGTCCTTCGCTGGGAGGCCTCCCCGCGCTCCCAGCTGCGGAATGAGGCGGAAGATCGTACGGACTTGGACTTCTCAACAGCCTCCCCCTGCCCCAGATTGCAGCTTCTTCCCCCCCCCCCCCCCCCCCGCCCCTCGAGATCTTCCACAGCACGGCCGGGATAAATCAGGTTGGGACTTTTGCGTTCATTTCCACCAGTGGCCCTTTGGGGGCCATTTGAGGACCCCATGAGATTCATGGATCCTTTATCCAGAGATCGGCCCTTCCCACTTGAGCACAGTTTTACAGACGCGAGTCTGTGCTCTCTAGGTTTAGAAAGAGCGATTTAGTTTGCCCCCCCACTCCAGGAAACTGAGGGCTGGATGATTTGGAAGAGGTCGTTAGAGGCGGCCTCCTAACTCCAGTCTTCCTCGGTTTCCTCTAGCCCCCCCAAAGCGGGGTGGGGGGAGGAGGCATGCATTCTGTTTAAGGTTGGTGGATGGTGGGGTGCGCAGCCGCTTGGGGTGGAGAAGGCCCAGTGCGGTCCTCTGCAGAACCCACCCACGGGCACCCTCTGTCAAGGCAGGTGACTGGGGGAGGGGGTCCCTTTGGCCTTAAAACATCCTCATTCAGAATTAAATGGCTCTGGGAGGGGAGTTGCTTCATCCCAGCTTTCTTATTATCAGAGCTTATTAGACTGTAGTATCCATGGGTTCATGGAAAATTGTATAACTTCACCTGCAAGTTGAAAGTGACCCTAGGGAAGGGATTTGACAGTCTGGCCCCTCCTTCATCTGGGCCTCTGATCCAGACCTTTGTGTTCTAGGTCTACCTGCACCCTTTCTCATGATATCCACATACCTGTCAACATCCAAGTCCTGAAAAACCAGGGACTGTTTGGTCTCAATGAGGCCCAGCTTCGGATCCTTCTTTTGCAGAATGACCCCTGCCTTTTACCAGAGGTGAGTCACTAAGGAGTCACCCTCATATTGTCTGCACCTTGAAAAAAGTCAGGGGAGAACCTCAACAATCTGCTTACAGAGGACAGCCTGAGGGGAAGGGGGGGTGGGTATAATACAGTGCTGGCCTTTCTGCAGTCTATGATTTTATTGGGCTTTTATACACAAGAAGTGTGGTATAGAAATAATAATAATGGCTACTGGTTTTTTTGAGTTCTTACTGAATGCTGAGTAATTCGTATACCTTAGCTGATGAATAGCCTATGAGTGAGGTATGCCTGTCCCCATTTTACAGGGGAGGCAACTGAGGCTCGATTAAATAACTTGCCCAAGGTCACATAGAAAATGGCAGATTTGAATTTAGTTTTGTCTGATTACGAAGCCTGTGTTCTGTGAATTACCTGTTTATACTTTTGTTGACTTTTCTATCCAGGCGTTTGTCTTTTCCTGTTAATTCATAAGATGTCTTTAACGATACAGATCCCTTTTTTGGTCACTTTGTTACAAATACCCCCCCATTTACTTTTTGGGGGCTTTAGATATTAATTTGAATTGTTTTGGAACTACATTATGTTGTTCCAAAGGTACCCATTATAACTGCTATAATGGTAGAATTAGCACATTTGTATCTGTTTAGCTATACACAAAGAATTTTTTAAACAGAAGGGTTGGAATCCCCAAAGAAAGTATTACGAGAGATCTTGGCAGGAAGGGAGAGGAGGATGCGGCAGCTATAGGGGGGCGGTGGGGGGGGGTGGTCTGTTTTGTCTCAGAGAGAAGGGGCAGTGCAACTTCTGTTTACCTTTAGTGTTTATGAGTTTTTTTGACTTATAGAAGCTTAACATTTTTCACTTGTTAAACTTAATGCATTTTTTTCTTTATGGCTTCTACCCGAGTACCCTGGGTCCAGCCTCCAGTGTTCTGTGAGCAGTTGATGGGTTAGCTGCATTTAAGATAGGAGCCTGCCTTCGGTCTAATCATCTGGAACTGGAGGTGTGTGGCACGTGGCACAAAACACGGCCACTTAGACAGCAGGGACCGTGGACAAGCACAGTGGATGAGGCAGGAGTGGTACCTCACGTCTCGTGTGTGAAAATGCCTGGTGATTCCTTTCTGCCACACTCCTAAAGATTCAGTATGTAATATAGGTACAGTACACATAAAAAATCAATAAGGGGCAAGTATTGTGATATTGTGGTTTATAATAAGAAATATATATTTGGTCTTTGTCTCTGCCCCTGGCACAGAGTTCCTAAGACCCTTGGAATTTCCTAAATTTTTTTTTAACTTTTTATTTTATATTGGATTATAGTTGATTAACAATGTAGTGATAGTTTCAGGTGTACAGCAGAGTGATTCAATTATACATATACTGTATCTATTTTTTTTTCATATTGTTTTCCCATTTAGGTTGTTACATAATATTGAGCAGAGTTTCCTGTGCTATACAGTAGGTCCTTGTTGGTTATCCATTTTACTTTTTTTTCAAATTAATTAATTTATTTACTTATTAATTTTTGGCTGTGTTGGGTCTTCGTTGCTGCGCATGGGCTTTCTCTAGTTGTGGTGAGCAGGGGCTGCTCTTCGTTGCGGTGTGCGGGCTTCTCACTGCAATGGCTTCTCCTGTTGCAGAGCACAGGCTCTAGGTTCGCGGGCTTCAGTAGTTGCAGCACCTGGGCTCAGTAATTTGTGGTGTGCGGGCTTCAGTAGTTGTGGTACACAGGCTTAGTTGCTCCGTGGCATGTGGGATCTGCCCGGACCAGGGCTCGAACCCATGTGCCCTGCGTTGGCAGGCGGATTCTTAACCTCTGCACTACCAGGGAAGTCCCTGGTTATCCATTTTAAATATAACGGTGTGTACATTTCAAACGTGAGAGCGATAAAAAGTGACTTTTGTTATGTTCATGTGGTGACTTTTGGAAAGCCTCTAGGTAACCTAGGGATGGGAGCTGGTTTCCCTAATAACCAGTCATGTGATTAGAAGGTTGGCACTTTCAGTCCCACTCCCACCTCCTGGGAGGGAAAAGGGCCTAGAGATTGAGTTCAATTACCAGTGGCCCGTGATTTAAACAATCATGCCCATGTAATGAAGCCTCCATAAAAAACCCAAAAGGATGGCTTTAGGAGAGCTTCCAGGTTGGTGAACATGTGGAGGTGCCGGGAGAGTGGCGCCCAGATAAAGCATGGAAGCTCCACACCCTTTCCCACATACCTTGCTTGCCCTATGCATCTCTTCCATCCAACTATTCCTGAGTTATATATCCTTTTATAATAAACTGGGCATAGAGACTTATACCATCATATCTTAAAATATAAACTACTTTCATTAAACAGTGTGATACTGGTTCCAGAATGTACAGGAGATCAAAGAAAACAGATCCTAGACCTAGCCCCCAAGTCAGAATAATCTATTGCTTCAAGATTTACTAGAGCCGAGCAGTTAAGACCATATGTGCTTAATACTGTCTTGTAGAAGCCTTAACTTATACTCGTTTTGTGAATTTTTTTACATTTTTATTTTAATGCTTTTATTTTTCAAAAAACTGTTCTGGCTTCCTGTTTCTTTTTTTCATTAATTGATTCTCACTTCTTTCCTTTTTCAGATGAGCTTCGGAATCATTCAAATTCCTAAAACTATTTTATAGGAATTCTTTGGGGGAGGTGGGAATTGCTCTAAAATTATGCGTTCATTTTAGAAAATTGGCATCACAATCGTATACCGTGTTTTGGCTTTACTGATTGAAGTATAATTGATGTGCAGTATTATGTGGGTTTCATATGTATGACGTTTAAATACCTATGGAATGATCACCATGGTAGGTCTAATAATCATGTCTCCATACAAAGTTATTTCAGTATTATTGACCATATTCTTTATGCTGTATATTATATCACCATGACTTTAAAAAAAATTTTATTGGAGTATAGTTGATTTACAATGTTGTGTTAGATTCTGCTGTACAGCAAAGTGAATCAGTTTTACATACACATATATCCACTCTTCTTTAGATTCTTTTCCCATGTAGGTCATTACGGAGTATTGAGTAGAGTTCCCTGTGCTATGCAGTAGGTCCTTATTGGTTATCTGTTTTATATATAGTAGTCTGTATATGTCAATCCCAATCTCCCAATTTATCCCTCCCCCTTCTTTCCCCTCTGGTCACCATAAGTTGTTTTTTTTTTTACATCTGTGACTCTATTTCTGTTTTGTAAATAAGTTCATTTGTATCATGTTTTTAGATTCCACATATAAGCAGTATCATATGATATCTTTGTGTTACTTACTTCACTCAGTATGACAATCTCTGGGTCCATTCGTGTTGCTGCAGATGGCATTATTTCATTCTTTTTTTTTTTAATGGCTGAGTAATACTGCATTGCATGTATGTACCACATCTTCTTTATCCATTCCTCTGTTGATGGACATTTAGGTTGCTTCCATGTCCTGGCTATTGTAAATAGTGCTGCAGTGAACATTGGGGTGCATGTATCTTTTCGAATTACGGTTTTCTCAGGATATATGCCTAGGAGTGGGATTGCTGGATCATATGGTAGCTCTAGTTTTAGTGTCCATACTGTTCTCCATAATGACTGTACCAATTTACATTCCCACCAACAGTGTAGGAGAGTTCCCTTTTCTCTACACCCTCTCCAGCATTTATTTGTAGATTTTTTGATGATGGCCATTCTGACAGGTATGAGGTGATACTTCATTGTAGTTTTCATTTGCATTTCTCTAATAATTTGTGATGTTGAGCATCTTTTCATGTGTCTCTTGGCCATCTGTATGTCTTCTTTGGAGAAATGTCTATTTAGATCTTCTGCCCATTTTTTGATTTGGTTTTTTTTTTTTTTGAATTGAGCTGCTTGAGCTATTTGTATATTTTGGAGCTTAATCCCTTGTTGGTTGATCCCATGACTTATTTTTTTATTTTCTGAAAATTTTTTTTGAAGTATAATTATTTACAATATTATATTGGCTTCAGGTATATAACAGTGATTCAGTATTTTCATACATTATGAAAAAATCACTACAGTGAATCTCGCATGACTTATTTTATAACTGGAAGCTTGTACCTCTTAATTCCCTTCAGTTATTTCACCCATCCTCCACCCACCTCCCTTCTGGCAACCATTCATTTGTTCTCTGATACCATTTTGTTTTAAACCAGGTCATTTGTGTCCACTAGAATTTCCCCACATTTTAGGCTTGACTAATTGTGTGCCTCTAATATCATTTAACATGTTCCTCTATCCCCTGTATTTACTGTAAATTGATAGATCTGGACCTTTGATTGGATTTAGGCTTGATTTTATAGAAGAACTTTTTGTATATTTGGTATATTGTTAGGGTGACTAACAGTCCCTGGCTGCCTGGGACTGGGGGGTTTCCAGCCATGGCAGACTTTCATGCTAATACCTGGAAAGTTGTATTTCCTATTGCATCATCTCAGGAGGTACACAGTGTCTGGTCCCAATGCAAATATTAATAGTGCTCCCTGAAAAATGCCCTAGTTTGGATAATAAATTATCTGTTCACGCTTCCAGGTTGGTTTCCCTGGAAGCAGAGCCTGACATAGTGTTTTAGGTGCATGTGATCTATTGAAGGAGGGATCCTTGGGGAAAATCTGTAAAGTAAAAAAGAGGGAAGGGAGAGTTACAAGCAAGGTGAAGTCTGGCCTTGGCTTTATTCATGCCCGGGCTCTACAGCAAAAATTACATTGAAGAATGGTTCTAGCCTTGAGGCAAGGGGCCAGCCTTTTGTACCTGCATAGAAGTCACTCACTGGCTACAGGCTCTGGGATAGGAGGGCGGGCCGACTGAGAGTCAAGGTCAGAGAGGGGCAGCTGAACATAGTAACAGCTAGGGGAGATATGGGTGGAGGAACTATCATTTACCCATCTGCCTTTCACCCATGATGATTTTTTGGGGGGGGGGGGTTCACGGGCCTCTCACTGTTGTGGCCTCTCCCGTTGCGGAGCACAGGCTCCGGACGCACAGGCTCAGCGGCCACGGCTCACGAACCCAGCCGCTGCGCGGCATGTGGGATCCTCCCGGACCGGGGCACGAACCCGCGTCCCCTGCATCGGCAGGCGGACTTTCAACCACTGCGCCACCAGGGAAGCCCCCATGATGATTTTAATAGCCACTGATGATCAGAAGGTGCCATTTAGAGAAGCTGTCCTTTATTGGCTTAAGAGATACAGTGAAAATGAATGTCCTAAGTGTTGCTTCACTTCTGTACCAGGTCTGTTTGCTCTACAACAAAGGTGAAGCCCTGTATGGTTACTGCAACCTCAAGGATAAATGCAACAAGTTTCACGTGTGCAAGTCCTTTGTCAGGGGAGAGTGCAGGCTGCCCAAGTGCAAGCGGTCTCATCAGCTAATTCACGCTACATCCCTGCAGCTGCTGCAGGACCAAGGATCGAATATTCCAAGCGTTGTTAATTTTCAGATAATTGCTACCTACAGGCACATGAAGCTGCACAAGACGCTTGAAAATAAAGGTGAGACTCTCAGAGGTAGACAGAACACTGTCAACAGTGTACACTGAGCTGAAAGTGAGTCTGGGGAAAAAGCACTTCCTAGGTTAAGTGCTGCTCTGTCCTTGGGGGAGCTCCGTCAGTCAACATTCTATGATATGGAGCTGTGGTTCTAACCAAAGGAGGGAAGGGATGGAGTTTATTTTCAGCGCTGCCAGCTAATAGCCTCTGCCCAAGTGTCTGAACAGTGTAGCTCCTCGGTAAGTTGGGGGTCAGGAAGTAGGAAGAACAGTCTTAACCGCTTTGGTAGGTGAAAAGAGGAGGGAGGTGGGCTAGTGACTAGAATCTAGGTAAGGATAACGTAGGGATGGCTTTCTTTTATTACATTGAGTTAAAGTTTTTTCTTAAATTTTTAGGAAATTTTAACCACATTACAGAAGAATTTGGAAAATAGAGAGTCAAAATAAAAATCACATATGACTCCACTCACTCTGATCCATAATAACTGGTACTATTTAATTACAGGCCCTTCAGTCCTGTTACTAGAAAATACTAGTCCAGTGGTGGTCAAAGTCTGCATTAGTTTAGTATCTTTCATTTTCACGTTCTACAACATCATAAATATCTTCTCATATTGCCACATAGTCTGTCCTTTTTTAAGGTCTATCAGGTGTGGCTTGGTTTTCTTAAATCACAATGCGGGAGTACTTATTCCATTAGATTTGCTTATAGCTGAAAATCAGTTTCATTGGGTGGTGGGCTTTGGAGAATTGCTGATAGGAAAACCAGATCATCAAAGTCAGAGTCCCTAAGCTTTAATATGGAATTTTCTTGTGTTGGGATGGTAGTGGCCGACTATGAGTGGTGGTTTGAAGGTAGGGAGGGTTCTGCATGTACCAGTGTCAGAGGCTGTGTAGGTGTGTCCCTAAATGGTGGCAGGGACATTCTGCCCTGTACTGTGGGTAGGGCCTGTTATTCTCTCGATCTGGTCTTGTTTAGTGGGTCTCTCCTAGCTATGAAATGTGACTTTCTGCTTGCTGTTGAGATATATAAATATATATGTATATTTTACTCCAGAAGACACGAACTCACCAAATACAAAGTGTTGGGAGTTTTATCGGTGATCTGATTAGCTGGGCTGATGATCCCAATGTAGAATGAAATTTAGAGTAAAGGGGTATGTCAGGAAACCTCATCTTTTTCTTCTTCTTTTTAGATAATTCAGCTTCTTCTGCTGAGCATTCCCAGGGCCTTGAGAAACAAGGAGTACGCGTAGCTAGGGCTGCAGAGGCCGGTCCTCTGGTCTCTGGCCCTACTGAGTCAGCCAAGAAGCCCTGTGCAGGTAAACCTTAGAGGACGTCAGTGAAATAAGAAGAACGTTGTCCAATTGGAAGGTCTGAAAACAAAGCTTCTGTTGAGATTTAATTTGTAACCATTCACTCATTTAATCGTTTATTAATAATAGCCATAATGATACCTACCTCACAGGTTGTGGTGAGAATTAAAGAAGATGGAGAAGGAGAAAATGCCAGATTGGGCGGATAAAATTGGGGGTGCGTGGTTGAGGATGAGGTTAGACATTGAACAGGCAAAGGGAGAGTAAAACCTGAGAGTAGATGAGGTCAGTCCTGGGCAAATCCTGCAGTTCCTGAGAGCTTTCCCCGGGCTGGCCGGCCAGAGCTCATAAAGAGGCAGGCTCCTGCGGACTTGTTCTGAGACCCAGCCAAGTGCTTTTCTGTACGCCCATATACATAGTTTTTGCACTGTGGTATTCAGGGACTACATACACTTTATGCTTTTTTTTTTTTTTTTTTGGTTAATATTCCATAAGCATCTCTCCATATTTGTTCACATTTATCATGCGTAATCATTTTCATGCACAGATAGACTAATGTATCATCATTTGCTTAACTAGTTCCATTATTCTGGGATATTTTGATTCTAACAAATTTTGAATATAACTCTTTTCTTAAAATCCACACAATATTAAGTTTTTACGTTATTCTTTACTTTTGCTTCACGTATAGTTGCTGAATGATACTCTTGATTTTCATTTCTTTAAAAATACATGCGGGAGCAGAAACTAACACACCATTGTAAAGCAATTATACCCCAATAAAGATGTTTAAAAAAAAAAAAAAAAAAAAATACATGCGGGAATTCCCTGGCGGTCCAGTGGTTAGGACTCTGCACTTCCATTGCAGGGGGCATGGGTTAAAAAAAAAAAAAAAAAATATATATATATATATATATATATATATATATATATATATATATATGCAAGTAAATATTCTTCTGTATGTCTTCTTTCCATATGTCTTTATTTTGTGTAGTTTGTACATGCCCTTTAATTGCTGGGGCGCTCCTCTGTGCTGATGTGACTTGGCCTTTAATAGGCTCCTTAATTTTCGTAAAAGCATGTTGACTGTATATGATATGATATCCAACTCTCGTGGATCCATCCTCAGCCGACACTGCAGAGTATATAACTTACGGGTGCTCACCAGAGATTTCTACCTCACTCTGTGTACTCTCCATTTCTTTTACCAAAGTCTCAGATTCCTGTAGTATGAAGGATGCGTAGCTCATACATTCCTCTAAATTGTATCCATTCTTTCTGTGATCAGGATGGACCATCAGAAATCTATATACCTCACCCATTCCATACTGACTTCTCCCTTCCCCCCTTCTCTCTGCCCCTGCCCACCCAGCTGTCTCTTTTTAGTTGTACCTGGTGTTTATTTCCTTGTTTTCATCAAGGGGTACCACAGAGAAGCAGCTTTGTGAAATTCTTTCCTGTGTTTGTTGTATCAATAGCCACAAATGTTGGTGTGTAAAGTTTTTTTTTTTTTTTCTATTTAACTGTCTGGCAATAACATAACATTTGAGAAATAGGGCCAACGTAGTGAGCTTTTCATCAAGCTAAATTTTTTTTTTTTTTTTGGTATGTGGGCCTCTCACTGTTGTGGCCTCTCCCGTGGCGGAGCACAGGCTCCGGACGTGCAGTCTCAGCGGCTATGGGTCACGGGCCCAGCCGCTCTGCGGCATGTGGCATCTTCCCGGACCGGGGCACGAACCCGTGTCCCCTGCATCGGCAGGCGGACTCTCAACCACTGCGCCACCAGGGAAGCCCCTAGAAAATTTTTAATCATGAAAACTTTTCTTTTCCATTGGGGGAGGTGTGCAAAACTGTCCTTTTTAAAGTGAGAAGGTGCTGTGTTTTCTCCTAATGGACAGTAAGAGCCATGCAACTTATGTTAAGCTCTTCATTTTGGTTGCCAACAACAGTATTTCTGAAAGCTCTTATGTTTTGCATATTTGCTTCTTTTTTCTTAGTTACGATTTCTCCGGTGCTAATTAAAAAATTATCTTTATATTTTATTATTATTATTTACGTTTTATTCTTCTACTGTTATATTTCTTTTGTAAGCCATGTTAAATCCTTAATGGAAACAGTATAGTGTATAAATGCATATTCTTTACATTAAAAGACTTAGTAGATTTTTACATTATTGTGTTTTATATATATATATATATATTTTTTTTTTTTTTTTTTTTTTTTTTGGCGGTTCACGGACCTCTCACTACTGTGGCCTCTCCTGTTGCGGAGCACAGGCTCCGGACGCGCAGGCTCAGTGGCCATGGGTTATGGGCCCAGCCGCTCTGCGGCATGTGGGATCTTCCCGGACCACCGGGGCACGAACCCGTGTTCCCTGCATCAGCAAGCGGACTCTCAACCATTGTGCCACCAGGGAAGCCCCTCTTTTTATATATCTTATAATTATGCCTTTATATATGAAGTTATTGACCCTTTGTAATCTTTGTTGCAATATTTTATTCAATTCTATAATATTCCATTTTAATCTTAGTTCCATTGGTATTCATCCTATAAAAACATTTTATGTAATCATACCTGTCTCTTATTTTAATTTGATGGTTCAGCTGTTAGAGAGTTATCAGATTAGAATTTCTTTGACAATTTATCAGGGCTTATGAGATGAAGCTGCACATCTGTAGGCTTCACAAATTCCAAATACCCTAAATTGAATGACTGACTTTCCTCCAGACTTGTTCCTCCTTTTGTTCTTTATTTTGGAGTGTCAGCACCAAATGACTTAAGCCAAAAACCTGCAAATTGTCCTATACTTTTCCTTTCTTCTTATTCCCTGTGTCAGATTGGTTACCCCATGTTGCAGAATTTTCCACTTTAAAAATCTTGCAAATTTTTATCCTCTCTACCCCTTTCTTTCCATCCCCAACACACTGCCTTTTTCTAAACCCTCATCACCTCTTGCATTTAATTTACAGATTCATAACTCAGTGGTTTTCAAGTCTGTCTTGGGAGAGTTTTTTGTAGGAAGTGCGAGATGGACCCCTGTTGCACTTCAAGGATGGTACCCCCATTGTAATTTTTAATATAATAGGCTTTTGTGGATGCCATTGATCTCCTTACCACCCTTCTCTCCCCCTGCTGCCTGGTTGACCTTTTGAAATGCAGACCTAATCGTACTGCTTTTTTCTGCCATAACCTTCATTGGTCCCCATCACGGAGGATAGAAGTCATAAAACTCAAATCCCTACAGGGACTAGAAAGTTAAGATAAATGGATAAAGTGAGGTGGATGTGAGAGGAATGGGGGAAGAGAGGAAGTGCTGTGGCAAACTGTCCCATCTAAAAGGGACAACTGCCTCTTGCTTCCACATGGGAATGCGGGGCCCAATTTGACGTATCATCCAATTTGTCAAAAGCAGCCACAAACCCAGAAATTTTTATGATAAATTTTCTGATTTTAAAATATTGACTTTTAATTGAGTTCTTGAAATGCAGCCCAATATTGCGTGTATTGACCTACTTGCAGTTTTTGGGATGTGCTGTTTTATCTTGTGACTCTCTATTTGTAAATGATGCTCCCTATAAGTGCCACTCCTTCCCTCCTCCTGCCTCAAAACCAGGCAAAATTAGATTATTTAAAATGTCAGGTTAGCCTTTCCTGACCCCAAGACAGGCAGCTCTCCTAGTGTTCTCAAAGCTCTAGCATTTCGTACATTGCATTGCAATGCTTTTATTCCCCGGCTTTGAGCAAAAACATTATTTATTTTTTTGGTAATTATAACACTTGGTAGTTAAATATTTTTTGCCGTATAATGAATTAAACTCTGCGTTTGAATCTGTTGATTCAGTATCCTATTGCTCTCGTTGATTCTCTTTCTCCTCACATATTTTTAGTGTTCAAAGGATCTTTTTTTCCCTAAGGAATGTGTTATATAAGGTAAACATCATTTTGATGCTTCGGTTTGAATTGTCTAGGTCTAAAATTAATTCTTTATGACTTATGTTTATGATACTAATTCTTTCCATCAAGGAATTAAGTCTTCATTATGGACGTATTTCTTGATTTCTTTCATTATAATTTGTTCATGTTTTTGTCTAGGTCATGAATATCCCTTATTGCATAAATTCTTTCTTGGCTAAATATATCTGTATTGCTATGGGAATCTCTATCTTCAGAATGCTATTGATTTTCAAAATATTTGTCTTTAGGTGAGTTGTCTTTGTTCTAACAGTATTAGATGGCTTGTTTGGTTTTTTTTTTTAAATATAAAATTGTAGCTGCAAAAATATTTGTCTTATGTATTTCTATTATATCTTTTTGTTAAATAAAATTGTAATAAGATATTTTTGGATATTTCCTCATTTAATATGAAGTTAATTATTGGTTTTAAACAAATATTCTCTATTATAATAAGGGAAATAACATCCTTTATTCTTGTTTATTAGAAGCTTTTGGTAGGAATTGGTATCTTTTGATATAATCATATAATGTTAATCATTTAAGTTACCTAATATGATTATATTCATGGTTTTCATGATACTAAAACATCCTTAAATTCTTGAGTAAGCTCCACTTGATAATGCCATATATTCTTTTAATGTATTTTTTATCCTATTTGGTAACTTTCAAGTGTATGCATCTAAACATTCATAAATAAATTTCATTTATATGTTATGTGTGTATGTAGTAATTTCCTTTTTATTGCTATATTCTCAAAATATAAATTTTATTCTAGGTACTGTTTTGAGTTTTTGTAAATTGATTTGTAATGTTATTATAATTTTTTTTTTTTGTGTGGTACGCGGGCCTCTCACTGTTGTGGCCTCTCCCGTTGCGGAGCACAGGTTCCGGACGCGCAGGCTCAGCGGCCATGGCTTACGGGCCTAGCCGCTCTGTGGCATGTGGGATCTTCCTGGACCAGGGCACAAACCCGTGTCCCCAGAATCAGCAGGCGGACTCTCAACCACTGCTTCACCAGGGAAGCCGTATTATAATTTCTATTAAATTTTCTTTCCAGCTTTATTGAGATGTAACTGACATATAACATTGTGTAAGTTTAAGGTGTACAAGGTGATGATTTGATACATCTGTATGCACCTATATATTGCAAAGTGTATACCACAATAAGGTTAGTTAGCACATCCATCCCCTCACATTCATTATTAGTTTTAAAATAATGTATTATGTATCCTTGAATTACTCTTATTATTTAGGAATATTTTTCCAAAAGAATTTTTTTGGGGGGGAAATACAATAATATTGTAGAAGTTTTGGAGAATACAGGAATTAAGTATTAAGAAGGAAGTCATATAATCGCCCATAATATGACTGTGTAGAGACAATCACTGTTAATAATGTAGGATATTTCTTTCAGTCTTTTTCCATGCACATATTCTTAAATATTGAGAGTATACTATAAATACAATTTCATATTATGCTCTTCTGGATTGATATTGTTTTGTAAGCATTTACCCACATAATTGAAAGCATTCACAATTATATTTGATAGCTGCATTATAGTTTTTAATGTATCATTTATTAATCATAGTCCTATGGTGGGGCATTTATTATTTGCTACATTTTAGTACACTTGATTTTTTTTTTTTATTTGGTTGCGCTGGATCTTAATTTTGACAGGCGGGCTGCTTAGTTGCGGCTTGCCAGCTTCTTAGTTGCAGCGTGCAGCCTTCATAGTTGTGGCATGCGAACTCTTAGTTGCAGCATACATGTGGGATCTAGTTCCCTGACCAGGGATTGAACCCGGGCCCCCTGCATTGGGAGTGCGGAGTCTTAACCACTGTGCCACCAGGGAAGTCCCACACTTGAGTTTTTTAGAGTAGTTTTAGGTTTATAACAAAATTAAGAGGCAGGTGCAGAGGTTTCTCATATACCCTCTGCTCCCACACATGCATAGCCTCTCCCATTATCAAGATCACTCACCAGAATGGTGTATTTTTTAGCAAGGATGCACCTACTTTGTTTTTTTTAGATGTTTATTTTTTAAAATTAAAAAATTTTATTATTTTTTTTTTTTTTTAAGGCAAATCCATTTATTCATTATTTTTGGGTGCATTGGGTCTTTGTTGCTGCACGGAAGCTTTCTCTAGTTGTGGTGAGTGGGGGTTACTCTTCGTTGTCATGCACAGGCTTCTTATTGTGGTGGCTTCTCTTGTTGTGGAGCACAGGCTCTAGGCACACAGGCTTCAGTAGTTGCAGCACACGGGCTCAGTAGTTGCGGCGCGTGGACTCTAGAGCGCAGGCTCAGTAGGTGTGGCACACGGGCTTAGTTGCTCCGCAGCATGTGGGATCTTCCTGGACCAGGGCTCAAACCCGTGTCCCCTGCATTGGCAGGCAGGTTCTTAACCACTGCACCACCAGGGAAGTCCCAGGATGCACCTACACATCATTATCACCCAAAATCCATAGTTTACCTTAGGGTTCACTCTTAGTGTTGTATATACTATGGGTTTGGATAAAAATATAATGACATATATCCATTATTGTAATATACAGAGTATTTTTACTACCTTAAAAAGTCTCTGTGCTCTGCCTATCATCTCCCCTCCCCCGCCCGGCAAACACTGATCTTTTTATTGTCTCCATACTTTTGCCTTTTCCAGAATGTCATATAGTTGGAATTACACAGTATGTAGTCTTTTTTTTTTTTTTTTTTGCGGTACGCGGGCCTCTCACGGTTGTGGCCTCTCCCGCTGCGGAGCACAGGCTCCGGACGCGCAGGCCCAGCGGCCATGGCTCACGGGCCCAGCCACTGCGCGGCATGCGGGATCCTCCTGGACCGGGGCACAAACCCGTGTGCTCTGCATCGGACTCTCCCCCGCCCCTGCAGGCGGACTCTCAACCACTGCGCCACCAGGGAAGCCCCTGTAGTCTTTTTAGATTGGCTTCTTTCACTTAGTAATATGCATTTAGGTTCCTCCATGTCTTTGGGGGCTCATTTGTTTTTGGTGCTGAATGGTATTTCATTGTCTGGATGTACCACAGTTTATCCATTCACCTACTGAAGGACATCTTGGTTGCTTCCAAGTTTTGGCAGTTATGAATGAAACTGCTATAAATATCCATGTGGAGGTTTTTGTGTGGACATAAATTTTCAAGTTCTTTGGGTAAATACCGAGGAGTATGATTGCTAGATCATATGGTAAGAGAATGTTTAGTTTTATAAGAAACCACAAAACTGTCTTCCAAAGTGGCTGTACCACCCTTTTCTTGTCTTGTTGCATTAGCAAGGACTTCAGCTCCACGTTGAAAAGGGCTGAGAGGGGACAACATCGTTGTCTTAAAGCTTTGAGTTTCTCACCATTAAGTCTGATATTAGTTGTAGTTTTTTTGTAGATAGTCCTTATCAAGCTGAGAAAGTTCCCCTCTACTTCTAGTTTACTGAGAGTTTTTATCACTAATAAGTGTTGGATCTTGTCAAATGCTTCTTCTGCATCTATTGATATAATCATGTGATTTTTCTTTTTCAGTTGGTCAATGTGATGGATTATGCTGATTGATTTTCAGATGTTGACCCAGCCTTGCATATCTGTGATAAATCCTACTTGGTCATGGTGTATAATTCTTTTCAGACTTTTTTGGATTCGATTTGTTCATATTTTGTTGAGGAGTTTTGTACATATGTTCATGAGAGAAATTGGTCTGTAGTTTTCTTATTATGTCTTTATCTGGTTTTGGTATTAGGGTAATGTCAGCCTCATAGAATGAGTTAGGGATTATTCCCTCTGCTACTGTTCTCTGAAAGAGATTGTAGAGAATTGGTATAATTTCTTTCTTAAATGTTTTGTAGGAATCACCCATGAACCCATCTCAGCCTGTTGCTTTCTGTTTTGGAAGGTTATTAATTATGGATTCAATTTCTTTATGATCTATATGATTTAAAAAATTAATTACAAGTATTACTTTGATAAACACAACAACATTTTTTAATAATGTGAAATTTTAAAAAAAACCAACAAATTTCTAACAATGCTGGCAGTCACTGTCTACTGAGCATGATGAACTAGATGTTCACAAATAGGACACGGAGATTTATCCCAGTGATTTTCCTTGCACAGTTCAATAAAGACCAATCTGATATTGACCAATTACTGGTAGAAGTTCTCAGGGAAAGAAACCTGAGTAAGTAGGTGGCACAAGGAGCCAGTTCTCATTTGCTACCTTATTGAGTAAACTAAGACTGTTCTTAAATGGAAAAGAGCTGAAAACATTTTCCATAACATTTGCCTCATTAAAATGAGGCTAACTGCTAAACTTTGCTTCTTGGTTCATATTTCATTAATTAAAATACTTTATAGATAAAGATACTGATATAATTATGTCATTAAGAAGAACAATACATTAATGATTCTATATTTGTTTTTTTAATATCAAAGGTTATTCATGTGAATTGAAGGTTTCTAACATGGTTGATGCCCTAAATGTAAATTCACATTTTTTGAGCTTGTTTCTAAGGTATAAAGGATGACCTATAAAGTGCAAACACACTTTTTTGTAGTAACTACTGGAACTGACAAAATCCTCTAAAATACAAATGAAAGCATCTGAAACAAAAGTTTCAGCATCAAAAATCAGTAGAAAAATACTCACAGAAAGAGGAATGGGAGAAAATAGCCTGAGACCAATTAAAAAAAACGTAATAGTACAAAAAGAACAAAGCCAAAACCAACTGTAGAAATACAAATTTCAAGCAGAATGTTAGATCTGCTTGGGATCTCTAGAGGAGATTAGAGGAAAAATAGGTTAGGATAAAACTACTTTAATGTATTTGTAAGTGCTATAAAAATTAAGATAATACTTAAATGTTTTATGCTTAGTAAAAGTATATAACTATATAGTTAAGTCTATACTATAGCCAATCAGTAATGCCAAAGATTAATTGAAAAATCAAATTCAAGACACGGAAGGACTGAGTAAGAGAGTTATAGTATTACCAGCACAATTATTGACCTAAGCATTAGGACACAGCAATACAATTGTAGATTTTTTTTTTTAACTTTTTTATTGGAGTATAATTGCTTTACAATGGTGTGTTAGTTTCTGCTTTATAACGAAGTGAATCAGTTATACATATACATATATCCCCATATCTCTTCCCTCTTGCGTCTCCCTCCCTCCCACCCTCCCTATCCCACCCTTCTAGCTGGTCACAAAGCACCGAGCTGATCTCCCTGTGCTATGTGACTGCTTCCCACTAGCTATATCTATTTTACATTTGGTAGTGTATATATGTCCATATATACACTACCCCTCTCTCTTTGTCCCAGCTTACCCTTCCCCCTCCCCATGTCCTCAAGTCCATTTTCTAGTAGGTCTGCGTCCTTATTCCTGTCTTGCCCCTAGGTTCTTCATGACCTTTTTTTTTTTTTTTTTGGATTCCATATATGTGTGTTAGCGTACAGTATTTGTTTTTCTCTTTCTGACTTACTTCACTCTGTTTGACAGACTCTAGGTCCATCCATCTCACTACAAATAACTCAATTTCGTTCCTTTTTATGGCTGAGTAATATTCCATTGTATGTTTGTGTCAAGAACTGTAGATTAAAAAGAATTTCTGAGGAAGCACTAGACTAGCAGCTTAATCAGGGTTGTAATGAGGAGCATTTCCTAGAATTGGAAACAAAAATAAGCCGAGCCTGAAGTTCAAAAGTCTTCCCAGTGTCCTGTCAAATATTATCATTTAAAACAAAAAATCTAAATAAATATTTTAAATTGTTGAACTTTAATAATAAAGAATGTTTTGGGCAACCAAGAAGGGATAGATAACATTTAACGAAATACCAAATAGGATTATTTTGGAACTTGGAATCTAAATAAAAGGCCATAGGGCTTCCCTGGTGGCACAGTTGTTAAGAATCCGCCTGCCAATGCAGGGGATCGGGTTCGAGCCCTGGTCGAGGAAGATTCCACATGCTGCAGAGCAACTAAGCCCGTGTGCCACAACTACTGAGCCCTCACTCTAGAGCCCGCGAGCCACAACTACTGAGCCCGAGGCCCACAAAAACTGAAGCCCACGCACTTAGAGCCCGTGCTCTGCAACAAGAGAAGCCACCCAATGAGAAGCCCGCACACCACAACGAAGAGTAACCCCCACTCGCCGCAACTAGAGGAAAGCCTGCGCGCAGCAACAAAGACCCAACGCAGCCAAATATAAAAATAAATTAATTAATTTAAAATAAATAAATAAAAGGCCACAGGGACTTAAATCAGTATCCTTAAGATACATAAAGCTAATATGTCTCATCAATGTTGAGAAATAGTGATAATTATAACAGCTTCCATTCATTGTACCTTACCTGTGTGACGAGTACAGTTCTAAGTCCTTTTACTCATTTAATTATCAAAACATAGATGAGTAAGATCAATACTGCCCTTAGACCTGGGCAAGAGGGCTCTGCCTGGGGCTCTAGAAGCTTCTCTCTGCTCATGATTTACACCATTTAGGCGCCAGGGAAATGCTTCTCCACATCACTTATACTATGTCCTCAACACAAAAGGTGATTGCTTCTGAAAGCTCTGCCAACATTGGAAACGTGGTTTTAGACTTTGCAGAGGATTTCACTGATGTAAACATGCAGGTAAACAAAAACAAATGAACTTATCAAGTCCTGCCTTTCAGATAGCGTGGATACAATAGAATCTTACAAAACGAAATAGCTTTTTCCCAGTAGTTTCCAGTGTCCATTTTCCCTCCTCTCTGTGTTCTAATCAGTAGTTCTGGAGATACTCACAAATTATATAACTTCAACATTGCTGCAAGTGCTCATGGCAGCTGGGGAACATTTTTCGTTATTAAGCAATTCATACTCCTCGACATTTGTATAAGTAGTTTTCCATTTAGCACGTGAGAAGCAGGATATCAATTCTTTCTGTTAGCACATTGAATGTGGGTATTGGATAATTTGATGTTTTGCTTTTATAAAAAGATCCTTAAGATTTCAGTAAAGTTTCAAAAAATTAAATGGGGAGCTGTACTTCACCTCATGATGTAGGAAGTCCCAAGAAAAAGCTAGGTAACCTACAAAATCATAACTTTTCTTGAGCCCAGGAGAACTGTGGTCACAAGTCAACCAACTTCACTGAAGTCCAAAGAGTGGCAAGATTCTGCAAAGAGAGATGTGACCCCAAAACGATTTCATCTTTGACAGAGCATAGGGGTAGCGGCGGCCCTTACGCAAATGGGTAAGATGAAATCAGGTACATTTTAATGAATTCTTAAAGACCAAGTGTGGGCTAGCATGTCAATTTATAATAGGTATAGCAGAGGAAAACACAAAAATTATTCAAGAACAGCCAAAGTAAATAGACTAAAATGATTAATAGGTAATCTCCCCCTAACACACACTTTTGAAGATATGACTCCATATTATAGCAGTGTTTATGAACACAACGAAAGACGAAAAGAAATTATAATACCCAGCTGGACAAGTGGTCTGAAGGCTGACATTCTCAGGCACTGCTGGAGGGAGAGTCTGTTGAAGACAAGTTGGCAAGACCGTAAAAGATCTTAAAAATATACATCTCTTTGATCGAGTAATTCCAGTTTCAGAAATTTATCATGTGATGATAATAAAAATATGTAGAGCGATTTACTTACAAAATTGTTTATATTTGTTAGGGTCCTAGCAAGAAACAGATGGCACACTTAAACTGGATAAGTGGGGAGAATGTAACGAAGGACTATTTCCAAAGACATGAGTCAGATTCAGGGAAGCCTACAAGGGTCGGTGGAGTACTTGGGCAAGCAGTGATGGGGACGCCACCCTACGCTTGAAGGTGCAAAGGGAGGGACTGTTACAGGAGCCCAGGGAGAGTAGCTGTAGGACAGAACCTCCCACCAGATGAATTCAAGTTCTTATGTTCATGGACACCACCAACTAGTAACCCTTCAGGGAGGACCTGGGGAAATAAATACGCTTGTGTCCCTCTTCTGCCGCTGTCTGATTTCTTGTTGGTGCCTCCCATTGATCAAACCCACAGGAGAGGGAGGAAGGTCAACGATGCAGTCTTGCAAAGGTCAGCTTCCTGAAGCAAATAGCATGGTGGAGACGGGTAGAGGATGAACATGGGCTAATAAAATATCTAGCACAATGTCTGATGCAGCACTGCTTATGGTGGTAAAATATTGGAAGCCACCTATGTGTCCAGCATTAGGGAATTTGCTGAACAACTTAGGATAGGTTCATATATGGGAATACAGCGCCACCATTAAAAATGATGTCCTGGAAGTATTTACTAAGGTGAAAAAATATGCTCATAATATATTGTTGAATGAAACAAAATTTGATGTACAGTCTGGTCCCAATTTTATATCAGTATTCTGTGTGTGTGTGTGTGTGTGTGTGTGTGTGTGTGTGTGTGTGTGAGCGCATTTATGCATTTGAAGTGTCTGGAAGAGCATGTGGTCTAATGTTAACAGTGCTTCTTTTGGAGTGGTGAGATCACAGGTAATTTTAATATTCATAACTTTGCTTCTTGGTATATTCTGCTTTTTTTTTTTTTTTTTGCGGTACGCGGGCCTCTCACTGTTGTGGCCTCTCCCGTTGTGGAGCACGGGCTCTGGACGCGGAGGCTCAGCGGCCATGGCTCACGGGCCCAGCCGCTCCGTGGCATGTGGGATCTTCCCGGACTGGGTCACGAACCCGTGTCGCCTGCATTGGCAGGAGGACTCTCAACCACTGCGCCACCAGGGAAACCCCTATTCTGCTTTTTCTACAATGTGTAATAAAAAAAAATTAAAGCTCCTTTTTAGAAAAATGAGAAATACGGCATAATCCCAAATTAATTCTGTGAGTCAAATACGTGTTGTCCTTAACACTGACAAGGAAAAATCCTTAAAAATTCTATTAGAAGCCAATTTCATTTTTGAACATGGTTACAAAATTCTTAAATGAAATTCCAACAAAGAATTGAGCAATAATAATTATTGTATATAATTAGATGCCAATTATAATACTGAGTGACTTACCTGCTTATCTAACTTTTTCATACAACACTATGAAGTAGGTATTAACATTTCCATTTTTAGGCGGGAAAACCAAGGCTCAGAAAAGTCATGACCAAAGTTACATGGCTATTAAATGATAAAACAGTATTCAAAGTCTTAAACCCTGTCTTTACCTAAACCCTGTGTTGTCAGCCACACTGTGACTAAGCCGAACTTATCTCCAAGCTTACAAGATGAACAGATCACAAAGAAAACTCTGAATATATTACTTCATGTCAACAACAGAATGAATGGTGAACATCAGAAGATTATAGACACTGCACAGGCATTGTATAATATTTAACAGACTCTCAGAAGCTAGAAGCAGGTAGATACTTTATTAACTTGGCATCTATATCTTTAAAAACAAGTTAACGTGTACATCAACTATACTTCAATTTAAAAAAAGGTCAACATCACACTAACTATAAATTAACTGGTCACTGTCATAATTATTTAGAATACTTTTAGGGATTACTGTCATTGCTTTAAGATGGCAAAAGTGGTTAGAAAAAAAAAAGATCAGAACATTTGTCCAGTAGCCTGATGGAAATTCAGTCATTAATTCAGTAAATATTTATTGGGAACATACTGTGTGTCAGGCACTGTACCAGGCATTGACCAATTAATGGCAAAGGATAATAATGGCTAACATTAAAGTAGAGCTTCCTATATGCTAGCTTTTTTCCTAAGCACTTTAGATATACCAACTTGTTTAATCCTCATACAACCCCATGAGGCAGTTACTATTACAACTGTTCCATTTCATAGACGAGGACACTAAGGCACAGAGAGGCTGATGCATCATAGCTAATAAGTGATGGGGCTGTGACACAAAATACAGATAGTCCTAGCCTAAGAGTCTAAGCAATTAACCATTGTGTAAATACCCCTCTCTAAACAAGAAGTAATGATCTCTGTCCTCATGGAGATTTATGATTTAATGGCAAACAAAGACATGAAACCAAACACAAAATTAAATACACAGTTTCAAATAGTAAATGCTAAGGAAGAAGAGACTAACAGGAATCGCTTACTTAGGTGGGGGCAGGGCAGTCAGGGAAGACTGGGCTGAGGAGGAACCCATCAGATGAAGGGTGGGTGAAGGGCCAGGGCCAGTGGGAGAGCCCATTAAGAGGCCCTGGGACGATGCCTGGAAGGATGGTCCCAGCGGCTGGATGTCCCTGCAGGAGTCTGTGAACATTTGCAGGTCATGCTGAGCAGCTGGATTTATTTGAAGAGTGATGGGGAGCTTTTGAAGTTTTGTTTTTTTCGTTTTTGTTTTTGTTTGTTTGTTTGTTTTTTGCGGTACGCGGGCCTCTCACTGTTGTGGCCTCTCCCGTTGCGGAGCACAGGCTCCGGATGCGCAGGCTCAATGGCCATGGCTCACGGGCCCAGCTGCTCCGCGGCACGTGGGATCTTCCCGGACCGGGGCACGAACCCGTGTCCCCTGCATCGGCAGGCGGACTCTCAACCACTGCGCCACCAGGGAAGCCCTGAAGTTTTGTTTTTATATTAATGAAGTGTTTGTTTTCACTACAGATGTTTCATCTGCAGATGTCTTTTATTTTTTATTCACCTGATGGCTAATCCGTCCTGCACAGGGGACTCACTCCAACATCTTCTGTGGTCACGGGTGATGGCGCCTGAGTTCCGCTCTGGCCTGAGTCTCAGGCAGACCGCCCCTCACACCCAAACCTGGATTTCAAGTTGATTCTCAGAAGTTTAGAGGGACATAGTACTGAGGGTGGTATGACGTAGTTACTATTATAATTATTCCCATTTTGCAGATGAGGAAACTCAGGTACAGAAAGTGGTGTTTGCCATAGATATCAAATGGCCATCATAGACCAAGTCCAGGATTTATTATTGAATCGGAATAGCGAGTTCTACACTGGCAGTTTCTGTATACTTAGTTTACCACACGGCAGTCATTGTACTTTTATTTCATGGTCAAGCTGTGCGGTCCAATATGGTGGCCGCTAGCCACATGTGGATATTCAACCTTAAATTCATTAAACTTAAACAACATTAAAAATTCAGCTCCTCAGTCACACTGGCCACACTTCGAGTCCTCATAGCTATTTGTGTCCAGCAGCTACTTCACTGGACGGCACAGATTAACAGAACAGTTCCATCATTGCATAAAGTTCTTCTGGACAGCGCTGATCCAGAAATGTCTTAATTTGCTCTTTTAAATGGTGAATGAGCTCCACACAGAGCTGTTTGTGGGCAGGTAATTTTATCATCCGGCTTCTCACAATTTTCATCCAGAGCCTATAAAATTCAAATTTTGTAAGCATATTTTATTCTTTGGAGATTGTTATTTCCTAAAGAGCAGAGATTGGTTCTTTCTCTTTTTCCGTGAAGAGCTTTTAAGTTTATTCACTAAATTTAATAAACTTTTGCTGATGCCAATTACTATAGCTTAACAAACTCTGCACGAGGCTGAGCTAATGTCATGTCTGAAGTGATGACCTTTTATGTTTTTTCTAAAATAAATTTATTTTTGGCTGCGTTGGGTCTTCATTGAGGTGCGCGGGCTTCTCTTGTTGCGGAGCATGGGCTCTAGGCGCGCGGGCTCAGTAGTTGTGGCTCACGGGCTCTAGAGCTCAGTCTCAGTAGTTGTGGCGCACGGGCTTAGTTGCTCCGCGGCATGTGGGATCTTCCCAGACTGGGGCTCGAACCCATGTCCCCTGCATTGGCAGGCGGATTCTTAACCACTGCGCCACCAGGGAAGCCCCCTTTTACATCTTTTGAACAATCTCTTTTATTTATTTATTTTTGGCTGTGTCAGGTTTTAGTTGCAGCACGCGGGATCTTTCACTGTGGGTCTTGGGCTCTTCGTTGCAGCACGCAGGCTTCTCTCTAGTGTGGCGTGCGGTCTTCAGAGTGCGCGGGCTCAGTAGGTGCGTTGCAGGCTTAGTTGCCCCACGGCATGTAGGATCCTAGTTCCCTGACTAGCATTGGAAGGTGGATTCTTAACCACTGGACCACAAGGGAAGTCCCTTTAAGCAATCTCTTGTTGCTAGTTCATACTGTATAGCACAGGAATCAGCATTTCTTGACATACTTTGAAGTCTGAGAAGTTACTCTGTCAGTGTAAGGATGGATAAGTAGATGCCATGGTACATTCTTCTGGCTCTGGTACCAAAGGACTATGGACAAACTCATGCTCCCCTAATTAATTAATTAGCTTAATTGTTGATGGGGGCAGGGATGGGTGAGGTGAGGAAAGAGACTGGCTTTGAACTTGGTTCTTGTACCTCCAAGTATTCATTGAGCCCCACAACCTGCCAAGCATTGCACTAGACACCCAGGAATGAAGGGGTGAAAACAAGAAAGTCTCTGCCGTTGAAGAACTTACAAACATATGAAGATTTACTCCACATGGACAGTGCAGTGACCAAGGTATCCCAGGGGCTGTGCACAGAGGAAGGGCAACACACCCAGGTTGGGGAGATCAGGGACGGATGAGTGGAGAAGTGATGGACACAACTACAGGGGCTCAAGAGCAGAGATCTCTCCTAGGAAGGGTATCCCTCTAGGGATTTGAGTGAGGAAAGAGTTTTCCAGAAAAGCAGGGAAATTAAGACATATCCATAGAGTGGGTTTGGCTTTCCTTATGCATGTAATTGATCCGCACTCATGACCAGAGGGAAGAACGAGGAACTGAGCTAGGGTATCATCATTATTCTCCTTCTGAACTTGAGCCAGAGTCCATGAGTTTTAGAACCCAGTCAGATGTGAGTTGCAGTTAGTAAAATGCCAGAGAAGGAGGGTGATTCTTTCACCCACTGCTGCCACGATTCTCCTGTGGATTCTTGGCACGTCTTAGGGGAGCTGCCTGTGGGTTTGGGGCTATGTTAGGAAATGGCCATGGAGGGTGTGGGCAGAGGATTGAGCCAGTTGATCTGTGACAGTTTGTGTGTGTGGCGGGGAGGGGATTGGGGGAAGGAGGTAAGGGAAAATGCAACAGAGAGGTGAGGCCTGGAAACCTGCTTCAGGAACATTCTTACTTGCCATTAAGGCCACCAGACTGTGCAAGAGGGACAGACGTCTCCAGTCCAATCCATCCAAGACAAGGATCTTAGTTTTAAACCTTGTATCTTCAGTCATGGGCACTTTGTGGATCTCTCTTTTTCCATTGGATTCCCTTTTTTTTTTTTTTTTTTTTTTTTTGTGGTACGCGGGCCTCTCACGGTTGTGGCCTCTCCCGCTGTGGAGCACAGGCTCCGGACGCGCAGGCCCAGCGGCCATGGCTTACGGGCCCAGCCACTCCGCGGCATGTGGGATCTTCCCGGACCGGGGCACGAACCCGTGTCCCCTCCATCGGCAGGCGGACTCTCAACCACTGCGCCACCAGGGAAGTCCGAGGAAGACTTTTTTATTGAAAGCACAAATATAACAACATCAAAGGACAGAATGCTCATAATCTCATCATCTTAATACAGCAATTTTAAGTTTTATACAATTCCTTTCAAGTCATACTCATCGCTTTGTCAATTCATAAACCATTTTATATTTAGTTTTTCTCCGTTTAACATTATAACCCAAACACATCCTATGTTTCCTCACAGTTATTGTAACAGAAGCATAACGTTGCCTCTTGTTACTGTAATGTAATTAATTGCATCAAGCCACTCTCCTGATACTGGGCCGCGGGTTGCTGGCTCTGCATTTCCAAAAGAATTACATGTTTCTCTTAATTCCATCTCCTCTGACCTCTGAGAATTTACTCTGTCAATTATCTTTCCCTTGCATTTTTTAAAATAGATTTTATTTATTTATTTACTTATTTATTTTTGGCTGTGTTGGGTCTTCGTTGCTGCGCGCAGGCTTTCTCTAGGTGCGGCGAGCCGGGGCTACTCTTCGTTGTGGTGCGCAGGCTTCTCACTGCGGTGGCTTCTCTTGTTGCGGAGCACGGGCTCTAGGCGTACGGGCTTCAGTAGTTGTAGCTCACGGGCTCTAGAGCGCAGGCTCAGGAGTTGTGGTGCGCGTGCTTAGTTGCTCCGCGGCATGTGGGATCTTCCCTGACCGGGGCTCGAACCCGTGTCCCCTGCATTGGCAGGCGGATTTTTAACCACGGCGCCACCAGGGAAGCCCCTCCCTTGCATTTTATTCTCTCGCTGTCTTCAGACACCTTCTGTTGTACCTACGGGGATGTTCAGGCTTATCTATCCTAAAACATCTCAACCCTGCCAGATACCTTTCTCTGTAGCCTCCATTATCTCCCAACCAGCTCATTCTTTTTTTTGCAGTTCGCGCGCCTCTCACTGTTGTGGCCTCTCCTGTTGCGGAGCACAGGCTCCGGATGCACAGGCTCAGCGGCCATGGCTCACGGGCCCAGCCGCTCTGCGGCACATGGGATCTTCCCGGACCGGGGCACGAACCCGTGTTCCCTGCATCGGCAGGCGGACTCTCAACCACTGCGCCACCAGGGAAGCCCCAGCTCATTCTTTTACTCTTGTTATTACCCTTCTCCATCCCCATTTCAACAGAAAATTTCTTTTTAATGACCATGTCATAGAGTCCAAAGAGATCTTCTCAGTCCTATTGTCCCTGACATTGACCATGGCCTTCTGAAACGGCCCTCTAGGCCCTTGGTGACATCACATTTCAGTCGTTCTCCTCAGCTTTCTCTCAGAGTCTTTCCCTGTCTTTTTCATTGCCTCCTCTTCCGTTTTTTCAGCATGAAGGTCTTTCTCAAGGGCCTGTCTTCAGCCCTCTTCTCTGCTTTCCTCTCTTCCCAGGCATAGTCATTCACAGTCACATCTTTAGCTAATAATTCTGTGCAAATGATTTCCATATCTGTACTTTTAGCCCTACCTGCCTTATCTCCCAAGCCCGAGGCTCACCTGCACCACCCACCACTCGTGCTAACATCACTCCCTGGGTGCTGGCCCAGCTCCCCGCAGCGCATTCAACACCCAACCTTTTTCGTCCTCCACCCCAGCCTCTCCACTGGCTTCCTTTGATCTACCCTTGCACATATGGCCTCAAAACCTCTGAATCGTCTTTTATTCTTTTCTCTCCTCATATTTCATGAGCTGATTTAACATCCAGAATGTGTCTCATCCATTTTCTGATTTCCCCTCAAACTCACAAAGTTCTTAGTTAAAAAAAGTTTAAATACAAAAGCAGTATGCTTGTGTTAAAAATGCAAATGATGTAATATTATTATAGTCAGATGCATTCAGATCTAGAGTAACAAATGAATGTTCCTCTCCATGAAAGTGAACATTTCTCTTCAAATATTTACTCCTCAACCCCTCTCCGAATTCTATTTCTTTTCCCAGTGGGAAAGTGGATTTTTTCATGAATGGAATTACACTATACTGTAATCTTGCTTTCTCCCCTCCCTCATGTGATAGATAGATCTTACAGGGAACAGAATAGAAAGTCCAAAAATAGACCCACATGTACATTGTAATAAATTTTGAAAAAGTATAAAATTGATTCAATGGAGAAATGATAGTCTTTTCAACAAATAGTGCTATAATAACTGGACACCTTATGCAAAAAGTTAACTTCAAACTTTATCTAGCAAAATATATAAAAGTTGACTCAGATGAGTTGTAGAGCTAAAACATTACATTTCTAGAAGGAAACATAGGAGAAAATATTTGTGACCTCGGGTTAGATAAAAATTTACTTAGATAGGACATAAAAAGCATAAGCCAAAAAAAAATTACAAATTGGACTCCATCAAAGTTAAAAACTTATGCTTTTCAAAAGATACTGTTAAGAGAATAAACAGACAGGCTTCCCTGGTGGCGCAGTGGTTGAGAATCTGCCTGCCAATGCAGGGGATATGGGTTGGAGCCCTGGTCCGGGAGGATCCCACATGCCGCGAAGCAAGTAAGCCCGTGCACCACAACTACTGAGCCTGCATGCTGCAACTACTGAAGCCCATGCGCCTAGAACCCGTGCTCTGCAACAAGAGAAGCCATCGTAGGGGCTTCCCTGGTGGCGCAGTGGTTGAGAGTCCGCCTGCCGATGCAGGGGACACGGGTTCATGCCCCGGTCTGGGAAGATCCTACATGCCGCGGAGTGGCTGGGCCTGTGAGCCATGGCCGCTGAGCCTGCACTTCCGGAGCCTGTGCTCCGCAACGGGAGAGGCCACAGCAGTGAGATGCCCGCGTACCGCAAAAAAAAAAAAAAAGAGAGACGCCATCGCAGTGAGAAGCCCACGCTTCACAACGAAAAGTACCCCCACTCGCCACAACTAGAGAAAGCCCACACGCAGCAGCGAAGACCCAACACAGCCAAAAATAAATAAATAAAATAATAATTTAAAAAAATCTTAAAAAAAAAGAGAATAAAAAGACAAGCTATGGGGACTTCCCTGGCAGTCCAGTGGTTAAGACTGTGTGCTTCCACTGCAGGGGACACAGGTTCGATCCCTGGTTGGGGAAATAAGATACTGCCTGCTGCACGGTGTGGCCAAAAAAAAAAAAAAAAAAAGACAAGCTATGGACTAGGAGAAAATATTTGCAAAAATACTTATCTGAAAAAGAGTTTATATCCAGGATGTGTAAAGATACTTACAACTTGATAATAAGAAAACAATGCAATTATAAAATTAGTAAAAGATTCAAACAGGCACTTCAAGAAAGAAATATTAATGGAAAGTAAGCACATAAAATGTTGCTCAACATCATTAGTTATCAGGAAAATGCAAATTATAGACCACAACAAGATATCACTGCATGGCTACTAGAATGATTCAAATTAAAATGACTGATAAAACCAAGAGCTAACAAAGACGTGGAACAACCAGAACTCTCATACGTTGCTGGTGAGAATGTAAAATATTATATCCACTTCGGAAGACAGTTTGGCAGTTTTATATAAAGTTAAACATACATTTGCCACATGACGTAGCAATTCGAATCCTAGGTTTTTACTTAAGAGAAATGAAAATGTGCTCACACAAAGACCTGGAAGCAAATGTTTATAGCAGCTGTATTCATAACAGCCAAAACAAAACAGAATTGAAGACAACCCAAATGTCCATCAGTTGGTGAGTGGATAAACAAATGGTGGTATAGCCACTCAGTGGGATACTAGTTAGCAATAGAAAGGGACACATTACTGATGTATGCAACAACTTGGATGAATCACAAGACATTATGCTAAGTAAAGGAAACTAGACACAAAAGGCTACGTACTGTGTCATCCCATTTATATGAAATTCTGGGAAAGGCAAAGCTATAGAAACAGAAATCAGATTGGTGGTTGCCAGGGATTGGGGTAGGGGCAGGGGATAGACTGTAGGCTGGCACAAGGGAACTTTTTAGGGCAATAGGAAAGTTCCATATCTTGAATGTGGTGACAGTTACTCATGCCAAAACCCATTAAGCTGTATGTACACTTTAAAAAAAGGTAAATTTTATCTGATTGAATTATTTGGCTGAATTTACCTGTCTGAATTAAGCCTGGCTAAAAAGAAAAGAAAAGAAAGAAGGAAGGAAGGAAAGGAAAGAAAAGCAAAAGCAAAAGCAAAAAAAAAAAAAAATATATATATATATATATATTGAAGTGGAATTTTCTGCACCAGATGGTGAGCTGATTTTAAATTCTGATAGATAAGCCTAAATCATCCTCCCAAATGGCTATACCAATTTACACCTCCACCACTAGAATCTGAGAGTGCCTATTTCCCCATACTCTGGCACAAGTGGATATAATCAATTCTTTAAAATGTCTATTTGATGGTGAAATACCTTATGATTCTTGATACTTCAGTCATGCACTGCTAAGATCTTATCCTAATTGGGTCTCTCCACTTGTAGTTGTTTCTCTCTCCAAATCATCTTATATATTGTTAATAGAGTAATCCTTCCTGTGCTTAGTTCTAATATCTCCAAAAATCATTAATGATACCCCATTGCCTACAAAGTTAAATCTAGACCCTTTAGCCAGATGTTTGAGTCCTTATTCTATGCCAGCTTCCCTTTTCTCTCTTCTCTACTTCACCTAAGTGTGTCTTATTTTTCTAGATCAGGATCTTATTTCCCTGACCAGGGATTGTACCTGTGACCCCTGCATTGGAAGGCAGAGTCTTTACCACTGGACTACTGGGGAAGTCCCCTGAGCTCCATGTTTTTAGATTTCATAAATAAGTGAGATCATATGGTATTTGTCTTTCTCTGACATATTTCACTTAACATAATGCCCCTAAGGTCCATCCACGTTGTTGCAAATGACAGGATTCCCTTCTTTTTCATAGCTGAATAATATTCCTCTCTCTGTGTGTGTGTGTGTGTGTGTGTGTGTGTGTGTGTGTGTGTGTGTGTACTACATTTATCCATTCACCTGTTGATGAGTGCTTAGGTAGTTTCCCAGTCTTGGCTATTGTGAGGAATGCTACACTGAGCGTGGGAGTACAGATATCTCTTCACAATAGTGATTTTCTTTGGATATTCACCAAAGAGTTGTGGTGCACGGACTTAGTTGCTCCACGCCATATGGGATCTTCCCGGACCAGGGCTCAAACACGTGTCCCCTGCATTGGCAGGCGGATTCTTAACCACTGAGTCAACCAGGGAAGCCCCTCAGCCATATTCTGAGGGAGGGCTATTTCTGATTCTCCAACAATCTTACCACCAGGCAAGAAGCCTAGTTGGGCTGACGCTGCAAGGCTGGGCCCAGCAGGGCAAGCGGACTGGAGAGCAACGTGCATCCTTTTGTTAATGTGGATGATTCACATTTTCCACTGTCCACTATAGCTTCCTGGCGATACCATAGTGTCCCCAATTCACACCTTTCATAACCTGATTGGTGCAAGCATTCCAAGGGGATGGCAATATCCAAAACTGCCAATTCCATGTTCCAAGGCCTTTAACGCCCCCCACCCCCACCCCGGGCGTCCTCGGAGCTCGATGCCCGGCGCATAGCAGGTACTCAACAAATGTTAACTCCCTCCGTTGCTTTCCTGATCCCAGCCACCCACCCTGAACTCTACCCCGCCAAATGCTGATCCTTTGACACTCTCTTCACCTCCCAAGAGCGTTGCTTTCCCTAAAAGGGCCTGAACGTGTGTGGTTCTCTCCAGCTCTGCTTCAATTCGATTCTGCAGGCGCCTTCTGCAGGCCTACTACGTGCGCGGTTTGCGGGTTTCCCAAACTCAGAGCATCCTGCATGTTCCTTTCCCAATGACCTGGACAGGCGGCAAGACCTCTAGACGGGAGGCAGGATGGGTAGAGCTGTGTGCGCCTTTTCTCGCCTCCTCTACTGCACGTCGAGCTCCTGGGAAGGGAGCCCAACCTTTCTCTCGCTTTGTCCCCGAAGGCTGTCCTACCAACGCAGGCGCCCCACTCACACCTGCTGACCCGCACAGACTCGAGCCAGAGGAGGAGCGAGAAGCCCGTCACGTTCGCGCCGGCCAGGTTTTCCGGCTCTGACCCCTCCTCGTGGGCCTCCCTCCCGGCGGGCGCCCCCGGGGGCGGGACGCGCCGGGCCATCAGGGCGGCGGACCGGGTGTTCCGTGCGGGTCGGGGCGGCGCCGGCCGCCGGCCGGGCCCAGGCCTCCAGCGTCCCGCGCGTCCCCACCCAGGAGGCGGATCCCGGGGGCGGGCCGGGCTCCGACCCCGCGCCGCGCAGCCCCCGTGCGCCCGCGACCCGCGCCTGCCGCCTGCAGCCTGCAGCCCCGCAGGCAGGAGTCCGGCCGGCCGGGAGGTGGTGCTCGCCTGCCCGCGCCCGGGCCCGCGCGTTGCCGGGCAGCGGCTTGGAGGCTCCGAAGGGGGCGGAGCGGGGAGGCCGGCGTGCGGCTGGCGGCCCCCGTCCGTCCGCGGTTCCGGCCCCCGGCCAGCCCCCGCCTCGCCGGCCTCCCTCCGCGCCGGTGCGCGGCACCCCGTCCCAGCAGTCGCCGCCGCAGCGGCCGCCCCTCCCGGGCCTGAGAGCGCTAAGCCGCGAGGCCGGGCCGGGGCGCCGACCGGGACAGCCAGAGGCGCGGCGCCGACGCCGAGGCGCGGCCATGGAGGGGAAGACCCGCGCCGGGGTCGCGCTGGTCCCGGGGCCGAGCGGCCGCGGGCCTTCCGCCCGCCGCGCCCGCCGCCGCCGCCGCCGCCGCTCGGGGCTGCTGCTCCCCGGCCTCTGGCTGCTGCTGCTGGCCCGGCCGGCCTTGTGCGCCCCAGGTAAGCACCGCGGAGACCCTCCGGCGCGACCCTGCCTTCCTTCCTTGCTGCTATTTTCAAAATCCGGCTTTCCCCGCCCATCCTCTTTTATTCTCCACAGCTCCCTCGCCCTCCTTTCTTGAGATGCTTTTCCATTCTTGTTGGGCCCAGCAAATAAAGACACGCAGAAAATAATACGAAAAAGCAAGCGGGTTCTGGCCAATCTTGCTGAAGGTCTGCAAAGCTATTCTGTCATCCAGGGAGCCTGTGGCGGGTCTGATGGCTTCATCTCAGAATGTGCCTTTATTTTCCCTGCAAAACGCAGGCACTGGAATTGTATTTGTGCATGGCTATATGAATATGGTTACATCAAATTTTTGGAAATACTTTATTGTCGGGGCGAAGGGGTACATTCGGCGTGTTTGCTTGAAAACAGTATTGCATTACTCTGGGTGGCTCTGCTTCCCCCCGATGCAGGCAGCTGGCGGTGTCCCCCAGTGCACCAGGACACAAAGAACATTCAAAGAGTATCTCTTGGAAAGCGCCCTGGCCATGGATCTTTCCAGGGAAATAGCTATTGCTGTTACTTCTGCAAAGGCATTAATACAACAGAATGTGAAAATATTGTGATTCTTAAGTGTCAGGGCATGAAAGGAGTAAGGGTTGTTTTTATAATAGATGCAGTTTACTGACTGTTAGCGTGGAATTAGGAGGCATGATTTATGAAGAAGCATGTGGGCGGGTTTTGTTGTTGAGGAAATGATTTAATTCATATTGCTTCTCTGAAATGTTTATTTGTCCACCCCGAGCCTACACAGAGGATGGTCTGGAAACCATCTCTGAGATGACATGCTGCAAGCCAGTGATTGCCCCAGCACACACACACTTGACCACTTTGGGGGCAGGAAAGGTCGAGTGAGCAGTGCGCAGAGCTGCTGCACACTGAACAAAACCAGAAAGCCATGGAAGCCACTCCAAATCCTCCTTTCTCATGGGAGCAGTGCCAGAGGACTGGCAAGTGGCTTTGGAAGGAAATGGAACACATTTGAAGGTGTCCCTGGACCTCACTGTCAGAATTATAACCAGTGCCAGATAGAGGATGGGACAAAAAAGCATAGGAAGGGACTTAAGGAATCATAGAATGGAACTGCTCCTCTGACTGAAGAGGAAACTGACAGAGAAGTGACTTGCTCAAGGTCACAGGCTAGTTGGTGCAGACTCATCTCTTTTCCATTCTCCTTACGGCTCTTAACCCGTGGACTTACGCACACCTGAGACCTCCTCATAGATTTCCCATAACTGGGTAGAGCCCTGCTCAGGGAGTCACACCAGAGCTGGGGGGACAAAATGGGTCTCTTTCATGCAGTACACAGAGAGTGTAAACAGCTTTGTCTGACCTAGCTCCTCAGCTCCCAGTCCTGCCTCTGAGCGTTCTAGCCTGTGTGTCCAGAGGAGCGGAGACCCAGGGCTTTCCACGAGAAGAGGTAATCGTGAAGAGGGCTCTTGGCGTTAGTCAACAAAGCAAGCCCATCGGATACTTGTGGATTCATCTGCTGGGGGACATGGCAAGCTAATTGTTCCCGTTTACTGAGTGCTTGCTGTGTGCCAGGTGCCGCATTTTACTTACATGATCCGATCACACTCATTTTACAGATGAGAAAACTAAGGCTTCAGGAGTTTAGGTTAGTTTGACTCCAGACTGTACGCATGTAACCTCCCTTCAGCTTCCCCACGTGCACACGGCCATCTGGATTTGCTGCAGATGTTGTGGATAATATAAGTAATTCTCTTGATAAATTTAGAATAAATGGAGCTGTTTGTACTGTTCCTCCATAACTTTCTCGTCGGTGCAAGTCTGTTCCTGTTCCCCCTTAAACCCCAAATACAAATATTCAACCTGGTGACTTGAAATTATATTTCCGCTCTAGAGCTGACAGCACGGAAGCAGAGACTTCTTCGTGGGTTGGTGTATTGGGCTCCCCTGGTTGAGGCACGCAGAAAATAATAATCATAAAGCTGTTTCTAGGCTGGGTCATAGGATAGGAACTGAGAAGGGGAGGGACACAGCGCCAGTCCTCAAGGATCCAGGTGGAGACCCAGAGCAGCGCATAAGCAGGTGCCACCCCTGCGCGGACTGTCCCCGGATAGGAGAGGCAGTGAGTGAAAGGGCTCCTTAAGGAAGACCTCTTTAAGGTGGCCCCGATCCACTTGAAGGCTGAGAGGAGTGATATTGGTGGAGGGTGGCTTCCTGATGTAGGATAGCTGGGCATGGTGAGTGGCAGGTGATCCTGAAGAGATGCTGCATTTCAGTCCACGTCTTGTCTCTGTGCCACCAGGACCCTCTGGCTCCTCTTCCTGAGTGTTGTATTTTCACCATTGGAGTGGGGCTGGGGAGGCTTTGCCGAACATGCCGTGGTAGTTCTCTTTCTGAAGAGTAAGTGGTATTAGTCAGAAAGTGGCATGTCTTACTCCTGCCTTGGGTCTCCTAGATGAGGCTGTAGTCCCTTCTGTGGCTGCCTGCAAACTCACGTCTCCTTCCGCAGGTTTGTCTTTCCTTGTTAACTTTTGTTAAATGGAGTCCACCCTCCAGTTGCTCCCCTTATTTCAGTCTTTGTTTAAATTTCTGTGTCTTATTGATTTCTTGTCTATTTCTATTTCATTCAGCATTTTGATTGTGCCCTTTTTTGTTTGTTTGTTTAAACATTTATAAGTTTGGTCTTTTGGAAACAAATTGTAATATTTTGGACTTATTTTTGAATGGAGTCCTTTTAGGAGATCCTACATCCACAATATTAAAAGAAAGGGTTGTGCCCATTTCTTCATCTTATTCAGGGATAAGTCTTTCTTAAAATAATAGTTATGAAATTGATAACTTCGGAAATTATTGGAAGGTACAGAAAACAGGTATCCATATCCCATAACCTATAGCTAACACTGTAAATAATTTTTTCTTTCCTTTGTTAACGTTAATAAAAAGAAAACTGAATTATATGTATTTACTTTTTTCACTTAATATTTAACTTAAGCATTTCCCTATTCATTAAATATTGTTCAAAAACAGTTTCCATCCTAATAATTTACTTAATTATTCTTTTATTATTTCCAGCTTTTTCTGCTGTTATAAATAATGCTATGATGAATAGCTATGTAGGTAAGGCTTTGTCTATATTTCTTTGTGTGTGGGCTCTGCTGGGTGCCTAATACGTGTCTCAGTAGGTGGTTGTTGAATGAATCAACTTTTTATGTAAAGCTGTAATGCTGAAATTAGCCCAAGCAGTTTATGCAGTTCACTGTTTCACTTCATCATAACCAGCATGGAATATTATTTTTAAAACTCTTGTTGCTTTAATTTTTTATTACTTTTGAGTTGAATTTTTTAATATAAATTTATTTATTTATTTATTATTTTTGGCTGTGTTGGGTCTTTGTTGCTGCACGCGGGCTTTCTCTAGTTGTGGCGAGCAGGGGCTTCCCTTTGTTGCCATGAGCGGGCTTTTCATTGTGGTGGCTTCTCTTGTGGAGCACGGGCTTTCTGGGCTTTTGGTGCATGGGCTTCAGTAGCTGTGGCACGGGGGCTCACTAGTTGTGGCACGCGGACTCTAGAGTGCAGGCTCAGTAGTTGTGGTGCAGGGGCTTAGCTGCTCTGCGGCATGTGGGATCTTCCTGGATCAGGGCTCGAAACCGTGTCCCCTGCATCGCCAGACAGATTTTTAACCACTGCTCCACGAGGGAAGTCCCTTGAGTTGAATATTTTCTGTTTATTTTGTATTTGTATTCTGCGAATTTTCTGTTTTTGCTTATTTACCTGTGATATATATATACACACACACACACATATATATTTAATATTTTTCTTTATATATTAAAGATAGCAACCTTTTTTTTCTCCTTTTTGTTGTGTTCTCCCCCTCCAAATGAATTTTCTTTTAAATTTTATATAATCTTGAAATTTGATTAGCAAAGTCTGCCATTTTGTTTTTCTTCATTGCATTTGTGCTTCATGACATGTTAAATTTTTATCTTAATGCACTATTTTATTATTAGCTTTTTGAGGTGAATATTGTTACACTTTTTGAGTGGTTTAGTACCTATAAACAAAGACTTAGATAAATGTTTCGAAGGTGTGATTCCTCGAGCCTCTTGGGGACGTGTGGGTGCTTGTTAAGAATTTAGATTTCTGTGGCTCACCCTTGGCCTACATCAGAATATTCGGTGGTAGTAACTGGGAATCTTCCTTTTTAACAAGTTCACAGCTGATTTTTAGGCACCTTCACCTTGGAACCAATGATCCAGATACCATAAACCCCTAATTGAAAGTTAATGGCATTTTGGGGATATACCACTTAATATCTTGCCATTGTCTTTTAACTGTTAGAACAGTTGATTTAAAATCATGACATTGAAACTGTTTTTGGTTATATCTTGTTTGCTTGGTTGTCTTTGGGTTGAGAATCAAAGGGCATAGAGGATGTCATTTTAAATCCTCACCTCCTGGCCCCTAGGGAACAGCTGCTGTGGTCTTTGTCAGGAAATGCCTCATTTAATCCTGAAAACAAAACCCAGCAGGGTTGTGAAAAGTCACGGGGGACCTGGGAGCCACAGGTTTTTTCTCAGTGCCTTGGGTGCTAGAGGCAGCTAATTACTGTAATTATAATTACACTAGGTTGATTTTCCCAGATAGGAAGATGCTGTTCTCACTGATCTAATTTGTTTCCAAGTTGTGACCACCCACCTTTCATCTGCAGCTCACTGTGACATGATTTCTCTCTCATGTGCTTAGGCAGCATGATTTGTTGGAAAGCACATTGAATTGTGAGTTAACATACCTGAACGTGCTCTTCTCAGCCAGTGACTTGCTGTGTGACTGTGGATAGGTCACCGTGTCCTGGGTTATTTCATCAGTGTAATAAGGGGTCGCTGAGATGATCTCTAAGTTCCCTTTAGCTCTTATATTTCAGGTCCACAGGTTGGATACCTTGGAATGCACTTGTTATAGCAACTGTCCTACTTCTACTGAATGTTTGTGAGTGTCACTGTCTCACTGTCCTGTAGATGTTCTAGCCCAGTGACTTACTGAAGGCCATTGTATTCAATACTTCTTTTTTAAAAAAAATCCTCCTCCACTCTTCCTTCCTGCATCCCCACCCCCAGGACACCCACCGTGTCCATTTTCTCCTGATCCCTTGCATCCTAGATCCCCACTCCCACCCCACCTCATAAACCTAGTCCCAAGAGCACAGGCTGTGGAGTCAGACTCGGAGGTCACGAGAACCACGGGAGACCCTGCAGGTGGTTAGGCAAGAAGGAAGTGACATGACCAGATTTGCCACCTGTCACTTCACGGTGGCGTGGGGTTGATGGAAATTTTGAAAACATGTATAGACTTGGTCATGTTTATAGGCTTCAAGGAAGAATCAGTAAAGATACAGTGGTTGAAAATTTAAGAAAGAGTAGAAGTAACTGAAGGGTAATTTCCGCAGTGAAGAAGCTCCCGGGCAGGCTGGCGCACTATAGCGAGTGGGGGAGAAATAATAATGGGGGAAGGAATCGGAGGGGACTGCTGGAAGGTTGGGAGTGAAGCCTAAGGTGATGGGAGAAATCTGTAGTGTCGCCAGTGCATATGTGATGCCGTTTGTCCTGTAGCATCTGACTGGCCGTGTGGCCAGGAAACCTGGGCGGTTGGCTTGAGTCAGGGTTGGGAATCTTGGGCAGACGCGGTGAACTGCCGAGGGCAGTGGAGGGATCTGTGGTGGGGATGCCGTGTGGAGTCTGGGCTGGATGAGGAAGGAGGGGGAAGCAGTGGATGGAGCAGTGGGAGAAGAGCGGGGATGTAGGACACGCGGGCGGGAGCGGGGACTAGGACGTGTCGGGTGCAGAGTATTCAAAACGTTGGTGCTGAAAAGGGCCAACAAGAGGGGGAAGTGAAAGGATTTGAAGCCTGAGACTTGCCCTCCTCAGATCGAGGCTCAGCCGCAGAGAGGCTGCTTTTCAACTCCAGTTTGTGCTTCGTGGTAACCGGCCGGCAACTGCCGGAGGGCCGAGTCCTGCTTTGGGGGGTGCTGTGTCTGTTCACGGGGGTGAAATAAGGCAGGACGTTAAGGGAGGGTGAAGGGGGAGCGGCAAGTAGGAGTCCCTGGGGCCGGTGAGGAAGGGGAGGAATCGGCCAGTACGGGGTGGGCTGGAGGAGGAGACAGATGTGGCTGGAAGGGGCGGCAGTGAGCGCCGGAGCGAAGGCTCCCGGGGGTTTGGAGGGTATGAGACCCAGGGAAGAGTGGAGGAATTTACTTTATTTATTTATTTTTAAAATAAATTCATTTATTTTATTTATTTTTGGCTGCATTGGGTCTTCGTTGCTGCGCACGGGCTTTCTCTAGTTGTGGCGAGAGGGGGCTACTCTTCGTTGTGGTGCGCGGGCTTCTCATTGCGGTGGCTTCTCGTTGCGGAGCACGGGCTCAGTCGTTGTGGCTCACGGGCTCTAGAACGCATGCTCAGTAGCTGTGGCGCACGGGCTTAGTTGCTCCGCGGCATGGGGGATCTTCCCGGACCAGGGCTCAAACCCGTGTCCGCTGCATTGGCAGGTGGATTCTTAACCACTGCGCCACCAGGGAAGCCCTGGAGGGCTTCACTTTAGGCTGGAGGAGAGCAGGAGGAGGCTAGACCTGGGGGCAGAGATGGGCTGAGGGGCTGGTGACTGACTCCCCCGTTCGTGGGGATGGTGGACAAGGCCCTCTTCTGAGAAGAAGGCAGGTGTGAGAGGGGCTCGGGAGCGTGAGGAAGGAGACCACCACTGGTCTCCGGAGGAGATGGAGAGGAGGTGAGTGGATGAATCGCCGGGGGCTGCAATTGGGAGGCCCGTCTTGGCAGCAGGCCCGGCAGGCGCGCTCTGCTTGCCTTTCCTGCGGCCCTGGTGGCCCAGAGCCTGGGCAGAACGTGAGGGGGTGACAGCCGTCCTGGGCGGTGGGTGGCACATCTCGGCGGGAGGTCGGGGCTTGGGGGCCTCCTCGTGTTGACGGGCAGGTGTCGCGGCCCTGTGGAGCCAATGGGAAACTAACTCTCCCCTCTCCTTTCTTTGTTCTCGTGTTGGGGCCTGTGGAAGGAACCCTTCATTACCGTGGTTTTGGGTGCTGGGATTAACTTTGGAGCCAGACAGCCTGAAGGGCTGCTGTAAACGCTGGGGAAATCCTGCTGGGGAGCCTTCAAAGGGGGAACACACACACATACAGACACACAGACACACACAGTCTTCCACAGCCATCTTGTAGGAGAACTTGCACTGAGCCCAGGAGATAGGTGTGGATGGGGTGGGGGAGGGGAGGGGAGGTGGCTAGGCCTTTGCGCGTGCTGCGTGCTGTGTGCTGCGTGGAGCAGCCTCAGGAGCGCATTAGGAAGGCACGCACCCAGGTCCCGCCCGGATCTGCTGAATCTACATTTTAAGGGCCTGCCTTGGTGAGTTGTCTGCACACTAAGGTTTGAAAAGCTCTGGCCCAGGCGGTGTTTCCTTGAGGTTGGGTGCATTTCCAAGACTTTTGGTTGTTGCCTGTTGGTGGGGAGTCTTTAGCTCGTAAACATTCAGGTTTCAAGTTGGTTGGGAAAACCGAGGGAAGGGGCAGCCGCGGGTTCTGAACTGGGCTGGCGTCTGGTGGGACACGTCGCTTAGAGAACTGCTCCTGCTGCTGTTTGCCCTCGGCCTGGGCGCGTTGGGAGGCCTTTCAGCCAGCCCTGCATTGCCCTGCAGCGATCTTGGTGGTGACAGCTGAGGATTACAAAAGCACCTGGAGGCAGCTGAAGCAAACAGGTGTCAAAAGTGAGGTGAACGTGGAAGCAATTCAAGTGCCCAACAGACATGAACACAATGTGGTCCGTCCATACAAGGGAGTTATTATTCCTTCTTACAAAAGAAGGAAGTTCTCATATAGGCTGCAACATGGATGAGCCTTGACATTAATGCTAGGTGAAGTAAGAAAGTCACAAAAAGACAAAAACTGTATGACTCCAGTTATGTGGTATCTAGAGTTGTCAGAATCACAGAGACGGAAAGTAGAGTGGTGCCTGCCAGGGGCTGAGGGGAGGAGGGAAGGGGAGTTAGTGTTCAATGGGAGCGGAGTTTCAGTTTTGCAAGATGAAGAAAGTTCTGGAGATTGGTGGCACGACAATGTAAATGGACTTAACGCCACTGAACACTTAAAAATGGTTAAGACAGTAAATTTTATGGGGGGTTTTATTTTATTTTTTAAAAACATTTATTTATTTATATTTTGGCTGCGTTGGGTCTTCGTTGCTGTGCGCGGGCTTTCTCTAGTTGTGGCCAGCGGGGGCTACTCTTCGTTGCGGTGTGCGGTCTCCTCATTGCGGTGGCTTCTCTTGTTGTGGAGCATGGGCTCTAGGTGCGCGGGCTTCAGTAGTTGTGGCTCAAGGGCCCTAGAGTGCAGGCTCAGGAGTTGTGGCGCACGGGCTTTGTTACTCTGCGGCATGTGGGATCTTCCCGGACCAGGGTTCGAACCCGTGTCCTCTGCATAGGCAGGCGGACTCCCAACCACTGTGCCACCAGGGATGTCCCTTATGTGGGTTTTTTAAAACTACAGTCATTAAAAAACCAACGTGAGGCAGAGTAGGAACTAGCTGGTTGGGTAGCAGGAATGAACGTTCATTAGAGCTGGGAGCCGCCGTGGCCTGGGGGCAGGGCAGGAACACAGGACAGGTGCTCGCTGTGGGAACATGCCGGCTGAGGCAGCTGAGAGGCTGGGATGGAAAGGCCTCTGCAGGCCATCAGAGGCCAGATCTGATGGGGGCAAGTCGGCAGCTGGTGGCTAGGACAGCAGTCACATTTCCTGCACTTGGCTCTGTGGCACCATCAGGGATCTCCAGGCCTCTCAGCCTCAGGACCACTTCACCTCACGTCACCTCATCCCTCATCCCTCACTTCTAACCTCACCTTTCACCTTACACTTTATCTCTCACCTCACCTTTCACCTTATGCTTTATCTCTCACCTCACCTTACCTATCCCTCATACATCACTTCTTACCTCACCTCTCACCTCACCTCACCTGTATTGTTGAGAGAGCCATTTGATGGAGGATGAGATGGGGATGGGGCTAGGGAAGGGGACTCTAGGAAGGGGCTGGAGTTTTCATCCTGGGCCTGAATAGAGTCTTAAGAATTTATAAAACCAGATTCTTCTTCCTTGCCCTTGGAATTGGGCTTTTACATATTTGGATGCATTTTCAGACTTACAATAGTTTTATTTTTTTTTCTGATTGTAAAAATGGTATGTGTTCCTTCCACTAATGTGTACTTCCTGTTCCCTCTGCTTAGAACATTCTTATCTCAGATACGATCTCCATGGTTTACTGCACCCCTTCTTTCAGGTCTCTGCTCAAGTCTCACGTCATCAGAGAGGCCTTCTCTAACTCTGTTTTCAAGAAACAGCAGCCCCTCCATAATTCCTTGCACCTGACCCTGATTTGTCTCCACGGCGCTTATCACCATCTTATACGGGTCTGTTTATTCTCTGTCTCCCTCCACTAGACAGTCAGCTCCTCCAGGCCAGACTTGATCTGTTTGGTTCTGAGTTGTTTGTTTACCTGTGCAGCAAATCTTTCTGGAGCAGCCTACTCTGGGCTGAGACTGTGCTGGGCCCTGGGGATGCATCTGTGAACAAAGATAATTACATGATGATGTAATCACCTTTAGGTGATAAATGCCGTGAAGAAGTGGAGGGGTAAAGGGCTTGGGAGTGAGGGGCTGAAGTGTGAATCTGGGTGGTGAGGGAGGCCACGCGAAGAGGGTGACTGTATTAGCTGCTGGGGCCTCCATAATGAAGGGCCACAAACCCGCGACTTAAACACCAGAAGTTATTGCGGCAGCGTTCTGGTTGCTAGACGTCCCAGGTCAAGGTCTGCAGAGTCGAGCTCCCTCTGAAGGGCAGTGGTGGGGAGGGTCTGTCCAGACCTCTCTCCTGGATTCTGGCAGGCCTTGGCTTGTGGCAGCGAAACTCCAGTCCTCACGTGGGGTTCTCCCTGTGTGCGTGTCGGTGTTCAAATTTCCCCTTTTTATAAGGACAGTCATTGGATTAGAGGCCCACTCTACACCGGTGTGACCTCATCTTAGCTACCTACATCTGCAGTGACCTTATTTCCAAATAAGGTCACATTCTGGGGTATTCGGGGTTAGGACGTCAACCTATGAATTTGGTATGTGTGTGGGGGGACGTGGTTCAAGCCATAACGGTAACACTTACTCTTAAGATTTGAAGGAGGCCAGAGGGTGAGCCAGGCAGGTCTTTGGGGGGCGGTGTTCCCTGCAGATGAAGCAGCCAGCGCAAAGGTGGGAGTGTGCTCGTGTGGGGGGATGGGAAGGAGGCCAGTGCGCCCAAAGCAGAGACGGTCGGGGAGGGGAGTGGGAGGAAGTGGGTGCTGGGTGGGAGTATCATAGGTGTCACGGGACTGGTCGTCACCCCAGGTAAGGTGGGAATTAGAATGAGAGGAGTGACGTGACGAGGCTTAACACGTCGGATTTGTTGCACATTTAGTGAATACCGATGGCACAAAAAGATGTGTTAGAAAGTGAAAATCACCCCAGATCCCTCCACTCAGATATAACCACTATGACATTTTGGTGTTTCTCCTTTCAGACTTTTTTTTCACACGTATAAGCACACACACATACACGTGGAGGAACAGTGCCGTCTTCTACGTGTTGTTGCTGACTCGCTTTTTGTCACTTTCACACTTTATCATAGAGCCTTTCCCTTGTCAGCAAATATAGATCCACATCATGACTTTACTCAGTGCTGTGGATGTTCTGTACTTTATTTACCCGGTTCTCTGTTGATGGATAATTATATTGCTTTCAACTTGTGCTGTGATAAAAAAACACGGCTGGGCTTCCCAGGTGGCGTGGTGGTTAAGAATCCGCCTGCCAATGCAGGGGACACAGGTTCAAGCCCTGGTCCGGGAAGATCCCACGTGCTGCGGAGCAACTAAGCCCGTGCGCCACAACTACTGAGCCTGCGCTGTAGAGCCCGCGAGCCACCACTACTGAAGCCCGCGCACCTAGAGCCCGTGCTCCGCAATAAGAGAAGCCACCGCAATGAGAAGTCCGCGTGCAACAACGAAGACCCAGCGCAGCCAAAAATAGATAAATAAATAAATTAATTAAATTAAAAAACAAACCAAAATAACCCCACTGCTATGGGCATCTTTGTACATCTATCTTTTTTTTTTTTTTTTTTTTTTTTTTGCTGTACGTGGGCCTCTCACTGTTGTGGCCTCTCCCGTTGCGGAGCGCAGGCTCAGCTGCCATGGCTCATGGGCCCAGCCGCTCCGCGGCATGTGGGATCTTCCCGGACCAGGCACGAACCCGCGTCCCCTGCATCGGCAAGTCGACTCTCAACCACTGCGCCTCCAGGGAAGCCTGTACATCTATCTTGGCACGCTTTTCCCATTATTTCCTTAACATAAATTCCTGCAATAGAACTGTTGGACGAAGCAGCGTTCATGTATTAAATTTTGGTATATATTGCCAAGTTGCTCTCTAGAAAGATTGAAGCAATCAACATTCTCTCTAGCAATGAATCTGAGTGCCAGTTTTGCTTCTACCTTTCCATAATATAGGCTGTTACCAATCTGTATTATCTTTGCCAAACTCACAGGTAAAAAATATCTACTTTAAAAAATCTCTTTTGGGGCTTCCCTGGTGGCGCAGTGGTTGAGAGTCCACCTGCCGATGCAGGGGATACGGGTTCGTGCCCCGGTCCGGGAAGATCCCGCATGCGGTGGAGCGGCTGGGCCCGTGAGCCATGGCTGCTGAGCCTGCATGTCCGGAGCTGTGCTCCGCAACGGGAGAGGCCACAACAGTGAGAGGCCCGCGTACCGAAAAACAAAGAACCAAAAAAAACCCCAAAAATCTCTTTTGCATTTCCTTGCTCGTTAGTAGGCACTCAGGCCTTTGATTGAGGTCCCCTTTGCGTTCCTTTCTCTGGTTTCCCTGCAGAAATCTCAGGGCTGACCCTGGGAATAATAATACCCAACAATTACAGAGCGCTAGCCGTGTGCCAAACATTGTGCTAGGCGCAATGTATCATGTTTAATCCATACAGCAACTCCATGAGGTAGGCACTATTGTTATCCCCATTTTACAGATGAGGAAAAATAGAGGTTAGAGAGCTTCACAGACTTGCTTAAGGTCACACAATTAGCGGGAGGAGTCCTCACCCTGGGAGTTTCCTTCGCTCTGGGTCCCATGTTAGAGAATGACTCCATGAAACTCTGCCATTGAAATGCCCACTCACAGGCTTTGCTCGCTTGGTAGAGTGAGCTCTGTGGATCCAGAGCTTCAGTCAGAGCCACCTGTGGCCCCTCGCCAGCCCCTTGCGTGTGTCAGAAGTCTTGGCTGTGAAGGCACACCCAAGGCCGGGCATGTAGAAGAAGGTGCTCACCAAATATTGGTTAAGAGAATGAAGGAAGCAGGCTTTTGAAAGTTAGGGTATTATGTGAAGGTGCCATTTTGTTTTACTTCAGATTAAAAATTAAAAATTTCAAAAATAGAAAATTTCAGAAAGTTAAAATTCATATTATGAGCCCTATTCATATCCTGCAGCACAGAGGGTAATCGTTTTCCTAATACCAAGTGACATTATCTTACTGCATTTCCTCTCTTATCACGTCCTGGATCATGTCCTTGTGGTTTTGATAATATTTCTACTTTGTTTCAACTGTACTATTTTTCTGTAGCTTGTTTGTGACAGCAGAGTGTGTGGTTGTGATACATCCTCTTTATTAATAAACTGGTGTATACACCGGTTTAAAAATCCATTTCTCATTAACTTGGAAATTTTGGTGGGAGGAGGTCGATACCTTAAAATAAATACATTGTTTGAATCCCAACCAGTGCACCAAGCTGTCCTACTTCCATTGTTTTTATATGCCCTTGAGCCTTTTTAGTTCTTCATAAAACACAGTGTCTTAACACGTTTGAATTCTTGCCTGGATCTGGTGTGAAAGTGTAACCTACATAATTTCCAGAAATCTTAGGCCTGAAACTGTTCTTTTTTTTTCTTTCTTTCATCACAGTGTAGATAGACTTTGACCATTGGGCATCCTTCACGTTCCTCTTCTCCCCTCTTCCAATTCAGGGTTCAGCTCCTCATGAGAACAAAACAACATGTAATTGTAGAATATGTATTCGATCACTTACGATAAACTAGTGCTGCAGAAACAACCCTCAAATCTCAGTGACTTTCAGTTTGTGGCTTCTGGCTTCACCATGCTGATCTTTCCTTTTATCTCTTTCCTGCACCTTTTGAATCCGGTTCTTGAAATTTTGCTTTCTTGGATCCTATGGTTTCTCCATATTGTCTTGGGTTTCCAGTGCCAGAATGCATGTCTGCAGGTAGACCAGATGTATGGAGGTCCCGTTCATTCACATATGCATGCATGCTAACACTTTTTGAGCACTCACCACCACTTGCTGAGTGCGATGCTGGGTGTGGGGATACTAAGATAAACATGGCAGTCAGTCATGGACCCTGAAGGAACTCAGTCCAGTAGGAGGGATAGTCCTATACCTAAATAACTGTCCAGCAGTTTGCTAAGTGTTATAATAGAGGACTGCAGTGGTGATATAAAGTAGTAAGTGTAGGATGGAAGAACTGTGTGGGATATTTGTTTAAGATGGGATGTACGATGGAGCATTCTTTTAGTGCTGAAGGGGAAACATTGTTTCAGTTACCTGTTACTGCATAACAAATTGCATCAAGATTGAATGGCTTAGGTGGGAGGGAGGGAGACCACAAGGGGGAAGAGATATGGGAACATATGTATATGTATAGCTGATGCACTTTGTTATAAAGCAGAAACTAACACACCATTGTAGAGCAATTATACCCCAATAAGATGTTAAATAAAAAAAGATTGAATGGCTTAAAACAATAATGATAGTTTATTTTCTAGTGGTTCTGTGGGTCAGGGATTTTTGGACAGGCTCAGATGGGTGATTCTTCTGCTCCATATAGCTGGCCTGAGGTCCCTGACTTCCTGAGTGTGATTGGTACTGGGACTGGGCTGGAAGGTCACGAGGGTTTCCCTCACATGTCTAGTGTCTTCGTGCTCTTCACATACCCTCCCTCTCTCTCCCCATGTGACTGTCTTGGGCTTCTCAAAGAGAAGTGGTCTCAGGTTAGTAGGTTGTCATATTTGGCTTCCAAGTAGGGACGAAGCAGAAGCTGCCAGTTCATTTAAGATCTGGGGCTTGAAAGTTCCCCTGCTGCATTCTCCTGGTCAGAGCAAGTCACCGGCCAGCCCGGATTCAAGAGACGGGAGGGACTAGGATCTACCCATTGGTGGATGGAATGGCACGCGCTTGTGAATTGATGGTTGGTCATCTTTGGAGATTATCGACCACAAGCACAAATTGGTTGAAGATAATGGGGAAAAAGGTACAATTACCAGGGCAAGTTCTCAGAAGGGACAGAAATAATGATAAAAGCAATAGGAATTACAATAGCTAAGCAACATATAATGTGCACTTAACCACATGCCAGGCATTCTTCTAGCCACTCGACATGTATTAATTGTATTAACTTATTTCATTCTGGCAACAACCCTATCAGCTACAGTTATTAATTCCATTTTACAGATGAGGAAACATATACAAGGAGGTGAAGTAGCTCGCCTTAGGTCACACAGCTAGTCACTGGGACAGGAGGGATTCAAGCTCCGGAGCATTCTTGGACAGGAAGAATGGTGCCTCTTCCACTGAGGACAGATGGGACAGAGGGAGTGATGGGTGCAGGTGTGGGTGGGTGCAGGTGAGGGGTGGGGGATGATGCCATTGAGGAACCTAATCTCTGGTTGCCTCATTCTTTTGGACAGTAGGGTGGTCATCACCTTCAGTGCGATAGGGCAGGAGCAGGTTGAGCTTTGTGCAAGGAGTGGTTTATAACTGTAGGGTCAGTGGACCATAGCAGAAGGAGTAGAGCAGGAAGCTGTAAAGTGATGGTGTGAATGGTCGAGGGCCCACGGAGGCGAGGGTCATTTGTGTACAGCAGCATCCTCCCTGAGTCCTGTGGGGATTTCTGCAGCAGGGTTGTCAGGTAGAGAAGCTACATCTTGGGACTGGTTCCATAGTGGCTCTTCAGCCCATAAGAGTATAATCTGTTTTTTTAAATTTTAATTTTACCTTGATGTATAGTTGATTTAATAGATCTGTTTTCTATCCAGCTGCTGCTATGATTGCTCCAGTCTTACAAGATTTCCCTGGGTGGCTCTCAAAAAGCAGCATTTCCATCAGTGATTTGAAAAAAATCCCCCTGCATTGACCCTATAGATGTTTCTTGCCCTTTAACTGGGTGCCTATTTAAAGTACCCTTCAAGTGCCAAACTTCAAGTCTTGAGACAGCTCTTAGGACAACTTAGAATTGGATTTCAGCCACCTGCTGTGCCCCCAGAAGAGACTCTGCTGTTTTTGGTGGGCTGGGGGGTGTGGCATTGGCTGTCACCGAGGTCACAGGGAGGGGGAGATGGCTTCCGCTCTTTCAGGTTGTGCTGATGGGCCTGCATGGGGCCCGTCTGGTTATGAAGGCACTGAGGGGGAGAGGCTGCATTTTGTGTCCATCCATTCCCTTTAATTGCCCTTGTTGTGTGGGGTCTGTAGTGCTCTTGCAGTTTCCCAGCACTCCGACCAACTTATGTTCCTGGAGACTTTGACTGATTCATAGGAGTATATCTTCCTAATAGTTTGATCGCTTTGGAAGGTCCGGAAGGCACCTCCACCTGTCTTCTTAGTTCTACGTGCCTTAGAAAGCATTTCTTGAGAAAAGCACATTCCATACGGGAGAAACAGCTCTACCTCCAGGAGGGCTCTAGGTAAACTCCCGTGAGGTGCCTGCCACTGCTGCCTGGGCTCCAGCCTGGGTGTCTGGGAGGTTCAGCCTTCTGGGATTGGAAACATTTTAGTGTGTATTTTTTGACACATCATCTGTCCTATCTCCCATGCCACAGAGTTCCAGGGGTTAATCCTGTTCTCCTGGACCCAGGTAGCCCCCTCAATTGGCCAGCCTTTGAGCAGTTGAAGCCTGGGACATAACTCTAATTCCTGCTTTGATTCACCCTATCTTGGATTAACTTTTGAAGCTTCTGACCAGACCAGATTTTATCCATGTCAGGAAACTGGCAGTCTTTTCTATCTTTGTCCTCTAGTCCTGAGCACTGACCTGATACAACAAAGCCATGACATTTGGAGCTGAAAATTATTAGTCCTTGAGTGTTTGAAGACAGATCATGTCTAAGCTCAGAGACACAGTTCCCTACACAGTTGCTCTGTGATCATCACTTTGACCCTGCAGTTTAGCTCTTTGGAATTTACTAACTTATACTCTGACAGTAACATTTACATAATTTTATAAAGAGATTTGTTTAATGGATCATCTAATCAAGAAAAAAACTGTTTCTAATTTAACATAAATTTAAATAAACCTTATTTTGTAACCAAACATTCAAGACATATTTCATGCTGAAATATTGATAACCAGTGTCAACGTTAAAAATGATCATAACAATGATTACATTTTCTGCATTTATAAAATCTGGGTTATAATTGCAGGTTTTTGTGGGAAATAAATACGAAGACTCTTTGCCCTGTGCAGCTTGGGCCTCTCGGCCACACACCTTCATTCCCTTTTCCTATGGTGGGGTCCCTGTTAGAGTCACCTGTATTCCACAGTGCCCAGCACTAGTGAATGAGCGAGTGAATGGATGGATCATGGTACTTTTTCTAGTTGTTTATGGTCATGATTTCTGGTAGTCTTTTAGGTTTTGATTGGTGGCTAATTGCCAAGAGGGAATACATTAATACACACCAGGTTTTTATAATACTACTACGGTTGGTTTTGTTAAAAAATTATGGGTTAGAACTTTTGGCCACAGTGCAAAAACAAATGTGTACTTCTCTATAGTGTAACTTATGTGCCTACCTGAACAGGAAACAGTTTCTGAGCTCTGCCACATTGTTTGGGTCATATTGGATTGTTGCCGAGTGATCCAGAAGTGTCTGCCGTCCACATTAGTTAAGGGTGACTAGGCAGAAGCCGGTCCTCTCTGGAGCTGGGAGACGAAGAATAGCTGGTGGGAGAGTAAGGCAGCAAGAAACTGAACGGGGGAGGGAGAAACACAGTTTTAAAAATAATCCCAGGCAAAGCCGTTGTCATGAGAAGTGTGTGACAGGTTGTAAAATAGTTCCTGAATCACAGAACTTTACAGCTGGGAAGTTATGTAAATGTTCATATGTGTGTCAATTTCTACTTCTGTGGCCCTGAAAAGATGCCCCAGGACCCACACCTTCAGGATCCAGGCTGTAGAAGTCGGAGACTGTTCCTTTAGGGCACAGCCCACAGGATGAATTTCAGCCTTTATTATTATTCTGTTCAAGATTCCAATTTTGGGGGGAGAGCCTGGGGCTTGGGTTAGGCGCCCATCCCTTGACCGTGAGGGAATGGGCATCTTGGGTGACAATGGTACCTCGATCATGGTGGAGGGAGTGTTCCCCAAAGCAAGACTGGGGGAGTGGGTGCCATGCAGGCTGAAGCTGCCGATGCCCACTCCTGTGGCCTGCGTGTGCACCATGCCCACTCATGCTCGGCACACCTTTTCACCTGTATACATACACATACTCACAGGGAAACATGCGTGTACGTACACCCAGAGGAAGACATTCAGGCAAAGATGAGGAAAGACAGAAATATGTATTAGCAGACATTTTCACAAATACAGCATACACAAAGACACGCGAGTACATAAAGAAGCCTCACGTGTACAAGTACACAGGTTAATAGCAGTACATACACCGATACACCTATAGATAGATACATGGAAATAAATGTTTAATTGTACAGACAAACTCAGGAGTCCATGCCTTTAGCAGAGTGCCCGGGTGCTTGGAGATAAAATGCGCTGGGGAAGGAAGGCTGAATGGTAGAGGGTGGAAGAGGGAGAGAAAATAGAGGGACAGCAGAGATAAGGTCAGGGCAGTGAGTGATATGGGATGTGAATGGGGTCCAGAGTTACACGCGTTAACAATGTAGTTGGCTGAGATTTATCAGTTGACTCTGGGTTTCTGCTTGTGTTTTCGTTCATGGGCCTCTTGGCTCTGTTCCTAGTCAGCATGTTCACTAAGTTCATTTGATCAGAAGGGCAGTGTGATGCCACAGATGGCAGTGTCCTTGGTTTGTTCAATCTTCATTTTTCTTGATCTGCCTATAATAGTGGAGCAGCCTTTCCCCCCTTTCCTGCCTCTCCACCACACTGCTCTGGCCATATGGTCATTCCCCTAAGCGGAACTACACTGAGTTCTTTATGTCTCAGTGCCTTTGCACATGCTGTTCCTATGCTCTTCCTTCTGCTAGAATGCTTTTTCTCTTCCTCATTTGCCTGATTTTTCTCCCTCCTCAAAAATCTCAGCCCAGATATCACCTCCTTCAGGAAGCCTTCCAGAAATCCCAGAATGGTTTAGATGCCGTCGGTCCACATGCACCCCTATGATGGCACTGACCACTCTGAGCAGTATTTGTTTCTAATTAGATTGGAAGCTTCTTGAGGGTAGAAAAATGGTGCAGTTTTTGTCTTTGTGTCCTCACTGCCTAGCACCATGCCTGGCCCTCAGTGAAAGTTTGTTGACTACTTAAATGGGTGATTGAAGAAAAGAATGATCCTGTCAATGAATGATTGCATGGATACGTGATTGTATGAGCGATTGAGTGAACCAGAATAATGACTCAGTGAATGCAGTACCCTGGATTCATCAGCCGCTTCTTAAAGCTAGACTTTCTTTTATCATTCACTGCTGCTGCTCCCTCCTCCTGAATCCTAAATCAAAACTCTTTTCACACCCTCTTTTCTTTCTTAAAGATTTTAATCAGTATTTTGGCCCTAGGAGTCACCTCTATACATTTGAGCCTCAAAACTGCATCTTTGTCCCAGACCTAGTCCTTGAACTTGAAACCCCTGTGGATGTTAAATGTCATTTTTAAATTATTATTAATTTTTAAATTTTTTTGCGGTACGCGGGCCTCTCACTGTTGTGGCCTCTCCCGTTGTGGAGCATAGGCTCCGGACGTGTAGGCTCAGCGGCCATGGCTCACGGGCCCAGCCACTGCACGGCATGTGGGATCTTCCCGGACCAGGACACGAACCCGTGTCCCCTGCATCGGCAGGCGGACTCTCAACCCCTGTGCCACCAGGGAAGCCCAAATGTCATTTTAAATTTAATACTGTCAATGTCCAAGTTTCCTACATATCGTTGACTCCTTCTGTCTTGGGGTAAGAAAAGTTTATTTATCTCTGATTATAAATAATACCCATTTATATATTCTTTGGAAAACATGGAAATATATTTAGAAGAAAATAAACACCTTTATTTCTATCATCTAACAATAACTGTAGTATTTCATGAACAGTTTGATATGCGTCTTTCTCATCTTTTAAAAAATGTACATACAGGTATATATAATAGACTTCTTCATAAAATGGGATCATACTATCTGTGTAATTTTCCATATTGCAATTTTCATTTTCTTATAAACATTTTCTATGCTATTACATATCCCTTAAAATATTTCTTGATGGATGCATAGTAGTCCTTTGCAGAGCAGAATTTTTCAAGCCATTCTTGGTTTGGTGTCTACATTGGTAACTCATCCTTTGCCATTTTATACAATGCTCTGATGGACCTGTTTGTACATAGATCTTTGAGCTTCTGGTTATTTCCTTTAGGATGGGTTTATAGAAGGAGAATAACTGGGTCAAAAAGGAAAAGCCGTGTGTGTGTGTGTGTGTGTGTGTGTGTGTGTGTGTGTGTGTGTGTGTGTAAACAGGAATGCTTTCCAGAATAACTATTCCAAAATATGCCCTCTGTTTGGGGATTTTAGAAACAGATTTATAGTTTGTGTAGTTCAGCAATTTTCCAGAAGGAGAATACCTGGCCAGGACTATTGTTTCTTCCCAGCTGTGTTGTCTGGTTATCTTCTATTTCATCTCATCATGAACAGGTGTTCACCCATGAAGGGGTCACTACCCTGTGCATACCTTTCAAGATCCAGAGCCCAGGAGTCAGAGGGTGTTTGGCAGTGGAATCTTGGCCACACCGGGGATGGGATCCTGGGGGACTGAGGGTATGATCTGGGTGTGGGAGGATGGGCGTTGGAGGAACACAGGCTCTTTCTGGAACGTCCCCTCTGCTCAGCCTTCAGGGTCCAGTCCCAGCTGTCTTTCCTTTGTTAAGCACCTCTTTCCTGACCCTTCTTTGTGCCACTGCTGTGTTCATTGTCTCGGTTTGCTGTTCCCACCGTGTATTACAGTGATTGATTGGTTATCGTCGGTAAGAAATACATAAGATTTACTCTTTAACCGTGGTTAAGGGCACAGTTTTTCAGGGTATTAAGTGCTCCCATTGTTGTGGTAGGCCATCGCCACTGTCTAGCTCCAGAACTTTTCATCCTCTCACACTGAAACTCTTACAGCGACTTATTTTTAATTTTGTTTTTACTCTCAGACTGGGAGCAATTTGGGACAGGGACAGTGTCTCCAGATCCCAGGAGTCCCGTGCTGTCTCTGGCACATGGTGGGGGCCTGTCAGTGTCTGTATGAAGGGATTGGAGGAGCCACCTGAGGGCGCTTCAGAGGAGCGTGGCGTGGGTGGTGACTTAATGAGTCCTGGCTGATCTATTTGGGGGTCTTTCCTGTGGCGTCATCAGCCTCTTGGGCATCACAGCTCGAATGCTCCAAGGCTTTGTTGTCTCCCTGTTCTCCGTTGCTGGATCTGCCTTCCTTCTGCGGCTTCTCCTTTTCCCCACCTTAGTCCCCCGTCTCCTGATCCTAGCACTGCTCACTTTCTTCTGCGCTACACAAATCTTCCTGTGGTTCTTGCTTTCTTTTCCACCAAAGTTCCTCTGCTGGAACTTGAAAGTTTGTTTATGATTTATCTATTTATTATTGTTTATTTAGTTTGGTTGTGCCAGGTCTTAGTTGTGGCGCGCGGGGATCTAGTTCTCTGACCGGGATCGAACCCAGGCCCCTGCATTGGGAGTGCCGAGTCTTACCCACTGGACTACCAGGGAAGTCCCTGGTTCTTGCTTAAGGCCATCTTTTCCCCAAAATTGAGGCAGCTCTGCATGGTCCAAATCCCTTCCTGGAGAGGCAGAAGCTTCAGTGAGCCAGGAAGGGTGGTACAAAACCACATCTGGAGGGGAAGCGGAAGTGAAGACCCACTCTGGCATCCTTTGGGAATAGAGGGGCCCAGAGGCAGAGAAATTCCCTGAAAGACGTAGGGAGGAAGCAGACCATTTTTTGGCCAGAGGCAGGCGCCCGGGGAAGTTCTTTCGGCTGTTGCATGCGTCTTGGCAGGGAGTGGTGTTAGGGATGCCAGGCCAGCTTGTTCGATCAGTTCCAAACTGCTTAGTCTAGCAGTTCAGATCCTCAAGAGTCTCACCCCCTCTTCACCCTGTCTCCCATTACACGAACGCCTGAACTGCCCACCTGGACCCAGGTTAATTATGCCCAGATGGGCCCTCTGTGTTCTGCGTTTAACATCTTACTCATGCTGTTTCCCCCAGAGGCAACACCTGCCCAGGCTTCCCCAGTTTGCTAAATTCTATCTTCAGAGCAAAGTTCAGTGCTTACTTTTTACTGACAGAGTTCAGTTGCACACGTCTTCTGCTTTCATATTCTTTTAGCAGTTTCTGTTTATTACATACAGCCCCTTGTTAAGAGCTAATTTTAATTATTATTAGTATTATTATTTTTTTTTTTTTTGCGGTACGCGGGCCTCTCACTGCTGTGGCCTCTTCCGTTGCGGAGCACAGGCTCCGGACCGCGCAGGCTCAGCGGCCATGGCTCACGGGTCCAGCAGCTCCGCGGCATGTGGGATCTTCCCGGACCGGGGCACGAACCCGTGTCCCCTGCATCGGCAGGCGGACTCTCAACCACTGCGCCACCAGGGAGGCCCTAATTATTATTAATCTAACTTCCTCTGCATACATCCTATCTCTGTGATTAGATTATTGGCCCCTTGCCTTGCACATAGTAATACTATTTCTGATTACTAGTTAATATTTCAATTGAGGCTAGGATGCCATCACGAGTGCGATGGGCCAGTTATTTTCTGTACCTCTGAGGAAGAGAAATCATGAAGAAAAAACATTGCCACTTAAATGATGGCACACGCTTGGTTGCAAACGCATCCTAATTTCAGATATCTTAGAATGTGGAAAAAAACGCTCCTTTGAATGGATGAGTCATAATAGATGTGAAATAAGTGTTTGTTTAGTTTATTTTGTTTCATGTGTGTGTATTTGTGTTGTGTGGAAGATAGATGAAATTATAGGAAAAGGTCTTGAGATTTTATTTCTTGAAAATTTTAAATTAAAGTCCCATGGATTCTCTTTTTGGGAATGTGAATCACATAACCTCCCCCCCCCCCTTTTTTTTTTTTTTTGCGGTACACGGCCTCTCACTGTTGTGGCCTCTCCCGCTGCGGAGCACAGGCTCTGGACGCGTAGGCTCAGCGGCCATGGCTCACGGGCCCAGCCACTCCGCGGCATGTGGGATCTTCCCGGACTGGGGCACGAACCCGTGTCCCCTGCATCGGCAGGCAGACTCTCAACCACTGCACCACCAGGGAAGCCCGTAACCTCCCCCTTTTGAATGTAGCACTACATTCTTTCCTGAGGTGGCTTTCCTCATTTTATTTCACTCACGTTTTCTTTCATTTTTTTTGTTTTTCACTATGGATTTTCAGCTTGTTTGTTGTGAGGGTTTTTTTTCGGGGGTGGGGGCGTGCAGTGCTTCATGTAGGAAGGGTGACTTTTTTTTTTTAAGCCTCATAGGACCTTTTAAGAACTCTTCTTCAAGGAACCAAAGAATCTTCTCAGATTATCACAAAGTGACAGAAGTGATAAGAGTTAGTGTCTCTCAAAGTGAGAGAGTGGTAGTGTATATATGGACATATATACACTACCAAATGTAAAATAGATTAGCTAGTGGGAAGCAGCCGCATAGCACAGGGAGATCAGCTCCGTGCTTTGTGACCAGCTGGAAGGGTGGAGTAGGGAGGGAGATGCAAGAGGGAGGGGATATGGGGATATATGTATATGTATAACTGATTCACTGGGTTATAAATCAGAAACTAACACACCACTGTAAAGCAATTATACTCCAATGAAAATGTTAAGAAAATAAAAAATAAATAAATTACCACACACACACAAAAAAAGTGTCTCTAATGCCAAGTGCAAATTTCAGTGGGTGAACATACATTTCTAGACTAGCGTATAAATATTTTGCTAAAGTGGCCCATTAGGTGATTATTATATTAGTGGCTGGTTAGAGCTTCAGGCCCTGGAGTTCACACCAGCAACTCACGGTTCTTACTCCTTTACCCTGAGTGAGCTTCATGAACATCACTTGATAGATAGTCCTTTCTTATTCCTAAGGATGATAATTTTCTGATTTTACTAGCTGAGAAGAGCAGAACAAACCTATCTTCCCTTTCAGGTTCCTGATGATGAAAAATGCTCACTTGCCTTAGCCTGATTCTTTTATGTGCTTCATCTTTTTTAAAAAAATTAATTTTGGGCTGCATTGGCTCTTTGTTGCTGCACGGGGGCTTTCTCTAGTTGCGGTGAGTGGGGGCTACTCTTCATCGCAGTGCGCGGGCTTCTCATTGTGGTGGCTTCTCTTGTTGCGGAGCACGGGCTCTAGGCACGTAGGCTTCAGTAGTTGTGGCTCGTAGGCTTCTAGAGCGCAGGCTTGGTAGTTGTGGTTCACAGGGTTAGTTGCTCCGTGGCATGTGGGATATTTCCAGACCAGAGATCGAAGCCGTGTCACCTGCATTGGCAGGTGGATTTGTAACCACTGCGCCACCAGGGAAGTCCCTGTGTGCCTTATCTTGTTTAGACCTAGAACCCCGAATTCTTCTTTTCCCAAGCCATATTATGAATGATCATACTGCTACCTGGCATTTTGGCGGGATGGCTCGCCACGTGTTTGTACATTGGTTCTGGACCTTGTGCACATTGGAATCATCTGCAAAGTTCAAAATTCCAGTGTGTACCCAGAAAGTTCAGTCAGAACCTCTGGGATTGGGACACAGGCATCAGTATTCTGTTCAGAGCCGCAGACGATTCTGATATGCAGCTAAGGGTCCCTTGCGTTGTCTTAGTCTATCTAATGACACTCTGGAGCGTGTGTTCTTTTCCGCATTTTATGGGTGGAAACACTGAGGACAGGATTGATCAACCCAGCATTAGTGGAGATTCAAACCCAATTTGTCTGATTCCAGAAACTGTTCTTTCAGTACATATTAGTTATGCTTTGGAGCCAGACTGTTGGTTTAAAACAAAGCAGTGGGGCTTCCCTGGTGGCACAGTGGTTAAGAATCCGCTTGCCAGTGCAGGGGAAACGGGTTTGAGCCCTTGTCCGGGAAGATCCCACATGCTGTGGAGCAGCTAAGCCCGTGCGCCACAAATACTGAGCCTGTGCTCTAGAGCCCGCGAGCCACAACTACTGAGCCCGTGTGCCACAACTACTGAAGCCCGTGTGCCTATAACCCATGCTCCCCAACAAGAGAAGCCACCGCAATGAGAAGGCTGCGCACCTTAACGAAGAGTAGCCCCTGCTCGAGGCAACAAGAGAAAGCCCGCGCACAGCAACAAAGGCCCAACACAGCCAAAAATAAATAAATAAAATAAATGAAAATTTAAAAATAAATAAAAGCAATGGCACCCTGCAATATTTACAGAGGTAACTCTGTAACATCAGTTCATCAGTACCTTTAAATTCCTGGCTATTGTTCAGGCATCTATATTGTGTTCCTTTTTCCTGTAGTTTGCTCATCAGGACGTATAGAATTTCTGTCATTTCAGGAGTGTTTTCCGATTAGCATTTGATTAACTCAGTCCCTGAATGATCCCAGAGGGATGATTTGTTCAGTTTTTGGTACTTTGTTAAAAGGTGTACTTATTTGGAGTCAGTTGTTCTGTGGAGAGAGCAGGTGTTATCATCTAACGAGTGGGTTTATAGCTTAAGCCCGTGCAGTTGCTCACTTGGGAGCTGCTTGAGAAACTGCGGAGATGGACGTAAACTGTCCCCTGGCCAGCCTCGTGAGTGCAGAGCTAACAAAGAGGAAGTGCGGGGAGAGGAGGTCAACTGTGCATTCTAGGAAATGCCCAGGGAAGGGAAGGGCAAAAGAGAAATAGTGCCCGGAGCAGCAACAGGGTTAAGGAGACAACGTTCCAGGGAGAGAAGGCCTGTGATGTTAGAAGGCGAGACGGGAGATCTGAGGAAAAGGGAGAGATGAAGAAGCCGGGAAGCCGGTGGAGGGAATGTCCTTCGGAGCCTGCATTCTGTGATGTCATGTTTGGGGTTCAGGTTATTCGGAGGAGAAGATGTGTAGGTGGGGGAGGGGAGAGGCACACCTGACCTTGGGGATGAAGGAGTGATAGGGAGGTAACTGTGGCGACGGAGTGGGCTGAGGTGAGGTTGAAGGTGGCAGGGACCTCTTGTGATATGTTGCTGATAGTTTCAGCAGAGTAGGAGAGGTTATCTGATGGGGGTGTGGGGTTTCAGCCCCAGGGGAGGGCAGGAGCACAGCAGCTGCGTTGGGGGCCGGATCGCCCAGCAGTGACATCAGCACAGTATTGGGCCTGAGCTGGGGGGCCGAGGCCTTCTCAGTGCAACCAGGGATGGGGGATGCTGCACAGGAAGATAAACTGGAAGCGATTATTCTTCCATCGTCTTGAAATGATGAGTCCCCGACGGCGTTCAAATGTAATTCCGATCCCAGAGGTAGTTTTCATACAGCTTTTTGAGAATTCATCTCATGACCCAAATTTAAGCTCACAAAGTGTATTCTCTTTTCTTGAAGACTAGTAAAGCTAGACAGAGGGAAGACTGTAGGCAGCCTTTCCTTTTTCTAACAGCTTAGTTGAGTGGCTTTAAGTGAGTGGCTTAAGTGTGAGTGTTTGGATCTGTTAGAAGTGTTTTAAGGATTTTACAAATTTGATAGAAATTTAGCTTTTGAAATTGTTTGTATTTCTATCTCTACTTATCTATCTACACCTTTACTTGTAACTAAAAGTATAATGTATACACAGAAAAGTGCTCTTAAGTGTAGAACCCGACGAATTTGCACAAACAATACAGGCATATGACAACACTGAGCTCAAGCCCCAGAGCGCCACCTGCCCTTCAGAAGCTCCCCATGTGTCCCCTTTCCCCAGGGTAATCCCTATCCTGGTCTAAGAGCTGAAACAGTAAATTAGCATGTGCACTCACGTCACACACAAATTTGGTTACAGCTTGTTTCGCCAGGGTAACTAGTTTTGTGCAGATCTGGAAATAAGACGGCCTCAGCTGTCTTCCTGCAAATGTGGCGTCAGTCAGGAGGCTTACGGCTAGGCACAGGCCGTTGACTTCAAATCTGTTCCTTGCACTTGTGAACTTGTACAGGTTGTCCCCACGCCCCGCTGGGGGCTGGCTTAGCTGTGTTAGCTTGATGTGTGCGACGTTACCGATGGGTCTCTAGGAACCTGGTGTGTTGCAGGCGGTTCTGGGATCTGTCCCATATCCTGGGCGCCCCTGGGCCTCTGCATTCATCGCAGGGAACACAGGCGATTCTCAGGTAACTTTAGGAACTCTTAACTTGATGCAAACATCTCCTGGTACTCTGCCTTCGAGCTGGAGCCTGGCAGAGTGGTTTCATTGGCTTGAAGATTTATTTATTTTTTCTACATGTTGAAAGAATTGTCAACATTTAAAAATCGGGAGATTTCACATCAAAATGTAGATTTGTCTTCTCTTGGAATGACTGAATACCTGGCTTCACCAAGCCTGCTTTCCTGAGTTGCGGCACTGGGCCCAGGATGAATCTCTGTGGCCCCCTTTCCTTGACCCTGTGCCCTTTATTTTGTGAGGTTCACTCCTGGACCTCTTCTGTCCCTTGCTTCTCTAGGCATTTGTGTTTAAGAGTCTCCTAAGATTGCAAATGGAGAACTTTCAGAATCTCTGCAACTTTTAAAAAATAAATTTATTTATTTTTGGCTGTGTTGGGTGTTTGTTGCTGCGCGCGGGCTTTTTCTAGTTGCAGCGAGCGGGGGCTGCTTTTCGTTGCGGTGCGCGGGCATCTCATTGTGGTGGCTTCTCTTGTTGCAGAGCATGGGCTCTGGGGGCGCGGGCTTCAGTAGCTGTGGCACACGGGCTCAATAATTGTGGCTCACGGGCTCTAGAGCACAGGCTCAGTAGTTGTGGCGCACGAGCTTCGTTGCTCCGCGGCATGTGGGATCTTTCTGGCCCTGGGCTCGAACCCATGTCCCCTGCATTGGCAGGCGGATTCTTAACCACTGCACCACCAGGAAAGTTTTTGTATCTTTGACTGTGGGTTTTCTTAGTACCAGTGACCTAACTATTTTCCAGTAGGTATATTATGTAAAGCATGGACCCCAGGCTTCCAGCCAGAAACAGCAGGCATGCTACTGTGTTTTGTTTAAAAATTAAAAAAATTAATCTAGCTTTTATTATGTCATACTTTCACATGGTACTTTCAACATTTACTAATGGAGTGTGTCACCCCATCAGTTTGGAGACCACCGCCTGGACTGTCTGACCAGAGGGATCAGAGGCACAGGACTGGAGACCCGCATGCAAATCCCAGTTCCACGGCTTATGGAACAGCTGGCCTTTGCAGGTTCCCTGACCTCTCTAGCTTCAGTGTCCTCGTTTATAAAACGTGGTGTTGGGGAGATTAAGTGATATGATACCTGCAAGGCACAGAGCTTGGCACATAGCAGGCAGTCAACAGATATTAGCTCTCATTGATTCTCCAAGTGAATGCAGTGCTGTGGTTTTCTTACACTGGTTGGCAATGGGGGTACCGCTGTGGGTGACTTGGGGGTTTACCACCCTCCCCAGGCCTCCCCAGTGAAGATGCAGCACATGGCAGTAGTTCTTAGCTGGGCCAGGATCACTGCAGGGACATTTGTTGTCATTGTCAGAGTGGGGTGAAGATTACCGACAATGGGTGGGGTCAGGGATTCCAAAGAACTGGGGACCTTCAGGTGCCTCTTACAGGACTGCTGTAAAGCCTTTATTTTCACTTTTTTAAAGTTAAAATTCTGTCTTAGGGTATCTTTGGTCTATGAGAGACTTTTTGTCCCTATAGCCAAGCAAAAGAAGGAGTGATTGTATCAAGACAGTAGAGTGGTTTAAAATTCTCACTGAGGATGCCCTGTGTTCCTTATTTAAATAGCATCAGTAATCAAGAGCCTTTTTCTTTTTAGAGGCCACTGATTCCTCTAGAGAAGTCATCCAAGGCTTACATACAAGCAAAATAAAGTTGTTTTTTTTTTTAAAGAAAAAATTGTAACCAGTGTTTAAAAGCAGAGAATAGAAACCTCCCTCTGTAAATGTAACAATGAACATACTTTATGATTTGGTTTCAAATTCTTATGTGAAACCAGTTGAGGAAAGGGAGAAGATGAGAGGCAGATAAGAACACAGGACTGGGGAGAGCCTGGCAAAGGATGGAGAGAGACTGGGGGAGGGGCAGAGTGTGGTGGGTTAGTGAGCTCAGAGATGGGGGAACCAGCTTAAATGTGTTCTTTGCCACGTTTGCTGTTGAACTAGACTGTGGATATATTTTAAAACTGCCACTTACCTATATTAAAAGAAACCCTTTATAATTTTATGTTAAGATTGGTGTGTTTTGAAGGATTTTAATATGCCTAGAGGAAAACATGTTAGCAATCTGGTTTTAAAGTGGGGATAGTCAGAAATCAAACACAGTCTTTGGGTAAGATGGCATGTGTGAGTTCACGCATAACATTGGTAGATGAAGTACAAACACAGAAAACCCAAAAGTCTCATCAGCCTCAAAAACAGGATAGCCACCTCTGTGGACCAGAAGTGGAACAGAAAAAGGACTTCAAAAAGTGGGGGCCAAGGTCAGCTTCTGCCGGGGGACAGGGGGGTCTTGACTTGGAAAGTGCAGCTGAGCGCTAAACACAGCAGATGCTAATGGCTCAGAGGTGGTACCCAGACGGCAGCTGCCAGCAGGTGGGAAGGGGGTGATTAACACTTTCCTTTTGAGAAGCTTCAGCAACTGGCTTACTGGCTGGAGGGACAGGGATGGGAGTCTTAGAGGTGGTGCTAAGGCACTGGGGCACGTGTTAAACTGTGCATTTCTGAGTCCCGCCCCCTTGGAGAGGCCTGGAAATCCATATTTTTAAAGGATCTTCAGATGATTCTGAGAGCAGGACCACTCTGAGAAACACTGCGCTGGTAGAAAGGAAAGACAGCTTGAGGATAATGAGAACTTACCAAAGGTAAGTTGGGATAAGGATGTTTACTTTGCACCAAATACAAATGTTTTTGTATTTGAGCCCTGGAATTGGTTGCCTTTTTAAAAAATTGTAGTAAAATGCACATTACCTAAAATTACCATTTTAACCATTTTAAAGTCTGCAGTTCAGTGTCATTAAGTACGTTTGCAGTATTGTGTGCGACTACCATCACTGTCTAGTTCTGTTGCTCTCTCTCCAGCCCCGGCAACTGCTGATCTGCTTTTGTGTCTGTCGGTTTGCCGATTCTGGATATTTCATGTAAATGGAATCATAATAATATGTTTTTGTGGCTGTGTCTGGCTGCCTTTCACTTAGTATAACGTTTTCAAGGCTCATCTGCGTTGAAGCGTGTATGAGTACTTCATTCTTTTTTTATGGCTGAATAATATTGCATCATATGGATATACCACACTTTACCTGTTGATGGATATTTGGGTCGTTTCCACCTGTTGGCTATTGTCGTGCTGCTGTGAACATGCCTGTACAAGTTCGTGTTTGAACACCTGTTTCCAGTGCTTTTAAGTATATACCTCGGAGTGGAATTGCTGGATCCTATGGTAATTCTGTGTGTAAGTGTGAAACTCTTTACCACAGTGGATGCACCGGCAGTGCCTGAGGAGTCCAGTTATTCCACATCCTCCCCAGCACTTGTTTTGACTTTTCCTTCTTTCTTGCTTTTTTAAATCCTGGCCATCCTAGTGGGTATGAATTGGTGTCTCACTGTGCTTTTGATTTGCATTTTCCTAATGACTAATGACATTGAGCATCTTTTCTTGTGCTTTTGGCAGCTCTGTTGCTTTTAAGTTAAAATGTGTTCAGATGGGTGTTGTTTTCTTAATTCAGGGTCACAGTTTTGTGTGTCGCTGGTGCTGGAGGGCCCTAGTCCTGACTCTTGCCAGGCTTTGGGCCAGCTAGAGCTCTCCATGCCTGCCTTTGGTGAAACGGCAATGCTGACAGTACCTTCCCCGCCTAGGGCTTTGTGACCATCAGGAAGGACCCATTAAAGCATCCGAACAGTGAGCACTCTGGAGCTATTGTCCTCATCGTTGTCACAAGTGGGAAGATCTGTCATTATATCCCTGCTTCTTTCTTGTGGGTCTAGCAAGCTGCCTTAGCTTCCTCAACATTGAGGATAGGCAACCCGGAGGGACACACTGTAGTTGCCCATCTGCTGTGTGAGGCCCCAGGGAGCCATGTCTAGATTGCTGGGGGTAGCGGTCCTCTGTATTCATTGCTTGAGTTTTCCTGCTTTCAGCCCAACCTCCAACTTACCCTGACAGGTAGGGGCGTGAATGTGTTACCAGCCCAAAGCCGAAAGCCTGTCAGCGGGAAAGCTGCCGTGGACCTGAGCAACCGTAATCAGTTACAGGTCCTTCCGTGGCAGCACCTTCATGCAGTCCTGAGGCAGAGCTGACCCAGGAGCTAGCTTCATGCCCCTGTGGATTTTGTGTCGAGATGTTATTTCTCCTGTGTGGTTCTTTTAAATATGGTTGAACGCCCTCCAAGTTGATAGGGCTGTATTGGGGTGCAGTGAGTGTAGTTTTCTTTTCACATTGGGAAGCCATTTTTAATATATAGAATATATTTAATATATAGTTTGCTGTGTAATTGTGAAGATTTTTGTGTAGAGCTGTTCAAGAATGATGATTAGAAATGCCCCCTGAAAACTCTTGGGTGCAGCTCAACAGACCTCCCCAGAGAGGCAGTGTGGTGTTGTGAGGCAGCAAGGGGCATAGGCGGCTTTCGGATCCAGGTTCAGATCCGAACCACGTACTAATTGTGGGCCTTGAACAAGTTAGTGCATCTTCTGGAGCCTCGGTTTCTTCACCAATAAAGTGAGAAGGATAAGATCCTAGCGGCTGTAACACAGTGGTGGTTATTGTTGACAAGAGCCTGTAAACCTCTCAGTTGACCATTGCAACATTTTGTTTTATTGTGGTAAAGTATACGTAGCATAACAGTTACCATTTTAATAGCTTTAAAGTATACAGCTCAGTGGCAGTCACTGCCATGTTTTTTTTTACCGTTGCGTTATTTCTTCTCTCTGCGGAGATAAGGCTCTCTCATCATCCTCCCTGGAGGTCACACCTGGGGACAGGGTGCCGTGTCCTCACCCCTCCCGATCGCCCCAGGCTGGTGAAGTTCAGTGAACTGCACGTTCCATAGCGGAGGGAAATGCAGGCACCCTGGGAGGCTTGGCTGTTAATAGAGGCTTTCTCAGGGGCATTAAATGATTCTTCAGATGGTATTAACTCTCATTGCCAGTTTTAGAGGTGGGGAAGATTCCTGCTTCTGTCCCACACAGGTATTACACTGTTTATTAACACCTCTATGCGTATGGAATAGGGAAGAAAAAGATTCAGATTCTTTTTGCCTGTTTTCTAGAAACTCTAGTTAAGAGCTTTGGGAAGAAGTAGAAATTGAAACTGTTTAACCATCATGTCTTTTTTTTAAAAAAATTAATTTATTTTTGGCTGTGTTGGGTCTTCGTTGCTGCACGCGGGCTTTCTGTAGTTGTGGCGAGTGGGGGCTACTCTTCACTGCGTTGCGCAGGCTTCTCATTGCAGCGGCTTCTCTTGTTGCAGAGCACGGGCTCTAGGTGCGCGGGCTTCAGTAGCTGTGGCATGTGGGCTCACTAGTTGTGACACGCGGGCTCTAGAGCGCAGGCTCCGTAGTTGTGGCACACAGGCTTAGTTGCTCCGCGGCATGTGGGATCTTCCCGGCCCAGGGCTCGAACCCGTGTCCCCTGCATTGGCAGGCGAATTCTTAACCACTGTGCCACTGGGGGAGCCCAACCATCATGTCTTAAGGTTATTTTAGTACTTCATTAATCTCTCCTTTGGAAAGGGACTGAAATAAATGTACTGCTTTGGGAAATATTCTGCCATTTCTATTTCCTCCTCCCCTGCTCCTTCATAATTGGCGTAATTGCCAAGCTTTCCTTTATTCCTTATTCACTATCTTTTTGGAACTTTGAACTCTAGAGAGACAGACAGGCAGACATAGAGCTTTAGTCTGTGCAAAGTCAGTGATTTATAAGTAATCCTTCTAAAGAACAGTCTAGAAGTCAGCATCTTTGTATTGAATTCCTAATTAGGTGACTTAAGAAATGTTCTCAAACACACACAAATATGTTATTGTTTCAGATACCAAATAATAATTATTCTTTCTGTAATCATATGTCTGAGCATTAGGAATATCTTCAGTTAAGGCAGGGTTAAAAATCCCAACCTCCCTAATGAAATAACGGATTTAAGCAGTGATCATCTTGACTGCTTCATCGTTAGGTGAGAAGATGATGGGAGCTTTATAATGACTAGAGCAGGCTGTCACCACCTAAAGCCCCAAATAAACGTTAGTATCACTCAGAGTGGGACAGCCAGGTATTAGGCACCTCCTGTGGTGATGCAGTGACAAGTACAGAGGACCACCTGGAAAGTATTCTTGATAAAATCATTGATCCCGAATCTAATGAAGCCTCTTGATGTAACACCCAGTTTATAGAAAATCCGAGGTTTGGAAGAACATGTTAAATGACACCATGAGAATACAGTCAGCCAAATATAGAATGTGGGCTATCTACAGGGACAAACGGCCTTTTTCTCTCGCAAGTAAACAGTGAGAGCTTAAAAAGAGAAAAAAAGGAGGGGAAAACTGTTACCGAGTAAAAGAGACTTGGGAGAGACATCTATCAAAGAAATGTGTGTGCCTGTTTTGGATCCTGATTTGCAAAAAGCAGTTGTACAAAAATATTATGAGGCCATCAAGGACAACTAAATGTGGAATGGATAATTAGATGATCTTAGGAATTACTTTTAATTTTGTTGGCTGTGATAATGATTGTAGTTATGTTTTGTTTTTTTTTTTTTTTTGCAATACGCGGGCTTCCCACTGCGGTGGCCTCTTCCGCCGCGGAGCACAGGCTCCGGATGTGCAGGCCCAGCGGCCGTGGCTCACGGGCCTACCTGCTCCGGGGCACGTGGGATCCTCCTGGACCGGGGCTCGAACTTGCTTGCCCTGCATCGGCAGGCGGACTCCCAACCACCGCGCCACCAGGGAAGCCTGCACTGTAGTTATGATTTTTAAAAGTCCTATAAGTGATACTGAAGTATTTACTAGTGAAATAAATGGTGTCTGGGATTTGCTTTACTTTCATTAAAAAAAAAAAGCTGGGAGCGTGGTGTAGATGAAGTGAACATAGCAGAAAACTGTTGTTCACTCATGCTGGGTAATGGGTTCCAGTCTTTCAGCTTTTGTGTATGTCTGATAATTTCATCATAAAAAGTTAAAAATGCCAAAATTGGTTTATTGGTGGCATTTAAACACTTCACTTTATATAGCAAAAACAAATATAGAACTCTCCAGGCTGGTAGAAACCTCAGTTTTGGAAAATTGCCTTTTCGCTTATCTGCATATTTGGTTTGGTTAGTTCTTGGCAAATTAGTATTAACTTCATGTTATTCCTCATCCTGAAGTCCAAGGAGCCCTCAAATAAACCAAGACAGGTCATAATTACAGAAACTTAGAGAGTTAACACTGTGGATAATTGCTAATCAGTAGGTTCTTCATACCAATAAACAGGCAGAAAAGGGGGGTTTGGGCAGACTGTCGGTGAATGGAAGTAAATTAAGTAAAGATGAGAATAATTTGTGTGCTCGACTGAGTTTAGCTTGTAGAAGTGTATGTAAACAGCGCTCCTATTTGGTATGATTGCTAAAGGTGGCCCCTTCAGACTGCTGTAGAATACGGGGTTCTCCTGCCACCCCTTAGATGAACGGTAGCACTGTAGAGTGTGGCGGTCAAACTTGTTCTCTCTCTGCCTTGATGGAGTCATTTGGATTTCACCTTACCATCTTCTGCAGGTAATCACCAAATCTGTATCCTTGGCCCCCATTACTCCACTGGGCACCAGAATCACATTTCCACCCAACCTGGACTTGGTTCCCTGCCTTCCACGCCAGCCTCGCCTGAGCCAGGCCCCCTTGCTGGCTGTGCACCGTTTACAGCAGCTCTTCTCACATCTCTCCAGATCTTTCCCGCGCCAGGCCTTTGTACATGCCATCCCCTCTGCCTGGAGCAGTCTCCCACTCTCTTCTCCTGCCTGCTCGTTCTTTAGGTCTTGGCTCAGACATGACCTCCTCAAAGTCATCTTTCTTAACCTTCTTTGCCTGTCATCCTCAGCCATAGCACCTTGCTTGTTTGCTTAGCCGTCTTCTCAGTTTATAATTATTGTCTCCTTTCTCCACTTGAGGTCCCTGAGCAGGACACCTTTTTGTCTTGGTTGACACTTCACACCCAGCACTTAGCTTACATGACCAGGTAGACATTTGTTGGATTTATGAATGAATGATTGGTGGACACGTCATGGCCTCGGGCTAGACCTGGGAGGCAGACTGGTGAAAAGATACAGTGTTTTTCCTCCAAGCGCTTGTAATCTACTAGGGGAGGGGAGATGAACAAGCCAAGTGTTTGCCATTTAAGTTTTTATGAGAAAAGCACACACAGGGTTCTGGGGATGATGGAAGAGAGAAGTTCATGGGAGCGTGATAGGAGTTAGGGAAAGGAGGGATGGGTGTTTCCAGGAGAGGGAACAACTTTTCCAAAAGCGTGGTGGTCAGAGAAAATCGCTGAATGGTTGTGGAGTGTGGGCTGATTTGGGGCAGGTGACACCAGCAGGACAGGCAGTGACCGGAAGATGAGGGCTCTTGTGTCACAGCTGAGGGACTTTGGATTTCTGAAGGCTCTTAGGAACCCGTGCGAGGATCTTAAGACTGGAATGTCATGGAAGGATTATTTCTTTTCTTCCTTTAGATAAACCTCAGATATACAGAAATGGGTTTGATCGTTTCTGCATGCCAGAAAAACTCTGGATGGGTTGGAGGCGCCAGAAGAGCTTAGGGATTTAGGGTAGGTTATAGCTGGTAGGGAGAGACCACAGCCTCGACTGATTTCCGTGGCCAGGAGCACCACTTCTGATCAGGGAGAATGTCCTACAATTACAGCATTTCCTAGCACAATTTCCCTTGGCCCTAGAGCCCTAGGGGTTGGGGTGCATGGGAGGGGGTAGTCACACAGCTCTAGGGACGCTGTGCGCTAATAGAAAATGGTCATGTTGGAGGTGCCCAGCCCTTACTGGGCCACCACCCTTTGCACTGGGGGTGTACCACACCACTCAAGAAGCACTTATCAAAGCAGTCTCTTCCGTGTCATTGGGAGGACTGTTTATGGATGCTCTGGGTTTTCCTGGTTCTTGAGCCAGACTCAGGGTGAGCAGGGAAGCAGGGTTGGTGTCCAGGGTGTCAGAACGTCTCTACGTCCTGTGCTCTGCAGTACCTTGGAAAGCCCATCTCCTCACAGAGGCTACGAGCAAGCAGTGGTAGCGGCCCGGACTTTAGTAGTGGTGGGGATGAAAGGATTCGAGAGTTAACTACAAGAAGCTGACTGTGAGAAGGACCTATTAACTGGCCCAGAGAGGGAGGATCAGGGTTTTTTAGGGGCCTGTTAGATACTCAAATGGAATTGTCTGTAGTGGGCAGTTGAATCTGTGACTCAGAATCTCCTTGGACTTTTTCTTCTTTTCTTGCCCCATCCATCTCATCAGTAGCTAATTTTATCACCGGCCGGCTGTGCAGTCTCTCTTGTAACATCTTTCCCATGCCCATCCGGTCATACCCTCCTCATTCCTTGCCCCGTCGCCCGTGTACCTGTGTGCGGTAGATCGATGTTTTGTGCTTTGCTCTGCCAGGTTGATTTCTCCGCAGCGTGACTTTGATAAGAAGGCCACTGTGCCCCAAATCTCCCGTGGCTCCCCATTGTCCACCAACATTCTCACGCTCCTCAGCCAACTTTTCTAATATTCTCTCCAACCAAGTGGAGCCACTACTGTTTGTTATGCAAACACACTCCACATTGTCCAGACGTGGAGCCTTTGTCCACGCTGCTGCTTCCAGCCAGCATGGCCCCCTCTCTCCTTTAAGCCTCCTGCTCCCTTTGATATAAAATAAAAGCTTAATTTAGAGCTGAATTAAGGAATTGAGCCTGTAGCATAAGCTCCTGACTGTTGGGAGGAGAACCACCCAGGAGGCATTGATGGCTCCTGGTCGCTTGGTTTTGGGCTTGTGTGTTTGTGTGGAAACTGCTGGCCTCGGGCTCCTGTGTCTTGGGGCGAAGTGCCTTCTCTTGCTTAGTCACGGGACGTCGTGTGCCATTCCAGCTCCGAGTGTAATGGGAGACGGAAGATTATCTTGAAGCTGGTGGTATCCTTTTCCCTGTTGTTATGGGACTGTGTTTTGAATTAAATTATTTTGGAAGCAGATGGCTGACTGAGAGTTTCTTCGCCTTTGTTCTTAGTGAATTGAGTATTTAGTTTAGTTTGTTTTGGTTACTTAAAGGGCTGACAGCCTTGCTTTCCAGGTTGGTAAAAGAGGATTGCATTTTATTTAGAAGAGAATAAAACAAAGCAAAGCGCCACAGAACATCTTCCAATAAATACTCTGGAACACGCTTTGAATTAAACCAACATGTTAATATCCTTACCTCCTCAAATGAGAAAATTATGCAGAGATAGTGTACCAAATCCCAGCGGGAAGCTATCCTGGTGTTTTTAACTATAATAGTATGAGTTGTTAAAAAGCTTCATGGTACCATTATTTCAGTATTGTTTGGTTACAGTTGTTGTCTTCTGAAGTTGCTCATTAGTTCTCTTCATGGTTCAGTGAAGTCACTAATCGTTATCTGTATCGCCATCTCTAGAGGAGGAAATGGAAGGTGTGACTAACTGCAAGAGATTTCTTCAGGGGAACCGAGCAAGTTTGATATAGAACAGGATGCAGTTCTGTTATCTGTAGAAGGTTCTGGAGCTGTTGTGTCTCTCTCTCTGACTGGGATTGTATTATACCAGTGCTATGCTTTTTATTAGCTTGGATTTTTCCAGCTAAAACTGAAGCCCCCCCCCCGCCCCCCAGCTACTGATGTAGTATCTGTTTATCATTTTGGGGATCACTCTTTCCCTTTCTGGGGAATCCCTATCATGTGAGGGCTGCAAGGTTGACAGGCAGTGTGGCATGTGACCTAGGCGTGGCTAGTGGGACACTCCCAGCTGGACTTTGAACTTTGTGGGAGTGATGCTGTGAAGCAGAGGCCTGGAAGGTCTGTTGGCAGCTGTGCCCGTGGCAGTCCCAGCTCAGTGTGATCGGCAGATGCTCCCTGCAGAGACCCTGGTGAACCCCTCTGCTGCCCAGCCTCACTTGGTTCTTGACTGTTCTGAACCTGAACTACCTTGTCCGTTCTGTGGCCCCTCTGGTGTCCTCCCATTGAATCCCCTCCTGCTTATGTAGCCAGAATTGTTTATACTGCAGCGGAGAATCCTGACTGAGAAACCCTTACAGAATAAGTAAGCGTAGGGTCGCGTGTCAGGCATGTGCATGGAAGGTCCACACTTTAACACCCATTTTTCAGGTAGTAATTTTCAGTAACCCGGTATCTTATGAGCAGAAGAGGGACCTGAGACCCAGGAATGGGCAGTGAGTTACTCAGGGTTGGCAGTTAATGAACTTGTGGGAGAGCAGGGCTGGACCCGAGGCCCGCAGGCTCTTGTTTCCTGTAATCTCTAAGCCGTCACAGAGCTTCTTGCTTGAACCAGGAATGAAAGATGTTGTCTTGGTCACTCGAGCTGCCGTAGCAAAACGCCAGACTGTGTGACTCAAGCAGAAATTAATTTTCTTCGTTCTGGAGGCTGGAGGTCTACGATCAAGGTGCCAGCAGGGTTGGTTTCTGGTGAGGCTCCCCTCCTGTGCTTAGGGATGGTGTCTTCTCGCTGTGTTCTTACGTGGCCTTTTCTCCGTGCAAGTGCACCCAGGGCCAGCGAGCTCTGGTGTCCCTCTTCTTATGAGGGGGCAGGTCCTGTCGGGTCAGGGCCCCACCCTCACGACCACATTTAATTCATTATCTCCGTAAAGGCCCCATCTCCAAACTCAGTCACAGTGCGGGTTAGAGCTTCAACATAGAATTCTGGGAGACACAATTCAGTTCATGACAGATGTGAACTGTGGCGATCAGACAGTTTAATGTTGTCTGTGACTTGATAAAAGTTGAGAAACAAAGGATGTCAAAGGAAGATTTCTGTTTTTTTTTTTTTTTGGCTGCGTGGCATGCGGGATCTTAGTTCCCTGACCAGGGATTGAACCTGTGCCCTCTGCAGTTGAAGTGTGGAGTTTTAACCACTGAACTGCCAGGGAAGTCCCCAAAGGAAGATTTCTATAAGAAGTTTTTACATAGTCCTGCGGTCTTAAAATACTGGGGATAGGCCGTCAGTTACTCTTCTTTCGCCGTGGGGTTGATTCTTTTCTGTGCAGAGAGCTCTTTAGCGATTGTTCTTTGGCTGAGTCCCTGTATCCAACTGCAGCTTAACACACTGATTTGGGAACAACAGTTTTCCTCACATGGGACCTGGGAAGCCTGCTCTCTGGTTTCAGACTGTAGCTCCCACTGTAGAGCCTGGCCATCTCATTTCATGTCTGGAGGCAGCCCCTCCCCTGTTTGTGTCACACATTCTCCACTGTCCTGGTCACTCTGCCGTCCCCACCCTGGACCAGAATTCCCTTAAGTTCTCCTCAGCAACTCTGTGCGGTGTGTCCTCTCTGCCCCCACCTTCTCCTCCAGGTGAGGATCAAAGGCCACTTCCCCTCTGGATCCCATTTCCATCTTCCTTCCCTGCCGCCTGGGCTGGTCACTCATCCTTTGTCTCTTCCACTTCTTCCTCTCTTCTGGATTGTTCCATCAGCATTGCTCCTAATCCGACCCTTTACAAAGAAAGGTCCTTGTACTCGGGTTAGAATTACCCGTGGCGTGGTTTAAAACACAGATTCCATGACAGGAACAGCAGCAAACACAAATACCCACACCGAGTCCTGAGCCCAGCTTCCCCTGATATTAACATCTTATAAAATCATGCTAGAGTTATTAAAACTAAGAAATTAACATTGGTACAATATTGTTAACTAGATTACAGACTTCACAGGATTTCACCCCTTTTTTCTCCACTTTTTCTGTGCTGGAATCCAGTCCAGAGCCCCATTGCATTTGGGTGTCCCATCTCATTAGTCTTCTCTAGACTGTGACAGTTTCTCAGTCTTTCCTTTTCTTTTATGAGCTTGAGATCTTTTTGAAGAGTCACATCTTTTTTTTTTTTTTTAAATTAATTTATTTTTGGGTGCGTTGGATCTTCATTGCTGTGTGTGGGCTTTCTCTAGTTGCGGCCAGCGGGGACTACTCTTCCTTGCCGTGGCTTCTCTTGTTGTGGACCATGGGCTCTAGGTGTGCGGTCTTCAGTAGTTGTGGTGTGCGGGTTCAGTACTTGTGGCTCACGGGCTCTAGAGCACAGGCTCAGTAGTTGTGGTGCATGGGCTCAGTTGTTCCACGGCATGTGGGATCTTCCCGGACCACGGCTCGAACCTGTGTCCCCTACGTTGGCAGGCAGATTCTTAACCAGGGGAGTCCAAGAGTCAGGTCTTTTATACAACGTCTCTGGGTTTGTCTGATGTTTTCACTTGTTGAGGTTGACGTTCTGCATTTTTAGAAGCACCTTTCATGAGCTCTTTGGTGATTCTTATCTATTGTCCGAGAACCAAACAACCTTCCCTGGACTCTCCACTTGCCATCTCTTCCCTCCCCTGTCCTACACAGCTAAACCACTCAAAAAGTTGTTTGCACATAATCCCGTTTCCTCACCTGTCATTCACTCTTCAACCTGTAGCAACCTGGCTTCTGCCACCACAAGGCCCAAGAACCCTGCTGTCATATGTAGGGGGTGCTTCCTTTTCTTGACCTCTCAGGGCCATTCCACACAGGTGACCCTGCCTGGCTCCTGAACACCTTTGCTCTTTTCTCGTCCTCGCACGTTCCTGGTTCCCCCCACCTTTCGGACTTCCCTTTCTTACTTTTTTGCAAGTTTATCTCTAGCTGCAGATATTCGCTTGCAAACTTGATATTTCCACATGGATTTCTCTAAAATAAACCTCAGGCTAGTGCCTCCCACTGTAATGGGCACACAAATCACCTGGAGCTCTTGTTAAAAGCATTTTTGACTCAGTGGGGTCTCGATGGGCCTAAGATGCTGCACGTCTCAACACTGCAGGTGATGCTGATGGTCTTCAGACCACAGTCTGAGTAATAAAACTCTAAAAAAAACCCCACCATAACCTAAGGCACCATCATCTCAAGCTTCAACTGCTGTGATCGCATAACTGATCTCTCCGCTTCTCCTTTTGGCCCTGGTTAACCTGTTCTTCTCGCAGCAGCAGGAGGGACTTTTAGACCATTATTCTGATCGTGTCATTCTCATGCTTTTATTTATTTATTTATTTATTTTGAACGTCTTCATTGGAGTATAATTGCTTTACAGTGGTGTGTTAGTTTCTGCTTTATAACAAAGTGAATCAGCTATACGTATACATATATCCCCATATCTTCTTCCTCTTGCCTCTCCCTCCCACCCTCCCTATCCCACCCCTCTAGGTGGTTACAAAGCATCGAGCTCATCTCCCTGTGCTATGCGGCTGCTCCCCACTAGCTATCTATTTTACATTTGGTAGTATATATAAGTCCATGCCACTCTCTCACTTCGTCCCAGCTTACCCTTCCCCCTCCCCATGTCCTCAAGTGCATTCTCTACGTCTGCATCTTTATTCCTGTCCTGCCCCTAGGTTCTTCAGAACCTTTTTTTTTTTTTAGATTCCATATATATGTGTTAGCATATGGTATTTGTTTTTCTCTTTCTGACTTACTTCACAATGTATGACAAACTCTAGGTCCATCCACCTCACTACAAATAACTCAATTTCATTTCTTTTTATGACTGAGTAATATTCCACTGTATATATGTGCCACATCTTCTTTATCCATTCATCTGTCAGTGAACACTTAGGTTGCTTCCATGTCTTGGCTACTGTAAATAGAGCTGCAGTGAACATTGTGGTACATGACTTTTTGAATTATGGTTTTCTCAGGGTATATGCCCAGGAGTGGGATTGATGGGTCGTATGGTAGTTCTATTTTTTATTTTTTAAGGACCCTCCATACTGTTCCCCATATTGGCTGTATCAGTTTACATTCCCACCAACAGTGCAAGAGGGTTCCTTTTTCTCCACAGCCTCTCCAGCATTTATTGTTTGTAGATTTCTTGATGATGGCCATTCTGACCGGTGTGAGGTGATACCTCATTGTAGTTCTGATTTGCATTTCTCTAATGATTAGTGATGTTGAGCATCCTTTCATGGATTTGTTGGCAATCTGTGTATCTTCTTTGGAGAAATGTCCATTTAGGTCTTCTGCCCATTTTTGCAGCTTTTTTTTTTAGAATAATTCGTTATTTTTATTTATTTATTTTTGGCTGTGTTGGGTCTTCGTTTCTGTGCGAGGGCTTTCTCCAGTTGTGGCAAGCGGGAGCCACTCTTCATCGCGGTGCGCGGGCCTCTCACTATCGTGGCTTCTCTTGTTGCGGAGCACAGGCTCCAGACGCGCAGACTCAGTAGTTGTGGCTCACGGGCCTAGCTGCTCTGCGGCATGTGAGATCCTCCGAGACCAGGGCTCGAACCCCGTGTCCCCTGCATTGGCAGACAGATTCTCAACCACTGCGCCACCAGGGAAGCCCTTCTGCCCATTTTTGGATTGGGTTGTTTGTGTTTTTGATATTGAGCTGCATGAGCTGCTTGTATATTTTGGAGATTAATCCTCTGTCAGTTGCTTCGCTTGCAAATATTTTCTCCCATTCTGAGGGTTGTCTTTTCGTCTTGTTTATGGTTTCCTTTGCTGTGCAAAAGCTTTTAAGTTTCGTTAGGGCCCATTTGTTTATTTTAGTTTTTATTTCCATTTCTCTAGGAGGTGGGTCAAAAAGGATCTTGCTGTGATTTATGTCATAGAGTGTTCTGCCTATGTTTTCCTCTAAGAGTTTTATAGTGTCTGGCCTTACATTTAGGTCTTTAATCCATTTTGCGTTTATTTTTGTGTTTGGTGTTAGGGAGTATTCTAGTTTCATTCTTTTACATGTAGCTGTCCAGTTCTCCCAGCAACACTTATTGAAGAGGCTGTCTTTTCTCCATTGTATATTCTTGCATCCTTTATCATAAATAAGGTGACCATATGTGCGTGGCTTTATCTCTGGGCTTTCTATACTGTTCCACTGGTGTACATTTCTGTTTTTGTGCCAGTACCGTACTGTCTTGATTAATGTAGCTTTGTAGGATAGTCTGAAGTCAGGGAGCCTGATTCCTCTAGCTCCGTTTTTCTTTCTCAAGGTTGATTGGCTATTCGGAGTCTTTTGTGTTTCCATACAAATTGTGAAATTTTTTGTTCTAGTTCTGTGAAAAATGCCATTGGTAATTTCATAGGGATTGCATTGAATCTGTAGATTGCTTTGGGTAGTATAGTCACTTTCACAATGTTGATTCTTCCAATACAAGAAGATGGTGTAGCTCTCCATCTGTTTCTATCATCTTTAATTTCTTTCATCAGTGTCTGATAGTTTTCTGCATACAGGTCTTTTGTCTCCTTAGGTAGGTTTATTCCTAGGTACTTTATTCTTTTTTGTTGTAATGGTAAGTGGGAGTGTTTCCTTAATTTCTCTTTTGGATTTTTCATCATCTGTATGTATGGGAATGCAAGAGATTTCTGTGCATTAATTTTGTATCCTGCTACTTTACCAAATTCATTGATTAGCTCTAGTAGTTTTCTGGTAGCATCTTTAGGATTCTCTATGTGTAATATCATGTCATCTGCAAACAGTGACAACTTTATTCCTTCTTTTTCGATTTGTATTCCTTTTATTTCTTTTTCTTCTCTGATTGCCATGGCTAGGACTTCCAAAACTATGTTCAGTAATAGTGGTGAGAGTGGGCAACCTTGTCTTGTTCCTGATCTTAGTGGAAATGGTTTCAGTTTTTCACCATTGAGAACCGTGTTGGCTGTGGGTTTGTCATATATGGCCTTTATTGTGTTGAGGTAAGTTCCCTCTCTGCCTACTTTCTGGAGGGTTTTTATCATAAATGCGTGTTGAATTTTGTCGAAAGCTTTTTCTGCATCTATTGAGATGATCATATGGTTTTTCTCCTTCGATTTGTTAATATGGTGTATTACATTGATTGATTTACATATATTGAAGAATCCTTGCATTCCTGGGATAAACCCCAGTTGATCATGGTGTATGATCTTCTTAATGTGCTGTTGGATTCTGTTTGCTAGTATTTTGTTGAGGATTTCTGCATCTTTGTTCATCAGTGATATTGGCCTGTAGTTTTCTTTCTTTGTGACATCTTTGCCTTGTTTTGGTGTCAGGGTGATGGTGGCCTCGTAGAATGAGTTTGGGAGTGTTCCTCCCTCTGCTATATTTTGGAAGAGCTTGAGAAGGATAGGTGTTAGTTCTTCTCTAAATGTTTGATAGAATTCGCCTGTGAACCCATCTGGTCCTGGGCTTTTGTTTGTTGGAAGATTTTTAATCACAGTCTCAATTTCAGTGCTTGTGATTGGTCTGTTTATATTTTCTATTTCTTCCTGGTTCAGTCTTAGAAGGTTGTGCTTTTCTAAGAATTTGTACATTTCTTCCAGGTTGTCCATTTTATTGGCATAGAGTTGCTTGTAGTAGTCTGTCATGATCCTTTATATTTATGCAGTGTCAGTTGTTATTTCTCATTTTTCATTTCTAATTCTATTGATTTAAGTCTTCTTTTTCTTTCCTTGATGAGTTTGGCTAATGGTTTATCAATTTTGTTTATCTTCTCAAAGAACCAACTTTTAGTTTTATTGGTCTTTGCTGTTGTTTCCTTCATTTCTTTTTCATTTATTTCTGATCTGATCTTTATGATTTTTTTCCTTCTGCTAACTTTGGTTTTTTGTTTTTGTTCTTCTTTCTCTAATTGCTTTAGGTGTAAGGTTAGGTTGTTTATTTGAGATGTTTCTTGATTCTTGAGGTAGGATTGTTTTGCTATAAATGACCCTCTTAGAACTGCTTTTGCTGCATCCCATAGGTTTTGGGTCATCATGTTTTCATTGTCATTCGTTTCTAGGTATTTTTTGATTTCCTCTTTGTTTTCTTCAGTGATCTCTTGGTTATTAAGTAGTGTATTGTTTAGCCTCCATGTGTTTGTATTTTTTACAGATTTTTCCTGTAATTGATACCTAGTCTCATAGTGTTGTGGTCAGAAAAGATACTTGATAAGATTTCAATTTTCTTAAATTTACCAAAGCTTGATTTGTGACCCAAGATATGATCTATCCTGGAGAATGTTCCATGAGCACTTGAGAAGAAAGTGTATTCTGTTTTTTTTTGGATGGAATGTCCTATAAATATCAGTTAAGTCCATCTTGTTTAGTATGTCATTTAAAGCTTGTGTTTCCTTATTTATTTTCATTTTGGATGCTCTGTCCATTGGTGAAAGTGGGGTGTTAAAGTCCCCTACTATGAATGTGTTACTGTCGATTTCCCCTTTTATGGCTGTTAGCATTTGGCTTATGTATTGAGGTGCTCCTATGTTGGATGCGTAAATAATTACAATTGTTATATATTCTTGGATCGATCCCTTGATCATTATGTAGTGTCCTTCTTTGTCTCTTGTAATAGTCTTTATCTTAAAGTCTGTTTTGTCTGATATGAGAATTGCTACTCCAGCTTTCTTTTGATTTCCGTTTGCATGGAATATCTTTTTCCATCCCCTCACTTTCAGTCTGAATGTGTCCCTAGGTCTGAAGTGGGTCTCTTGTACACAGCATATATATGGGTCTTGTTTTTGTATCCTTTCAGCCAGTCTATGTCTTTTTCTTTTTTTTGTGGTACGCGGGCCTCTCACTGTTGTGGCCTCTCCCGTTGCGGAGCACAGGCTCCGGACGCGCAGTCTCAGCGGCCATGGCTCTCGGGCCCAGCCACTCCACGGCATGTGGAATCTTCCTGGACTGGGGCACGAACCCGTGTCCCCTGCATCTACAGGCGGATTCTCAACCACTGTGCCACCAGGGAAGCCCTGTGTCTTTTGATTGGAGCATTTAATCCATTTACTTTTAAGGTAATTATTGATATATTCCTATTACCATTTTCTTAATTGTTTTGGGTTTGTTTTTGTAGGTCTTTTCCTTATCTTGTGTTCCTGCCTAGAGAAGTTCCTTTAGCATTTGTTGCAAAGCTGGTTTGGTGGTGCTGAATTCTCTTAGCTTTCTCTTGTCTGTAAAGGTTTTAATTTCTCCGTCGAATCTGAGTGAGGTCCTTGCTGGGTAGAGTAATCTTGGTTGTAGGTTTTTCCCTTTCATCACTTTAAGTATGTCCTGCCACTCCCTTCTGGCTTGCAGAGTTTCTGCTGAAAGATCAGCTGTTAACCTTATGGGGGTTCCCTTGTGTGTTATTTGTTGTTTTTCCCTTGCTGCTTTTAATATTTTTTCTTTGTATTTAATCTTTGATAGTTTGATTAATATGTGTCTTGGCGTGTTTCTCCTTGGATTTATCCTGTATGGGACTCTCCGTGCTTCCTGGACTTGATTAAGTATTTCCTTTCCCATATTAGGGAAGTTTTCAACTCTAATCTCTTCAAATATTTTCTCAGTCCCTTTCTTTTTCTCTTCTTCTTCTGGGACCCCTATAATTCGAGTGTTGGTGCATTTAATGTTTTCCCAGAGGTCTCTGAGACTGTCCTTAGTTCTTTTCATTCTTTTTTCTTTATTCTGCTCTGCAGTAGTTATTTACACTATTTTATCTTCCAGGTCACTTATCCGTTCTTCTGTCTCAGTTATTCTGCTATTGATCCCATCTAGAGTATTTTTCATTTCATTTATTGTGTTGTTCATCATTGTTTGTTTGCTCTTTAGTTCTTCTAGGTCCATGTTAAATGTTTCTTGTATTTTCTCTATTCTATTTCCAAGATTTTGGATCATCTTTAGTATCATTACTCTGAATTCTTTTTCAGGTAGACTGCCTGTTTCCTCTTCATTTGTTTGGTCTGGTGGGTTTTTACCTTGCTCCTTCATCTGCTGTGTGTTTCTCTGTCTTCTCATTTTGCTTAACTTACTGTGTTTGGGGTCTCCTTTTCGCAGGCTGCAGGTTCATAGTTCCAGTTGTTTTTGGTGTCTGCCCCCAGTGGCTAAGGTTGGTTCAGTGGGTTTTGTAGGCTTCCTGGTGGAAGGGACTGGTGTCTGTGTTGTGGAGGATGAGACTGGATTTTGTCTTTTGGTGGGCTGGACCGTGTCTGGTGGTGTGGTTTGGGGTGTCTGTGGACTTATTATGATTTTAGGCAGCCTCTCTGCCAGTGGGTGGGGTTGTGTTCCTGTCTTGCTAGTTGTTTGTCATAGGGTGTCCAGCACTGTAGCTTGCTGGTCGTTGAGTTGAGCTGGGTCTTAGCGTTGAGATGGAGATCTCTGTGAGTGCTTTTGCCGTTTGATATTACATGGAGCTGGGAGGTCTCTGGTGGACCAATGTCCTAAACTTGGCTCTCCCACCTCAGAGGCACAGGCCTGACACCTGGCTTGAGCACCAAGAACCTGTCAGCTACACGGCTCAGAAGAAAAGGGAGAAAAAAAGAAAGAAACAAAAAAATAAAGTAATTAAAATAAAAAGAAAAAGTAATTATTAAAAATTTAAAAATTACAGTGTAATGAAAGAAAGAAAGAATAGCCAAACCAAAGAACAAATCCTCCAATGGTAATAAGTGCTAAAAATACACTAAAAAAACCCAAACAAAACAAAAATGGACAGACAGAACCCTAGGACAAATGGTAAAAGGAAAGCCATACAGATAAAATCACACAAAGAAGCATACACATACACACTCAGAAAAAGAGAAAAAGGAAGAAAAAATATATCATTGCTCCCAAAGTCCACTGCCTCAATTTTGGGATGATTCGTTGTCTATTCATGTATTCCACAGATGCAGGGTACATCACGTTGATTGTGGAGATGTGATCCGCTGCTCCTGAGGCTGCTGGGAGAGATTTCCCTTTCTCCTCTTTGTTCGCACAGCTCCCAGGGGTTCAGCTTTGGATTTGGCCCCGCCTCTGCGTGTAGGTCGCATGAGAGCGTCTGTTTTTCCATCAGACAGGACGGGATTAAAGGAGCCGCTGATTCGCGGGCTCTGGCTCACTCATGCCTGGGGGAGGGAGGCGTCCGTATGCGGGGCGAGCCTGCCGTGGCATAGGCCGGCGTGACGTTGTACCAGCCTGAGGCGCGCCATGCGTTCTCCCGGGTAAGTTGTCCCTGCATCACGGGGCCCTGGCGGTGGCGGGCTGCACAGGCTCCCGGGAGGGGCGGTGTGGATAGTGACCTGTGCTCGCACACAGGCTTCTTGGTGGCGGCAGCAGCAGCCTTAGCGTCTCATGCCCGTCTCTGGGGTCCGCGCTTATAGCTGCGGCTCGCGCCAGTCTCTGGAGCTACTTTAAGCGGTGCTCTGAATCCCCTCCCCTCGCGCACCAGGAAACAAAGAGGCAAGAAACGATCTCTTGCCTCTTCGGCAGCTCCAGACTTTTTCCCGGACTCCCTCCCGGCTATGTTTACGCAGCCTGTCCTCTCCCTGCGCTCCAACCGAAGCCCGAGCCTCACCTTGCAGCCCTGCCCGTCCCGTAGGGTGAGCAGACAAGCCTCTCGGGCTGGTGAGTGTAGGTCGGCACCGGTCCTCTGTGCGGGAATCTCTCTGCTTTGCCCTCCGCACCCCGGTTGTTGCGCTCTCCTCCGTGGCTCCGAAGCTTCCTCCCCACCCGTCTCTGCCAGTGAAGGGGCTTCCTAGTGTGTGGAAGCTTTTCCTCCTTCATATTACCTTCTAGAGGTGCAGGTCCCGTCCTATTCTTTTGTCTCTGTTTTTTTTTTTTTCTTTTGCCCTACTCAGGTATGTGGGGAGTTTCTTGCCTTTTGGGAAGTCTGAGGTCTTCTGCCAGCATTCAGTAGGTGTTCTGTAGAAGTTGTTCCACATGTAGATGTATTTCTCATGTATTTGTGGGGAGGAAGGAGATCTCCGTGTCTTACTCTCACGCCATCTTGAAGGTCTCGGCCATTCTCATGCTGTTAAATGGCTTTGATGGCTTCCTGTTGCATTTATTTTATTGTTCATTGTCTTCAGCATCGTGGCTACCAAGCCTTGCATGTTCTGATCCCCTACCTCCCTCTGACCCCATCTTGGAGCTCTTTATCTTTCCTCCCCTTCCCTCCTAAATTCCTGCTGTTCTCTGTGTTCTTCAGTGGCCAGTACTGCCCCCACGCACCCCACCCCACCTGGGCCTCATGCAGATCCCACATCCTCTGCCCAGAAAGTACTGGGCAGCGAGCTGGCCTGCAAACCCTTGTTTCCATCCAAGTTAAGATAAGGAGCTTAGACCAGAGCATGAATCAACCCCTCATGGAACATGCTGCCTGGTTCAGCTGGCATGTTTTTGTAGCACGACCTACTCTCTGAAGGAGCAGTGCACACACGTGCGCGCACACACACACACACACACGTGTGCGCGTGCACGCATGCACCTTATACTTCCAGGCATATTTGACTTTAAATGAGAGAGGCAAAACCTTAAAACTTTTAGGAGACAATATATAGGAATATCATTCTGGCTTTTAGTGTAGGGAAGAATTACTTAAACTTTCCATCTTAATACACACACAAATCTCAAACAGTAATAGAAAAGATTGATAAATTTGACCATATTAAAACTGAGAACTTCTGTTCATCAAAAGACCACATAAAGAGAATCAAATAAGCCACAAACTGGGAGAAGCTATAACTGACATAGGATTAGTACCTAAAACCTATCAAGAATGCCTTTGGATCAGAAAGAAAAAGATAGACAACCCCCTAACAAAGTGGGCAGTAGAACCGAAAAGACACTAGAAGAGACAACGTGAGTGGCCAGCAGATAGGACAAGGTGATCAGTCTATTGTAAATTAGGGATATGCAAGTTACAACCATAAGTTTCATACTGTCCAGATTAGTAAAATGTGAACATCTAGGAGTATTAAGTATCGGTGAGGATTTGCAGCAGTCAAATGGGAGGATAAATTTGTTCAACTACTTTGAAAGATTATGTGGTATTATTTAGAAAAGTTTCAGATGACCATATCCTCTGACCTGGCAGTTCTCATGGGTGCATACACACATACATATACGTACACACATTAATACACACTCTCATACACATACCCATACATATGCACCCACACCCCTCATGCATACACATATACACACATACATGTATGTACCTTGCACTACACACATGCATGTACACACATATATATACCAACACAGAAACACACACATAATGCACATATATACACATGAACATACAATAATACTTTATATATACATATGTGTACCAGGAGATGGGTGAGAAAGGTCATACACGAAATGTCTGGAATAATGAAAATGGCAATAGTCCAGCTGTCCATCAACAATAGATAATAAATTTGGTATATTCATATAATGGAATTCATGTTGAAGTGAAAATGAATGCTTATAGCTTCAATGCCAAAAAAACCCACTCACGGGTGAAAAACAATATGGAAGTGAAAAAATAAGTTGCAGTAGAAATATATGCAGTATAATTCCATCTTGATAAAGTTTGAAAACATACAAAGCTGAAGAATATACTCTTTAGGGATACATACATATGGTAAGACTATAAGAAAAGGAATATGAGAGATTGCATAGTTTCCAGATGGTGGTTCCCTCAGTGGGAAGGGAAGAGATGGGAAGGTGGTACATGGGGGATGTCAGAAGTAAGGGTAATACTGATTTTCTTAAACTGAGTGATGGGAACTCAGGTGTTCTTTATATTTTTATATATACTGTCTGATAAATATATCTTTATAAATAGTAGTTCCTATCTACTTGATATTTGATAATAAAAACAGTACCGGTTGGAGGAGAGAGTAACCTTCCTGGTAGAAGGTATTTAGTATACAGTTGGGGTTGGAGAAGGAATGAGAAGAGAGACACTCTTTTCTAAACCAGGGAGATAAAAATGAAAGTAGGAAAGGAGAAGGATGGTTTTAATAATGGCACTAAAATCCTACTTCGGACAACCTGAGAACTAGAGGGATGAAAGTTGCTGAAGATTTGCCAAATTGGGTATTGGTTTAATTACTGATTACTTTTGTTTGTTTGTTTTAATATTTACTTATTTGGCTCCCCTGGGTCTTAGGTGGCCTCACACGGGATCTTTGCTGCGGTGTGCAGGATCTTTCGTTGCGGCATGCAGACTTCTTAGTAGCAGCATGCGGACTTCTTAGTTGCAGCATGCATGCAGGATCTAGTTCCCGACCAGGGATCAAACCCAGAACCCCTGCATTGGGAGCGTGGAGTCTTACCCACTGGACCACCAGGGAATCCCTGACTACTTTTGTTTTAAACACACTAGAAATTCAGACGGCTCTTGTTTGTAGTAGACTTAATATCCACAGAGTTGAGATGACTCATCATGTTTTGAAAACGCCACAGTTTAGCAGAGAAGCAAAAGTAATGTTCTTCTATTTGGATTAAAGCTCTTTAGAGATTTTTAAAATATATATATTTTTTATTTAATTATTTATTTGGGTTGCACTGGGGTCTTAGTTGTGGCTCACTGGCTCCTTAGTTTTGGCACTTGGGCTCCTAGTTGCATCATGCTAATCACTCTTAGTTGCAGCATGCATGTGGGATCTAGTTCCCTGACCAGGGATCGAACCTGGGCCCCCTGTATTGGGAGCGTGGCGTCTTACCCACTGGACCACCAGGGAAGTCCCTCTTTAGAGATTTTTGATGCTGCTGTCCCTTGGCTTTTCCAGCCCAGCCCTCAGAGGACATTTTGTTTTCTGAGCGCCCATGCCTGCAACTGTGAGCTGTCCCATGTGGACGGTGGGCCCTCACAGTTCACAAAGCGTGCCTTGCATAGGTTTTGGTAGCACAGAATTTAGCATATGCTTTCAACTCATTTATAACATAACTTAGCATGTTTTTCAATGTAATTTATTCACTAGCAGTCTTAATGAAATGGGCTGATGTGACTTCACATGGTGTGGTGTGAAGAACATTCAACCACTGAGGACTTATGAACCTGCCTTTCTAGCCTGGCTCTGCCTTGATGCTATTTTGAGCAAGTCAGCTTACACTCTGAGCCTTGTTTGCATTGCGAGGGGATTGCCAAGGTCTTAAAGGATCCATTCAGCTTGAAAAGTTCATGATTCCATGATCGACTACTATATTTAGGGAAGATTTCCAGATGGAAAAATATGACTTTCAAAAAGGGTAAATATCAGTAAAACACTGAATTCTGCATTGGGAGTGAGACCAAAAAATTCCTAGACAGACATCTCCCTCATGAGTTTTTAAAAAAAGTTTTATGTTTTTTTTTTTGTTTGTTTGTTTAAGATTTCATTTTTTTTAAAGAGCAGTTTTAGGTTCACAGCAAAAGTGAGAGGAAGGTACAGCGATTTCCCATATACTCCCTGCCACCACCCATGCTTAGCCTCACCCATTGTTAACATCCCCACTAGAGCAGTACATTTGTTACAACGAATGAACCTGCGCTAACACAGCATTGTCACCCACAGTTTGTAGGTCACTTTGGGGGTTCACCTTTGGTGTTGTACTGTCTGCGGTTTTGTCTTGTGAATTTTTAATCACTGTGTATCTGCATGGCACCAGGGCAGTTCCGGCTCTGTTACATATAGCATGGCAGGGACCTAGCAAAGGAGGAGGTACAAGGTCGGCACTGGATACGTATGTGTTGTACCGTCTATACAGGAGAAAGTGGCTTAGTGCTTGCTACTCAGAGTGTGGTTAGGCCTGGCCCCCCCCGGGAGCCATGCAGAAGCTCAGTGGAGGTTCCCCCAACCCCAGCCCTGCTGGACAGTGCCTACATCTTAACAAGATATCCCATCATGCGTGTATCATCCCCATTCCTTTCTCTCTATCGTCGCAGAGAACTTTTCACTCTTGTCTGACCTAATGCTTGAGAGCTTGAAAATTGATCTCCAGAGCTTGAAATTAGAGTCTTCAAAGCCTTTTTTGCCGGGAGAGACTCACCTGGGTTTTCTACCTCTTCCTGAAATAACTACAGAAGTGATTCCCATGGTATTTCAGCAGCTGTCTCTTTAGAGTTGATTTCTCTTTCCTGGGGCTTGGCCAAAAGGAGGGGGAAGAAAACCTTCACAGCTTGGCTTACCTCACAGTTCTTAATAGAAGATTTTGTTTTCTCAGTTTTACTAGCTAGGAGAATTTTTCATTCTTTTGATCACTTTGCCTCCCCTGTTCCTTGTCCTTTGTAGGCAGAATTGATTGAATTCTCATTTGCATCAGATACTTGGGCTCATAAATTTGCCACTAAACGCTCCTTTCTTTGCTCTTTTATCTCTGGCAGTTTTCCAGTGCACTTACGAATATGTTTCTGATTCATTTTAAAAGGGATCTTGCTCTCTGTTCAGGTCTTGTATTTCAAAATAAATCCTATCATAGCAGAGTTTTAAAACAGACACATAAAATAATTTATTCTTAGGAAAACCTTAAAATCTTTATGCTACATAGTTGTACATATTGTCATTTTATTCTCAAATTTATAACTTTTTAACCTTTACTGTAGAGAAGAACAGCTGCTACTTTGCTGTAGTTGTAATAAGTATCATCTTTACTTTTACCTATGCTTGGAATGTGGCAGGTAAATACTAAAAGCACATGGACGAGAAATCCTAGAGCCAGGTTGTATGGAAGACAACAAATGCCTAATAATATTGCTATGAAATAACCTAAAATCTCTGAGAAATGGTTTTCTTCTTTTATTGTCTATTCATTTTTAAAAGTCATATTCCATATGAAGGTGTGTGACCCTTTAAAGTAAGCAGCTTCTAACATCTACCCTTCTGAAACTCTTCCAAAAAATTGCAGAGGAAGGAACACTCCCAAGCTCATTTTCTGAGGCCAACATCACCCTGATACCAAAACCAGACAAAGATGTCACAAAAAAAGAAAACTACAGGCCAATATCACTGATGAACATAGATGCAAAAATCCTCAACAAAATACTAGCAAACTGAATCCAACAACACATTAAAAAGATCATGCACTATGAGCAAGTGGGATTTATCCCAGGGATGCAAGGATTTTTCAATATCTGCAAATCAATCAGTGTGATACACCACATCAACAAATTGAAGAATAAAAGGAATATGATCATCTCAATAGATGCAGAAAATGTTTGACAAAATTCAACACCCATTTATGATAAAAACTCTCCAGAAAGTGGGCATAGAGGGAACCTAACTCAACATACTAAAAGCCATATATGACAAACCCACAGCAAACATCATTTGCAGTGGTGAAAAACTGAAAGCATTTCTTCTAAGATCAGGAACAAGACAAGGATGTCCATGCTCATCACTATTATTCAACATAATTTTGGAAGTTGTAGCCACGACAGTCAGAGAAGAAAAATAAATAAAAGGAATCCAAATTGAAAAAGAAGTAAAACTGTCACTGTTGGCAGATGACATGATACTATACATAGAAAATCCTAAAGATGCTACCAGAAAACTACTAAAGCTCATCAATGAATTTGGTAAAGTTGCAGGATACAAAATTAATGCACAGAAATCTCTTGCATTCCTATACACTAACAATGAAAGATCAGAAAGAGAAATCAAGGACACAATCCCATTTACCACTGCATCAAAAAGAGTAAAATACCAAGGAATGAACCTACCTAAGGAGGCAAAAGGCCTGTACTCAGAAAAGTACAAGATACTGATGAAAGAAACAAAAGAGGACACAAAAAGATGCAGAGATATACCATGTTCTTGGACTGGAAGAATCAGTATTTTAAAAATGACTATACTACCCAAAGCGATCTACAGATTCACTGCAATCCCTATCAAATTACCAATGGCATTTTTCACAGAACTAGAACAAACGAATCTTAAAATTTGTATGGAGGCACAAAACACCCTGCATAGCCAAAGCAGTCTTGAGAAAGAAAAATGGAGCTGGAGGAATCAGGCTCCCTGACTTTAGACTATACTACAAAGCTATATTAATCAAGACAGTATGGTACTGGCACAAAAAGAGAAATATAGATCAATGGTACAGGTTAGAATGCCCAGAGATAAACCCACACACATATGGGCACCTAATTTTTGAGAAATGAGGCAAGAACATACAATGGAGAAAAGACAGCCTCATCAATAAGTGGTGCTGGGAGAAATGGACAGCTACATGTAAATGAATGAAATTAGAACATTCCCTAAAACCATACTCAAAAATAAACTCAAAATGGATTAAAGACCTAAATGTAAGGCCGGATGCTATAAAACTCTTAGGGGAAAACATAGGCAGAACACTCTGACATAAATCGCAGCAAGATCTTTTTAGATCCACCTCCTGGGATAATGAAATAAAAACAAAAATAAACAAATGGGACCTAACGAAACTTAAAAGCTTTTGCACAGCAAAGAAAACCATAAACAAAATGAATAAACAACCCTCAAATGGGAGAAAACATTTGCAAATGAAGCAACCAACAAGGGATTAATCTCCAAAATATACAAACCGCTCATGCAGTTCCACATCAAAAAAACAAACAACCCAATCAAAAAAATGGGCAGAAGATCTAAATAGACATTTCTCCAAAGAAGATGTACTGGCAGCTCAAAAGCACATGAAAAGATGCTCAACATCACTAATTATTAGAGAAATGCAAATCAAAACTACAATGAGGTATTACCTCACACCAGTTGGAATGGCCATCATCAAAAAAATTTACAAACAATAAATGCTGAAGAGGATATGGAGAAAAGGGAACCCTCCTACACTGTTGGTGGGGATGTAAATTGGTACAGCCACTATGGAGAACAGTATGGAGGTTCCTTAAAAAAAAACAGGGCGCCATATGATCCAGCAATCTCACTCCTGGGCATATATCCAGAGAAAACCATAATTTGAAAAGATACATGCACCCCAGCGTTCACTGCAGCACTATTTACAATAGCCAGGACATGGAAGCAACCTAAATGTCTGTCAACAGAGGAATGGATAAAGAAGATGTGGTACATATATGCAGTGGAATATTACTCAGCCATAAAAGAGAATGAAATAATGCCATTTGCACCAACATGGATGGACCTAGAGATTGTCATACTGAGTGAAGTAAGTCAGACAGAGAAGGACAAATATCATATGATATCACTTATATGTGGAATCTAAAAAAAGCATACAAATGAACTTACCTAGTTACAGATGTAAAAAACAAACTTACGGTTACCAGGGGGGAGAGGGATAAATTGGGAGATTGGGATTTACACATACACAGTACTATATATAAAATAGATAATAAGGACCTACTGTATAGCACAGGGAACTCTACTCAATACTCTGTAAAGACCTATATGGGAAAAGAATCTAAAAAAAGAGGATATATACATATATATATGAATGATTCACTTTGCTGTACACCTGAAACCAACACAACATTGTAAATCCACTATACGCCAATAAAAAATAAAGTAAGCAGCTTCTATGTGCTGCAAGTTTGTAACTTTCAGGTGCTAATGGAACCAGCGTGAAATATTTCATCTATGTAAATATATGACTAAATACCAGTTACAGAGTTTGGTGTATACACACAAAATCTGTTCATAGAATTTTGTCTTAACTCTTGATTTTCATCTCTGCTAGTGAGTCACAAATTCCTCTGGACGCCCCCATTTCAGCTTCTGTGCAATGTAGCAAGCTATTTTAACTCTATGTTATGTCTTTTGTAACCTTACAAATTACGTAGTATTATTGTTCATTTATGCCATCAATGTTTGTTTAGATTTAACCATATTTTTATCATTTGTTTATTCTCTGTTTCTTCTCAGATCTTCCCTCTGGGATAATTACCTTTTCTTTTGAAGTATCAATGTATCCTTGTTTAGAAAGACTTCTTCTGTTGGTATAACCACTTTGTTTAAATCTGAAAATGTCCTTTTTTTTTTTTTTTTTGTGGTACGCGGGCCTGTCATTGTTGTGGCCTCTCCCATTGTGGAGCACAGGCTCCGGACACGCAGGCTCAGCGGCCATGGCTCATGGGCCTAGCCGCTCCGCGGCATGTGGGATCTTCCCGGACCGGGGCACGAACCCGTGTCCCCTGCATCGGCAGGCGGACTGTCAACCACTGCACCACCAGGGAAGCCCTGAAAATGTCCTTATTTTAACAAATGGAGAGTATTGCTGTTTATTCACATCTAGGTGTCAGTGTCTTCTCTCAGCACTTTGAAGATGTTATTTCATTGTCATTTGGCCCCTAGTTCTGTGAAGTAGTTACCTCATGGTGTGATTGCCATTCCTTTTCTCTGACTGCCTGTACAATTTCTCTTTGTCTTTGGTGTTCCGTGGTATCATCATGTGTGTAGGTATGGGATTTAAAAAAAAAATTCACCTGGTTTGGGATTCTTTGTCTTCCTGAATTCAAGGATTCATGTCTCCTACTGTTTTGGACAGTTCTTAGCACTGTCTCTTTGAATATTGTCTCTGCCCAATTCCTTCCATTACTGTTTTTTAAAACTTTGATCAAATATGTGTTGGACTCATTCTGTGTTCATATCTCTTCTCTTTTTTACATTTCTCCTCTTTTTGTTTCTCTGTGCTACATTCTGAGTAATTTCCAGGTCTGTCCCCCAGTCCACTAAATCTCTCTTCAGCTGTGTCTAAATTTCTGTTTATTGTTTATTACATATTGTATATTGAGTTAAAAAATTTTAATTATTATATTGTTCATTTCCAAATATTCTTTTGGTTTTTCAAATCTTTCTGACCATTCATCATAGCCTCTTGCTCCTTACTCATGTTTTCAGTCCCTTCTTTATTATTTTAAATGAATTAAACACACTTTCAAAAATGTATCCTAGGGCTTCCCTGGTGGCACAGTGGTTGAGTGTCCACCTGCCAATGCAGGGGACACGGCTTCGTGCCCCGGTCTGGGAAGATCCCACATGCCACGGAGCGGGTGGGCCTGTGAGCCATGGCCGCTGAGCTGCACGTCCGGAGCCTGTGCTCCGCAACGGGAGAGGCCACAGCAGTGAGAGGCCTGCATACCACCAAAAAAAAAAAAAAAAAAAAAAAATGTATCCTATAATTCCAATATCTGAAGTCTTTACAGATCTGATACTGTTTGTGTGGGTTTCTTTTTTTTTACTTCTTGGGGAGGTTTCTCTTGACTCTTTTTCATAATACCTTATTTCTTAGGTGTTTTGTAAGTTTTAACTTTGCAGTCATGCTTGAGCATCAGGCTGTCTGGTCCAGTGTCCCTCTAAGCTCTCTGTTTCAGTGTTCCTCTAGGACCTGTGCCCTGGGCCTTCATCAGGGGTCTGGGCCATCACATTTCCTGCCTCTCTATACAGTGTATCCGAATTACAGATGGAGATACCTAAGCCACTTAAATGATAGTGACAGCTGTCACAAGGATGAAGAATATGAAAGTTTGAGAGGATGATGGGATGCTTTTGGCACAGATCAGAACTTGGTCCTCAGACACCATTCCTTCATTCATTGATGTATTCATTCACTTAACAGATGTTTATCGAGCTCTTAGTATATGTCACTCACTGTGCTAGGCACTGGGGAAACAGATCAACAGTTTCTGTCCTCAAGAATCTCAGAGTATAATGAGCAGACAGTTCATTTCAGTGGGGCACGATCAGGGATGTGACAGGTAGAACGTAGGGAGAGGCACTAACCCAGCTTTGGAGTAATGAGGAGGGAGGCTGTGCTGCATCTGCAGGGCCGGTAGGAGTAATCCAGGTGGAGAGCCAGGGAAGGGCATCCCAGGCAGAGAGAGAAGAATGTGCGAAACACCAAGCCACAGAGAATCTGAGTAGCTCATTCGGCCAGAGTATAGTTGGGAAGGCATGAGAGTGGAGCAGGGAATGATGAGAGGTGAGCCTGGAGGTAGTCTGAGGTCTGGATGTGGAAGGTCTTATGACTAGGAAACTGCTGAACCCTCTTCCCTGGGTAGTGAGTGATGCTGTCAGAGTGGTCACGATCATTTCTCGTAAGAGCCAACTCTTATGGAAGAAAAAGGACATGGGCTTGGGAGTCAAGGCAGGCTTATGCGCAGATCCCAGCTCCACCTCTGTCCGGGTGATCATGTAATTGATTTAGTTACCTTCTCTGAACCTCTCTTTCTCATGTGATAAATGAGAGAGAACAGACAAGACAGGCCCTTAAGGCCTCTTCCATTTATAGTATTCTGTGGTGTTGCTAGAAAGTAAGAGAAACATGTCAGTGTGTACACGCACACATACACACACACGCTTAAGTAAAAGTGCTCAAATTTACGACTGTTCGCAGGTATTATGCTGACAGGAACTGTGGCAATTTCTGACTTCCAGTTGGTTGTTTAACTTCTAACCGTGAATCGTGGCTGTTCACAGTGAGTGGATATCTGTTGATTGAGGATATCTTTATATCTGAAACAAAATGTTAGCAGTATGACTTTCATTGCCTTGCAGCTAAACTCAGCTGTTATTTTCTTTGTAGATGAGCTCCCTCTGGAACAGCACAACCTTTCTTTATCCTCCTTGGAGTTCGTGCCAAGGGAAAGCACCGTGCACAGCACTGCACACGTGGCCTTAACAGAAACCGCTCCAGGGTCCCAGCAAGGCAGTTCTCTCCACGTGAGATCATCTCCATCTGCCAGTACTTTTGATACAAACTTTTTTAACCAAGGAAAATGGACCCAAAGTACAGCAGATCACAGCATCTTTGTGGCAAATTATGTGTCAGTGACGAGCAACGAGGTCATAGATGATGATGAAATGGATAACTTTTTGCCAGAGACTTCCTGGACCACTTCTCGCGTGGTTTCTCCCATACGATACGTCACACTCAGTCTGCCAGGGCTGCTCAAAGAAACGTTAGACTCCATGCCGACTCCATCGTTACCCATCATTTCTTTACAAGATGAAGAAGTGACATCAGCCTGGCAAAACACAGTGCAACAACCAACAATGTCTGCTGAATCCCCCAATCATTTCAGTGCTTTTCGGTCAGCTTTTCCCACTTCCAAGGGCATAATTCCAACTCCTAGCAGGAACTTGGTGTTTTATCCTACTGACACTTACGGGCATGTTTCAAGTAGGACTTTGCCGGAGATCATGGCTTCAGGAGCAGAGGGCGCAGAAACCCTCCTCAGCTCGCGGTATTCCGAGCCTCGACCGCCACGTGATGGTGTCACTCGGCAGCCTCCTCCCCTGTCAGGGCAGGTCTCACCGCCTCCAGAGGATGCTCTGGCCACAGGTACAGACAGATACTCTGATGTGACTACCGCTTTGGGTCGAAGTCTGGATGAAACCGTCTCTCCGGGCGCTCATGGCTCTGCGGCTCTGTCCCAGATGGCCCTTGCCTTTGGCAGCAGCAGTGCACGTTTGGCTTTGTTTTCAACTCCTCTCGTGTCTGGATTGTTCTCTGCTCAATCAGCCGGTGTTTCATATAACCCCTGTCTTCCCGCCAGCTCCAGTGAGGCATCAGAACTGCCTGGCCATTCCGTGGTCCCAAGTCGTGCGGGTGACGCTCACGTCTGGAGCCCAGTGTCTTCGTTCAGACCGTACACGTGGTGCGTGTCGTGCGCTGCGGTGTCGCCTCGGCCTGTGCTGTCAGCGAGCCTCACGGAGAAGGACGTGGGGTCCGGGGATGGTGCTGAGACCCTGTCCCTGACCCTCTCAGAAGCGAGCAGCATCTCTCCACCGAGCAGCGTCATGGTGGACTTCTCTGAATTGGACGAGGGCCCGCGAGAATTTCATACACTTTTCCCCTCAAGACCGATGGTTCCCCTCTCTTCTCCATCTGTGGAAATCTCAGCAACGAGCGCCGGTATTTCAGCTGAGGGGGAAATGAGTAGTGTGATGACTGCACAGATGTACCCTCCCCCGGGCCACCTCTCTGTGCCTGTGTCACCTGACGCTGCTGATTTTGCCTCCTCCTCTGTCGCCGAAACTCAAGTAATGCCATCCAGTGTGACAGCCGTGCTTTCCTCGGTCACCCCAGGTGCTCTCCTTGACGCTTCTTTCCCCATCACAGCAAATAAAAACACCCCATCGCTTGCCGTCAGAGGCCCAGGTCTTCTTACGTCTTACAGTTTGGACCTGTCGGCACAGCCTTCGCTTTTTCCTGACGGAGAACCTGCCAGTTTTTCCCAACGTGAAAGTGCGAGTATTTGGGATTTTACATCCAGCTTTTTCTCCACTCCACCACTGGAATTCAGCAGCTGGGTCTCTCCATCTTCAGAAGTACTTGCTTCTCCGTCTCCGAGGTCAGGTGATCTGTCCACCTTCATTTCTCAGGCATTTTCTACCTTGGTTGCGACACTTTCGTTGACCAACTCTGTCAGTTCTCGGTCACCTCAGCTTTTTGTTCCCAATTCCACAAACCTTGACTTTTCTCAGCTCTGGCCAAGCTCAGATCTTCCTTTAAGCAGCTTCACTTTTCTCCCTAGTTACTCTGAAATGTCACTACAATCCAGCTTTCCCTCCAGTTCTCCAAAGTTTTCTGAAGCACCCACAGTGTCACCCACAGATGCCGAAGCTCATTTTACCTCAGCTTTCACTGCAACTACCTCCTATTTTGAGTTTTCACTCATGTCCCATGAATCTGCAGTCACCACACTGGTGCCCTCCAGTTCTGAGCCCATTTTGACTGCTGAAACTCACTTAACATCACTTCTGACTGCTGTTCCTACTACACCCGTTTTAACTGAATCTTCTGTCTTTTCAACCCTGATACCTTCTGATGATGGTATCAGTACTATGAACGATCCCACGTCCATCTTACCCTCTTTCTCTGAAGTCATCCCTGTCACCACAGTGCTGGTCAGCACTGGGTACCTGCCATCAGCATCCTCGTTTCTTCCTGAGGTGATCCGCTCGCCTCTGCCTACAGAGCCAGGTGGTACGCGTGGCCCATCATTCACACCCACAGATTTACCGAGGAACACCTCCACTCAACTGAGCACATCTGATACCAGTGCTGGCCCTGAGAATTCTCTTCACATCACCCTGAACAGCAGAACTGTGGGTCAGAACCGTCACGAGGGCAGCACGGTTCTCCCCCCGCCATCCCTTCATCCCGCGACCACCCCCGCTCCCGAAGCGACGGTTCATACTCCAGTGCTGGTCACCACCAAGTCGCCGTATGTGTGTGATATTACGGTTCCTGATGCCTATTTGATCACAACTGGTAAGGCCCTGCTTCACATCACTTCTCTGGGTTGGGGTGATCTTCCAAAGGTGTTTATACGAAATGCTTATGTGATGTATGGCATCGTGGCAAAGAGTGTAGGCTTTGGACCCAGACGACTCCTGGGTTGTAGTCCTTCCTCACTGCTTTGCCAGCTCCCATGAGTTCTCCGGACAGTTAGACAGTTAGGCTTCTCTAAGCCTCAGTTTCCTCAACTATTAAGCAGGGATGATGGTGGCACCTACTTCTTTGGGTTATTATAAAGATCTAAATGCATTAATGCATATAAAATATTTAACCCAGTGCCCAGCATATAAGAAGCGTCCATAAAATATTACAAATTAGTAGCAATGAAAACAAAGGAAAGATTTAAATGAGCCTTAGAAATGTTTGCTGGGATGTTTGTCTTTGGAGCTCGTAACCCATTGGATGCGTAGATGACACGGGTAAAGCAAAACGCCTTCACGTTTCGTTCAAGCAGTTAGTTGGGCAAATGTGTAAGGGCCACCATTGCAATTTCTTACTCATTTACTGTTCTGACTTTTCCTGGGAGGGAGGGGCCCCTTTGTTCTCATATAGTCCTGTAAATGTCACTTGGAGCAGAGGAACGTGGAGTGGCTCAGCATCCTGTGAATTGGGTCACAGCCTTCAACCTTCTCCCCAGCCTGCAGCCCGAGGCACCAGCCGACAGGCAGCAGCTTCCCTTGCAGCTGCCGGCTGCTTTAGTCACTTGAAGCTGGGATACCTCTGATGTCATGTCTGAACAAGTCTGGTGACTGTGGCCCCTTGATCAGGCTCTCCCACTTGTTCCTCCTGAGGAGTGGCAAGCTGCGCATGAAGTCGGTGCCCTGTTAATATGTACTTAAGTACGGCATGTGGCTGATCAGTAACCTGGCTCTGTGTATTGGTGTCGATGGGGATGGGGGACAGGAAGGAAGAAGGGGGAGAAGGTGGCAGGAGAGGTGGAGCAGGAATGCAGCGGACGGACAGGGAAGGTGGAGGGGAGGAGGGAGGAGAATGCCCTGGGTCTTTTTCCTCCATGCTGAGACCAGGGAGGGCCGTCGGTCCTCTGCCTGTTCATAATGACACTGAGCTGATTTGCAGTGCTGGCCCGCAGAGCTGTGCAGGAGTACATCATTATGTCCATCAAAGAGGTGTTGAGGAGCCACTTCAACCGTGTGGTGGAGCTCAAGGTGGGTGCCTGCGGCATGGAAGTCTGGTGGGGGAGTCCGAGTCGAATGCACATCATAACGGGAGTGGGACATTTGCTTTCCTCTCTCCCCTCCCTTCTCCTGGTGGACACCTACTCATCCTTTGGATCTCTGCTCAAACATTGCTTCTCCAGGGAAGCCCCTTCTGACCCCAGTTGAGGCCAGGTTTAGTCCGTCATGGGGATGTGCTGGCAGAGCTGGAACAAAGGGCTCTAAGACCAGAGTTTGGGGTGATGACCTAATGATCTCGCTTCCCTTTATTTACATGGAAGGGCTTGGATTAGAGTTTAGAGTGAGTGCGTATGTGTGTTTCTGTACATCGAGTGAGATAGAGATAGATTTCTAGATGTTTTTTGCTGGACGTCTGCTGGTGCCTTGTCTCTCCTGATAAGCTCAGAAAGCCCTGCTCTAGGCCTGCACCATCCCGAGCAGAGCCATGAGCCACGTGTGGCTGTCGAGCATGTGAAATGGGGCTTGTTCCAAGTGAGATGTGCTGTCAGTGCAAAATACACACCAGATTTCAAAGACTTAGTGCAAAAAGGAATGTAAAATAGCTCAATAATTTTTTGCATTGCCTGCAGTTGAAATGACATGTCAGATATATTGGCTTAAGTAAAATGTTTTTAAAATTAATTTCACCTGTTTCTTTTTTTTTTTTTTTTTTTTTTTTTGCGGTACACGGGCCCCTCACTGCTGTGGCCTCTCCCGCCGCGGAGCACAAGCTCTGGACATGCAGACCCAGCGGCCATGGCTCACGGGCCCAGCTGCTCCGCGGCATGTGGGATCCTCCCGGACCGGGGCACGAACCCGCGTCCCCTGCATCGGCAGGCGGACTCCCAACCACTGTGCCACCAGGGAAGCCCCCACCTGTTTCTTTTTATTTTTTTTAATGTGGCCACTAGAAATTTAAAAATTGCATATGTGCCTCACATGTTTCTCTTGGACAGCTCTACTTAGTAGAGTAAGTGCTCCTTTTTATGCGGGGTAAGTACAGTAAAACACCTTGAATTCTCCTTAGTTCCTTATTCAGTTCATATTATTGACTCTTCTTTTGCACTGTCCTTGCTCTTGTAATTTTGTGCTGTTTTTGAGAAAGTTGACAGATAAGTAAGAGGCATAACTAAAATAAAATTTTAATTATCTCTGAAGCAATACCCCTTCATTTAAAACTATTTATTTTTTAAACTTTATTATTTTTCTACTCAGTATGATTTAAGTTTGAATTATGGTACCCTCAAATTTAATAATTATCATCTTTTGCATTTTTTATTTTCATAGGTTTATGAACTGTTCGCTGACTTCACTTTTCTGGTAACATCTGGTCCGTTCGTTTACACAGCAATATCAGTCATAAATGTACTTATAAATAGTAAACTTGTTCGTGACCAGACTCCTTTAATCTTGGCTGTGAAACCCTCCTTCCTTATGCCAGAGTCCAGATTCCAAGTTCAAACGGGTAAGAAAATTGAGCATAGTTATTATGATTTGTAAATAGAATTTCACTTTATTTTTTGTGTTTCAAAATAATTTGGGGAGGATTATGTTAAAATTTGTTAAATTTCAAAAAACTTCATAATTATGGAGAATTTCCAGCATATACAAAAGTACACAGAATAGTTTAATGCATCCCAGGTACTCATTGTATGGCTTCAACAATTTTCAACTCCTAGCCACTTCTGTTACATCTACCCCCCCATCGACACTCCCTCCTCTCATGTCATTTTGATATGGCATCATGTCATCTCATTCATAAATATTTCAGCCTATGCCTCTAAAAGATAAGACTATTAAACATATATACACACACATAACATATGCACATACATACATATCCATGCATACATACACATACATATGTCCACAATATCATTATCACACCCCCTAAAATTAACAGTGATTCCTCAATGTCATTTAACTTTTTTTTTTTGGCCGTGCTGAACTGCATGTGGCATCTTAGTTCCCCGATCAGGGATCGAACCCATGCCCCCTGCAGTGGAAGCGTGGAGTCTTAACCTGGACCGCCAGGGAAGTCCCCTCATTTAACTTTTTATTATGGATGTTTTTAAACATATACAGAAGTAGAGAGAATACCATATTTAGCCCATCCATTCCCGTACAAACTTTAAAAATTATCAGCATTTTCCCAATTTTGTTTCATGTATCTCACACAAACTTTTTTTGAGGAAGCTAGAGTGTTTTAAAACAATACCAGGTATCATGTCGTTTCACCCATAAATACTTAAGAATTCATCTCTAATGAATTTATTTCTATTTGAAATGTTTCAGTGTTGCATCTTTTGATGCTCCAATTATTATCTTAGATATTTTTCCATTTTAAAATGATACAAGTCACCTTCACCTTGCGTGTAGTCATTTGGTACAGTTGGCTTGCTACATTTCCATGATATGATACATATAAATAACACATCATAGACCCTCGTACACTGTTGGTAGGAATGTAAATTGGTGCAGCCACTATGGAAAACAGAATGAAGGTTTCTCAAGAAACTAAAAATAGAACTACCATATGACCCAGCAGTTCCACTCTTGGGTATGTATTCAAAAAAAAAAAGAAAGCACTAATTTGAAAAGATACATGCACCCCAGTGTTCATAGCAGCATTATTTATAGTTGGCAAGATATGGAAACAACCCAAGTGCCCCTCAACAGATGAATGGATAAAGAAGATGTGGTACACACACACACACACACACACACACACACACACACAATGGGATACTACTCAGCCATAAAAAAAGAATGAAAAAAGAATGAAAAGTTTGCCATTTGTAGCAACATGGATGGACTTAGAGTGTATTATACTAAGTGAAATATGTCAGACAAAGACAAATACTGTATGATATCACTTATATGTGGAATCTAAAAAATAAAACAAGCTAGTGAATATAACAAGAAACACACTCATAGAGAACAAACTAGTGGTTACTAGTTGAGAGAGGCAAGGGGGGAGGGGCAATATAGGGGTAGGGGATTAAGAGGTACAAACTACTATGTATAAAGTAAATAAGCTTCAAGGATATATTGTACAATACAGGGAATATAGCCAATATTTTATAATAACTATGGATGGAGTATTACCTTAAAAAATTGTGAATCACTGTGTTATACACCTGAAACGTATATAATAATGTACATCAACTATATCTCAATTAAAAACTAATAACACATCATAGTACTTGATCCTGTACTGTGGATCAGAGTTCATTGATTTACACACTATTTTGCCCCTCTCCTCGTTACTTAATACTAAAGAAACACCTTGTTCATGGGACTGTGATACTGTCCTTTTCAGTACTGCAGTTTGTGCCTCAGAGTGTGGATACGGGCTTCTGCAACTTCACCCAGCGCATCGAGAAAGGCCTGATGACAGCTCTCTCTGAAGTGAGAAAACACCACCAGGGGACGTATAACCTCACAGTGCAGGTGAGAATAGCACTGAATGCAGAACAAGATGCTTTATCTTTTAGAGAGGAGCTAGTTTCATAATGTTTTGTTTAAGACATACTTACCTCTTACTAATTCCCTCCAGCAGAGGAGATTTAGTTCACATGGATTAGAAATCATCTCTTTCCATGGCATCGAGTCCACAGAGCATGAATAGGCTAAGTATATTTGAACATTGTAGAGGAGCCCAATAACCAGGGAGTTCAGATACGGTGAGCTGAAGAGAGACGAGCCCATGTAGGAAATGCAAGAATGTTCCAGAAAAGAACTTAAATATCAACTTTAAGTATCAACTTAAATATCCAATGGGGGCAATGCCTAAATACACTAGCGTTTCATATTATGGAATTTCGTTTCATGGAACACCATGAAATGCAGTTCTTCACTCTAAAAACAGAATACAGCTACGAATCAAAGGATAGGTTTTGTAGGTATTACGTGGAAACTGCTGATGTTTTTACATTTCTTTGATATTTATCCCTCCATATTCTTTGTTCTCTCTTTCTCAAATTCATTTTAAGTAGATTTTGGTGATCCTGGATTCACCCTCCCTATTTCTTATTTTTTCCATTTCTTTTTAAAATTCCCTATTTTAACAGATTTCTAAACCTTGTCCTCTAAGTTATTAATTTAGTCTTCAGATGTGTTCATTATGTTATTCAATCCCTCTATTGAATTTTCTTTTAGCCGTCATTGTTTTTTCATTTTTATTTGCTCTTTTTTCATTGCAGCCTTTCGTGTTACGATCCAGGCTTATCTTGAATGATGATACAATATTTCCTTGAACGTTTCTGGAGACATTAATTAGTATTTTTAATACGTTGTCTTCCGTGTACTAAGTTGTCTCTGCTCTGCATTCTTTGCCATTGTTCTGTGTTGATCTTGGTCCTTGACTTTGGTGCTGTTAGGTTTCTGTAATCACCTGTAGACTATTGGTGGCTGTCTCTAGGAATGAGGAAGCAGGTGGTTAGTTTTGGCACCTTGTTCATCTTTCCACTTCAGCTGTAGAGTCTGTGTCTACATAAGCCTTGTCTCCTGATGGGAGGATTCATTGGAGCCCTGGGTACCAGGCAATGTGTGGTCATGGACGGCCACCGTGGGCACCCCTGCCTGCCGTGTGAGATGAGGAGGCTGTACCCTGGGGATGGAGTGAGTTAGTGTGTTTTTCATGGCAGAGCTCCTCTTTCTTTCACTCTCTTTCTTTCTCTGTCTCTTGTGTGCACTGCGGTTAACTCCACCCACCTTCCTGCCTAGGGGACCATGCCACACGGGGTCTTCTGTCCTCTTAGGCAGGGAGCTCATCTTCCTCAGGCAGAGGTTCTTCGGGCTCCTGGGGTGAAGGTGGAGCTGCTAGCACTTCTGAGTTGGCCTGGGTGTGAAGTTGGAAGGGAGAAGGGAGGGAGACAACCGACTCAGCTGTTGGCACTCAGTGTTTAATTAGTGACCCGGATCAGGGTCTCAGCTCCTGCAGATCTCTGCCCTGGAGGCCTCCTGGGGCCCCTGAGGGAGACCACTCTCAGTCTACTGTGGTCTGTGCCTGTGTGTGTTTGGGGTCTCGGTTCCCTCCGTTCTGGTTTGTATCAACATGATCCCACCCTCTCTCCATCTTTCAGTAATTTGACAGAATCTCTGGTTTTCTTCCATTCTCAGTGCTGTTGTGGATTTATTACCCTTTGTTCATCTTGTTGTTATTTCAGTGGGATTTGGGGTGGGAAAGAAAAGGGGAGGGACTATAAATACATGTGCTCAGTTCCCCACTTAATGTAAAAAACGTTTTCAATACACTAAGGGTTTAAGAGTATTACAAAAGGGAACCTGGTTGTGAAGCCAATTACTCTTCCTTTAAAAATGCACCTTTAGGGCTTCCCTGGTGGCACAGTGGTTGAGAGTCCGCCTGCCGATGCAGGGGACACGGGTTCGTGCCCCGGTCTGGGAAGGTCCCACATGCCGCAGAGCGGCTGGGCCCATGAGCCGTGGCCGCTGAGCCTGCGCGTCCAGAGCCTGTGCTCCGCAACGGGAGAGGCCACAGCAGTGAGAGGCCCGCGTACCACACACATACAAAAAAAGCTCCTTTAAAAAGAACTTGGTGAGGGAAATTGTGAGAGCAAAATCATAGTCAGGCTTTTGGCTAGACATTTTAATTTATTTTAGAAGCTTATTCTGATTTCTTTCTTTCAGATCTTGAATATCACTGTGGGGTCTTCAAGGCTGGCTCCTCGCCGGGGCCCAGTGAACATTGTCTTTGCTGTCAAAGGCTCGCAGGGGTTTCTGAATGGGTCTGAAGTGAGCGAAATGCTAAGGAACTTGAGCGTGGTGGAGTTCAGTTTCTACCTGGGATACCCAGTGCTGCAGGTGGCCGAACGTGAGTGCTGCTCTCCTGGGGACGCGGCCGCGAGTGCTTGTGTGGGTGGACCTCTTCTTTTCAAGTAAAATAGCTAACAGAAATCTGGAATATAAATTGGAGCTTCTCAGATCATGCCAGGGTGGGCCTCCAGAACCCTCCTCTCCCACTGGGCTTGCTTTATTATTCTCTTTAGAGAGCCAAGGGCGCTATCAAAGATTATACCGGTTCTGAAAAAGGTGAAACCAGAGAGACTGAGAACAGATTTGTGGTTTCCAGGGGTGAAGGATGTGAGGAAAGCAATTTTCGGGGGGGGGGGGGGGGGCGGTGATGAGAATTCTTGTATTTTTATTGTGGTGGTGGTTCCACACGTCCATGCATTTGTCAAAACCCATAAAACTGTACACCAGAAGGAGTGGGGTTCACTGTGTGTACACTTAAAAAGAAAAAAGAAACAGAAATGAAAACAAACAAAACCTTCCTTCCTGGTGGAAGCGATTTAATTCACAGTACAAATGGAGTGGAGGTAGGGGAAACGTTTGCTTCAAAACGTTTAAAAATACAGTAGATTCCACCCCAAATACAGTAGATTCCAGAGTTGAAGTCAGGCAAAAAAGATATCAAAATCTTTTTCAGAATGGAGCGGCCAGAAGGTTTAATGGTTCTTGTCGTATTTTCGTGTACTGTTAATTAAATGGAAAGGAATAACTTGTAAAATGCAAAAGTAGACAGGGGTAAAATGGTTATTTACAAATAGCAACTTGCAGTGATAGAAGATTGTCACTTTACCCTGTCTGAGTCATTGCTGGGAAATTCCAGGGCTCTGAGGTGCACGGCGTGAAAAATTCATTGCTCTGGAACAATGACATTTCCCTTGAAAAAGCTTACGGGTGAGCTGTCTGTGAAGTAGTGTCCCATCGTGTTACTTGAGTAAGCCCTTTCTTTCTATTTCTCCCTCTTTCTCCCGGAGACTAAGGTGCTCAGGACCCTCCCACTGACCCTGCCTTCCCCCCAGCCTGACACTTTGTTCTTCCATAGGCAGAGCTAATTGGTATAGGAGAGGCAGTGTGCTGTGACTTACGCAGCGCTCCCTAGAACACTCATCTTTCTGACTGTTGCAGACAGGTTTTTTACGTATCTTTCTCCCTTTCTCACCCTTTCCTTTTTGTAGCCTTCCAGTACCCACAGCTTAACTTATCGCAGTTGTTGAAGTCCTCTTGGGTAAGAACAGGTATGTTTAACTTACGTAATGTTTTTGGGAACTGTAAGAGTGAGAAGTCTGTTGGGCGGGGGGGTATTGAGAAGGATACTGCCTTTCCTGTTTCTGAGTCCTAAATTCAGGGCAAAATGTACCTTAGATTCTTGGCAAAGAATGAATGAGAAAGGGATTCAAATTTGGCTGTGGGAACGTGTCCCACTGAGTTACGGCACAAAAAGGACTGGCTTTCTTTAAAATTCATACATCAAGTTCAGGGCAAAGTCTAACAGGAATTGACCATCTTCTGACCAGAATAGGACAAGGTTCTGAAGCAAGGATCTCTTTTTTTCCCTAAAAGCCTCATATGTCTGGTTTTATAAGGACAAATAAGGTAACTTGGTGAGCCAATAAGAAGCATGTTTTAAAGTCTTGTGGGCCTGGGTCAGATATTTATAGCTATGGCATTGCAAATAAAGGCTTTCTAACTTGGTATGCAGAAGTGTAAAAGACAGTTGGATGCTCAGCGGGTACCCAGCATGTAAGCAGCACAATGAGTAAGCAACTGGTCGTGGGGAGGAAACTTGTAGAGTGGGGATAGTCACCACTGACAGGTTCCCGGACCCTGCCAGCTCTCGTTGCTTCACATACAACATCGCATATAAAGGCTCCACCTCTTTGCATGGTACAGTGGCCTTATTTTCCAGATAATTTTCATAGTGGTTAAGTGACTTGCCCGTGGTCCTATCTCACAGGGGATTTGAGCCAGTTCTGGCTGGAAAGCACAAGCTTTTTTCTCCTGTAAAGGCTGACAAGATGTTGTCTGTTTAGATAACCTAGATGTCTGAAGACAGGCCTCCTTATCTCGAGTCAGTTAATGAGTCTAAATTTTGAGTCAAGATAAGATATGAACTCAAACCATTTCCAGAAATTTTGCAATACGTGCAGACAGAACGTTTGATCTTGTGTAGGAGCTCTGAGCTGCAAAGCTCCCGAACTGCCGAGCTCCTGGGACTTCTGGCCACCGGTCTTTGTAAACTTTAGAGATAAGACCTGTGGGCTACCCTCCCTGGACTCTCCCGCACCCCGTTCAGCTTGCCTCTTTCCCCTTTTAATGTCTCCTCTCTGGGAACTGGCATTTTACAGTAATCCTGCGTTAATTTCTCTTGTGTACACATCCTTTTCTCTCCACTGCTAACTCGTTTTGGGGCCTGTGTGTGTTTCACCTTAAATGTAGTCCTCCTGGGTGTTGTTGAGAAGCAGCTCCAGAATGAAGTGTTTCAAGCTGAGATGGAGCGCAAACTGGCCCAGCTGCTCAGCGAAGTTTCCACCAGAAGGCGGATGTGGAGAAGGGCTACCATCGCTGCCGGGAACAGCATGGTACAGGTAAGAAGAAGGCCAAAGGAGTAGGGAGGGGAAGGAGAGAGAGCCGTCTAAAAATGGGCTGTATCTTCATGCAAGTGGAAAATGCCAGGAGAAAATGCTGCCAAATAGACTGATTGCTATCATAGGCAGCCACTGAATGTGTCAGCATTTCAGTTCCACTGGAGTCTAGACAGATGTTTCCCGAGTCCTTAGTAAGGGTCCGTACAGCAAATGGCCTTGTGGGGGCCACAACAAAAGAATATGTAAGTGGGTTGCCGTACCATTGGAGGACCTGAGTTTTCAAAGAGTAGTTTTTTAATTACCAGAAACGTAGTCAGTTTTATGGAATGGTAGGCATTATTGATAGCGTCATAGAGACAAGTCGTTCAGCTGGAAGAGACCTTGAGAGGCCGGAAAGAGGAAAATGTTCTGCCCTCTATTCTGGCACTCTGTCCTCTCTGCCTCCTGCCAGCCCTGCTTGTCTCATGTTACCCAAATTGCCTTCACTATGTAAACTGGCAGAAAGTTACAAATGACAGATTCATTTGAATCCCAAAGTGACCCCTTTAAAAATGCACACACTCAGAGAGAGCTGGAGGTTGGGCTTTAATTTCTTCCCATCTCCATGTGAATTACACTATTTTGGATTTTTTTCTTTACCAAATGCTGACTTGTAGAGCTAGGAAAAGGGGATATTTAGAGCTATGGCCTTTCAGAGACAGGGAGCCAGGGTGAAACTCTGGTGTGCAGGGGTGGGGAGGTTGGTGGTTTAGAGGCTTTAGAGAGAGAGATGTGAAGCTGACACTGGGTAGGGGAGCTGGGCAGTTTGTGGAGAGCTGACATCATCATCATCCCTCAACCCTTTTACCAAGTTTTCCCCTGTAAGTGTTGCTCTTTATTCTCCCTCCCAGAAAGGTGGTTGTTAGGTTTCTATAATAGTTCCTTTGCCGGATGCAGTAGAATATAGGGGAATTTAAAAACTCATTAAAAAATTGAGAGCGATATTAAACAAATAACTATAAAACTGAGAATAAAAATGAAAATGAATTACAAAAGCCTTGCTTTATTTAGGAGCTCTGGCTTCACAGAGCTCAAGGTCTGGGTGGAGGTTAATTTCTGCACATAAAACAGTTACAGAGTACCATAAAACTACAGAATGAGATGCTTGGTTAGTTCTGCAAGTTCCCTGAGATAGAAATGCGGGATTCATGGAAGTTAACTAAGCCATCCCAGACTAACTGTGCCATCTGATGGATTGCTTAGAAACCGTTCCCTACGTCTCTTCCCCTTTAGAATGACCAAGCACGAAGATGTAGATAAGAATTTATGTACAACAGTACCGGACTCTTCATCAAAACATAGTGGATAAAAGTGAAAGTATTGGAACAACCTAATGTCCAGCAATTGGAGAATGGGCAAAAAAATTGTAGTGAAATCTTTATATGTTGGAAAATCCCATTATCAGTTTTTTTTTTTAATTAGTGAGGGAATATAGAAAAAAGCTCAAGTAAAGAGAGGCTACAAAAGAATGTGTGCAGGGGCTTCCCTGGTGGCGCAGCGGTTGAGAGTCCGCCTGCCGATGCAGGGGACACAGGTTCGTGCCCCGGTCTGGGAGGATCCCACATGCCGCGGAGCGGCTGGGCCCGTGAGCCATGGCCGCTGAGCCTGCACATCCGGAGCCTGTGCTCTGTGGCGAGAGAGGCCACAACAGTGAGAGGCCCGTGTACCGCAAAAAAAAAAAAGTGTGCAGTATATCCAAATATTAATATACAAATCATGAAAAAAATGACAGGAGGAAATATGCTAAAATGCTTACAATGATTTTCTTTGATTGAATTGCAGGTGATTTTTGTTTTATTCTTTATAGTTATTTTTCACGTTTTTCAAAATTTCTCCAATGAACATATAGTTTGTATAGTGAACATGTGATTTTAATCAGAAAATATTTTAAAAAATGAAATTGAGGGCTTCCCTGGTGGCGCAGTGGTTGAGAGTCCGCCTGCCAATGCAGGGGATGCGGGTTCGTGCCCCGGTCCGGGAAGATCCCACATGCTTCAGAGTGGCTGGGCCCGTGAGCCACGGCCGATGGGCCTGCGTGTCCGGAGCCTGTGCTCCACAACAGGAGAGGCCGCAGCAGTGAGAGGCCCGCGTAGTGCAAAAAAAAAAAAGGAAATTGAAAATATTGCCCCAAATGATGACTCCATTATACCATGGTTTTGTGGATTCTATATATGAATCTGATGAAAAGTCATCTAGAAAGGATGCTGGGATTAGATTTTACTGACTGTTACTTTCAGATTGGAGAAGCTTATAGAATTTTTTTAAAAAAGTATTTATTTATTTGGCTGTGTTGAGTCTTAGTTGTGCCATGTGAGATCTAGTTCCCTGACCAGGGATCTAACCCGGGCCGCCTGCTTTGGGAGCGTGGAGTCTTAGCCACTGAACCACCAGGGAAGTCCCTAGAATCTTTACTCAAGGTGGCTATCACTGGATATTTGGGTATATGGTTTCTGCAAGAAGAAGCATTTCTAAAACTTATCAGAACTTTAAAATGGAATAAATAGGCATGTAGGTAGAGGGACAGGTGGATATAATCTATTGCTTTTTAGTAGCCCTTTATAGTATTCCATTCTGAAGGCTAATAGAAATTAACCACTGCAGCACAGTTCCAGGGAAAGAAGTAGGTGGTTAGGGAGCAGAAGTGGTCAAGGAACTAGCCTAGAAACAGCAAACAGAGGGCTGGATGGGCGAGCCGTTATCAAGATATAGAGTTGTAAAGAACAGGGCTTCCCTGGTGGCACAGTGGTTGAGAGTCCACCTGCCGATGCAGGGGACACGGGTTCATGCCCCGGTCCGGGAAGATCCCACATGCTGCCGAGCGGCTAGGCCCGTGAGCCATGGCCGCTGAGTCTGGGGTCCGGAGCCTGTGCTCCGCAGCGGGAGAGGCCACAACAGTGAGAGACCTGCATACCGCAAAAAAAAAAAAGAACAGATTCTCCAGGGATGAGAGTTTGGACCTGTGTTAAGGATCTTTATACATGATCTGGAAGTAGGCGTTCACAATGAAATCATGAAATAGTTGATTCGCCAAAAGTTCCCAGTGGTAAAGAAGGAGGCCAGCAGCTATGTCCAGAGCACAGGGCACTATTACAGTTCTGTACATGTGGCTAGAAAAGTAGCAGCTGCATTTTGCCAATGGCAAATGTAGAGACCAAACATTCAAATTACGTGTACAAAATAGAGGGCTTGGAGTTATCGTTGATCTTTCTCTCAGAACGTCAGTCCACCATTTTGCTGCAGTCTAAAAGGGGCCATAAAGTTGTTGCATATTACTAAGAGAAATAGCAACAAAATAGAAAGCTATATTTATGCAAAACAGTGATATATCGAGTGTACTAGATTCTAAGGTACTAATGTAAGAGTACTTCACTGTTCAAGGTCCTTTTTGACCCACCTCCTAGAGAATTGGAAATAAAAACAAAAATAAACAAATGGGACCTAATGAAACTTAAAAGCTTTTGCACAGCAAAGGAAACCATAAAGAAGACCAAAAGACAACCCTCAGAATGGGAGAAAATATTTGCAAATGAAGCAACTGACAAAGGATTAATCTGCAAAATTTATAAGCAGCTCATGCAGCTTAATAACAAAAAAACAAACAACCCAATCCAAAAATGGGCAGAAGACCTAAATAGACATTTCTCCAAAGAAGATATACAGACTGCCAACAAACACATGAAAGAATGCTCAACATCACTAATCATTAGAGAAATGTAAATCAAAACTACAATGAGATATCATCTCACACCAGTCAGAATGGCCATCATCAAAAAATCTACAAACAATAAATGCCGGAAAGGGTGCGGAGAAAAGGGAACCCTCTTGCACTGTTGGTGGAAATGTAAATTGATACAGCCACTATGGAGAACAGTATGGAGGTTCCTTAAAAAACTAAAAACAGAACTACCATACGACCCAGCAATCCCACTACTGGGCATATACCCTGAGAAAACCATAATTCAAAAAGAGTCATGTACCAAAATGTTCATTGCAGGTCTATTTATAGTAGCCCAGAGATGGAAACAACCTAAGTGTCCATCATTGGATGAATGGATAAAGAAGATGTGGCACATATATACAATGGAATATTACTCAGCCATAAAAAGAAACGAAATTGAGCTATTTGTAATGAGGTGGATAGACCTAGAGTCTGTCATACAGAGTGAAGTAAGTCAGAAAGAGAGAGACAAATACCGTATGCTAACTCATATATATGGAATTTAAGGGAAAAAAATGTCATGAAAAACCTAGGGGTGAAACAGGAATAAAGACACAGACTTACTAGAGAATGGACTTTAGGCTATGGGGAGGGGGAAGGGTAAACTGTGACAAAGCGAGAGAGAGGCATGGACATATATACACTACCAAACGTAAGGTAGATAGCTAGTGGGAAGCAGCCGCATAGCACAGGGAGATCAGCTTGGTGCTTTGTGACCGCCTGGAGGGGTGGGATAGGGAGGGTGGGAGGGAGGGAGACGCAAGCGGGAAGAGATATGGGAACATATGTATATATATAACTGATTCATTTTGTTGTGAAGCTGAAACTAACATACCATTGTAAAGCAATTATACTCCAATAAAGATGTTAAAATGAAAAAAAATAAAAAATAGAGTACTTCACTGTTAACACCAGAGGGATGTAAATTTTGGGACAAATCAGAGTACTGTTTGACCCAGCAGATTATGAATTTATGAAATTTTTTCCAGCTTGATTGTGATGTAATTGACATATAACATTGTGTAAGTTTAAAGTGTACAGTGTGTGGGGCTTCCCTGGTGGTGCAGTGGTTGAGAGTCTGCGTGGTAATGCAGGGGACATGGGTTCGAGCCCTGGTCTGGGAGGATCCCACATGCCATGGAGCAACTAAGCCCGTGAGCCACAACTACTGAGCCTGCGCGTCTGGAGCCTTTGCTCTGCAACAAGAGAGGCTGCGACAGTGAGAGGCCCGCACACGGCGATGAAGAGTGGCCCCCACTCGCCACAACTAGAGAAAGCCCTCACACAGAAACGAAGACCCAACACAACCAAAAATAAATTAATTAATTAATAAACTCCTACCCCCAACATCTTAAAAAAAATAATAAATAAAGTGTACAGTGTGATGATTTGATATATGTATATATTGTGAAATGATTACCACAATAAGATAACATATCCATCGCTCACATAGTTATCTTTTGTGTGTGTGTGTGGTGAGAACTTTTAAGATCTACTGTCAGCAGATTTCAAGTATGCAATACAGTATTGTTAACTATAGTCACCATGCTGTACTTCAGATACCCAGAACTTTATGGCTGGAAGTGTACCCCCTTTGACCGCCATCATCCATTTCCCTTACTCTCCACCCCTGGCAACCACCAGTACACTCTTTCTGTGAGTTTGGCTTTTTTAGATTCCACATTTGTGTGAGATCATACAGTATTTGTCTTTTTCTGTTGGACTTATTTCACTTAGCATAACGCCTCCAAGGTTCATCCTATGTAGCTGCAAATGACAGGATTTTCTTCTTTTTTATGGATGAATAATACTCCATTGTGTGTGTACATGTGGGTATGTATTATGTATCATACCACATTTTCTTTATCCATGTGTCCATAGATGGACAGTTAGGTTTTTTTCCATGTCCTGCCTGTTGTAAATAATGTTACAGTGAACGTGGGGTGCAGATATGTTTTCAAGATAGTGATTTCATTTCCTTTGGAAATCCCAAAAGTGGAATCGTTGGTCCATATGCTAGTTCTAGTTTTAAGTTTTTGAGGAACCTCCATACTGTTTTCCATAGAGGCTGTACCAGTTTACATTTCCACCGACAGTGCACGAGGATTCCCTTTTCTCTACATCCTCACCACCACTTATCTCCTGTCCTTTTGATAATAGCCATTCTGAAAGGTGTGAGGTGATATCTCACCGTGGTTTTGATTTGCATTTCCCTGATAATTAGTGATGTTGAGTACCTTTTCATGTACCTGTTGGCCATTTCTATATCTTTGGAAAAATGTCTGTTCAGATCCTATGCCCATATGTTACTCAGATTTTTTTTTTTTTTGCTATTGAGTTATATGAGTTCCTTAATATATTTTGGATATTAACCCCTCATCAAATAATGATTTATAAATGTTTTCTCCCATTTCATAGGTTGTCTCGTCATTTTGTTGATTGTTTCTTTTGCTGTACAAAAGCTTTTTAGTTTGATGTAGTCCCATTTGTTTATTTTTGCTTTGTTGCTTGTGCTTTGGGTGTCTTATCCAAAAAATCATTGCCAAGACGAATGTCAAGGAGCTTTTGCCATTTATTTTCCTGTAGGAGTTTTATGGTTTTAGGTGTTTCCATTTGGAGTTAATTTTTGTGAGTAAGATGGTATCCAATTTCATTCTTTTGGATGTGAATATCTAGTTTTCTCAACAACATTTATTGTTTTTTTTTTTTTGTTTTTTTTTTTTGCGGTACGCGGGCCTCTTTTTTTTGAGGTACGCGGGCCTCTCACTGCTGTGGCCTCTCCCGTTGCGGAGCACAGGCTCCGGACGCGCAGGCTCAGCGGCCATGGCTCACGGGCCTAGCCGCTTCGCGGCATGTGGGATCTTCCCGGACCGGGGCACGAACCCGCGTCCCCTGCATCGGCAGGCGGACTCTCAACCACTGCGCCACCAGGGAAGCCCTCAACAACATTTATTGAAGAGACTATCTTTTCCCCATTGATTATTCTTGGCTCCTTAGTCACCAGGGTCTTTTGTGGTTCCATATGAATTTTAGGATTGTTTATTTCTGTAAAAAAATGCCATTGGAATTTTGATAGGGATTGCATTGAATCTATAGATAGCTTTGGATAGTATGGACATTTTAACCTTATTAATTCTTTTGATCCATGAACATGGGATGTATTTTCATTTATTTGTGTGTTCTTCAGTTTCTTTCATCATGTCTTATAGATTTCAGTATACAGATCTTTATCTCCTTGGTTAAATTTATTCCTAAATAGTTTTTTTTTTTTGAGGCTATTGTGAGTGGGACTGTTTGTTTCTTTTTCAGATACTTTGTTATTAGTGTATAGAAATACAACTGATTTCTGTATGTTTATTTTATATCCTGCAACTTTACTGAATTTACTTACTCATTCTGATAGTGTTTTGGTGGAGTCTTTAGGGTTTTCTAGATATAAGATCATGTCATCTGCAAACAGAGATGGTTTTACTTCTTCCTTTTCAATTTGGATGCCTTTTATTTCTTTTTCTTGCCTGATTGCTCTGGCTAGGATTTCTAGTAATGTGTTGAATAGGAATAGTGAGAGTGGACGGTCTCATCTTATTCCTGATCATAAAGGAAAAGCTTTCAACCTTTTACCATTGAGTACAATGTTAGCTGTGGGTTTGTCATATATGGCCTTTTCTATGTAGAGGTATGTTCCTTCTGTACTCAATTTGTTGAGAGTTTTTATCGTGAATGGATGTTGAATTTTGTCAAATGCTTTTTTTGCATCTATTGATATGATCATTTGGTTTTTATCTTTCATTTATTAATGTGATGTATCAATTTATTGATTTGCATATGTTGTTGAATCTCACTTGATCATGGTACGTGATACTTATAATATGCTGTTGAATTTGATTTGCTAATGTTTTGTTGAGAATTTTTGCATCTGTATTCCTTAGAGATATTGGCCTGTAGTTTTCTTTTTTTACAGTGTCTTTACCTGGCTTTGGTATTAAGGTAATGTTAGTGTCATAAAATGAATTTGAGAGGGTTTCCGCCTCTTCAATTTTTAGGAAAATTTTGAGGATTGGCATTAATTCTTTAAATGTTTGGTAGAATTCATCAGTGAAACCGTCTGGTCCTGGGATTTTCTTTGCTGGGAAGTTTGTGATTACTGATTTAATTTCCTTATTATTGGTCTGTTCAGATTTCCTATTTCATCATGATCCAGTCTTGGTAGAGTGTGTATGGCCAGGAATTTATCCATTTCTTCTAGGTTGTCAAATTTGTTGGCATGTGATGTTCATAATAGTCTCTTTTGATCCTTTGTATTTCTGTGGTATCTGATGTAATGTCTTCTCTTTCATTTATAGTTTTTGAGTCCTATCTCTCTTTATTGGTTAGTCTAACTAAATTGTCAATTTTGTTTATCTTTTCAAAGAACTGCATCTTAGTTTTGTTAATCTCTTCTATTATTTTCCTATTCTCTATTTCATTTATTTCCATGCTAGTCTTTATTATTTCCTCCCTGCTGCTAACTTTGGGCTAAGTTTGTTCTTCTTTTTCTAGTTTCTTGAGGTGTAATGTTAGGTTATTTATTTGAGATCTTTCTTTTTTCTTGATTTCATTTATAGCTGTAAACTTTCCTCTTTTAAGTGCTTTTGCTGCATCCTGTAAGTTTTGATATGTTGTGTTTCCATTTTAATTTGTCTCAAGATATTTTTAAAATTTCCCTTTTGATTTTTTTTGTTGTTGTTGTTGTTCACTGGTTGTTCAGGAGTGTGTTGTTTAATTTCCAAGTATTGGTGAATTTTCCAGCTTTCCTCCTATTACTGATTCTAGTTTCATACCGTTGTGGTCAGAAAAGATACTTGATATAATTTCTGTCTTTTTCGAATTGTTGAGACTTGTTTTGTGGCCTAACATATGATCTGCCCTAGAAAATGTTCCATGTGCATGTGAGAAGAATGTGTATTGTGTTGCTACTGGATAGAATGTTCTATATGTTTGTTAGGTTCATTTGGTCTATAGCATTGTTCACATCTGCTGTTTGCTTATTGATTCCTGTCTAGATGATCTATCCCTTTTTGGGAGTGGAATATTAAAGAATTTACGATATTTATTATTTCAAGAGCAGTGGTTCTCAACTGGGGATGACTTTGCCCCCCCAGGGTACATTTGGCAGTGTCTGGAGACATTTTTGGTTGTCACAACTGGTGAGGAAGGGCATGGCTGTTGCTACTGGCATTGAGGGAGTAGAGGGCAGAGATGCTGCTAAACATTCTACTATACTTGGGATAGTCCCCCACATCAAAGAATTATCTGGATCAAAAATGGCAATAGTACTAAGGTTGAGAAACCCTGCCCTAGAAGAACAGGGAGAAAATGCTAATAGATTTGAGAAAGGATTGGCTAGAACCATCAATAGTTTCAGAGAACCAGGGATGTACCTAACTGTTATGGTTGATGTTGGGAGGACAACAGTGCCCTCCCATGACCTGTTGGAGCTGGTTGATGGCTATTCTAGGCTGGACTTGGTATGTTCTCTGTACCCTGCTTGCCCCTTTGTCTCAGAGAAGACTTCGAGCAAGACAAAGCACATTTGTTTTTCTGCACAGAGGAACTTTCACTTTGACTGTTACTCCCATCAAGAGAGCGTCCTGGGCATTCTGGGATCTGGAATGGTGTAATGACCTTATTAGGGATAGGAATAAATCCTGAGTAACACAGTCAAGATTGAGTGCCCCAAGAAAGGGTGTCTGGAAACATGAGCTTCTAAAATGCTAATAGTTTCTGTTATCTTTCAGGTGGTAAATGTGTCAAGGCTCGAGGGAGATGATAATCCCGTGCAGCTCATCTACTTTGTGGAGGATCAAGATGGAGAAAGACTCAGTGCAGTCAAGTCTTCAGATCTGATTAACAAGATAGATATCCAGAGAGCAGCCATCATCTTGGGTTACCGAATTCAAGGAGCTGTTGCCCAACGTAAGTGCGTGAGGTGTGGCCCCTCACAGTCATCTGTGCTGTGCTGGGGTCAAAAGCCAGTCTTTTTCTGACAATAAACTCTGAATTTAAAGCATTCTTATGTTTGCGTAGTAGATATAAGAGGTCAGTCATTAAAATTAATTTGCCAAGACCTTCTTTATTTTGATTGCATGCAGTTGTAGCATTCGCTGTTCTTTTTCCTACCCAGCATTTTATATTCATAGTGTTATAGTGAGTTTTAGTAGCTTGAGTTAACTTTAATAATTTTCCCCTCCTCCTGTACTATTTAAAAAAATTTTTGTCTTAGGTAAAATAATGTGTTTTCTCTGTATATATTCCAAACTCTTACATGTCATATTTTGAATGTTGATGGGGACAGTGGGTCACGCAGGAAGCTGGGAGGTGCCCTCTGCATTTATTGGCTTCCTTCTGGGTCTTTTAACACAAAGAAGTCCTTGATTCTTACCCTTTTCAATCCTGTTTCTCTCCCACCCTGTCCTCCTATCACTCATAATTTAGAAAGAGGTATTTTGGTATTTCTTTATTATTGTTGGAAGAGTCTAGGCTCCTGCTCCCCTGGCAATGGCTACTCTCAGTGCCGTTGTTCCCCAACTCATAGATTTTGGGTATTTAAAATTGAAAAGGAGAGGCATGGAAGAGTATATTTCTCTAAATATACCTTTATGAATTAGACTACTATTTTGATGTGGGTGTTTTTCCTTTATAATCCTGGGAGCAATCCTTGTAAGAGCTCAGAGAAACTTGCTCCCAACAGTAAAGGGATAACTAAATGTTTAGAAGGCATTTAGCATCAGAGAGTGTTGAAAAACTCCCGAGAAACTTCGGCGATGAAGGCAGTTTTTAACAAATGACAGCTTTGAAATTATCCTCCATGATGGAATGTCCTTTGTAAGAGCTATACTTGACCCTGGAAA